>NC_051041.1:9423433-10027600 GCF_904848185.1 Acanthopagrus latus | reverse complement strand
TGGAGAGTGCAGCTGCAGAACGCCGAGCTGCTGAGGTTCAGATCAGTGGTTGATGGCGCCGCTGTTCCAAAGGTCTACTGAAAGTAGGTTTGAGTGTTGGCGCCTGCGTTGTAAGTGCACTTATCTCCAGTGTCATCCTGGAGAACTTCAACATGTACAACACCTTACGCACCCCTCCCGCAACCTAGAGCCTAGAGTACTTCGTCCCTTTTAGACAGGACTATCTGCAATTAGAAATACTCGCCAAAATACATAAATAACAATGTGCCTTAAAAAAAAGAGAGAAAATCTGGGAAACTAGCAGTGAAACTGGTGAGGGAACTACTAGTACTGACTTGCTCTAATTGAGTCAGAGTGGAACGCCAGTCCCATTTTTCTGCACTTCCTAAACTTTACCAGAAGAGGGGGCTGTTTTATACCAAGAGAAGTTAAAGTGGAGAGCAGGTTTGCTGCTGAGAGTCCATGAAAGGTCAGTTTCACATCTTCTTTGTCGATTTGTCTACCAGTGACTTTCTCAGCTAAGTGATTAACAGTTTTGTCCATAAAATGTGAGAAAACAGTGAGACATTATAATCGATATAAACCCGAGGTGGCGTCTTCGAAGTCCTTTTTCCATCTGATGATCAGTCTTACACGCCAAAAATTTAGTCCAAAAAAAAATTCAGCAATAATTCATCACATTCTAGAAGATGAAGCAAGAAATTGTTTGGCAAAACATGGAAGCTGTTTGACTCCTGCCTCTTGTGCCTCTTGTGCCATGAAGCTGAAACACACTGGCTCCAGCCTCATCAGGTGTTCAAACACTGAGCCAAAGACTCAGTCCCTGCAGGGCTGCTGCTCTGTGAATGACCTCTGACCTCCCTGTGGAGCCAGTCAAGGGGTTTTTAATACAAAGCTGCCCTGAAATGCCCTTCGAGTCCTTTAGATGGTGTGTGTATGTGTGTATTTGTGTGTGTGTGAGCGCCCTGTATGTTGTTTTGTTACATAAAGCCATAAGCGGCTGTTAATCTCTCGCCGTGCAGGTCGAGTCATGCTTCGGCTGCGGTGGAAGATAAGTTGTTTTCTATCAGTTTCATTTTAATCCATAAACTATGGAAGCACGAGCTTTATTTAAGACGGAATAAAAACACAAGTGTTGTTTGTGCTGCAACTCAGAACCAGGCTCAAGACTCATCAATGTCAACGAGTCAACGGAGGCACCAACATAGTTCTGCTTCATTTCGGACTTTGTTCGTTTCTCTCTCTCTCTCTCTCTCTCTCACTCACACACACACACACACACACAATTTGCTTTTACCTTCTCTATAGAATTTAATTATCAGTTTTTTTCTTAGTTAGTTGTTCATTTCAACAGAGACAATTAAAAGTAATTGTGCCAGAGTTAGCCAGCAGCTAATTTGCATCTGTTGGGCAGGTAAAGAAGAAAAAAGACATATAGCAGCAACTGTATAAAGCAGCACATTTCATAAAGGTCGATTCATTTGGATGTTACACTACATAGTCAACCCAACCATAATATTGGCTGAAGCTAATAGAGCGATTAGGTTTGTAGCGTTGAACTGAAAAGCAATAAGTGACCTTCAGAGTGGCAGTGTACTGGAAGAAGGGACACAAAAGCACGACTTTCGTACATTTAAGATAAGATGATCCTTTATTGATCTCCTGTGGTAGAAATTCTACAGATGCAGCAGCACTGGCTCCATGAGTAAAGTCACTTGTCCTTCTCAATTATTACGTTTGACCTTGTATCATGGCAGCGTGTCAGATAGTGACAGATTTCATCCGTGGCATTTGTTTACATGGGCAAGAATTGTCAGTTTTTAATGACTCCGCATGAGTTTAAAGTGTAAAATGCGTCTCCATGCAGACGAATACTAAAGATTAAACTTTGTTGGTATTTCACAAACGAATGAAACAAATGAGCTGTTTTCACACCTATGAACTCTCTTCCACCAGAATCGCTCGCTGCACTTGGTGTGTTGACAAACAGAAATCGGCAAATCGAGCACAGCATAACTTTAACAAACGGTGTTCACACAGATGAAATACAGTTAAGATCACAGTGACCTGCAAGGATGAAAGTTTGTTGGTTTCCAGTTTGAACAACTGACTTGTGTATTCGAGTTTGGTGCAATATTGAGCTGGCTTGTTGGTGATCAAGTTCCACTGATGCCATAACTGAGAACTGGGTCGATGAGTCAAACATTCATAACTAAAAGCTTGATTTGATTGAATTCATTCATAATTGTTTTTTTGTTGTTGTAAGAATTAACTGTTTTTTCTTAAATGATACCTGGTTATATTGATTATTAATTGAAAAATATTGAATCAAAGATGTTTGAAAAAAACATTCTCAGTCACTTCCTCAATTTCTGTTTTTAGTTTTATAAGATCATGGCCACGTGTTAGCCACCCGCCCAGAGGCCACAGACCATGATTTCGCCAGATGCACTGCAACTAACACATAGGGTAAACTGAACCAACATTGTATGGCAACTGCATTATTACATAATGTTGCAGCATCTTGTTTGGTTTATGCTGTGTTTACGCAAGTGCTTGATTAAGTGGCATGAATCTTATATATTTCCAACTAATACATATAATCTAGAGACCTGCAGCTTATTTCTATAGGACCCATAAAATGATTTTGTCTTAAACTCAACTTTAATCTTACACTGAAAGGTGGAAATAATAAGGTTCAAAAGGAAGAATGTTCACTGATAGGAAAATAATAATTATAATACAGATTTTACTCATTTGAGAATGGGTATTAAGTTCTATATTCACATATATTACCATCATTCTAAAATGTCCATTTCAGAGAACATGGGCCAGGTGTAACGGCTCAAAATAACGTATTTAAAGGTGAAATATGCAAAATTCACTACCACTGGATATCATTCAGCAGCATCTAGACCAAAACACATGTGCTGGGGAAAAACATGGCCTCCGAGCTCACACTGCTCACGCATCTCAGATCAAACCATCGGAATATGTAACCTTTATCCAGGGAGGCACATGGGTATGTAAATCTCTCTCTCTCTCTCTCTTTTTTTTTTTTTTTTTACCAGTGAGACCTCACCATGATAGGCTCAAAATAGCAGCATCAAGGACATGACAAGACAATAACAACCACAAATCAAGTCACAGTAGCAGCAACAAGCACAGAAACATTCCATAATACAGTGCATTTGAGACAACAATATGTAAAAAGCTGCAAAACGTCCATTATCCTTCTATGCTTTGGCGCTGATGCGTCTTCAAGGAACTAAGACAAGTGCAGTTGCCATGCAGCACTTAGATTTACCATGATCTGGACGACTGACAACATTCATCAACATACTTGAGTAGAGGTATTTATGTACATGGAGAGTGGAGGTATAAAGGAGCAGAAAATGGAAGTAAAGTAGTTGAGTAGATGTACTTAGTTGCATTCGATCACTGTCGAGTAGAGGTATAAAGTAGCAGAACACTGAATTGGTCGAGTGAAGTACATGTATTTCAAACCTGAGTCATGTTTTTGTTTTTGACGGCATTTCCCTTTAAATCCAGCCCCTCCGCTTCTTTATATGCTGCCGCTGCGGCCCCGCCCCTTTATGCAAATGAGCGTGACGTCGACGGAAGCCAGCGCTACGCCTCTCTTCCGACAGATATTCCTTTAAAGGCGTATTTAAAGCCCTGGCTTCAGTTGCAGGAGCAGCGGACGACCTATGCAACAGAAGCTGCCGCAGAGGCGAAGCGACTCTCCGACCGCTCAGCGGACACACACACGGAGCCGGCGGCTGACACGATCCGGCGAGGTGAGCTCGTTGTCCGGCGACGAGAGGTCGGCTGACATTAAACATTTTGTCGCCGCTGTCGGTCGGCTCCGGCTGGCGGAGTACACAGCATCTCAGGTTGCTGCTGCAGAGAGGAGGAGGAGGAGGAGGAGGAGGTGGAGGTGGAGGAGACGGGGGTGGGGGGCATTTACAGTAGTTTCTGTAGGCCTGTGTCAAAAACAAAACAAGAAGAAGAAAAAAAAGACAGGAGAGGCTGGAGGTGCCGACGGCCCGGGACAGGTCCGCTTTCCATAATTAGGTCGCGCTAATTATAAAGTGTTGCATAATTAGCATCTCCGCGCGAGAGCAAGGTAAAGAGGGGTTTAAAAACACAAGGCGCCCAGGGTTGTTGTTGTGCAGAGTTTGTACGACATTCGTAGAAGAAGAAGAAGAAGAAGAAGAAGAAGAAGAAGAAGAAGAAGAAGAAGAAGAAGAAGAAGAAGAAGCCTCATTTGCATCATGACTTGGTAATTGACCAGGGAGGAGCAGCCCCTGTGGTGAATAACACACCTGTGACATGTCAGGTACGGCTGTGCTCGGAATCCGACGTTGCCAATTACAAATGATGAAAATATGAGGAGCGTCCTGCGTTGTGGTTGATTAGTCATCAGCATTTTCGTCTATCACTGCCTGCAGGTGCGTGTGGGTGTGATGCCACAGCCTGCAGTTTGACTCCGCTCTTGCGAAATTGCGTTTAAGACGGAATGCACAGTGGTCTCTAACGCTAAAGTTGCAAAACATCTGTGGTGAAAGCATCCTAGATGTGGGCATGTGCCGCCTTTTCTTAATGTTTTCCACAAGAAATGCAGTATATTTGCATTTTATCCTCGTTGTCAGGCAAAACAAGCAATTCTCAGGGGCATCTTTGTGCTGTGTGTGGATTGTCCCTCCCTTCTCACCGAATCACTGACTTTCATATCACAGTACGTTTGTTCATGGCTGAAAAGATAAGTCGAAACTGTGTGAGGATTTGCTGCTTTCCACAACATTTTATCGTTAAAAAAGTATTACATATTTGCAT
Source organism: Acanthopagrus latus (assembly GCF_904848185.1). NCBI lineage: Eukaryota > Metazoa > Chordata > Actinopteri > Spariformes > Sparidae > Acanthopagrus > Acanthopagrus latus. The sequence continues at coordinate 10,022,761 of NC_051041.1, read as the reverse complement.
CTTGGTCGGCTTGCTTGGGGAAATTGCAAGGCTATGTTTCACTCAGAGTTGACACTTTTTAGACTGCAGTTTAACCTCAGTGTTTTAAAAGATACTACATTCAGGGCTCGAACAATCACAAGAAAATTAGCCAGCAACAGTTTCACAGATTGATTGATTACTAGGGTTAACAATTTTTGCATTTCAGGCCCTGATGATCAACACATAACAACATCTCAGAAAACATTACTGTATTACACGTGTTTTCTGAAAGCTTCTTGTATTTTGACTCTCAAGGCCACCGTATTCTTGATCAGACAACACAAGTAGTTCGAAGGCGTTACCTTGTGTTCAGGCAACTGTTAGTCTGTGTTTCACCAGCCACAGCCACGCTACAGACCGAGCTGTTGATTGATTCATCCAGATGATCACCAGCAGATAAAAATGATAACATATCGGCCGTTAGTTGCAGTTATGTAAATGTCAGAGTCAGATAAACAAAACGAGTTTCTCCACCTATTTTTTATTTTATTTTTTTTTTTTTTTGCTGTCAGAAAACATTGTGTGTCATTGTTATTAATCCTTTCCAAATGTGCGTCAATTTGATGCAACGGTTTGTGTCTGATACAGAATGTTTCACACATTTCTGTCTACAGTAGTGTTTGAATGTCTCCGTGTTGGACTGTTGCAGCCCTGTCAAATGATTGGTGCAAAGGCAGGGAGACTTTAAGCATTGCATTGCTGATTTATTATTGGCAGCTGCTGATTGCTCGTGCACATGAGAGAGAGTAAGCGTGTATGTGCGCATTCGCTGTATTGATGTAACCTAGTTGACCTGCAACCCGACTTGGTGATGTGTCTGCGCGCTGGGTCTTAACTTGTTGTTTTTGCGTGTGTTCAGGTACGACTGCAGGGCTTAAGATTGCAGCCTGGACCAAACGACAACGTCTCAGCGACATTTATGAAGCTTTCAAGGCCTTTTGGTGAGTACACACACACAAAAACACCAAAGTCCCAAACAGAGATGTAAATGACCAACAGATGTTCATCCTCTGTCGTCTGTAATGCTGTTTCTATTCTGCTGAAAACCACAAGCAGCACGAGCGGAATGATACAGAGTAGATGTGCAGTATGCCGACAAAGGGCAAACTGTGCAGACATCTTCCTTAAACAACCTTTTCGTGTCAGCCTCCTGCTGTCGATGCCGTCTTGGTTTCAGAGCGGCTGCTTCAGCTGAAGTGAAAGCAGTCGACTTCCTCTTGATGAAATGTGTGCTGACTATCAACTGGTGCTGAGTAAGCACTGGGTTATTACCAGTCATTGCACACTCAAGCGCACAGTATGTAACCAGACGCAACTGGTCACACGCAGATAGTCACATGAGCTCAACCACTGATGCACCTAAATGTACTGATGTTATACAAACAAGAGACTAATGCATAAATGCACAAAAGAAGGCTTTTGATCGTCCGCGCACATACAAATGTTTTGACACTTTGCATGGAGAGCTGGGTCACATTTCCATAAACAACATATCAATAATGCAAAGATCATAAGCATAAAGCCTGTATCTCTGCTCTAATGCTCTTTACATGTACTGTACACTCTACTGTAGGTAGTCTCTTGCTAGATCCATCCATTAAAACATACAGAAACACACTCTAAATTAATGATGACTAATTGAAGACAGAGTTGAGGTTCTGTGTGGGATTTATACTTTCGAAATGGATGTTTGAAGAGGTTGATTTGTGATCCAAACACACATACACACAGACACACAAACAATTGCCGTGAGCCAGCAACAATCACTGCCAGATCTGTTGGTTTAATGGTTTCTCTTTAGTGTGCAAAAAGGTTGTGAGACTCTATGGGAGCAGATGCATCCTTGACATCCCTCACCATAGCCAAATGGGGCTTTTCCACCGGAGCGATTTTGCAAGTTAAAACATCACCTGATTTTGCTAATTCACAAGCATTTGATAACAGGCAACTTTAATTGTGAAGAATTTGTAGGAAATGAAACATGTTATTTTTTATTTATCATAAGACATGCAGTGTCTATAGGACATGGCTCATTTGCTGTCCTTGCCCCCGGTGTGGCTCTTTAGGAATAAAACACTTGATTGAAAACTCTAAAATAGACTTAAAAAGATAACAATTAAACAGACATTGACAAGCAGCCACTACGGACAGTAATGTAATATTGACTTAGACCAGCATTTAACACCAATGATGAGAAATAATAACTTGGAACAGAAAAAGGAGGCAGGAGGGGTGCTGTTTAGCTCAGTTGGTAGAGCAGGCGTCTCATGTTCCGAGGTTTTGTCCTCGCTGTGGCGGCCCTGGGTTCGAGTCCCGGCCTGGGGACCTCTGCCACGTGTCACTCCCCCTCACTCTCTCAAGTGTTGTCCCGGCCTGGGGACCTCTGCCACGTGTCACTCCCCCTCACTCTCTCAAGTGTTGTCATGGAAATGCGAATCCCTGCCACCTTGTGCTGAGTCAAAATGAGTCAGACCGAGCCCCAATTATAATCAATGGTCTAGGTCTGAAAAGTGAATCCAATGCATACGTGCCTTGAAACTGCATTCTTTCTATTGGCCAGCAGGGGGTGACTCCACTGGTTGCAAAAATAATTTAGACTGTATGTAAACTTATGAAATATTACCAAACTTCTAACTTCATTTTTTTGAACTCAGTATATAGTTTCCAAATGAGTTTATGGTCTCAGTAGTTTTATGTCTTCTTCAATACAGCCTGTTTTCCACCATGAGAATAAACCAGGGAATGGTTTAGAGTGTGGCTCGATGTTGATTGACAAGTTGCCACAACACTATGTCCTCGCGTCTCAGTCAGAACCAATCAGGATATCCTCAGGATATTCTGCACCATCATGTCCAAGTATATCCATTTCTGGCTAAAAAAAACCCCAAGATGTTGACCACCGTAATGCCAAACATGAGGCTTTGAAAACCGTAGTTGACAGCCCTACAATTTATTCTAAAGTCTTTAATCCTCACTTACTGGCAGAACTGTCCTATAAAAGCCACAATACCAACCAAAAATATTCAAAATAACCAAAAAAGTAAAGATAAGTTCACAACAGCAGAGCCAAGCTGAAATGTTAGACCAGAAGTTGAAGCCATCAACGAAATGCAGCTCAACTTTTTGCAAAATTTGATTTAGTTTAAAGTAACACAACCTCCCTAATGCCATCTCTTTGTCGCTGCACAATCCGTGTTTTTATCCTGAACCCAGATCCTGTGTCTAGATAACCCACTTCCTAATGGTGTGAAGTCCTTGTACACAAACCTGAGTTATGTTTTCCCACCTCTGATCAGTGCAGGACGGCGTGTTTGTGTGTGTTTGCCGTCTCGCTTACATCAATGGCATCAATGGCTCCCCTTATCGCAGCCAGATCTTACAAACACGCACACACACACACGCACGCACACACACGCACACACACACACACTTGTTGCAGCTATAAATGATGTTGGAATGTAGTTGTAGTATTCAACAGCTGTGGGAAAGAGACGACAGGTTGCTGTTGGGCTGTTTACATACAGTATTGTTGACATTTTTGATCTAACTAGCAGATTGTGATGTGAGTAAAGTAAGGATACTATGCGGTCTTTCACAAGTCTAGAGAGTTGTTTTCAGGACTAATATTGATGTCGCAGAAAAACTGAAAGGAAATGTTACAGTTTCATTAACCCCTTCCTTCTTCCTTCTAATACATGTTTGTGCAAAGACAATATCAGATGGCTGCACTGTATTTAGCCTTGGCTTTGAGTTAGAGGACACACACACACACACACACACACACACACACACACACACACACAGATATTTTCTTAAGCCTGAGAGGTTGTCAATAATACAAAACGTCTTCTAAGAATAGATACTTTCCACTGTTTGCTCGGTCTCGTGTCAGCTCTCCTCCTCCCAGTCTTGTCTGCTGTGTCTCTTTTTTCATACTGTTTTTTTCTTCGTCATTCTCTCTAATTTGTTTCTCTTCCTGTTTCACTTTAGTTTCCATTTTTGCAGTGCTTGAGCTCCAATGTTGCCTCTTGAATTCTATAGTTTGTTTCGGGTGGTTTGAACTCGTCACAGTTAAGTAGTAACATTGTGGGGAAACTGGCTGATGTACACCTTAGCTGTGACCTTGGAAACAGCAGTTGACAATACAGACTCCCACAAGGTCCACATAGTAGCTCTTGAACTCCTTTTGATTAAATTACAAGATCCTCCTCAGCAGATGGAGTTGTCATTTGTGCCAACTGCAGTGTTCAAGGTGAAGAATCAGCTTTCAGTTTCAATATTTAAAAAGTCTTGAGAGTGCTCAGAAAATGGATATGGAAGCTTTAATTTGCATCCAAATAACACAACTTCATATTTTCAAATTGCGTGCAGTGCATTCACCAATAGTTGAATGTTGTGTAGGTGATTTACCAATCTTGCTAATTGAGGATATAATGTGTACAAACTCTGCATTAATATTTCTAAAAACAGCAAGACATTTAGTGTATATTTTGTTGTTGTGTATTACAACAGTGTTTTTCACTTGGTTGCGTGTTGCTAAACTTCTGGGAAAGAGTGAGGAAAGAAGGCAGTGAATGTGACTAAATGTGATGTAAATAACACTTAAATAGCAAGATTACTTGTCTGTACATTAGCCGTAACAAGCAAGAAATGACACACGATGAGGTCTCTTAACATTCAGGTAAACCCCTTACTGAACTTAGCACTCACCAGAGACTCCAGTTCTCTCTCCTCTTTTCCCCCCTCTATTCTTGGGATCGCTGCTGCAGTCAGGGTGACCAATGGCAGTAAAGATAAATCCACTTTTGCATCCCAAAAGTTAAAAAGTAATGTCTGAGCTCTCCTCCTGTGAGTAACCTGCTCTGGTACTGACATGTTTTAACATGCTGACTTGTTTTGTGTCTGTGTACTACTCCCGGTGCCTTAAATTGCTCTTGAATTGAATTAAACTGCATCGGAGCAGAATCCTATGTGTCTTTTTGTGTCTATTCCTCCAGAATGTCTGGCTCTGCCATTCCAAAACAACACTTGGCAAACGTCTTTTGTTTTGTTATAATAGAGACACCCCTAGTAGCAGAAATCACATATAGAGTGTTTAAGTTCTGTAGGAAACAGGTGCTTCCAAATACCAAGCATTTGAGTGAGAAATTTCAATCATGGTGGAGGTTTGGGTTGATAAATGAGTCAAACAAACACACTCCTTTTTACCCAAGGCTTTGTGACCTGTAAAAACAAAAGTCAGAGTTTATTTGTTTTAACTTACACTTGGAACTTACCTAATGTTTTATCTTCCACCATCTCTTCCTAAACCTAACCACATATTTTGGTGTTATTTGCACAGATTAATTAGACTGGGTTGCCATCTGCTGAAGATCATGTCATGTGATTGAAGGCTCCAAAACAGCTGCTAAATGGACCTTGCCGTGAGACTGTTTTATCAACAGTGGGGAGGCATTTAATCAATTTCTGTTTGACCACTGTAGTGTCAAATTAACAGTTCAAGGTCACCTCTGGTCAAAGCACTTTGTGTAGAAAACAGCTGGCTTGTATCAGAAGGTTCATACTTTTCATTGCTGTCAGAAAAGAACAATGAGCTGGCACATGAGACTGTGTTTTTCAGCAGTTTTTGGAGGTGTGAAATCCTGTTTATAGGTCCGTTCATAATCACATGAGGAGGAAACAATGCTGTTCAACTCCAAAGTAGAAAGACTGGCAAAACTAGCACTAGTTAGACCCAAATCTGGACCTCTTCAAACACAATGCCAGTGTCAATACCTGTTAAAGGAGCAGTAAATCTGACTAGTTGCTCTGCACTTTCCCTGCTATTAATAGATCTAGACCAGCAGCCAAAAACCTTTGCAGGGCTCTTATTGCATTTTTAACCCGTAAAGTGCTCCAGGTTATGGTAAAGATAAGATTTTACTTTAAGGGCAGTAGGCTGATGTGTAAAACATCTGCACTCAAGGCCAGCTCTGCAGTGGACAAGCTGCAGCCTGTCATTAAAAGTTTTTTTCAAAGTCACTTTGCCTTGCAGTTTCAAATCAAATAATGAAAAGTCACTCTAACTCGAATGCCTTTTTGGGATTTCTCCAATCACTGTTCCCATCTTCACCTACTTATCCTGAATAGGAAATGTCCCAGAACAACCTGATGCCAATTAAATTACCAGAGAGATCACTGGCAGTGAGTCAGAATTGCTTTTGGTGGTGCACTTTTGTGTCTGTGGGTAAAAGCACACCACACAACCTATATCTGAAGTATTTGCTGTGTCACAGTGAGGGTTTACCTTTGACTGCTGGCATATGGAATGCACTACATATCCCTCATGGCATGTTGAATGGTGGCATAGTTATCTTAAAGGCAGGTAGTGTAACCAACACCCTTTGTTATTTTGTAGGTCACCGTTTCTTGGAATGTTGATGAAGTTTGTCAGTCATCCAGGTCGTAGTAGTTCTAAGTGCTTTAACTTGAGCAGATTTTTTTCAGTTCCCTGATGCGATTCATCTCTGTTCCAAGAGGCTTCTAACAGCTAACTAACAGGAGGGTTTGGGCATTTCACCAGCAGTTTATGTTGTCTGTGGCCTAATCTCCTAATCCTGTCTGCCATGTTCAATTTTGAAATCAATATGTTGCCCTTTTTCTTTTTTATAAAAGTAGTGTATCCTGTGTAGATCGGAAAATCAGAAGTAGGGAGAACAATATGAATGAAGGCCTAAGATCAATGGCTGCAAGTTTTGTATTGTGATGTCTGCTTCTCTAATCCAACATTTGAATACCTTCATCACATTTTAAGAAATACAACGATGTAATTTAAAATGTCCTGCTTTTTGCATAGTTGCCCAAATGTGTTCAGTATATCAGCATGTTTCCCAATCATACTGTCAAGCCACGGCATCTTGTAATTAGTTTGAACATCATTCCCCATGCAGTGACGTGCGAACCTAATCTTGTGTGTGACGGTTATTGGCTTTTTTATTGAGATTTATTTATTTGAGTTGCACTGAAAATGTTTCATAGATGTTATTAGGTGCTAAGGAAGCAGATTTTCAGAGAAACCACAATTAAAAAAAGTCGCTATTCTAAATGTGAATTTCTTGATTGGATCACCATTTGGTCAATAAAAATCAAAAGGTTATATGATTTACAAATTGCTTGATTTGTCTGACCAATGCATCAAAATCCAAAGATCTTGAGTTTAATATCAATGGAAACTAAAAAAACAGCCACCAATTATCATAGTAGTTTTTTCATCTATAGATTGTTTATGTAAAATGAGTGTTTACAGACTGTACTGTCTGAAAGGGGCTATACCGACAGACAGGTAGTCAGGTATCTGGGGTGAAAGAGGAGAGACGACAGCTGGCTGCGTGCCAGTAATGTCATTAACAGTGTTAGTAATACTGCACTCAAAGTAATGGACGCTCACTCACGCACAAACTTTCTCACTTTTGAGCTGATTTTCCAACTCTGAAAGAAGAGCACAGAATCCATTTATGCGTTTTTATAAATAGAAGTCAGTCACACATGAAGATTATTATACAAACCGACTGCATTAGCTGGAGTGTGTGTTCTTCCTCAGCACATTAAATGTTTTGTGCCTGATCCACAACATCAAACTGGAGCAGCAGTGTTAGTGTGTCAGTTTTTGTTCCTCTTTCATATTTTCTCTTTGTTCATCTTTTTGCAGGCTTGATATGGTTTTGTTCCTCAGTGGGAACGAGTGCAGCCTGAGTGACAGGGTTTTGTCTTGGCCTCCCAAAGATATGAATGTGTATTTTTAAAGCGGTTCGGTTCAAACACTCCACCAAATGGTTTAATCAATCCTGTGGCCCAGTGATTGAAATTTGATTTTGGACTGTGTTTTGGGGATTTAAGTTTTTGGTAAAGTCGGGACGATTATGAGTCACCACAGCCTGCCTGAGGTCAGTCATTACTTCACAATGAAGATGCTGAAGACAAAAAAATATTATTTATAGTCAGTCAAAAGCTTTCAGATCATATTGTGAAACTGGCACCGCCTCTGTATGCCTAAAACAAATGGAATACTTTTGATTGTTAGACCCTTGAAATTTGCACATACATTTCCAATGATTTATGACGTTGTCAGACTTTATTGAATTTAGGAAAACACTGTTTTTTTTAAGGGTCAAACTACTAAGTATCTTGTTTTGGTATCTATATGAGCATTTATTGGATCCTTGCCAAAAAACATATCCATCAGATATATTTTAAGCAAAGAATCTCTGCCTGTCTGTATCTCTCTCACATGAACTCATGGGGAACCTGACATAAACAAATTTGGAGATTAGCATGGTGCAACAACTTCCTTTAGCAGCGCATTGCAGTGAGAAGAAAAAATAAAAACAAAAGCAGAAAGTTGAACTAGTCTGGATGAGTGAGGATGCTTCAGGATGCCTCTCTTATTGGTTGTTGTGGTCCAGCTCCGAAAGTACCGATAAAATCACCCAGATTTTAAATCGGACAAATGATTGGATCTATGAAACCCCCTCACATTACCAGGTAATCCACGCCTAACAGCATGTTTTGAAAAGGCATTCGACTTAAAACAGTTTAACCTTATCTTATTTGTTTGGCTATTTTTACAGTGGGCCCCTCTGTGTGAAATAACCACAATGATTAAATAAACGAGTGCTTAATCTATTAATGTATATCATATGGTCATACCCATGTGACTTCTTAAGCACAAAGTCATTGTGTCTAATTGGCAGAAAGGTGGGCTATAAATAGTTAAGTTGTGGACTAAACCCTGCAGTGAAAAGTGAATGATTTTTATGTTATGATGGCAATTTTTGTGCTGAATTTTGCATTTGAATTGTCATTGACCCATGACATGATTCTCATTCATGCTACAAACTATATTTGTTTTATCTCGTCAAAGTTTTATCACACTGTTATGCAAGACTGGCTGAAAAAACATCAACATAAATTTCTTGAGGAGCCCTCAAGTTAGTTTTCCGTAGGCCATGTTGGCGCAGATCTCCCGACGCGTTGCCAACTGTCAGACAGACAATGTGTCTGTGTGTGTTTGCAGCTTATAGGCAACGTCTGCTGCAGTGTTCAGCTGAAGGTTTGGTGAAATCATTGGACACAGTTTGGTTTGTGTCATACCCGAAGCTAAATGAGTTCCATGTGCCAATCCCCATTCCTGTCCAGCTCTGACGGAGAAACAACATGGAGCAAAACAAGAGAAAAAACTTGACTTTTCAGCTCCCGCCCCATCATAACAACTTCTCGTGGAATAATTGCCGTGTTTTGTTTTCACCAGCTTGACAACAGGAAATTACAGAGAACAAGATGTTCCTCTGTGGTTATAGCTGTGCCAGTGCCAAGCCTGAGCAATGCTGCGACAAGAACTTTATTAACATTTGTACTGCAATAATTATAAGCAGATTATTTCCGTATCTCATCGTTGCTGCTCTTTGGTGGTTTGTTTGCATGATAATTAGCATGTATTCTCACATGTGATGATTTTACTCTACTGTGTACAACTAAACTGGTGTGTGTGTGTGTGTGTGTGTGTGTGTGTGTGTGTGTGTGTGTGTGTGTGTGTGTGTGTGTGTGTGTGTGTGTGTGTGTGTGTGTGTGTGTGTGTGTGTGTGTGTGTGTGTGTGTGTGTGTGTGTGTGTGTGTGTGTGTGTGTGACGATGCAGACTTTTTGGCCTTTATCAGCACCGCGCATGTGTGTGTGCATTAGGAGTGTGTTTGGCCTTGGTGTGTCAGCTACACAGTGGAATATTCCATTTGACGTGTGGGCTGGGTTGACTTGAACATCTTGCTCCTATACATGTCTTTGCAGGCAACAGTGACCCTTTTTGGCATGTTGTCAAACCTGTTTGTATTTGTTAAAAAGTGAATACCTCAGTTGTTATTTATTTGTGCATTTAGCTGCTTTAAATCGGCTGTCGTGTGTGCTCATAATGAAGCTGGAGCGAATTTAGAGGCAGGTTTAGGGTCGTGTTTTTGTTCTGATCAGAGTGACATGACAGACAGCATGTGGTCACACCGCTGTCTGGAAGGAAAACAAAAAAGCACACCCACACACAGTGCATTAAGAGGATCTATATCGCCTCCTCGCACGCTCTCTTTTAGATTTTTTTTCTATCTCCTGTTTGGCTCACTGCTCCCTTGTGGGTAAAGGCCTCAGGCGGCTATAAGTGGGAGGAGACAACCAAACGAACACACACAAGAAGAGTCCCTCCGCCCCCCCCCGAGGCAGGATGCAAGTGGGGGGTTCCGTAATGTGATGTTGAGTAGGGGGTACTGTAGTCAGAGGGGGCACAAATGAGCTTTGAGGCGGTGCGTTTCAGTCCTCGGTGTGTGTGTGGTTATGTGGTGAGGGTGACACACAGCCAGTAACGTGACTCCAGTGTAGAAGTAGGCCAAGGCTGCTGTCAGCAGCTTGTCAAACCCCTGACTGTAGTCAGCTTAAAAAAGTCAGACCTGCAGGAGTTAACAACAACAACACACCTGTTTTTTTTTTAACATTAGAAATCTGTGGTCATTATTTGCTGGTATGCTCGTTCTGGGAGGAAAACGAAGCATCTGGGTCAGAAGATTACATAAAAATTAAACTAAATTTATGAGACACCAAACACTACATTGACATCAGCTGTCTAGACAGGCTCAGATCAGCAGGATTAAATTAGTAGTTCATGTTTGCATGTGTGGCCTCTGTGTCAAGGACAGTCTGCTCTTGCTAACAAAGGAATACTAATGTAGAACAACTTGTAAACACCATTTTCTATATAAGATCTTGTCATTTTTGATCTGTCCCGACATGGACACAGAGTTGCTATTTTTTTGTTTGGCCTGAAAGCGGGAAAATTAGTTAGCTGGCTAAAGGAAAGCTCAAAGTCACTGAAGTTTTTTCTTGTAAAAGCAACATGGGTTAGCTCACTGTGGGTGTGAACTGACTGTGGTGCGTATGTGGGCCAGTCAGAGTGCTAACTAGCTAACTGAGCTATAAATAAACACAAGGATGAGTGGGCTATTACTAGCTGCAAGCTAGCTGACACACCACACAGTAGAGTCCTCTCTTTGCCAATAACTTTTGCAAATATTAAGCTAGCATAACTAACAAAATGTCTTGAACCTGTTTAATAAAAAAAATGAAAAAATAGGCCTGAGCCATGTTTAGTCCTGACTTGGGAATGCAAAGATGATTGGCCAAGCTTAACAACGATGGATCATTCTGTGCTAGCTTTGCTAAGGTTGAAAATTCATGCTTCAAAAAGATAATATGGGTCTGTGCTTTGTATCTCTTCGCCTGCCAGGTGGTTTCAGGTCAGTTGTATCTCTTCTTTGTGTTTAAGCTAAAGTTTTCTTGTTGCTAAGTTAAAAGATTCAGCAATTAGCTGAACCTGCAGTTAGGTCAAATGTGAGCATTTGTTTAAAATGTTCAACAGAGTGTGAAGACATAACAGTTCTCATATCACAACATCTATATAGAAGGGATATCTCGCATACTTAAGTAAGAATGCTAACCAGCTAGCTCGGCCCATCTTGGTCCAAAGCTCCCGTGCGAGTGTTGTAAGCACGAACACTCCAAGCTTCACAGTCTGTACTGCTAGCTGCATGGCTAATTGAGCTATCTGGTTTACAGCAGCAGCAGTTAGCAGAAAGTAGCAGCTACTCTGGTTATTTGTTTTTTAGTATGGAACTGACAGGTGGTCAGTTCTCACGTATTGCACCTTTTAATTCAAAATATAATGACTTTCTCAAGAGAAATAAATATTGTACAATTCCAGTACAGATTGATTGAGATAGACTGAGGTGTCAAAATTGGTCAACCTGTCACGGGCTGACCTTCATTGACCCGAGACTGAGAAACAACGTTGCGCTCTTGTCTTCTTGTCATTTCATCAGTCGCGGCGGCAAAAGTATGAAGCGAGGGAGCTTCTATTTTGAGAGGAGGCAGCTGAGAGGTTCAGGTGAGGCTACGATTGGAGATTAATTTAGCGCTGTTAGGGTGTCAGGGGGATAAAACCAGTGGAAAGAGGTCCATCCTCTCCCACAAATGTAGTACATGTATGTGAACAGCAGGTATATTGCGTCATATCCATACCAGTCAGAATAGTGATATAAGCCCTGTGGTATGAGTAAGGGATTTGTCATTGATGCTAGTGCACGTTGATGCACATGTGCCCCCGTCTACCCCCCGTGCTCTCTGCACTGCAGCAGCACTGCGCCATAATGCACACATCCAGTCCATGTTTACCTCACTCACCCCCTCCTCTCCCTTTCACTTTCTAGCGCTTATCCCGCCATCTGCTTTCCAAAGCGTGGAATATGGTTATTTTTCATGGGAATATCACTGACAGCGCGGGAACAGTGAAGTGTTTTTGTGCGTGTGTTGCTTTTGCAGGGCATCCTGTGAGCTTACACGTTTCTCTGTGGGTGTAGATGTCCTGAAACTGTCTTCTGTGCTGCCAATTATTCATGTGTGTGAGTGTGTGTGTGTGTAAGAGACAGGGAAAGAGTATGCAACTGAAGACTGAAGAGTCTCTGTGCTCCAGTCACTCCAACCCTGGGAAAAGACATCTGTCAGTGACATTTAGCTGAATTTCTTCTCTTTCTCTCTCTCTCTCTCTCTCTCTCACTCACACACACACACACACACACACACACACACACACACACACACACACACACACACACACACACACACACACACACACGCCACAGACAAAGGTGTGTCTGTGGTTTTAACATCAGATGTTCTCCTGTGCTTTTACTTTTGAATCCAGTTAAACTGCTGACATACTTTTATTTAGTTCAGTACAAGCCACATATTATTCAAACTTTCATTTATATAACGTCATAGTAACTTTATACAATGATATGTATCAGATTTTAGAGAGTAAAGGAAAAGGAGAAATACAATTACATTATAACATAATATGTTAATTTTAGGACCAACAGTAAAAATGACAACATAAACAGGACAAGAGAAGGGAAGAAGAGTTCACCAGTTAGCAGATGGTTGTCATATACGCTTCCACTGTAATCAATGAGACTAGCTGTTGCGTATGCAGAGGTCCACTTTACAAGTGTTAAAATAGGCAAGTCTTTTATATGACATTTCTCTCGCAAAGGTGTGCATGACCCTTTAATGCAGGAAGTGTCTATATTTCATTAAACTTCCATTGTTTCTTTTATTATGTATTGTTTCCCCTTACCTAGCTGAAAAGAGACTGATTCTTTTGTGGGGTTTCCCCCTCAAAAAACACGTTTCCCCTGACACTGCTCTGCAGGCAAAGGCACCCTCACTGCATCCTGTGTTGAGTAGTGTTGTGATTAAGCTAACACGACAAGCCCGACCCACTGGCTCTCTGCTGTCACAATCACTACCTGGATGAATTTTGTATGTGATGGAAACACACATGCAAATGAAAGCTTATATGTTGCAGCAGAGTCTCACATACAGTAAATCTTGAGATATATATACTGTACACACACTATACCATCTGATGTAATCTGACAGAAAAAATACTCAAGAATTGTTTAAATGCACCATCATGAGTCAGTGAAAAGTAGCTTCTTGTTTAACCAGACTCAGCTGACAGGTTTGCTAATAGATTTTGCTGACATCTTATAACTCCCTGCGGCAATTTAGAAAACCAAATTACATTATTTTCCAGCGTCTGTGCCTCTGTTGTGAACCTATCTGCTCTACCTGAAGGGATTTCTTGGATTTCATGGGCGCTTCGAGCATAGGGATACTCCCAAATTGAACTGAGTACAGCGCCAGATCAGGTCATTGGGTCTGGCCTTTGCTTGAAAAGTCGTAGTCTAGTGTCTCTCTCACGGTAACAAAATCCCCCTCTCTTTATTTTCATTCACTGTCTGCCCCTCTTTCTCTCCTTTTCTCTCTCACACACAAACACGTCTAACACACAAACATCCATAGGCCGCAGCGGTACGAGAACTTGATCCTGACGTCTTCAGCCTTGTAATCTATATGCAGCTCCGTATGGGTCAGTGCTGTTGTTGGCAGAGTGTTCTCGTGCCTCGCTGTTGTGTGACACCAATACTCATGTCCAGATACAAATTGATGGAATAGTGACGGGGTTTTAGAAGTCAGAGGACTTGGACTTGACATACAAACAAACAGCAGCACATCCAGGGGCTGCTGAAAGATTATTGTCATTATTCAGCATTGGTCAGATTCATCGTTTGGTCTATAAAATGTCGGAAAAGTTTAAAAAAATAGCCTGAATGATCTCAAGGATATTAAATTTACTATGATATAAAACATTTAAAAGCATAAAATCCTTATATTTGAGAAGCTCAAAAGAAGCAGTGAATTAATGATGAAATAAACTATAAGCTTTAAACTGCCTATTTTCACATCTACGTCGGGAGATTTAGTGTCTTCATCCTTTTGCTGTTGATCATGATTAAAGATTTCATTAATTGCGAATTTGATGTTTTACAGGGCTGCACAATGAATTGAAATGTTTCTGCAATTGCACCGTGTCATTGTTGGAATCCAACCCAATTTTATGATAAAGATACAAATGTGTGACAAAACGGCATTATAATTAAGTACCAAAATGCTGCAGAGATGCCCCGGCCTCCAAATCTCCTCCTGCAGATGAAAGAATACGGTATCTTTGTATTGTTATTTGGCCACGCGACAAGTTTGAATAAGTAAACCTTGGCTCCGGGATATTTTGACTTCCATTTTTCACAGTTTGCATCAGATCGATTATGTATTACCATATATATATATACAGTTTCTTCTGAACATTGTCACTTCTCTGACATATTTCTAAATACACACCTTTGCAGAAATCAGCATTTCTTGGCCTAAGATGACTGATAAGATGGCGACACCTACAGCAGCCCACCCTGCAGGACTGAAACATGTCACCGACGGTATCAATTAGTCAGAACAGTTATACAAGAGAACATGCCAAACATTTTACAATGCACGTCACTGCTTATTTGCAGATGGACACCTCGTCCCATACATGATCAGGCTTGCAGCAGACATGAGACTGTTTTCTCATGTTACCTGTTTTCACGTAAGAGAGAGACAGAAGAAGAAATGGAGAGGGTCAGAAGCAGTGAGAAAGAGGGAGCTTAGCCTGATTTCATGCCGGTGTCACAGGTAATCTGGTCTGTGGCACAAGAATAAACACTTACTAAAATAGACCTGGGCTGTGTGTGTGTTTAGAGTGTGTGTTTTCAGAAGTAGAAAGCTTGTGTGTGTGCAGGCATTTCCTTTCCCTCCCTGCTGCATATTGTCCGTCTGTGTCTTTTTTATTTTCTGTCAACCTGAAGGATGAAAAAAAAAAGATTTTAATTTATTTTACTTTATTTCAACTTTTATTTGACTGTTCCAGCGGTCTCTTCCACCTCTCCCTTTTGCTTCAACCCCATCCTCTGCATCTCTCCTCCACCCTCACCTCACCTTCCCCTCTCTCCTTCTCTGCTCTCAGACTGTGCGTTGTTTAGGTTGGCTTCCACAAACACCAAGGTGTAATTCAATACAAGCCGAGCTCGTGTTACGGACACACACATGCACAAACGCACAAAGACAGAAGGACAACTGGTGCTACATGTATATGGACCGATGATCGGATAGCATTGTGTGTGTGTGTCTGTGTGTGTGTGTGTGTGAGGGTGTTTTGTAGGAGTTGTAGATGCAGGCCAGATTGTGCTGTCAGCTGAGAGAAAGACAGCAGCGCCTCCGCTGAAGGCTCGTCTGTTTACTTTGACCTGTTCCTTTAAAAGTCACAACTTGTTGCATATTCTCAGCACAGAGCCACATATTTTCACCACATACAGACTCACTAAGAATAGATCTGCAGTCAAGTCAAAAGTGATGGGTCACATTTGAATTCTTCTGCAAACTGAGTATCTAAAGGTAATGATGCTGATTCTGCCTCCAACTCTCTGATGTTGCAACTGCGTGATCATGAAATGAGTGGTGATTTAATCAATTAGTCACTTTCAATACTCCCACTTCCCAGCTTTCATTTGGATGTGAGGTTTGTGTTTGTCTAATATGACATTAACCTGAATATTACAGGGTGTTTGGTTGTTGATGATGTGAATTTTATGGACCATTTTTCTGGTTATAGACGATTACTGTGCTTATTATCGTCTTGATAATGTGATGAATCAGTGATGAAGCTAATCTCATGTTGCAGCCCCAGTCACAATGCAGAACTGATGTAACTTTGACAATAAAACTAATGGCCCATTAAATGCAGGAAACCCTGTAATAGCGTTAACTTGAACGTTTTTGGGCTGGGCATATTTTAACTTGTTGGGTATCAATCAAATATAAGTAATGGCCAGTCATTTTTCATGTTCAACACGACATTAATGTGTGTACCAACCGACAAACCAAACCCATAATTTCAGCATCTCCTCCCTGCCTGGATGTTCCCGTCATTCCGGACTTAATCACAACTTACAGTTTGTTCCCATCTCACTGAAACATTTGGAGACCACTGGTTAGCCTGATCTGAACATTTTGTTGTTGTTGTGACACATCTTGCCGTCACATGGTGTTCTCATCCTGTTGTTCTGCCTGCAGTGCCCTCTAATTTTAACAAAATTTAGAAGATAATTAGCATGTGTTTGTTCGTTATATATGTGTGCTTGTAAAGGAGGGTGGCTGTTATGTAATGTGCTGCAGTGTGTGAGGTCAGGTGGGAAGTATGAGCGTGTGTGTGTGTGTGTGTGTGTGAGGATGAAATATTCATGACCATCTTGAGTGCATCGTGAATGTTAATAGGGACATGTGAGAGTGCTGAAAACAGAGTGGAGAGATGAAGAGTGGAACCAGTAAGAAACAGGCGGAGCGATAAATACTTTTGACCTTCGCACTTTTCCATCTGTCTGTCTGTCCTTGCTCTCCAAACTCTCCTCCATCCCTACTCCCACCTTCCACCTGCTCAAACCCTCCTTCCTTTCCTCCGTCCTTCCTCTCTCTCATTTTGTTTTCTTTCTCAGCCTCTCCCTAAGAGGCTTGATGAGGGTCTTAGCACTGTTATGATGTGTGTGTGTGTGTGTGTGTGTGTGTGTGGTTCACGTGGCAAGCATTAGTGTGTGTTGGGTGTGACGAAACGTGCCGTCTCCATGGGCTATAATCCAGCAGCCCGCTGCACACACAAAAACACACACACTCTGGAATTTAACACTGTGGGGAATTGTACTGAACATCCACACTGTCTTGTTTTTCTCCCTCTCTCTCTCTGTGAGGTTGTTATTAGCTGAGGACTTTCATGCCTTCTCCTCTTCCTCGACATCTCTCTCGGTTCTTCTCTGCACACACACGAGCCCTCTGTTTGTGTGCTTTCATCCTCCCCGTCCAGTTTCAAAGACTGTCCGAGTGTCTGCGGGGAGGAATCATGTGCTCAAACCAATTACGCCGTTTAAAATGGACTCTTTTCATAGGCGAGAACACGTGTGTGTCTGAGTTGAGTTTTGATGTCAGCATGTCGGACACACACACGCACACATGCACGCACACACGCACACACACACACGCACGCACACACACACACACACATGGTTATTTCTGACCTTATAGAGTTGTGTGATGTAGGTAGTTTTGGTTTGATTTGTTCAGGTTTCTCAGTCATTAGTGACATTTCCTCCTCCAACAATACAGGTGACTGGACTTGTTTCTGTGTTGCTCACAGGCTTGAATTGACCAAGCATTGTATACCATTATGCATTGCGCTGGAGGGAAAACAAATGACCAGACCGATGTCCAAAACTGTTTTTCTTTTTCATTTTGAGTTGTGAGCGGGTGATTTCCAATACAACCATTGTATAAAAAGTATTTCTCCCATGTGAACAGCACAAACATGATAATGCTTACCTTTATTGTATTAGGGTTGTAGTGAGAAGAGATAAGACAGAAGGTCCAAAAGTGTGAAATATGCAAGCTACCCAATAGAAAATAATGATAATCATAAAATGTGCTTAAGACAAACAAAGATCTTTCCTGGAAGAAAGAAATAACGCTACACTAAACACATAAAGATGAGAAACAGATAACAATAACTCTGTAAAAATAAAACAACAAGCAACAGAACCCAACAATTATGATCCGCAACAAACAATGGGGAAAACCAGGCCTCCTAAATGTGTTGTAATACCAAAAAAAGTGAGTAGGTTGGACACAAAAAATGCTAAATATGGCATAAAACAGTACAAAAAAGACCTGGACTGGCCTTGACTGAACTTTTATGGGTCGTGGTGTGTTTCAGGGCTTGTCAGTCTTTCTCCAGACAGCATTGATTAAAAAGCAAGTAAGAATTTAAAAAAACAAACAAACACAGGTGGCATATGATGTGCATCAAAACATCCACAGATAGAGTTTTTCTGCAGAAGCCTGATTGTCAGCTTTTTATCAGTATGTTTGACCTCAGGATCAGTTTATCCTGGCATCTTCACCACTTCTTAGACTTCTTCTTTCGTCAAGTGATGCACGCTAATTGATTTGACGCTCTGCTGACAGTGAAGTACACACCTGTACGACTCAGCTGAGATACTGAGATACTCAGCTGAGATACTGAGAAAAGATCTAGTGCTGCTTCATGCTCATTTACAGAAAACTAACTCTGTTTTTTTTTTCTTCTTTTTTCTCTCCCCCTCTTTTCTCAACCTTCTCCACTCTCACCATCTTCCTGACCAATGGGACGCCTGCGTTGTGACTTGTTGCTTCCCCACCTGCTGACTTCTTTAATCCAGATTGATCAGCCATTCGATGGGGATTCTCAGAGGAGCTCCACCCACCTTCGCCGCCTGCCCTCCTCCTCCCCCCTCCCCCTCTGGCCTCTTCTTCACCCCTGCCCTCTCCATCATCCAGCCCTCCATCCAGCCCTCTAAACACAAAATGACTCTGGAACTCACCGAATGGTCTTCTATATGGATTTTCACTGCCTGTAATAGACAGTAAGAAAGAAAAGAGGGGAAAAAAACCTCAATGACAAAAAAGCCATAAACATACACACCACACACACACACATACACACACACACACACACAAGCATGCACATACACACACACAGACACACACCTGACACACACAGAAAGAAGCAAATGCACAAACTCACTCTTGGAATGTACCGCTCACTCTTCCTGTGAAAATTCAACTGCTTCCGTTATTCTTCTGGATCTTTCTACAAGCCTTTGGAAAGCCAAAGTCCGGGGGAGCAAAGGAGGATTAAAACGTGTAGAAGCTGCAGTGTTTTTTTGGAGGACAACTTGTGTAGAGGACAACTGATTGCTGATTGTTTTTGCTCCCTTTTTTAGCGTCCACAGCCTTTTTGATTTTAGCAGGACCTCTGTTATAGTTCTATTTATTTTTGAGTAGATTTAATACTATATAGCCAGAAAGTTACAACCACAGGTTACAGTTTGTAGCCTTTAACTATTGTGTTTACGTCACTACAAGTTTTAAAGTAACAACACATACTTCGATACGAGTAGTTTGTTGACACTGGGAGTTTCCTTTCGGTTGCTACAAGTTGTTCTTAGATTTGGTGCGGTTGTTTTCTCGTTGCGTGCATGCCCTCCGCCATGCCTCCCCAGAACACAGAGGCTAACGCTATGCAGGTCGGATCTGTGGTGGCCGGGGTGAATGCCAAAAACTCGACGACATCAGGGTCGGACGAGGAGAAAGGGGGAGCAGGAAGCGAGACGGATGGATCGGGAAACAGAGGAGGCGGCGGAGGTCGAGGAGGTGAGGAGTCGGCGAGCGAGGGCTCGATCGAAGGCATCCCTTTGAAGAGATGGGTGATGCACGGGGCCGTGATGTTCGGCCGGGAGTTCTGCTACGCCATGGAGACGGCGCTGGTGACGCCCGTACTGCTGCAGATAGGTGAGTGAAGAGTCCACACGCACAGGTTTACCATATACATTATGCATTTGCTTAAAAACACAGGTGCAGCATATCAAACTGGGGGACACAGAGCCTCTGTGTGGATGAATGGATCTAAAAAGTTAAATGTTGATACAGCATCCGAGAAGGAAAAGTCATAGATGTTCTTCTCTCTTATTTCTGAAAAGAAAAAATGCTTCCAGTGGAGACCCTGAAACCATCTAGTTGATCAACTGTCCACTTTTAGTTAAGTAAATGAAAAAACTCAAAAGTGACTGTAAACATAATACAGTTTGTAAGCAGGAACAGGGAGTCTCTTCGTTTATCCTTAAGTTGCTCTGGCATTTAAAGAGACACCTTGGTCTCTAAATGTATCCCACCTCCTTTTCACCTTGTTCAGACGGACCTCCACTGCATCTGCCAGGAGATTATGTCGCTTTCACATGCAGGACACACACACACACACACGCACACACAGACGGACAGATGCAGTGAGTGTACTGTCATTCGTCATTGCCAGTCCAATTTTATCTGGAGTTACTGGAGCCCTGAGGAGAGAGACGAAGAGGGTGTGAGGAGAGGAGAGAGGGAAAAGGAGAAGAACATGAGCAGAAAGGGAAGGAGATCTCAGAACAGCAGTAACCTTGTGTATAAATCAAAGTCACTTCCCATGTAACCCACCCCCCTCCCCCCGCTCTCTCTCTTGCTTCCTTTGCTCTGTAAATCTCTCCTTCTCCCCACAGTGGCATAGTGTGATCTCCTAGCTTACGTAACCGAGGCGCACATGAGTGGCAGGTCACTCTGTGGCCACCGTGACTCCTGGCTGGCTCACCCGGGGATGAGCTGCCACAGGGAACCAGATTTTGAAACACTTCAGTTCCAATTCTCTGTTATTTTAAAAGGATGGTGCAGAGGTCTGCCAAGTGCTGGAAGTAAAAGAGATTTCAGCTTTGTGCAGAGGAGCGCTGTGCTCTAAATGCACTGTCTGATGTGGTGGGATTCATAAAAACAATCTGTATTTTTGATCATAATTTCTCTAAACCTTTACCAGCCCTTGTCTCTTGTGGTAGTATCAGAGCAGGGGACTTGCTGCGTGTTTTTGGTCTATTTTTAGCTCTGATGTAGTTGCCCCAATCTATTTTTGTTTATCTGAGCCTCTTTTAGAAGATTTCTGAGCCGCTGGGAGGCACAACTGCGGCATATTATTCCACTGAAAGAAATAAAACTAAAGCAGACAGACAATTTGTTGTCGAGCTGTGATTCATCACTGATATGTGTGGGTGCTGACTGATCAAGCACTGATTGTTATCGGCTGATAAACGTATAAAGTTGTTGTCTGGTCTCTATAAAGCCTGCTTATAAGAGCCTATTAAACAAACTGCTAACAGCTCACTAGCTCTCCTCCTGTCAATATCAGTATGGATTTTAAATGCCCTGGTTTGACTAGTACAACATATTTGCAGTGATTTGCCGGCTAGCCATTTGTGACTTAAGGGATAGAAGGACCGATACTGGAGAGCAGTTCTCCTAGCCCTAGAAGCCAGCTGGTGTTTGTAACTAGCGCTGACACAGCTAATAGCCAATCATTTACAGTGGAGCTAAACACGCAGCAGGACTGAGTGTTTCTGTTCAATGAATGTGACAAGTTTACATGACAAGTTACATGTAATGGTGATTTTACTGTCCTTTCAGTTGTGATCGGTATCGCCTCATGCTGCTTCCACTTATCAGTGATCAGTGGTTGGCCCCTTAAAATCCTGACTGGACCACCACTACTGATGTGGGGAGTTAACCCATTCATGTTGGGCTTTTTGATTGTTGTTCAGTCTGGCATTTCATGCTGAAAGAATTGCCTCACATCCAAATGAATTTGGATTGCACTCAGTAGATGGCAGACCCCCCAAAAAATACACTGTAGCTGTCAAGACAACCAGTGCAAGATATTTGAGTTGCATAATGGTTTGTTGTATATTAGGAGATGCTGACAGTCCCTGAAATGTGACAAGATAAGTTAAGCAGGAAGGAGTATCACAACACTAACAGCGCAAACGTTGTGGGTACAGAAAGCAGCAATATGTAGTATGTATCTATGTATTACTTGGTTGGATAATGCCGTGTGAATCCAATTAGAGGGTTGCGTTTCCCAGAGCTCCACCTCTTTACCCAACCATGACCCAAACTTTTCCACAAAGGTTTGTTTTGTGCAGATTGTAACAGACAAACAAACAACCACGTGAGATGAAAACAGTCGTGCCCGTCCCCCCCCAATCCCAACACTGTGGGCAGCGATCCAAGTTTTGGGATAACAAATATCGACCTCCCTCCATGTGGTTAATGCTCCATGCACGCTGGAGACTGACTGTAGCTACTGGAATTAGCTGGATAGCTGGTAAGCTGGCTGGTTGGCTCGCCCTGAGTGAAACCATTGTGTGTGTGTGTGTGTGTGTGTGTGTGTGTGTGTGTGTGTGTGTGTGTGTGTGTGTGTGTGTGTGTGTGTGTGTGTGTGTGTGTGTGTGTGTGTGTGCGCTGTACGATAACCCCCACAACACTAGGGTCAGAGAAAGTGTGTGTGTGCGTAGCGGATACAGTTTGGTCAAGGAGCCCATATTTGCACAACCCAAGAGAAAGGATGAGAGACTTCTACCTTACAAGGTCTTGTGTGGAGGGCGTGCAGAGCTGTTAAGTCTCATGGCAGCAGTCACTCATACAAGGACACTGAGGGCAGGGAAATGCATAGCGAGACTGTTGGACTATTCACATCATCACCTTTTTTCAAACTGGGGTTGAAAAAACAAGGGGCAAACCTTGGGGACATTTTTCTAAGGATTTTTACCGTTTTGTGTAGTGAATAGTGAATTATTGTGCATCTCCTTGAGATTTATTTAACTACCAGCCTTCTTTAAAAAATTGTCCTAAGTAAGAGCAACAACTTAATGCAGCTGAAAAAGTGAGACACGAGTGAGAGGACATTGAGTCAATGATGAGAAAAGGATTAAGAGAGACGATAAAGGGCTAGGGGAAGGAGTAAAAAGAGAGTCAGGAGGAGGAGAAGCAGAGCTTTTGAAAAGAGAGTGGACAAGGAGGAGGAGGAGGAGGTGATGAGTGCAGACGGCGTGTCGAGTCGTTGTTTTTTGGTTAGCAGCTTGGCGGGTTACATAACGACAAGCTTTCTCAGAACTGAGCTCAGAGTGACACAGAACGCCGTTAAGTCACCGTGATGTTCACTGAAGACAAACTGACAAAATATCTCCATCTCATGTTTGGGTGCAACAGCTCCAGATTTGCAGCAGGAACAGTGGAATTATAGATGAAAATGTTCAAAAGTAGGACATTCACGAGTCTCAGATTAGGGACACAAAAGCCCTTTATGGATATCAAATACCTCATACATCAGGCCACTCTTCAGAATAAAACCCAAATAACAGAGTTGGATTTAATTTTACTGTAGAAGAAATTCGGGTTTGGTGGTAATAAGTGTGGTGCAGGCTTACGATGCCAAGCCATTATCCTAGAGAGTGAAACTAAACTGAATGTAGAGTGGATCATTTGTTAAATTAAATTAATGTTGAGACTCAGTAGAAATCTTGTCATTTAGTTCAAAGTTATATCCTAAAAGGTGGCTGAGAAAGGACTGCAAGGGTGATGAGATATTTTCAGCTTTTCTTTGATTCAGATCGTGTCAGTAGTTCAGATTTAAGTGTCATTTTTCTTGGTTGGAGCAGAAAGTTGATGAAAAAGTGTTTTCTTTCCAGTTCAGGTCATACGGAGGGAACCCAAATAGTCTGATTTGAGGGATTTAATCTGTGTGAAAGTGACCCACATTTCACACAATTAATCGTATTCATTATTAATCTGTTTATTTGCCTGCTTGACTAACTAGCTGTGCACGCCAGTAGCAGCCATGCCACCAGTATGGTACCCAAAGCAGTCCAGGCCTGGCAGCCCTGCAACAATGTTATCCGTCTTTGGAGGCCGTCTTGGCTTTACTAAAGGAGATTACTGCAATCCAACAGGAAATGTCCTTCTATTCATTCAGGTTCTGTTCGTTCAGCTCACTGTATTAGTGTCTTGACCTTTACTTTGTTCGATTCCTTTGGATAAACCTTTGTTTGACACACCACACAGCAGCTCTAAGTACAGACTGTCCCCGATGATCCTGGTGCATCTTGTCTTGTGATCAAGATGGTTTTACACATAGCACTTGTTTGATGTATGTGAGCCACCAGAAACACAACCAGAACTTTTTTCAACTTACTCTTCTGCTTTCAAATGTTATCATGTTAGCATTCAGCACAGTGGACCGGTGGCATTATGCTAGCAGCATGTGAGGCTTTTAAAACACAAACCCTGTATGGTTGATTCATGATGTTTAATGCCGAATTGTTTGGTCCTTTGTGCATTGTTAAATCTACTTTTATTTAAGGATGTAGCATCCTTACATGCTTGGTTTTTTGTGGTGATGGTGAGAAACAACAAATGATAGAAGTCCTACAAGAAAGTAGGACTATATAACAAAAACTGTTACTGAAAAGTTACATAGTACACCTTTGGTGACATTAACTATTCACCGTACGACTACATTAGCAAGCCCAACAATTACAACAACAATACGATGTCAAAACATTGAAACACCACAAAAATGAGAGTTAACAGTTTATGCAGCCCTCTACAAAATGTAGAACTCTGTGTTTGATACTTCATGCTATTTATTGTGCATCAAATCAACTTGATCTTGCATTGTTTATGCTCGCATGCCAGGTAGCCTAATCCTCTGAGTGATCCTATCATGTTAGCTGGTCTAATCTAGTAGATGACCTTGCAGACAGAGTAATGCAGGGTTATATAAATGACTGGCTTGATGTCACACAGCGACTACGGTAATCACCATAATCTGACCCAGTCATTCATGGGACAGAGTGGATGGAAGACAGAGTAGTTGGATTGTGTGTGTGTGTGTGTGTGTGTGTGTGTGTGTGTGTGTGTGTGTGTGTGTGTGTGTGTGTGTGTGTGTGTGTGTGTGTGTGTGTGTGTGTGTGTGTGTGTGTGTGTGAGAGAGAGAGAGAGAGAGGTAACTACAAGATAAGAGCATTTATCAAGGGGGCAGATGAAATCAGTAGGTAGGAAGGAATAAAACGTCACGAGATAAGTGAGAAAAGGTGAGAAATTGGAGCCAGTGATGGTGCGAATTGCATTCCTGCCAGCCAGCAAGACCTTTTAACCACAACCTTTAGTCCTCACTTATGCTTTAACACTTCTGCCTGTGTCTCTGCAGAGAGATGAAGAGAGAGAGAGAAGCAAACCAGTCCAGTTGTTATTTAAAGCCTTTCTATTCATAGCTCTTTATATAATCGCTGCAGTAACTTTGTTAATTTATTAATGATATCAGTGTACACACAGATGGAGACACGGCAGGGTTTTTGAGAGCTGTATCTGTTAACATCACCTGTGTTAAAGTGCGGGGTGATTGGTGCAATACTGAAGCGGTGACAGACGAAGCAAACCAGTATGTGATAATCGATGCCAGTGGTTCCCAATCTGTGGTCCATCAACCATGGTTGGGGGGGGGGTTTGCGAGGGTGATGCCATAATAAAACCTGTACAGGTTACATTCATGTGTTTTGTGACATTAAGTTAATGCAGAGTCAGCAGCCACTTTGGCCTTCAAGACAAAGACATATTATGTGCGTTCATGTGGGTGTCCCTGTTTTTACATTCAACAGGCGATAGGCGAGGTATGTGTGTGCTATTAGTGTAGGATATGTGAGGAATGCAGAACTGAGTATGTGTGTGTCTGTGTGTATTTGTTTGTCAGCACATTGCTCCCACCCCCTCCCCCTCCAGGGAGTTGAAAACAAACCAAAAACAAACCACCGCCGAGCTCTCAGGTGATGACGAGGGACAAAGAAACATCAGGGAAAGCAAATTCTTTAAAGCTGCAACTACGAATTCTTTTTCATTACAACGTCTTTATGTTGTTGTTTTAATAAATCCATAGCAAATCAAAATGATTTGCTCTTTCAGTTACTGATAGCTGAGTAATACCCATAATGTGTGAAAGATGTGGAAGACTTTACCATTTGAATAGAGTTTGTCACTGAAAGTATAAATGATAGATGTATGAAAAAGTGTAGGAAGAAATATGAATAGTTGAGGATTGGCTAAAGAATGGAAAATACATTATAAGCAATGAGCTGAACTGCATTAATTAACTAATTACTGTTATACGCTGCATAACTTGAATAATGGCTGGAAGTTAAACTGCATTACTCAGATAATTACTGGGAGCTAAACTGCATAACTTGACTTAAACACATTATTAAAGAATCTTTAATAGCCAAAAAAATTTAGCCCAACTGTACTGTTTAGAAATTCAAGGAATAAAGACTTAATCATTTCTGTTTTCCATGCTCCATTTGACATCAGCTTATTTTGCATAAAAATACAGAACAAGTTGGAGCATGTAGTGCATTTGTCAGTGAAGCTGGCAAGAAAAATCTATAAATCCCAGCAGCACGACGTGCACACATAAACGCACGTGACGTGTCCAATAGCAGCCTGAGCGAGAAGCAGTAATGGCTGGCCTCAGGGTTATTTTATGTGCATGTGTGTTTTAAGAAGGAGAGTAGAAAAACATCTGCTCTCTCTCACTGATGCTTATTGGATTTGACAGTCTATAACTGAAGGGATAGACGGATGAATACTGACGGATTAATTGTGTGCAGTTTTATATCCAACTGAAATGACGATGGCGGGACTAATTTAAGTCCAAATGATCTGTCTGCTTCAAGTAAAGTAGGGGCAGATTTTTACGAGTCAGTTAAAACATTCCTACTAGCAGGCAAAGTGACCAACGTCATGTTTTTTCTGGCCAACTTTGAGTCTCATATTAGAGGAAAGTTACCCGGGAACAAAATTGCTGCAATAAGTGACCTGTAGCGTAACAAAGAAGTGAGTAAGTTCAGGTGTTATGCTCAAAAAAGGTCCAACCATGTCATCATTTTAGATTTAAAAAGGTACACTGTATTAAAGCAGCAATATGCAAGAATGTAGTTGAAAACATAACTACAACATCAACAACATCAGAATATCACTAGAATTATCAGCTGAATGTGAAGAAATAACTGTTTTGGTGTTATGACATAAAGAGATATTCACTGAGGTTAGCATGCTAACTGGCAGGCTGCCCTATCCTGGTTCACAGCTCACATGCTAGCAGTGTAAACATCAGCAATCCCAAAGGAACACCAGCTAGCTGTGCTAACTAGCTAATAGCAGCAAAAATTAGCAGCAGTTAGAAGATACTCTGGTGCCGTTCTGCGCCCTGTTTGTTTTGAAAATACGACAGGTGGCCTATTCTTACATATTGCGCCTTTAAATAGTGTGAGGATTAGCTGCACAGATTACTGTAAGCTAAAGTTCTTACGTTTTTTGTTTTCATTGGCCAGAATTTCTGCTCATGTTGCTGCAGTATATCTTGGAAAAGGTTGGTGTTACAGTAGTACCAAAGTAAATGATGCACAAGTAAATCTCAGAAATATATACAAACATTGCTCGGCAAACCCCTGGTCGTTGTTATTGGGAAATGAAAGCGGTGTGGACATTTTTACCATGTAGGACCTTCCCATAACAACCAAAATCCTGCCGTTTTGAATTAACACCAGGTCTTTGTTGACATCCTGTATTTATGGTTACATAAGATTACTGACTGATCACTGCTGATTTGCTTTATTGATTGCTACTTTGGGCGCAAAAGGGCAGTGATGCTGGTTGGAGCTTCCTGCTTTGTGATAGGTCAGCCACAGTCAGCGGCCCGCCTCCCTCCTGTCAGTCACATCTGTTCAAATTCGTATGTATTTTTACATATGGTAGAGGCATTAAAATAGGACTGAATAATAATCTGCGGACATTTGCGATCTTACCATATTACACACTTCTGGCTCTATATGAGTCTCTCCCTGTCTGTCTCTCTCAGTAGGAGGCAGCTAGTTCACTGCAGTGGTGTTACATAATTCTGCTGACTGGAAGCAGTTATGTGTGTGTGTGTGTGTGTGTGTGTGTGTGTGTGTGTGTGTGTGTGTGTGTGTGTGTGTGTGTGTGTGTGTGTGCATACATGCAGGCTTCATGCAATTTTAATGCATAGAGAGAATGGTTGGTGGGGTTTTTTTTTACCGCTCAATCATACACACATATATAGGACAGAAACCAGCCTGTTAAGTGTTAAATGAGCCGAATGGATGACTCTAAAACCAGTGTCCGATCAATCCAGCGCAGGGTCGTGTGTGTGTGTGTGTGTGTGTGTGTGTGTGGTAAAGCTGCTAACACTGACATTTAAAATGTGAGGATAAACACACATTAATAGTCATATCTATGTTTATAGCACCTTTCAAAACAAAGAACTGTTCAGTAGAATATAAAACAAATACAACTCAAATAAATAAAAAGAACAATTCAGTGTTGACAGTACTTTTATTTTTTCTATTCTTCTTTCTGCATTGAGTTAATTCACAGTTTCTCGCCACCGGCTGAGCCACACACAGCCGTACATCACTCAGTCTTTCAGTCTATACTGAGCACTTTGTTAATGATGACCTTGGCTTGTGTACTTGTGTGCCTTGCGTCTGCCTTTGCTTAAGAGACCGTATGTGCGTGTTGTGTGATTGATGTTCTCGCCATCTTTTGCTCCTGGGAAGTACAATGATTCACTTCTTTCTCTTTCCCTCTCCCTTCTTCTTTCACTTTGCAGTCCTTGAGAGAATAGATGTTCGCCGGGGATGGAGTTAGCATTTAGCACAAGCTGGTCCCTTTTTTATTTGCTGTTATCTCAGCAGTGGCTGGGTTCACTATGGTTTCACAAATATCTGCAGGATGCTCAGTGTTAAAAGCTGTCAACATTTACAGTCCCTGTAAAATGTAATTGCCTGACTTGAACTTGAACAAATGTTTTTATGTTTGGCAATTTTGGATCCCAGTGGGTGGTTTTGTACACAGATCATCAGGTATTTAACCTTGAAATCAGGCACAAAAATAAAAAGAGGGGAATGTTTTGTTAATAGCAGTATCATGATTCTCCAAATCCATGATTCAATGTGTCTTTTGATTTTGAGGACGTGATATGATTAAATTTTTGATCTACAATGTTCTTTTCCCACACTGATGGCCAAACTGTGGTTAGACCATCGCATCTGGATTCGTAAAGATCAACAGATCATTGGTTTTATGCTGTGACATGACATTATTATAATTGAATATAGAGATATTTCTATTTTCCAGCTGCAGCTTAACTTTATCCTGGTGGGGTTTTTTTGCAGGTCAAGGTTAGGAAAGTTCAGATAATATTCACAAAAAAGATTACAGTCGAACAAAAAGTACCCTCAGGGATTCAACAATAAACAACAAAATGTAGAAATTCAGTCTTTTACATAATATGGTTTCTCTAATCTGTCATCAGTAAACCCTCCTACTAAACAGATTTGGAAGAGGCTCTTTGTCAGCGTTATCAGTTCCGTCCCCATGGGTAAACCATCTTCTTAAACAAATCAATAAAGGATCTCTGATAAAGAAACTAGATCCAACATCTCAGTTAATCTCATTTTAGTTAAGGTCTTCGGTATGCAGTAAGAGTTGGATACACACGACGCAGGCGATACTGCCCTCGAATGATGTTTAGAATTGAAAGCTAATTTCGATCGATCTTCGATTTAGAATCATATTTTTGACACCCCTATCAATTATTTATTGACTGTCAGGGAACCTCTTCAAGTTACCTGTTTTATCCCACCAACAGCGCAAATCCCAAAGATATAAAATATATAAAGTGAAAAAGGAAAATAACCTTTTTTACTCTGACTAATTGATTAAAGACTTTTTTTTTTTTTTTTTTTTTTTTACCAATGAAACTATGAATCTGTAAGAATACATAAGGCAAGTGGACATCAGCTCACCTTCAGTTAATTAATAATGCTTTAATAGTGTTGTTTTTAAACATGATGGCTGAAATAAAATGTAGATAATCAGTCTGAAAAGTTCCTGTTCTTTGCAAAAGATCTCCTGAGCAGGGACTTTTTGTGGTTTCTGTGATTTCTGGTCCCTGCGGTGGAAACACTGAGTCACTCCGAAGGTTCCTAGTTTGCTTGCGGCCAAAATGTGGCTTCAGACAATGACTACATTTCTTTGTCTGAACTGAAACGAAAGATTAAGATCATCAAAGTGATTAATGATGTCTGCCTTTACGCTCTATGTATTGGTACAAAGCACAGAGAAATATGAGGAAAGATCATTCTTGGATGTGAAGTAAGTGATTGACGTTGACGTAGACGGAGCAGGTTATGTGGATTTGACCACTAATAATCATAATGCCAGCAGGCTTCACATGCTGGTATGTATTCTCACTTAAAGTTAATAATCAAACCATGACCATCTGGTATGAAGGTTATATTTTTGGACATAGCTCAGATCACAAATTGTCCTTTTTTTCAGAAGAGGACGACATAAAAATGATCTGGTTTGCTGCAGAGACAGAAATGTGCCTGCAGCTTTCAGCCAATGTTGGCATAAAACCTTCAACCAGATGCTTATCAATAATGAAATATTGATGTTAATATTTCAAATCTGCACCAAAACCCCATCTGCTGCCTTTCTTTCCCTTTCTTTCCTCCTCTCTGAGTGCTACACCTGACGCCATTCACATGTTTTGTTTATTCAAAAACACCTGCTTCCTCCTTTCCTTTCCTTTCCTTTCCTTTCCTCATGCTCTCTGTCTCTCACTCTCTCGCTCTCACCCTCCTTCCTTCCTGCCCACTTTCTCCCTTTACGACCTCTGACCTACTCTCACTTTCACACCATTTCTCTGGCTCTTTTCGGGGACGCTTGTCATGTTTCTTGCGGTTTTCTCACGCCAGCGCAGGATATGAAATGATTGTTTTGTGTTTATGGGAGAATGGGAACAGAGGGAGAAAAGAGAGGAGAGGTGAAAGGAAAGGAGGACCGAAGGAGGTTAATGTTTGTGGGTGCTTTTACAGAAAGTCAGATTGTTTGACTTCAGTTTGGAGTTTACAGCAGCTGGAGGGAGATATCAGACTTTTGTTTGCTCTACTGTTAGTTCATTGTGTGTGAAAGAGGAGGAGTGAGAGGAGAAATGGAGGGTCAGGGAGAGGGATGGAGAGGTTAAAGAGTGATTGTGGGTTTTGTTTATTGGATAGAGGCACAACATTGATATGGTCAAGAGAGGTGAAGCAAAAACAAATATGTAGTTTCAGAGGAAGCATTGAGATCCTTTAACTTAACTGTAAAAAGAAAACTTAATTACAAGTAAAAGTTCTGCACTGAAAATGTTACTCTAGTAATCAGGAAAATGTACTTAAAGTCTTAAAAGTAGAAGTAATCAATGCAGAAGAACCTTTATATGATTTCATTACGTTTTTATAACACATACATCAAGTAAAATTTGGATTTTATATACAGCTAATTTGGTCTATTCTGTATCTACAGCTACTGATTATCTTCTCTATTCAAAGATTTACTGTTTGATTTGGGAAAATTCAGAAAGTACAAATAATGTCTGTCATAATTACCCTTCATAATTCTTGTTTTTACATGAAAGATGTCAAATTATGTCATGGTTCAGTCTATTCAGCTGTCATTTCTTATGTACCTTTACTCATTCAAATGTTTTAATTCAAAAATCCTAGTAAAGTTAGTAAAGTAATCAATATTTCCCTGTAAAAAACAATGTGATGAAGAAGAAAGAAGCAGAGCTGTAAAAAGAAAAGACTCAAGTAAAGCACAAATACCTCACATGTGCACTTAAGTTCCGTAATAGGAGTAAATTACCGGATTACATTCCACCACTGGAGGCATGAATGAAGACATCTTTCAGACATTTTGCCAGAGAGACCAGAGTGGGTTTAGAAAGTCAACATGTTGAGAAATGCAGTCATATAGTGAGGACAAACTATCAGGAGGAGAGTGGATTAAAGGATAAGATTGGTTATATTCTGTGTTTTTCTTATCTGCAACAAATCCCACGAAAAGACCAAAACCAACAACGTGCAAGTCCATCTCTCAACACTCACCGACGTCCTCACCCAGTTTCTGGCACTCGGCCCAGCACCCATTTGTTCTTACTCAAGGTGCAAAAACCTAAAACACCTGTCTCAAATTCATATTTAAAAAACAAAGGTGGTTAAATGATTTCCTAAACCAGGGGTAAATCTGGGACTATTTTCATGAACATTCCGTGTAAAAGTCGACATTTGGGACGGAGGGATTGACTGAAAACAAAATGCTCACGTTGAAGTTGATAAATGAACGTGTCACTCAGCACTACGGTGTGACTCATTGATGTGTTTTTAATAGTTTCTGGACAACAATGGAGCTCCAGGCGCAGAGGAATAAGCTATATTAGGTTACACAGTCAGCACTTGTTAGTAAGATTTATTCATTGTTGGTTTCAGTTCATTCATCGTGTTTGTCGTATTTGACGGTGAGAACATTTTTTGAATTTTTCCGGCCTTAATCCTTAAAGTCTGCGGTTCATATTAATAAAACATCTTTTTTTTCAATTCCACTGGGTATGTTGCATCAATCTTTGTCTCCATGTTTGAACAAGTTCTTGTCCATCAGAACAGAGAGAAATCTTTAATTCTTAATCAGACATTGCTGAATAAACTCTACATACATATTCCTCTAACACTGGCACTAACAAGCCACTGTACCGCAGACTTGGCAGTAATGTTCAAGTGGCAGTAAAATACACAGAATATTTGTTGTTGTTTTTTTTATCTGCAGCAGAATAAAGAGGGCACTCTCTGCAACGTTGGATATATTTTTATCCTGGCATCATGCTGCTCCAAGAAATGCACGACACACACACACATACAGTGATCCTTGTTCAGGATTTCCTGAAAACAAGGAGAGGACTGTTACTGAAGACTTGCAGCTTAGGTATGAGGACTCGTAGTATTCATATCGACTGATCTCCGATTTAGATCAGATTCGAAGTAGGCAGTCGGCATTTGTTTAGAGTAGTTTTTGCAGATGAAACTCTGCAGGCAAATGTAGTTAAGGCTCAAGTATTGGATGCATTGCTTTCCTTCTGCTGAAATGTTTTCTTATCTGGGGGATTTCTTGTTATTTTTCAAACTTGCCCCCAGTTCAAACAAGCTGTGTCTAATCCAGATTTCAGTGGTCTGAAAAAGATCAGAACCACAGAGTTTTACCGATGGCGTGTGTCTGAGTGCAGGCCCAAGGTGGAGAAACACACACACACACACGAATGAATGGGCAGTCTGTACTCCGACAGTCACACATTGAGCTCCGTGTGTGTGTGTGTGTGTGTGTGTGTGTGTGTGTGTGTGTGTGTGTGTGTGTGTGTGTGTGTGTGTGTGTGTGTGGTAAATTGAGCACTTTGATGATAGATGGAGCAGATTGTACATTTTTCTTTCCCACGATCAATCAACAACACTCGCAGACGTTATGAACCTTTTCTGTCTGTCTCTCCATCCTTCCGGCTTTCTCCATCTCTCTCCTCCTCCTCCCTCTTCCCCTATCCCTCCTCCTCCTCTCTCACCTTATCCCCTCATCCCCTCTGTCCTCCCTTTTTCAATTTCTTTGATCTCGATCCTTTCTCACACTCCCCCTCTCTCTCTGTTTCCTCCCTCTCTGTCTCTCTCTCCCTGTCTCTCCACTCATTTCTTGTTCTTTCTTTCTGAAATACTTCCTGCTTTTCTGTTCTCTCAGTATTGTTCCCTCTGTGTGTGTGTGTGTGTGTGTGTATCTACAGTACTTGGAGTGTGTGGGAACCCAGCTGTTTTATTTTGGTGGGTAAATATGCATGTTTGTGTGTGTGTGTGTGTGTGTGTGTGTGGGAACAGAGAAAAGTCTTTATTTACTAGGTGTTGACTGTTTTTCTGTATCATTTGTGTGGTGTGTGTGAGTGTGTGTGTTTATGTGATTTGTGTGTGTGTGTGCGTGCTTGCATGTGTGTGAGGGAACTGCTTACTAGGAACTGTTTTCCTGTTTTGATGTTGACAAACTTTCAGACAGACAGATTCCTATCTGCTGCCTTGTCGCCTGCTTTATGGCTCTGCTACTGTTTGAGTTTTTACAGTTATATTGTGTGTGTGTGTTTGTGTGTGTGTGTGTGCGTGTGTGTGTGTGTGTGTGTGTGTGCACGTGTGTGTGCCGTGTGTGCTGTTATTACAGGTATGTTTATGTGGAGGCTTTGTGTGTTTGTGTGTGAAAAAGAAAAGAGTAAAAACAAAGCTTTCCTTAGTTTCAAGAAAACTCCACAACAGGAAGCCCTGCGTGAATGACACGGCCATATTAGGAGCCAGGAAGCAGAGGTGATGGAGTCTCCGTGGTGACAGGGTTCCCAAGACCTGGTCACCATGGCGAGAGGGGGTCAAGCCCCTGTTTATGGGGTCAACAGTTGTGCAGGTCGACAGGAACGAGGTGATGTCAAACAGTATTTTGTAGTTGAGACGAGAGTGCCTAAATATAGTCGGTCTTTGGGATCTCTTATTCAGCAGCGCTGGTTGTAGAGTTTGTCTCTGTGCTGCACTGCGTAGGAAAGACCAAAAGATTCTTCAAAGTTACCAGAGGGCTGCACACATTTAGTCCTGGTGTGAAGGCACAAATTGATGCTCATAACTTCTTTTATAGCCAGAAAAACAGTTTTCTTCCCCCTGCTAGTTCACTCCATTAAATCCTCTGGAGAGCAGACAAGTAAACAACAGTTAACCACTCAAAGGAGCTGACTGGCTCTTGACATGCTTGTATACATGTTAAACTTATGAGAGGTGGGGTTGCTGTATGTGACTGCAAGTCTTCTTAACAGTTTCTTTTTTTTTCTTTCCTTATCTCTGTCTGGGTAAAAACTTTGATCTCAGACATGTCAGGAACAAGGAAAAACAAGG
This sequence comes from Acanthopagrus latus, assembly GCF_904848185.1. Taxonomy (NCBI): domain Eukaryota; kingdom Metazoa; phylum Chordata; class Actinopteri; order Spariformes; family Sparidae; genus Acanthopagrus; species Acanthopagrus latus. The sequence continues at coordinate 9,987,952 of NC_051041.1, read as the reverse complement.
TTGTGTTTGAGCATTTTGGGATGTTTTTTGAGTTAATCCAATAAGGTTTTGAAAAGAAGATGGTGTAAATTCAGTAAGGGAGACATTGTGAAGCGTGTTTTTGAATTTGAGCTAGTGTGTCCTCTCAGAGAGGTCACTGCTGTTTCCCACTGTGTTCAGAAGCTTGAGGTTAGCCAGCTAGCTATTCTGAGGAAACCAAGCTAAGAAAATGCTATGAACAAAAAAAAACAACAATAAGCAATAACAAAACAATAAGCAATAAGCAACAACAACTGATGGAAATATGCATTTTAATCTGGAAGTTAACAATATAATTACATGTAACAACATTGATATAATGTTGTTGACACTTTGGCTGAGGTCTACACACACCATGATTCCTGACATAGAGAAACATGTAACTCACCATGAAAACATGAAAATTACCATGAGGGAGGTTTCACGAGACAGAAGAATTTTTTGCTAAACAACTCCTCCTCAAACCTCCAGAAGATGTGAAACACTGACAAAAGCTTCATCAACAACACACTCAAGGACACCAACTGCGATGAGTCACGCAAGATGATATCCCTGAATTTACCAAAACCAAATGAGCTTTATGTCCGCTGCTCTGTCGGCCAAGAACCAGTCAGACCCTCACCGTGGATGTATAGCCTCAGCCAGCAGGTGCAGACTGAGTCACACCTCAGAAACCAAACGGTCTCTTAATGGATCTGTGCTGGAGGCCCCAACATATTAGAAACCATGGCACTCTGTTATTGATGTTCCTCTCATTAAAGAGGTCTGTGCGAGAAACACTGAAGTGCATTTTACATTTAAAAGAGCCTAATGTTCTCTCAATCAGATTAGCTGCCATTAAAACACTCCCTCTCTGTGGCTGTCTTCTGTTTCTTCATCCCTTTTGTTCACCGAGGAGTGAAATATCAGCAGCCTCTCCCTCATATTAATGTGCAGCAACTCCACATTTCTCTCTTCCTCTTCTTCCCTAATGTAGATTCATTCAAAAATTGAGAGAGGGGATTATGGCTTTAATTTTTAAATCACTTGGAGGGATATTTTTGGGAAGTTGCACTAATGTTGCCTGACACAAAAGCAAAAAAATACCCTTTTATGCAACTATTGTTGTTTTTTAGTGAATCCCTGGCTCTGGGAATGAGAGGGAACGTTTCCCACTGCTTACGTTTTAATAAAGCAAATAAAATATAAAAAATAAAAAATAATAAATAATAATAAAAAAATATAAAATTAGGGTACAATCTGGATAAATGTTTTTTTATGCTGCCAGAAAGTGTTTCAGAAAGTTAATGTATCTCTTGGCCTCAACCGGGTAACCTCTGCCCAGATTAGATGATAAATGCATTGTGCTTTGTCCCTGTCGAATAAAAGAGCAAAAAAAAAAAAATCATTATAGGGTTTTCCCGACACAGACACCCTTGCTGCTGACATAAAGTTTAAAAGTATATGTCCCAAACTTTAAGCAGAGGTATCGATCATATTGAGCCAATTGAGGCTGGCTGAGACATTATCAAGACGAGGACAGATGGATGTCTCTCTCTGGTCTCCATATATATCGGAGGGATAGTGTGGCGGCCAAATGGCACTTAATATATTTGTCTTCTTTCTAAGCGAGCCGCATTAAGCGATAGTTTGACAGTGAGACGATGATAAAGTTCTGATTTAATTATTGCATTCAGCTGACTTCACTTGGCTAAAAGACTGTCTGCCTCCTCCTCCTCTGCATCTTCCACCTCTCAGCAGCTCAATGAATGAAATCACGGTTCTGTTTCCAAGGGCGTAGTCTGTCATTCATCATGACTCAGGGAAACTTATTTCATTATGCCACGATTGATTTTATGTATTTGAGGTAATATATTTAAGTGTAAACAAAACACGCTGTGATGGTTATGCTCTTGTGTAACAGTAGAAACTCCACATTTCTTAGCGTGAAGAATGTGTTAATTATGAGTTTAAAACAACACGACAGCAAATTAGTAGCCTTTAGTAATCTCACGTTGTGGGTTTTGAAATACCTTCTAGGACAGGATGATTATAGTGGTCTCTTCTGTGTTTTTACAAATCAGAGTTGTCCAGCTGAAGGTTTAATGAGCTGAGTGAAGACTTGTGCTTGTATTGATTTTCACCCGATACATCTGATCCAGACCAATTTCCTGGTGGGAGAAATGAGAAGCGATTGTGGAATGCTGACATCTTCCAACTGAAAGTGTCCCTGTGAGTTATGACTAAAGGATAGACCCACCAAAATATGAAATTCAATCTTTGTCTGCTCACCCTAATGGTGATATAAAGTCAGGTGAAGTTTCGTAGTCTACAAAACATTTCTGGAGCTTCACGGCAAAACAGTGCTGCAGCGTTCTTCAAAACAACTGAAGTAGAAGGTGACTTGTTTAAAAAAGTTGAATAAACAGCTGAAATAAAAAACCTAAAATGGCTCCTTACAGCTTGTCTGGTGTAATCCAAGTCTGCAGAAGCCCCAAGATCCCAAATTGTTTAAAAAGGACATTTATTTGTGCCCTTTTTCTAAACTGAAATCTTCACTGTAGCTGCTAAGCTAAAAGCCTTAGAGGGCACCCTGTCTGAAGTGGCTGCACAAGCTCGACCGCACGTCATGGCTGTTGATAACATCTTTTCAAATTAATTTGGGATCTAGGGGCTTCTGGAGACTTGGATTACGCTGGACAAGCTGTATGGAGCCATTTTATTATCCACAGCTTCTTCAGTTGTTTAGGAGAATACTGTTTTGTTGTAAAGCTCCAGAAATGTTTTGTTTTGATTGTATGAAAAATTACCTGACTTCCCATCAGCATGGGTGTGAGTATGTTATCACAGAATTTACATTTTTGGCTGAACACATGGAGGGTGACAGATGTGAAACAAACTCACTCAGTGTGCACAACGAAAAGCCAGGCAGTGTGTGTTTAAAAACACAAGCTGATGTTCATAGTAACTATTTAACACATTTTAGGGATCATATTGGAGTGCATCATGTGTTTATTGTCTTCTGTGTGAAACTGGGTGTTCAATGTGATTGATTTCTGAAGTTCATCAAATGTTGAAAACAGAGGATTTAATTCCAATGATACAAGATCCCTTAAAGGCAAATGGTGTCAGAAATGTGACCTGTTTAGTCATAAATCATCCTCCCTCCTGTCAGTTATCATCTCCAATAATCTCATTTTGTTGTTTGATCACCCTCTTTCTCATCAAGCATTATTCTGCCTGACTCAGTTAACAGGGTTGTTTTTAATCGGCTTTCCAAACGGATGCATAAGTGGCCTTCCTTGTATACTTGTGAACCTCGTAAACTCTGTTTTTTTTTCCAGTTTGCATGTATCATTTGGCGATTAAAAGTGAAAACATAAACTATGTTTTCATTTCTCAGTATATATTTGTCTTTAGTCAGGTCAAATGCTCTGATGTGCGTGTGAACGGGGAGCTGACACCTAAGGTGATTCCTATGTGCTTTAAGGCTGTGTATCCTGTCCTATATTTAGTGGCTGAGTTAATTAGAAACTGGTATTGCTGGTGACAGGTTTGTGTGATATGTTTAGAAAGTGTTGTCTGATATTATTCAAAGCTATTGAAAGCTGGTGTACCGAACAGTGTACGGTATGTGTTTTCCATTAAGTTGCTGCATCCTGCGTGAGTCTGTTTAAAGCTTAAGGTGCTAAAGTTATTTCCACGGACTCCTAATTGAGACAATGTCATTCAACATGTGTGTGTGCCTGTAATCCTCACCTGGTTTCTGGCGATGGAAAGTTAATATAATAGAGAATGTCCTCTCACGTGTACATAACAGTCTATTATAGGTAACAATCCAATTAACTGACTCCATGGATGTTCTTTAGAAAAACTCAACAAGTACAACAAAAGTGTGGCAACATGAGAGACAAAGAGAAGTTCTTTTCTTTCATTCAGGAAGTCTACTTTCAGGATAATGACGAAGAGGAAAAAAAAAAAAACCTGCTAAAGCTCAAGAAACGTGATCGCTCCTGCTCATTTGCTCTGCATTAACCGGCACACAGGAGTTGATGTTGCAGGCCTTTGTGGGATAATCCAGGCTGAATGTTCACAGAGAGATAAACAACCTGTGGCTTTATCTTCTTCACCTTTGTGTGGGCTTTACAAGGCAGTGTTTAAAGTGTCGGCCTCAGGCCAACTCTTAGGTAACTGAGGTGACAACACAAACAAAACAGTTCATTTGTGCTGCTGTAAAACCTGACTTCAACTACATTGTTGTCATATGTAGTAGAGTTGTCAACTCCTCAAATATCGATATATCTTTACATTTGAAAGGTTTCTGTTTTTACACTCGCCAATGCTGTAGTGCAGACACCGCAGAGGGAAATAAACTAAGACACAACTGTTGTGCGTATCACACAGTGCACAGACCTTTTAATAAAATATCTAAAATTGCATGCCCTCAATCTTATGTAAATGTTCCCCTCTCATATTGAACATTATTATCGATATTTTTCGAGGTATTTAACGAAACAAAGAAATTCACATATGGTGCTCTAACACGTAGTAATTAACTGAAAATGTTGCAATTATGTTATCTTTATGTTTATTTTATGAAACACATTAGTTGATTACATTAGTTGATTAAGTAATTATCATATGTTTTGTGGAATAAGTCACTTGTTTGCAGATTTGCAGATGCATGACTCATATGCACACCCTTATTTTTGCCTTAAAGACTGATTCAAGTTGAAAAACATGTTCACTTCAAATAAAACCATTCCAATAAAAATCTAATAAAAAGTCCTCTACACTTCTACAATAAGAATGTCACTTGCACCCCCTGGTGGGTGACAGAAGAACGTCATGGTCAAATGTCATCACTCGTAACTCACAGAATGTCTTTCTTTGTGTGTCTCCAGGTCTTCCAGAGCAATATTACAGTCTGACATGGTTCCTCAGTCCGGTCCTCGGCCTCATGTTCACTCCTCTGATTGGCTCGGCCAGCGACCGCTGCACTCTGCGATGGGGCAGGAGGAGGCCGTTCATCCTGGCTCTCTGTATCGGAACGCTAATCGGAGTGGCGCTGTTTCTGAATGGATCGTTGATGGGTGAGTTTGAACTATTCAGTCAAAAGCCAGGTGGATGTTTCCTTTGTTGTCAGTTTTTTTTTATGTTGATTGATGCTTCTTCTCTGTGTTTGTTGTTCTAGGAAGTACAGCATCTCAGCTCCACTTGATTTATTGTACACTTGCTTTAATAGCTTGTGCAAATCATCAAGTATTTGTTTTGGAAACAATCCGACAAGATTTGCAATGCATCAGAAAAACAAATGTTTGCATTACTGTTTTTACAGCATGCGCCTCACTGTCATGCCACAAATGAGGTTAAAGCACACACTCTTGTGTAATATTGCATCATTAAATGCCATTTTTTTGATGATGCACCTTGCTTCTCGCTATACATCTCCACTATAGCTACAGACAAACAGAAACATGAAGCAACAACAGCAAGAAAAGGTCTCTGATTTACAGCTTTAATTAAAAAATCACATTTAGGATCTGTCACTATGACGTATGTCTAAAAACATGCTTTTACATCATGGCCTAAAAATACAGACATCTGCTTTGTGCCATCTGCTTGAACACTATTATCTAATCCACTGGAGACTACCATTGCCTCACTGGGAATTGAGCCCCAAATCCTGATAATGCTGTTTTTACCCAGCATGCACTTGTTCCACAGAGGTAATAAAAGAACAGGACAGCTTCCTTTCTAGAATCAGTGGAGTGTCATTCTGTACCCTGAGTGTGACCCTCAGCGTGTTACATCATACAAATGTCAATCCAAGGACAAAATTCATCCTCTCCAATCAAAGAAATTGATCCGTCAATTTGTGCCACACAGATATTGATTTCTGGGATAACTATCAGAGCTTCAGTTGTAAAATCATTAACCACGCGTTCCTCTCTCTCTCTCTCTCTCTCTCTCTCTCTCTCTCTCTCTCTATATATATATATATATATATATATATATATATATATATATATATATATATATATATATATATATATATATATATATATATATATATATATATATATATATAAATAAATTACTGTACGAGAAGTGAATCTGAGTTCAGGTACTTTTTTGAATGATGATGATGCAGACTACTGCCACCTGTTCGTATGGAGAGAATGTAGGAGCTAGTGTGCTGTTGGTGTAGTCTCTGCAATTTTTTTTATCTATCTAGCTGCTAGAGCCTTGATATTGATTTTGTCTGTGTGGGCCTTTAGTTTCAGCCTTAAGAAATCTCTGATTGGGTGGAACATTTGACACTGATATTTCTTATTTAAATGTGGACTGGGCTACAACAATAGTGGCCTGGGCTTTTAAATAGAGCAGAGTGGAATGAATTGTCAAAGGAGTTACAAATAGTGTGAAGGAGAGGTGTGTGAACCGTTCTCAGTCAGCAGATTCTGGTCACTTCTATTCAATGCTGTTTTGTTCTACCTCCATTCTTCTGCAGGGAGATTGGCACTCAGGTCGTTTTAGGGCATTAGGGTGTGTGCGTGCGTGCCTGTGTCCGTGTATGTGTGTGTGACCACCTTGCCAGCAGGGTTGACATGGGAATGACCATGACCTGTTTCTCTGTGAGCAACATGAGATAATTAAAGAGAGAAAGTGTGTTTCCATAGTTGTGTATATATATATGAATGTGTGTGAACAGCGCAGGGTGACATGGGAACACTGTAGTAACCTGTATGTACGTGTGTGTGTGTGTGTGTGTGTGTGTTGACATGGGAACACAGGAGCAGGCAGTTCACAGGGAAATGCTTCCTGTTTGCTTCCCCTATTCCACCAATCACAATTCACTTCCTGTCTGTCTGCCCAGGCCAGTGAGTAGTACGGCTCCATTGTCCACACATGCACGCACACACACACACACACACACATAATCTGCTGTTCCTTCTATGAACATTTGTTTCCCGATGTTAATGGATATCAGTTTGTAAAGTCACGCTGCGTCACTCTGCCCGTGATATCGCTCTTACACACACACATCCACAGACTCCCTGACTCTCTTTCTCAGACCCACACACACACACACACACACACACACACACACACACACACACACACACACACACACACACACACACACACATACATTTATAAACAGGCTGCTAAATCTTTCCCATGTCAGTCTGTGTTGTTTCCATCCATTCATACTTTTTCTCTCAGGCCGTCGGACACAAACACACACTGAGCAGCTCGAGGGGACGAGCAGGCCACAAATGTAATGAGACGCACAAGGTTGCACACATTCTGCAAAGCACTATGGGTAGCGTGCAGTGACCTATTTGTGTATGTCTTTCTGTTTGTGTCACGCAGCTGTTATTACTCACTTATTGGTCATTGATCACATGTGCAGCTCTGTCCGGGTTACATCAGCGGAACAATTCCAGATGTTTGTGTGTGGATGTAGAGCGTGATTATAGAATTATCCATCTGTAATGATAATTGTATTGTTTTAAAACTGAATTATTTTAATCCATGCACTCTTATTTAAACTTTTAATGCCCTTCTGTATAAATGTGTTGGCCTTTTTTTTACCATCATAGCATCCAGTAGCATAGATATATGTATATTAGAAATGATGTAATTTGCTTCCTACAATGTCTAAAACCAGTGGTTAACCCATATAAACTATATTTTCTCCGTTTTTTTTCTCTTAACCCACTGTGCAAAACATATTCAAAATTCAAATCAAAGTCCCTGTTGAACATACAGAATACATCTATTGAGGAGCCAGAATACATGAATTTGTGACATCTTTTTTTGATTTTAACATCATTAAAGGGGTTGTGACTCTGAGAAAGAAGTCACTTAAACATAAGATGGCGAATCACAAGAAGTTATTCTTTAAACATCCGTAATTGAAATAGAAAAGATTGTTGTACTTCATGTGTGGGCATCCCTTCGATATTAATGGAGAAGGTTAAAAGGACAAAACTTTTACCAACACTTCTCAATAGGAGGAGCTAAAAATGGACAATTCACATGAATAGTCATTTAAAACCGTTGTGATATTTTACTTGATTTATTCAGTCTCATGGTCTGACTCATTTTATCCTAGTTTTTCAGTTTTCCAGCTTTCAGTTTGTTTGCTGCACAATTCCAACTCTTTGTCCTTTCATGTCTTTCTGTGTTAGGTTTGTCTTTCGGGGACGAGCAGGGGAGACAGCCGATAGGAATTGTTCTTACGGTGCTGGGGGTGGTGGTGTTGGACTTTTGTGCGGACGCTACGGAGGGACCAATCAGAGCATACCTACTAGATGTGGCAGACACGGAAGAGCAAGACATGGCACTCAACATCCATGCCGCCTCAGCAGGTATCAATGACATCTGACACACAGATAGTCTTTTAATGTAGCATGGTACTTTGACATAAATTAGCAAAAAGAAAAAAAATTAAATCAGATCTTTTCTGTTCATGCCCCTTTTCTAAATATAAACTTGTCCCTCCGTCCATGTGTGCAGGTCTTGGTGGTGCGGTTGGCTATGCTCTCGGGGGTTTAGATTGGACACACACCTTCCTTGGCAAGATCTTCAGGTCCCAGGAACAGATCCTGTTCGTCTTTGCTGCCATCCTCTTCTCTGCCTCTGTGGTGTTACATCTCTTCAGCATCGAGGAGCAGCAGTACTCGCCCCAGCATGACAGGCTGGACCAGGTACAGCATGTGTGTATGTTTACTTAAAAAAAAAAGACTTCAGTTTCCATGAGGTTACAGAACTCACTCCTCTCATTGTCCTCCAACCAGGAGAGTCCAGATCGCCACCAGCAACCATCAGCCAATGGCAGGACTGGACTTCTCGCCCCCAAGCTGGAGTTGATTGGAGAGGATGAAACTATGGACACCTACGACCTCTACGACCCCTATGGAGACGACCAGTCAGAGCGTGGGGATATGGACTTCCTAGAGGTGGAACTTGTGAGAAGTATGTTCATAAAATGTTGCCTCTTTTTTTGAATTTGAATTACATGAATGAAGAATTGATAGTTTGAGGGCATTTTGTACAATTGTTGTCCTTCCTACTCACATAAAAATATATAGTCCTGTCTTGTGTCTTTAGCCTTGTTTTCATCAAGCAGTCCACTTCAGTTCTGTTCAATTCATTACACATTAGTATGTTTTGGATGGTGCCTTTTCCTGAAAAGAGAAATCTGGGGTATCATAGATGATCTAGAACTGTAGTTCTAATCCATGTTTCATACAGTGACTTTCAATATTTTCGTCAGGAAAAAGAGCTACACTTACGTGACCAGCGCCTTTTTGAAAAGTTGAGAGAATTTTAACTTAAAGCGCTTAATCAGCCCTCGCTCTGTCTTCAGGTAAAAGTGACAGTGTTCTCGCCATGGCAGACGCCACTCTCGACCACCTTGAGCACGATGCATTTTTCCTGTGCCACCTCGAGCCGTCCATCTTCGCTGACCGCCTCTCACCTTACCATGGCTCGCCTCCCACAAGCTCCTTCTTCAACCCCAGTCGCAACACTCCACCCCCCCGTTTCGGCAACATCAGGCGCAGCAGCAGTGCAGGAAGTCAGGACCTGCTCCGCCTCCAGTCCAACAACCATATGACACACGCGCTCAACCCCAGGATTTCCCGCCTCTCAGCTTTCTTGCAGGAAATGGAGAATGATGACGGTCAGGAGGCACTGCTGAACAACCAGCTCAATGAGCAGCGGACACTGAACGGGCGGCTGTTAGACGGCGACGCTAATAGAGATAGCACTAACATACTGAGCTCTAAGGGACAGGCACATCGCGCTGGAATGGTCAAAGGTTGGTATTTACATTTTATTTTACTTAAAGTGAAATTCTAGATTAAATAAAAAATAAAATGAGGTACAGTCAGGCAGATATTTTCCCACTTGTTTTCAGTTTTTATGCTAAGCTAAGCTAACAAGCTGTACATTAAGTATGGAGAGACGTCTGAACCCTATTCTTATACTAGTCAGTCACTTGATGTTACTCTGTAATCTGTCCTTCACTAGCTGCCAGTACTGGAGCCCAGATGCGGCAGCCACGGCACCGTCACACCTTCTACCGCCAGCCGTCCTGCACCTTCTCTTACTATGGCCGAGTCGGGAGCCATCGCTACCGTTACCGCCGGGCTAACGCCGCCTTTCTCATCAAGCCGTCTCGCAGCATGAACGACCTGTACGAAGTGGAGGCCAGGCACAGGAGGAGGAGCAGGCAGAGAAACAGGCACCGTAGCGGAAACACTAACTCCTCCAGCGGGGACACCGAGAGTGAAGAGGGAGAGGTAAGAACACACTTTCTGGCGGTGTGAAGTTTGTATTTTTTGGTTGGATATCGTCCAAACCTGTCTCCTCTCTTTAGGTTGAGACCACCGTGCGGCTGCTGTGGCTCTCCATGCTGAAGATGCCTCCGGAGCTGCTGCGACTGTGTGCCTGTCACCTGCTCACCTGGTTCTCCATCATCGCTGAGGCCGTCTTCTTCACTGACTTCATGGGACAAGTCATCTACCACGGAGATCCAACCGTACGTGAACCAGACAAATATATAGATACATTCCTTCACTTCCCCCCCAGTTAATTTTGATGGCTTAATAGCTTGTGCAAAGCAGTACAAATAGTGGATTGAGCTTTCTGGTGAGGTAACTCCATTGGTTTCAAAAAGAAGTCTGATTGTATGCAAGCTGAAAACCCCAACAGACTACTAAAACAAACACACAGCCTCTTATTCTGATATTACTGTAAGCCATTTTCTCTTTCTTTTTCAGGCTCCTGTCAACTCCACTTTGTTGGAAAATTATCACAAAGGAGTTCAGATGGGGTGTTGGGGACTGGTTATATACGCCATGACTGCTGCCACATGCTCAGGTAACAGAATGCTAACTGTATTTAGAAAATCAACAAGAAATATTTTAACTTTGGACTAACCAATCAACACTTTACATTTTTCCAGCCATCCTTCAGAAGTACCTCGACAACTTTGACCTGGGCATTAAGGTCATCTACATCCTGGGAACTCTCGGATTCTCAATAGGTATGAAGCACTGTACAGTGATTGAATACTGCAAAAGTAGCTGTGAGCAGCCAACATGTAATTTTTTTCTCTATTTCCCTCCAAAGGAACCGCTGTCATGGCTATCTTCCCCAATGTGTATGTTGCGATGGTGATGATCAGCACCATGGGCATCATCTCCATGAGTATCTCCTACTGTCCTTATGCTCTGCTGGGACAGTATCACGAAATAAAAGAGGTACAATAAATGCTGATGTAAAAAAGAGACTGAAGGCTGCTTCACCATACTGTGCAGTTCATTTTAAAAAGAGTATCAGTTTCTGTTGCAACATTTTGTGTTAAACTGTGTCTTTTGAAATTAACCAAAGCGTATTAACTGAAACTTTTTCCATCAGTACATCCAACACAGTCCTGGTAACTCACGGAGAGGCTTTGGCATTGACTGTGCCATATTATCCTGCCAAGTGAGTGTTCGTCCAGTCTTAAGAAAAACATTTGTGGTATTGTCTCATAGGTATGCTAACCTGTAATACTGTCATTTGTAATTTTGCAGGTGTACATCAGTCAGATCTTGGTGGCCTCGGCTCTGGGTGCTGTGGTGGAAGCTGTTGGCAGTGTCCGTGTCATTCCCATGGTGGCCTCCGGGGGCTCCCTCCTTGGTTTCTTCACTGCCTGCTTCCTGGTTATTTATCCAACTCCAAACAGCAAGTGAGAAAACCAACCTGACCTCAAACATTAGCTGTCCTGAAGGGAAACAGAATACAACTGGTTAGCTTAGCTTAGCATAAAGACTGGAAACAGGGGGAATTAGCCTGGCTGTCCAAAGGTGACAAAATCCACCAACCAGCTCCTCTAAAACTTACTGGTTATGAATGCTTTGTGACTGTCTTAAACCCATGATAAGCTGATTGGCCTTTGGCTCCTGGATTAAGTCTGTTTCCCAAATTGTCAGACTGTTATTTTAAGTCCAAAATATCGCCCTAACAATCATGATTTTATTTATGATCGACAGGGAGGGGGGTGACTCTGCCAAAGCTTCGGAGAAACGGGCCCTGACGACACTGAAAAATCCCAACAGCAATGATGTGGCTGTCACTGTGGCGACAGAGAAACCCAGCTTCCTGAAACTCAACAAGAAGGGCAAGGCCACCACCACCACCACGTCCTGTCACACGGAGAACGAGTCTGCTCTGTGATTGGCCAGATGAGTCAACAGACTTTTACCATTAATGAAAAGACTTGAGGATGTGCCACCATCCTGGCGAGTTTACGGATACTTCAAATCTAAGAAAAACAACTCAATCTGTCACGGGACCAGTGTCGAACCAGACCAACTCATCCTACAAGAAAGTATTCTGGTCCCAGTTCTGTTTCAGCCGTTGCCGAAAATTCCTTCCACTTAGCTCATGGGCGTTCGAGAGATCTGCCGCCGGGTCCTCCAGAAGTGAGAAATTCATCCATCATGGTTAAAAAGAGAGGTTGTCTCTGTCTCTCAGGGCCTCTAGGAGGTGCTTCTGAGCAGCTGCCTGGACAGAAAACTTCAGGGGACTCACATAAACGCACACACCTCTTCATCTGTGGTCTACACAATCGAATGAACATTGTTGATGAACATTAGTCCTCGAAGCTGCAATCATACAAAAATGCTGAAAATTGTTCTTCCTCGCTGTTCGAATCTTCGTTTGTTGAAGCTGATGGACGAGAGTGAGTGTCTCCAGCGGAGACATCGTGTTCACCAAAATAAACCCGACACACGTGGCTGTGCAGGACTTTTACAGCACTCTATGACAGTAGCTTTAAGACTCTAGAGACTTTTGGAAGTGGCATTTCTGAAACTGAGAGCCCGAAGCCTGGTTACAGGGGGGGAAATTATTAATCTTGAGTCCCGAAATTGATTTTATTTTTTTATTTTTTATGCCCTTCTCCAAGTGGCAGGAGTGCTTCAGCCTTCACTCCAGGGCAAAGTTGACACTATTTAGGAGCATGAGTGTAAAGCTGCCTGTGAATAGAGAGTGGATTGTAAAGAATAAAAACAGACATTTATTGAGTGAAATTCTAGGAAAGAAAGAGCGTAGATGCAATACGTGCAGTATACAGGGCATTAAAATCCCAAATATTATTTTCGTGATTTTCTGAGGGCCCAGAATAATGCTTGTGTTTGTTTCGAATAATCAGACTAACCTACATGCTGCATGTTAGAGGAGCAGAAAGAGCGAGAGAGAGAAACCAAACAGCCGAGAGATTTCTCGCTACTTTCTGTCTGATTTTTCTGTAGAAAACGCTGTTAGCACAACGTCACTAACTGCACATTAGCTGAGCCATCGTGGAAAGATTGTTGAATAGTGTGTTCAGTTAGAAAAGCTTGTTTGGAATCCTCTTTGTGGCGTGTTAGGAGTTGTTTCTCCGAAGACACCAGCAGGACTCTTCTGCTCCAGTTGATCCAGTAACTCGACTACTAACCACAGGACAAAAAAAAATGTTCGAATGGATCCTGGATATATGGGAAGAAAAAGTTAAAGTCAACATGTTTCCAGGGCTTATATTATGTAAGTGAAGGAAAAATAAATCCTTCTAGTGTTTAGTATTAGTGGCTCATAAAAAGGTATGTTGTACAATGAGTGGATGTTTAGAAGAGGAGAGAAGGACGGTAGGCATGTTTTCACCTTAAAAGAGAGAGCTTAACTTTTTCTGAAAATGGTCTGATTGCTTTTTTTTTGCATAGAATAACGTATGTATACTAAATATGAAGCCACCATCAGGACACACTTACGTTAGTTTAGCATAAACACAGGAAACTGAGGAGTCTGGAGGAGGGATTATGTTTGGCTACATTTGGCCAGGCTAGATGTTTCCCGCAGTTTCTTGTGTTTATGCTAATCTAAGCAAACACAATATCTTCATAGTTGACATACAGACATGTGAGACAGCAAGACGGCAAATAAGCATTTTTCCCAAAATGTTAGAAAGTATACAAAATTTGGTACAGCGTTAGAAATGTGCATTTTAACCTAATGCAAAATACAAAATAAAAAAAGTCAAGTAAGTCAACTCAAATAACTAACTTTGCCTTCAGAAGAAATACAAAATATTAAGAGTAATAGACCAGATAGCAATAAAAGTTTACCACCTATCCCAGTTTACCCTTGACCAAAATATATTGAATAATATTTAATCAGAGCATCAAAAAATGTAACTTCACGAAAAAGGTAGAGGTAATCGTTGTGTCTCATCTTCAGGGTGTCAAATATTCACGCTATGGGTTGGCGTCCAACCTGAACTTCATCATCATCATCATATGATCTGGAGACAAGACTCCATTTCATTTTGTTGCTCCATTTTGCATCCCTAACTCCAGTATAACAAAACGTCTTTTGCAAATTTGGCTGTGCCTGCTGTTTAAGCAGGGCCAGCGACAGCGACACGATGGCGGATGAGGAAGTGAAAGTGTTAAGCTTGGCTTCACTTTGACTTTAGAAACATTCACACACAGTACTGAGACAAACTGACCGGCACAGAGGGGACACATGCTGCACAGTTGCATACATTGATATTAGTATTAGAAAAACTAGGCAGATAATGTTAAATAATCTTAACCTTTGGAATGTGTCAATAGCTGAGAATGCTGGACAAGTAAAAAGAAAAACAAAAAAATTGTAGTTAGAGTGACAAAATGAGAGATTTCAGATTTTATTGTGTTGCTCGTTTTCTGACAAATCAGATCTTTTGTTGCAAAAACAGTCTCTGTTAATCAGAATGAGGGAGAGGACTGAGTGAGGGTCGTGTGGGCAGAGCAGTGTTGTTCCCCGTGGTGAAATCCTTTCCGAGAGCCATTCCGGTTTGTCTGTGAACATCTGTGGATTTGGGTCAGTTTTCCTTTCAGCTCAATCAGCTGAAACATGCAAATTGAAAGGAATTGAAATGTTAACTGCGGTGATTTTATTTTACTGAAGAAAGAACTTTTCATTTTGGTGTGTTTTAAGCATTTAGCGGAGAAGCGTTTTTTTTTTTTTTAAGAGAATTCATTCACTTGATGATGTGGTTATTATTTTTTTTCACTTGGATAGGTGCTGGTGCAGAGTGTTTATAAAACAAAATAGATTCCTTCCATAATTTCAGGTACATTCAGTCAATCCCAGAGCAGCAGAGTAGAGCGGGTGTGTTTTGCTTCTTGGGTTGACCCTGCTGCGACAAAAAAAAGCAGGGATGCGACGGCGTTAAAAGACGAGGAGGTACAGATGCCAGAACTTTTTTGAATGGCTTCTGCAAACACTAGGGCAATAAAATATCCTGGATAACAAAATGGACACACGACTTCAGTTTAAGGACGAATATGAAGCTTAAAAAAAAAAAAAAAAAAGAAAAAACTTTGGGTTTGGGAGGTTTGCATGCGACAACAGCAATATGCATGTGTGGAACACCAAAGTATGACTGTACAAATCACTCAAGCTTGTTTTCTTTTAATGTCCTAATAGGTCAGGGATGTATTTTCTAATGCATGGCTGGGTGTTTGTGTCTTTTTTTTTCTTTTTGTTTGTGTAAAAAAAAAAACAACAACAAAAAAAAAAAACAACAAAAAAACAACATGTACTCTTTAAGCTGAAGCATTGTGCTCAGTCCGGGTCAGTACACTCTTAACAAGCATGTGACTTTTTTCTTCTTTTTTTTTGAAAATGTCAGACAGCACACATCTTGTTGCTTTTCGACACAATATACTGTACATGCAGACGAGATGTGTGTCGTCCTGAGCGACACTCCTTGTTAAAAGTGTAAGCGAGAAAACTCCAGGCCGCGAATACTTGAAGTGCAACTTGAGTGTTTCTGTTCCAGTGCAGTGGGAAGTCTTTGATTTGATTTGATTTGATTTTTTTTTTTTTTTGGTTTTTAACGTCCCAAGCCTTTTAACCGCAGACTCTGGAATGTTCAGACAGCAGCGAGGCCTGCTGGGAGATTGAGTTTCTTACCTTTGATTCCATCTTGTGACTTAAAAAGTTTAGTTTTTTTAACAAAGTCAATGAATGTGAAGGGATTTCAAAAGAAATCATATTTTTGTTTCGATGTTTGACGAGATTTTCGAGGTGGTGGAGCGGGGGTGGGGGGTCTGACGTTGCACAGAACTTGCACATAACAGTAGAGGTGTGTTGCAAAAGGAGGATAAAAAAAATAACTGTGGATATTTATTATTTTTTTTAGCTTTTCTCATTTTTAAAGCACACTTTTCACTCAGTTTTCCAAAAGAATCGATAAAGCTATTACGGGAGATGTTACAGACTGGATTGTGTGTGTTCCTGTGTGTGTGTGTACGCGCGCGCGGTTGTCTCGCAGCTGCTCACATGCAAAAAAGGAAAGAGTGTGTTAAAAATGTCATCTCAGTGTTTGTTTTTCGTTCTCTGTTCTTTGCAATCACCTGGTTTACACTTAACTCTGGAATCGATGGCTGCAATACCGGAGGTCATATAGAGTCTTTACTGTTCTGGTGTTTTAACTCAACTAGAAAAAAAATGTCTTTTTGAACTTTTAGGCGGAGCCACACACGAGTCTGGCCTTTGCACTTTTTTCAGCGGCGGCCATGCTGGCTCCACCGTCCCCGCTCACTGAATGAATGTGGCGACGAGGTGATGCTGTTGCAGCGTGGCGGCCATGCAGTTAGTCCAACCTGGCCAGACTCGATGGGTGTGTATGTGTATGTATGTGTGTGTGTGTGTGTGTGTGTGCGTGTGTGTGTGTCTGTGCGTGCATGCTTGCGGGTGTGTGGCTCTGCGTCTAAAGTAAACTGTGTGTTAATGGCGGAGGGGAGAGATGCCTATATACTTTGATCTTCACAGAGATTAAATCAAGAAGAATACTTAAAGAATGGGAAAGCAAATAAGCGCAGTGTACTATATATAATATGCCTTGTATTGAAAAAAAAAAAGATGTAAATATACATATTTCTCTTTTAGTTTCTTCTTTTTTTGCTGCTATAAAAAAGATGATTATTTTTGTTAGTAGTTTTGTTTTCTATATAAAAAAAGACTGTATAAATCTCTATGTTCTGTAAATATATGCTTGAGCCTTCATATGTAGGACTCTGGATGAACACTGTATGGAACGCACCTTTAAAATCTGTTCAGAATTAAACCGACAATGACTCCTTTTGTTTTTTGTAACACATTCATATCAAAAATATATATATGAGTCAAATCTGGTATTCCCTGTCTGTTTCATCAGACTTGCTTGCTAACTAGTTAGTAAACAATCTAGGGAGGCTACTGTATTGTTAAAAATGACATTTAAGTGACATGGTTTTATCAGAAAAAACAAAACATTTAATCCACTGTTGACTTCAGTCTTACCAGAAAAGATGCTGGGACGATTGGAGATGATTTGATTGTTCACACAATTGATTCATACATTAAAGGCCTCCTTTCATTGAGCGTAAAAATGTCAAATCAGCAGTCACCAAACATAAATACTTAAACACATACAGGAGACAGGTGACTTACAAAAACACACAACAAGGACAGTAAAACAAGGGCAAACCGACACTTTAATACCCTAGAATTGTAGTGTTTTGGCCTAAATTTAGTCAGTCGTGATGGTTGTAACTCTGGCCAGTTTCAACATCACAGGGTCATAACAAATGATGTGAAATGTTAAAACCTGATTTGACCACACCAGCAACAACTGACCGGTAAACCAGCAGCCCATTTGAATAAGACCTAGAGAAAATGCACATAAATCCACGGAGTCTTTGGGTTTTACATGCTTTCAGCGGCGTGATCGCTGGCCTGCGGTTTCAGGACCGCTTCTACATTTCTCATTTCGCAGGGGGGAACAAAGGAGACGGAAAGTTTATTTCTGCCGAATCAGATTTCTCTCCTCACACTCAGGGCCACAGAGAAACCAGAGAGGGAACCTGAAACCGGTGCGTGTGCATGTGTGTGTCCAAACCCAGACTCATCATGTGACTGCCGCACCAGCTGACAGTGTGAGTGTGTGTTATGTGTGTGACGTACAGATGCAGAGGTTTAAACCTACAGGGCCAGAACGTGACGTAAAGCCTATTTGACTACAAACGAGGTGCCTAGGGGCCGGACTTTTTAACAGGATGCCCTTTTAACTATTTCTCTGCTTTGCTGATTAGTTTTTACAATAAGCAAAATATTGCACAAAGTAAAGGACAAATCAATGCATGTCGTGGTGGAATGTTCTACTAAACTGTTGTTGATTTATTGCTGGGTAAATCGGGGAAAAAAAAAAAATCCCAAATCAGAACTAGACGTTCTCTCCTCTCTCCGACTTCCTTTCGTGTAGTTAAATAACAACGAACAGTTTTTAACAGTCATTCATTCTGCTCTTGGATAGAGGAATGGTGCTGTGTCAGCAGGTGAACGCAGAGCCTTTCTCACGTAACACAAAGTCAGTCCTCGCTCTAAGTGAACAGTTATAGAAAGTCCAGAGGAGGCAGCTGTTTTAATGGATGTTAATACCAGGTCCGCATTCCCTCTAACTCTCTTTCCAAACAGGTAGAAAATCAAATTAGCAATGTTCCAGTCAGCCCCGTACGTCTCTCTATTACTACTCCCAGCTGCTGTTTCACTTCACCCACCTTGTTGCTGCAGCTGCCGTCACTCCTGATCTCATGCATGGATGGAATGACAGTCCACCGGTTGGTGTAAATGGCCATCATATCCCCCCCCTCCATTGCAAAGATGCATCCGTTCAGCACAGTGATGCACGCATGGCTGCTGCGGAGGTGGCGTGGGTGCCACCACCTGCCAGGTGTGTGTGCTCAGATCCAGGCTTGTACTGTGTCCACTATACCTGAGCGATCAGCTTCGAGCAGTAGCTACTGTACACTGTCCTCTGTCACAGAGAGAGTGAACACAGCGATGGTCCGCCTCATGTCAGGGGACAGGCCTGGGATGATGGAAAACTTTTGGTCTTCTGAGGGTCAGGATGAAAACACAGGAGAGGATTGAAAATAAACAGAATTCAACACCTTTTTCTCATCCTCACACTGATTTGTAATTATTTGTTTGCAAGTGAGTGCAAATTGTTTGCTGTCAAACTGTAAAACATCCTGCCTCTGTTACATGTCATCAGCAGACCTAGTGTTACCTGGGGAGGGTTAAAAATAGATAATATAAACCTGGATATGACTAGTAGTACAATACATTCCCTTACCAAGTGCTATCAGGTGTATGTGTCTGTTTCCATTATATCAACTGTTGCTGCTCATTGTGAATCGGTGCATGACACCCCGTTCTAGACAACGCGACCTGCTGCTGCGGCAAGACACTGTCCTCTGGTGGAAGAAATCAACCAAACTCCCTGTAGACTACGCTCGATTCACACTGACATTTACTGTCATTTTTGGCTGTCGGCGGGGATCTAGTGGGTGCAAGGGACCAATAGCGTGGTTCGACGGGCGGGACCAACCACATGGCCAAAAACTTTGGAACTTTTGGCTCTTTGGCCTCCTCAGGATCTCTCCCCCCCAAAAAAAAGAAACCCAGATTTCTCCGTTACATTAAATCAAAGGTCCACGTTAAGCACTTCAAATGTCACATATTTTATGAGCCAAACTAGCGAATAAATACGACATTTGGTTGAACTCCATTCATAACTTCTTTTAAAGTCGCTGTTTTAGAGATGGAAGTTTTCTGTGTGGCCCTGACAAAAGCCCCGCACCCCAACCCCCCTCCATTTAGACACTTGTAAAATGATAAACAGAAGTGTTAGAGAGCTGCATTATATAATTCAAACACTAACTGTTCCATGTGTTTATAACTCTGAAGAGCTTCTTGCTTATTAAGTGTGTTGACTCAAGACTCTCGGCTCTTTGCTGTCGTCCTGCATTTGAACGTTGACGTCATTTTTTTTTCAGAATGTTTTCTGACCTCCTCTTTGACTTCACACAGCCATTCTTGTAGAATATACTAACTCTACTGTGTACTGCCGGTTTAAAAGAACAGAAGTAATGTAAAGTAACAGACAGGAAACACAGGGACAGAGAGAAGGAAAGGTGGGCAAACATGCAACAAAAGCCCTGCTGTAGAGTTACCTCTGGAACTGCAGGCCTTTAATGATTACAAGTGCAGCTTTAATTACAGTGAGTACATCCTTCTGTTAATAAAATGAAAAAAAAAAAAAAAAACCCCAAACAAATAATCAAATCAAATACAAATGCGCATCAAAAAGAGAAAGCTGATCACATGACTCATCTCAAGCCACGTAGCGTACACTCAACAATCTAGTACAGTCCAGTGCAACAGCAGCCACATATTCTTTGTTTGACTTCGATTTGACAGTTCCTCCGGTCCTCACCAGAACAGAACAACCACACGGGACGACAGTGAAAGCATGCTATCGCTCATATTTATGGCAGCAAAAAACAGAGGATGTGAGGCGGATCAAAATTCTGCTGAGTGAGGATGCTGGGGATGAAGGTGGCATCAAATATGCAAGACTGTCAGTCCAGGGACTAAAGTGAAGTCCCGTATTATCTTTGCAAAGACAATTTATGGCTGAACTGCTGTATCAGACTGCATTAGATTTTACAGGTAAGCGGCCAGCAAGACACATGGCCTTTTCATGATGGTAGAGAAAATAATCGTCACGTCCATAATATCAGATCTGTAGTCAGTGTATTTCACATTTAAGTTTTTTGACTTCACGATTTAATGAAGCGTGTGTTCTCTCCCACGTGTAGAGCACAGTATCAAGATCAGCATCCATTTGTGGTCCAGTATTTGTTTTCCCCAGTCTCAGGACAAAAGTCCAAGCGAGGTCACGGGGACGAAATTGAGATGTGAAGGAATGACGATGGACGGAGGGACGTCGACACTGAAGTGTTGCCCGTCCTTCAGAGTGGTTTGTTTTACTTTTGTTATTGTGTAGATGGATTTGTGTTCACTGTGTGTGTTCATTTTGTGTCCCTGTTCATTTGACTATTTACGTTGGTCCTTCTCCAGCCTCTGAATCTTTCCCTGCATGTGTGGATCCATCACTCTCTGTGAGTCTTCCTCAGGTGTCTCTCTGGACTCTTCCACCCACAGGTGTCCAGGGTGTCTTTTTAAGTGGACTGTTCCATGTTGGCCACAGCGAGGGGAGTGCGGGTGAAGGTGAGTGTGGCCACGCTGTGAGCTATCGCCATCGCCGTGCCGGAACATTTATTCATGGAGTTCCTCTCCCCTTCTCCCCCACTCGTGTGCCCTGCCTCCCCTTCCTCCTCCCTCCCTCCCCTCCTCCTCATCCTCCACACTCTCTTGAAGCTGTCCGTCACGAAGCAGTACACCACCGGATCCAGGCAGCTGTTCAGGCTGCTCAGGGTGACTGTGATGTGATAGGCGAGCACATGCCCCGCCCCCTGCCCCAGCCCCTCCCCTCCAACTCTGACCCGGAGGTAAACCAGCAACTGCCGGACGTGGAACGGCGTGAAGCAGATGGTGAAGACCACCAGGACGGTGGCCAGCAGTCTGATGGCGCGCGCCCTCCTCGCCCGGCTCTGCTGGGGCATCAGGCCCTGGCTGGAGGACAGAAAACAGGCGACGCGCAGGGTGAAGCCCACCACGGCCAGCAGGGGGAGCAGGAACTCCAGGATGGTGAGGTAGAAGAGGGCAGGGAGGAGCACACAGGAGGAGCCGAACCCCAGCGCTGTGGTCTGCGGAGAGCAAGAGAGCGATCCCGTTGGACTGTTTCAAATTACACAAATGATTGTAAAACATGCTTTTTTCAATGTTTGTATTTCACACCAAGGCAAGAACAACGGTGACCCTGACATGCTGCCCTCTAGTGGTCTGTTTCACGCTTTGGCTTTAGACTGGGCTCACGATGTGGAAGCTCTTTAAAAGCCTGAACAGATCAACTTTTAAGCATCTCACAAAATTAAATTTGGTTTAACAGACATATTTTCTCTCTCCTATAGATTAATCCACCTGTGACCTCATTTGATTTATTTCGGGACCTGCCCGGGCCAATTAAAGCTTCACATTTGCTCTTCCAAACACTTGGTGACCCATTTAGTGGGGAATGTTTGGGGCCTCCCAGTCTGCACCACCTTCCCGTCACTGCAAGCTCTGCCAACTGTTTTACATCATAAATAAGTCCTCAGTGTTAAGTTTATACTTTTGAAGTTAGACAGTTGGAAGATCAGGTTCTGTCGGTCATACTGAATTCTCCTGTACAGGCCTTTCCCTGGAAAAATCCTCAGCTGGAGTGATGCAGTGCGCACTTCAAGACTGACAAACACCTTTTTGTTTGGATCTAAGTGACTATATGTGAAGTTGCCCTTAGCAGTGACAGTCGAATTAACGTTCAAGGTTCATTTAATTGTCATTCCACGGCACAGGATTGCACAACTACATGCAAGTCGTACTCTGTTTATGGAGACTTTGAGTCAGGTTTTACATGTGTTCTTTTTAACATCAATGTATGTGTTCAAGTGTTTGTGTCTTCACCTGGAACGAGTAGGTGACCACAACTGCAATGAACCAAACCGTGGCGCTGACGCCCTTGGCCGTCCCCGTGGTCCTGCATCGATGGAGCGTACTGGACGCGTGGACGACGGCGAGGTACCGATCTATGCAGATACTGACAGGGGAGGCAGAGAAAGGGGGGCTAGCACGAAACCTTTTTTTTTTTTTTTTTGCCTCGCATGCTGGGACTTATTTGAAGTGGCGAGTGAAGTGGTGAAGCGCCCACCTGGTCAGAAACAGTATGCTGCAGTACATGTTGACAAAGTAGCTGAAGGTGTGGACGTAGGAGCAGGCCACGCACTTCCCTCCGCTGTGGTACAGGGCGATGCGAGCCGGCAGCGACAGCGCCACCAGCAGGTCAGCTACGGCCAGGTTTATGGTGTAAACCACCGAGGCTGAGGAGTGGCTGGAGGCCCCGCAGAAGACGTAGAGAGCCAGACTGTTGAGGACCACACCGACCACCAGCATCAGACAGTTACACACCTGCGGCAGGAAGGGACGGAGGGTCAGGGCTCTTAATGTGGGTGTGATACATTCCAACTGTAACGGTGATGATAATGATTGAATCAAGATGATCTGTCTTACCATGAGAGAGACCCACACAGCGTAAAAGTCCTGGTACAGCTGCACATCCAGGTGGGCCAACCTGTGCAGGTATGGCCCCCCCCAGCCCTGGTCCCAGTTGCTGCAGTTAGTCGGGTCGGGGGTCAAGAGGGGCAGGAGGGGCCCGGTGGTGGAGGTGGAGGTGTTGGTGGTGAGAAGGCGCTCCATTGGTTGACAAGGATGAATGACTGACAGCATGATGGTATTACAATTAATGATAAGATTGCTGATACTTATTCCATAATAGTAACATCTGTTTGGTCAAATGTAATGATCGTGGTATTATTTGCAGGGCAGGAGTTTTATATACACCTGGGTTTTGCGCTTGTGTTTCGATGAAGGCTAAAATAATACGCAGTCAACAAAATTTAAATGCAACTCTGTTGTTTTTTTGCCCCATTTTTCACAGGTTTAAGTAAAAGATTGAAGACTGTATATGAATTCAAACTGGACAAACTGGAACACAGCAATATTACACTTGATCCGTACACCCTGAGTGTGACATCAGAAGAAAAATGGCTGCCGTCTGAACATGGTCCATAAAGGGACGCAGCTGTAGAAATAGTAATATATCATCTGCATAAAATCACTCTTAGCATTGTGTTTACAGCGTTGAAGTCCTCTGATTTCAATATTATCTTGTCTCTGTTGGTGGTTATTCAAGTCATTACAGTGATCGAATTACACGCTGCTGCTTGATTATTCTCCAGACCCCTTTGTTTGCCTAAAGCGCATCAGGCCCGTTTCCAAACTTGTTCTGTTGCTGTCCACTTTTCACCTCGCAGTTAACTTTCCAAGCAGGAGTTTAAACGCACGGCGGGAACTCTCATGATGTCTGAAGGAGACAGATAACTCAACCTTGGGCCCCGGAGTCGGCCGCAGATGCCATATTATAAATAGACTTACACAGCTCAACTCCAAAGTGATGCAACACACTTAAGAATCCTCTAGATTTTCATATTTGGTGAGCAGATACACACAAGGATTGAAGAGTGATCAACATCAGCAGAAGTTAATCCAGAGAGAGAGACTTCAGAAATCCTCGTTTTATAAACAGTGTGTAGATGACTGTGGAGATGGCTGAATCCATCTTCACACGCTCTCTGTGAAGAGATGCGAGACTTTTTTTTTAAGTTAAGTACGCAACCTCGTGTGTTACTTTAAACACAGTGCACAATATTTAGTGAACCATGTCAGCGGGCGCCGCTATTTAACACACTCCCTGATATACGTTCGTCTTGAGCAAGTCACATAAATTTGACGAATGTGACACATCCTGTTTAAGGGGGGGGGGGTTCGAAATCCTCGATGTGCAGATGCTGTTCACTCTCAAGAAGTTTTAATGTGAACGGAGGCCTATCTATACAATAGGCTAAAAATAGAGCAGGGATCTTAAAGGTGCTCTGGTTGGACACAGAGGAGGTGAGGGGGAGGGAAATGGTAGGAGAATAAAATTATGTTAAAATTTGTTCTGCAAGTTGTAACTTGCTTCTAAGTTCACTTATTAGTTTCAGATTCTTTTCAGTAACAAAAATACTTGGAAAAAAATGATTGGGTTGAAGGTGCAAAGAATAGGGCTACTTGCTGAAGTCATATTCAAAACAAATAGGGGGCAGCATAACAACAAAGTAAGTCTCAAGTCCAGCCGGCTGAAGCTACCATTGCCGTGAGCACCGGGGGAGTTCAGGTGCAAAATAACTATGGGTAAAATGGTTAGCGTGCTTACTTTAATAGGCATCTCTGCAACACAATCCAAATAATAGTTGCAGAAGACCTCCAGCGAAAGTGTGTTCAGCTGAGCGCGCCCTACGTAAAGTCTATGTAAGACAGAAAAGGACACCTCATGAAACACAGATTAGTGTTTTGATTTTTAAATTTAATCATTTAGACTTAACCTTAAAAGCCTGAAAATTGGCGAAATCTTCATGGCAACAATAACAAAACATGCTGGAGCATTTGAATAATTTAAATGAAATTTACCCCCCCATTTCCTTCCTGTTTGAAGATGGACTGGGCGATTTCTTTTGTCACCCAGAATGAGGCAGACGTGCCAAGTGGATTTCCCTAAATCACAGCTATGCAGTTTATTGTTAAAAGTCTCATGACAGACCCAACTGCTTTTGGCCAAAAAACCTCTTTCCTTTTCCTCATGAATATACCAGAGACGGATGAGCCCCTATCTGTTAACACGTCCTGCAGAGGAAGGTCTTTCCACTCTTCATCATCATACAGACAGTTGGATAAAACCTGTCAGGGAGCCTGGATTCAAAAGACAGAAAAAAATACCCACATGCTGCTACCTCATTCCTGATTCTACTTTTTTTTTTTAGTTTATTGGTCCCCTACACCCGCAAAGAATAACAGAGCCTCCTGTTCATTATCTGCAGCCCATCAGACTGGATCATATAAAAATAAATCTCTGTCTTCCTTTAATCTAAACTTTGAGTCCATCAATCCAAACAGTTTCAGACAGACCAGTAAAATCCAATTTATGTACATTTTATCAACAAGCTGCACGTAACATATTGGTGAGAGAAGCTCGGCTGTGACCAGAGGACGTTGTTAACATTTCCTGAAACAGCTAGTAAAGTATTGTTGGGTGAGATGATTTATTTCCAAAACATTATCACAGAGGGAGCCCTGGGTTCAAGTCATCCAGTCACCGTATGGAAAATGAGCTAAAAAAACAAAACAAAACAAAAGAACAACAAAACACTGATCACTAAACAGATCGATAAGATTGTTTCATACCTTGCAGGGACAAAGTCAAGGTGCGAAAAGCTTTCGCCAAGTAGATCCACCTCCAACTCCTCACTTAAATCCTCAAAGTTACTTCTTCTTCTTCTTCTTTCTTCTCTTCTATTATGCTCTCAGTCGTTGGTCATCAGACAGGAGTAGAAAGGAGTTGGGATGTGAACCTCTCTGGGCGGGACTGGAGTTGACAATCAGGCAGCAGGACCTCCTACTCATCTCTTCATCGTGTCGCCCCTCTGTCCCACTGAATGAACACAAATCAGAATAGAAATACAGTAAAAAGAGTCGTTCTCCCGGCTCCTTTGAGTTTCATCTTCTCTGGCTTTCTTCCTCTTGTTTTGCCAACCTTGATTTTCTCTCAATCTTCATGATCACTCCCTCCCTCTCCCTCTGTATTTCTGCTTTATCCTCATCTCTCTCTCCTTCTTTGTCTCTTTTCAAATATTAGAAGCAAGGACTTGGAACAGAGGGATGGAGGACAGTAGAAGGAAATTTAAAAAAAAAAAAAAAAAGGCACTTAAAACAAATTTTGGACACCAAAGCATGTTTCTCTGGTAAGGCACATCAGTTAATAGCTGGGTGAATTTGGTTGTTGAGGCAGGTAATGGTTGGCAATGAAAGGAGAGTCAGGAAAAAATAGAGTCCGAAGGGACTTGGTAATAATCTAAAACAGCAGTTGAGTGAGTGGCAGAATAGTCTGGAAAAATTAAGAGCTGGCTGATGCTATGACACAGGCTGTCACGTCTTAGAGAGACAAAAGGAAAGAGACACTGTAACAAGACTGTTTCATTCAAGTAGGTTTTCAATAAAGTTTATTTAAAGCTGTCTCTGGGGTGGTCCCACACTGAAAGAGTCACTGAAAGTTCTCTGTTTGTGTCCGTGTAAATATCTGACTCAATTAGAGAAGCGAAAGGGGGGGGAAATAATAGAGAGAAAGAGACTAACAAATATAAACTGTTTCTGTGGATGTTTTCACAAAGCTGCCAGCCTGAATGAGTTTCATCAAAATTTACACACACACTTCTAGATACAGAAAAAGAAAGAAAATGACAGAGAGAAGAGATCTTCTACATTTCTTCTAACAGAGATTTGGAGAGAAGCAGCACCTCGTAAACCACGGTGACATAAACAACCAGAGAGATGGCCACCACTCCAGCGTGTGTGTGTTTCAGTGTGTGTCAAAATGTCAAACAAACTGCTGTAGCACAGACCTCGCCTGACTACTAGCAGATGAATTCATCGTGGTTCCTAATGAAAGTAATAAGGGACTTTTGATTTATGTTGCATCGCTGGTGATGTCACTTTGCAGAGTGCCTGGTTAATGTTTGACTAAATCTTTCTTGGCTTGTTCAAATATTTGAAACCTTTGTCAGATCTATCCTGGTCCGGCTTGTTTAAAGTGCTGGAGACAGAGAGGAAGGATGTCCCACTTGACACTTTAGTGGGGATTTAGTGGGGGAGGGGGGAGAGGAGTTCTGATATATAGAAGGAAGCTGAGATATATTCAATATTTTCGTTAGAGGACTTCATGAGTATAACTGGTGCTTAATCTCAAACCTATATCACTTCTAGGATATTCTGGAAGTTGTATCAACTCTATTATCTTGGCTTGTTATTATCATACATTAAATGAATGTGACAGTAGCTAATGTATGATAATCACATGTATTAATATAGTCAGAATGACCAAGGCCTACATTAGATAATTTGTTTTTTCAAAATACACTCCGTTAAGACCCGCCCAAATCTGCCTATAATTGGCTTGATTGGTTGCGCTTGTTGGTGTTAGATGAGCAGCCAATCAGAGGCTTAGCAGGGGCGGGTCTTGGTGAAATACGAGCTGCGTCACCGTTTGACAACCGCCGTGGAAACCCTTAAATATTCCGTTCCTTAGCAACACCAAATAATGTATAGGTGACCACTGGTTACGCTTTTTTCTTTTTTCTTTTTACGCCCCCCAAGAGCACCGACGTGTGGAGACATCACAATTTACGACGACACACAATATACATACATTTAACTTAAACGTTTTAACTTCTGGTGGCGGAACGGCTTATTTTGTACCACACGGAACCGGTAGCGCAGGGGAACGGAAACCACATCTGTAAACAAACGCAACGCTCGTTAGCAACAGATTTACTAAGTAAACACATGTCTGAAGCGGTCGTGGGCTAGCATAACTCGGAGAAGATGTTTAAAAACACGTTCCAAAGCGGATTCCTGTCCATTTTGTACAGCATCGGCAGCAAACCGCTTCAGATATGGGATAAAAAGGTAAGCAGCGATTCAGAGTGGGCGCTACGAAGAGCTTATCAAGCTTCCTTAGCTGGCCGTGCTAAAGCTAACTAAGAATATTTCGATTAACTGCGTAGACTTAATATGAATCATTTCCTGTATGTGTACACAGGTGAGAAATGGGCACATCAAGAGAGTCATAGACAATGACATCCACTCGCAGGTGTTGGAGGTCGAGGGGGCAAACGTCAGGTGAGTTTGTGTCTGTTTGACTGATTCTTCAGCTCAGGTGAATTGGTTAAAGCGAGCTCTCCTGCGCCATCCCCGCTCTGTTGTCGCTGTCATAACAATGAATCGTGCCATTAAAGCGCGGCTGGGAGTGACGTCCCGGAAGTAGAGAGATGAGGGTTGCATGTAGTCACCCTTATCTGTCCCTCTTGTCTCTACAGTACCACCTACATAACATGTCCTGCAGACCCCAAGAAGACACTGGGCATCAAGCTTCCCTTCCTTGTTATGATCATCAAGAATCTGAAGAAGTATTTCACCTTTGAGGTCCAGGTAGGGCATTGAACTCTCACAGATGCCGACCCGGTTCGAAGTTTTGGTGGTATAAAACAAGTCACGTTGACATATATTGTCCCATCATTAAACTTTTCAGGTTTTGGACGATAAAAACGTTCGCCGGCGGTTTCGGGCGAGTAACTACCAAAGCACGACGCGAGTGAAGCCGTTTATCTGCACCATGCCGATGAGGCTGGACGACGGCTGGAACCAGATTCAGTTCAACCTGTCGGACTTCACCAGGAGGGCCTATGGAACCAATTACCTCGAGACGCTGCGTGTACAGGTTGGTGCACGGGGACAGATCGGGAACCAGCTACAACTCTTGACTATATTCTCTAATGTCTGACCTGCTGTTTTGCTTTTTTCCCCCACCATCAGATCCACGCCAACTGTCGAATAAGGAGAGTGTACTTCTCAGACAGACTGTACTCTGAGGATGAGCTCCCAGCAGAGTTTAAACTGTACCTGCCTGTCCAGAACCAGAAAGCCAAGGTGAGACAGACACAGACACACACACACACACACACACACACACACACACACACACACACACACACACACACACACACACACACACACACACACCTCACTGTATTTACTTAAAGCACCACATATAACTTTTCTGTTTTTTGTTTCTGTTCTGTTTGTCTCTTGCAGCAGTAGATATTCTCATCCTGCTCCCCCCTGGACCTGATGTGGAGTTTAGCTGTAAGATTTTCTGTGTGTAGACGTATGATGAACTTTGTAATATTATATTGTCATTTTGGAGCTAAGAGTTCTGAGTGCCGTCTTGTGTTGCTCTCTGCACAATAAAAGTTTTTTATGGAGCCATTTATCCTCAATTTCAATGCATGCTGTATTTTAAAAGATGACGGTATCATTGTAAGCCAAAGAACCAGGAAATTCACAGTAAGCCACCGATACCTTACTATTAGAATGAAGGCCCAGTGCTGGCATTTAAAAGTACAAAGAAAAACAGACAAGTCCATTCATCAAATATAAATAATCTTTATCAAACAACACAAATAATCTCAAGTGAAAGGCTATGAAAATGATTTGCATTCCCAAAACATATCATCTTTGATTCACTTTGGATTTCTGTATACAGTATGAACAGATCAGCAATACATACATTTCACTAAATGTTGCATCAAACAATCATCCACTAACAAAATGTACTTAAAGCTGCATCTTCAACACATTTTCCAAATGCAGTAAGGTCAAGGGGTTTCAGGAGAACAAGATAACATGACAAACAAACTGGGGAAGAATTTTGATATCCCCTTCTTGAGCATAAACACTGTGACTCTGAATTTTCCTTCTTGCAATATTAGAAAAAAAAAGCCAGGTATAATTATAAGTAAACATGGAGAGTCATGCAAATGAAAACCATAACAAAATTAACTGCACCATTAAAGTACGAGTTGAAATTACCATTTAAGGTCTCTGCAAGGATATTCTGTCATAGACTCACTCATTTTAATCTTTTAGTGGTCAAGTCTTTCCACTGCACCAGTGTGCATTTTGGCACTGAGATAGATGAGATGCAAATGTGGTACTCAAGGCATTGTTGCTACATCTGCTGCTTCGGCAATCATCCTCAGATGTTCACTCTATAAAAACGAAAGACTGAACAAATGTCACACACTCACTCCTGCAACACAGGTTTTAAACTGGGTCACATGTGTTGACAAAAGTCAGGTCAGATTGGAGGATATATAAAGCTGTCATTTGTGCGCTGAAATACCAATAACGGGATAAGGTTTACATAAGGCCCTTATTAACAACATCAGCTGATTTAAAAATTACCATTTGAAAAAAGGTCATACTGCCGTAGCGTTAAACTTGGAAAAAGAATTTGAAGCAAGGGCAGTAAATACTAGAAGACATCATAGATATAAATGCAGTGTGAATTTTTGATTAAAGAGAAGCACATTTCTTTGCTTCAATAGTATTGGCTTGTGCCTGTTCCATGTATTGGTATGAAATGTTTGTACGTGTTGAGTAAGCATTTTTTTCACCAGCAGGCACGTATGAATTTCAATAAGGATCTTCTGTCTTTTTGAGAACTGGTGTTATGATTTAACAACAGCGTTATGCCTTAAATGTGGTCAGGTATAGGGAAAGAAAAGAGGAATATATTAAAAGAAAAAAACAAACACAAAGAAATCTTTCTATAATAACTCTGATATGGCAAAATCCCTATTGGCAACGCTGTAATAGCTTTTAAATCAAGACTCTTCAGAATTTAAGGATATAGATACTGAAAAAAATGTGGCATGAAACCGCTGTTTGAAACTCATCACCGCTGCAGCTGCTGTTTCTCTTTGGAACAACCCCTCACATAACAAACTGTCAACAAGCAAATAACAAAATATACAAATCATTTTAACAAAACATATTTTCCTTACATGATTGCTATAACTTAAAGAATACATTCATATAAATCTATTGCTTTAGTCGACAGCATGCATCTCTTTAAAGTGCAAAAGACATTCATTGGTTCAAAATCTGTAAATCACCTACTGCAGCAAATCACTGATTGTAAATAAAATACACCGTAAAATTATAATTTCTAGATGGCAAAACATAACTGCAGACAGATGCAGCTGTACAACGTATAAAATAAAACCTGATAAGTCAAATGCAATACAAAAAAATACAATAAAGCCAAGGCAGACAACACATCTGTAGCATGTACTGATACACTTAGAGCTTGCATTGATGTTTTGTAGTTGAGAAATAGAAGAGAGGAGGTTGCCTGGAGGTCCATGACTGTACAAGTAAGGTCCTTATCAGTCTTTAGTTTCCTGCCTTTGGCCACAATTGTTTAACAAATCTTTTTTATTATAAATATCTGTAATACTCAACAACCTCGTTGCTTCAAAAAGAGTGTCTTATACAGAATACTTGTAAAAAATAAATTGTTACTGTGGTCAATTTTAACACCTCGAGACAGCCTACATTGGAAATTGGAATTTTGAAGCCTTAGCATGGAGAAACAAACTGTTAATCTGGCTTCATAATAACACTGTTGCCTTTGGAAACAAGTAAAAAGTGACTTTTCAACCACAGAAACATAGAAACAGCATGTTCATATAGGCTCTACAGAAGCAGGATCCCGTCCTGGCTTCTGCTTGCTCGGCAGTGGTTCACATTTGTTTCCAAAACTCGAGCAGTGCCTGGTTAAAAACACTGTTTCCACTTTAAAAGCACTTCAATATATAGTTCATCAACATTTTGTTGAAGGTCAGGCGGAAAAGTGTTATTAAATGCACTGAACCTTTGTTTGAATCATCACCCACTGATATTGGCCGAAAATAAAGTGGAATACCCCTTTAAACCAGGCACTCCTCCTGTTGTTAGAACAAGTTCCTGATATCCTCTGGGTCATTTCTATTTAGTGCAAAAATCAAGAAGTCAAAAATAATTCTCCTGTTGGGTTCATATTAGCAGAGCTTCTTCATACTTGTCTGCATTTACTCATTGAATTGTCCTGCAGGCTGGTGTGTGTGTGTGTGTGTGTGTGCATACAACATGACTTGCACATGTTTATGTGAGTGACTGCTTAAGCTTTTATGCCGTACTATGTGGTGCCCCCATAATGAATGACGTAGTAGTCATGAACGTACATCAACACAGCGACAGGCTGGCCAATGATGAGGGAGATCCACACAGCAGCGTTGCCATAGTTTCCATTTAGGAAACGACTCACAAACCAGGCCAGAGGAACCTGGAGGGATGACAGTTCAGAAGTCCAAGTGTACTTGAGCGTTTTCAGGATGGGGGAAAGAGATGCAACATTCAAATGTGCCTTACCTGAGCCATCATTCCCATAAAGGCCCACAGTCGGAACATCTTCAGAGGAACACTCACCAGGTACTGGAGAAAAAAGTGTTTATCAAAATCTATTGGTAGCATCTAAATATAAGAAGTTAAAAGCTTCACACTCAATTTATATTTCAGCTCATCTTGACATACTCAGATGTTGCCATCATGTTTCAATAAAAAAAATGTCAAGAACTGGCTGTTTCATATCCAGACATTAATAAAAAAAAAAGCAATACAGATGATTTGAGGTTAAATTAGCTGATACGGAGACTTTCGTAGTGCTTTGTGGAAGAGTGAGTGCTGTTGGTTCACCTCGTGGAAGAAAGCCGACACCAGGAAGACAGCGGTTTGAGCACAAAACTTGTTGATCCCCTTCCTCAACATTGGCTTGTAAAAGTGTCTGCAACACACAGAGACACATGATGAAGTGAAGGGAAGGCAATTATGGAGAAAGACAGTTGATATGGTTATTAAATATCGACTCTTTCTGTCAGTATTAGGCCTGAAAATCTAGTGAGACTTAACAATAATGAACTATTTCTTTTTTAAATTATTGCACTTCATATTCTAGTTAAAACAAGCTACAGTGAAAAACATCAAACAAGGAGTCCATGTTTAAAAAATATTGAAAAGATATTTTAGAAAGGTTAGTGATCACCTCAGACACCACTTGTGAACTGGGATATTCCAGTTGGCCCAGAAATATGTGACAGTCTCAGAGTTCCTGAAATAAACCAAATGACACAGTTTGAGAATTTGAATTCAAGGTCAATGGACCGTCTGTATGATACATATGTATGTACTTTAGTAAATGCTTTTATTGTGTGTGCTGTTTTATAAAAACAAAATATGTATGTGCATAGTTGTTTGTTTGCACACTTTAATCTGGAAGCACTGAGCTACTGGCGTTTGTAAGATGTGGTTATAAGACACATGTAACTGTGTGATTGAATGCTGCTTCCACTCACCACCAGTCTTTATAGAACTCTCTGTCTCCGAACTGCAGCAGCTCTGCCACAAAGTTCATAGAAGAGTGGAAAAACCAATAGAAGAATATTAACCATATCAGATGGTTAGGGACCTGGGAGAGGGAGAGGAGAGGAGAGGAGAGGAGAGGAGAGGAGAGGAGAGGAGAGGAGAGGAGAGGAGTCTGGGTTGGTAGGGTTACACTATGGTTGCCATGCCAACTCTTTTTCAATACACGTGAGACAGTCGTCACAACTGTTTCAGTATGTAAAGAAAGATGGTAGAGGAGGTCTATAATGTTATGAGATGACTCAATTATGTGTCCAGTTTAAGGTGGGAAAGGGTTGGCAAAATTCCAGGAAAATTTCCAAGGGAGGTTTTCTTTGGAATTCTTGCTCAAAACCTTTAATTTTCTATAAATTCCTGTGTAACAACAGTATGACACTCTACTCACAGCTAACTTTAGGAGGCGCTCCATCATCCTAGAAAAGTCCATTTCCTGTAAGAGACATGAACATGAGATTTTGTCATAATCCGTGATTAAGTCTGATCTTAACAAAAAACATTAATAGTACACGGACAGAGGTTGTTGGTAAGGCTGTGAGGAACAGACACACTACATGCAAGGTATAATAAATAAAGTGTGTGTGTTTGTTTGTGTGTGTGTATGCACCTGAAATGGTTTCATTGAGTTCTGTATGGTGGGTACCATCCACTGGAAGACACAAATGAAGACTGTTAGTTTTTCATGATCTGATCCTCTCTCCTGAACCTTGTGTGTGCACGCTGGTCTGTGTGATTCAAATCATGTAAATGTTCAACATACCTGCTGTATCAATCCCACCAACAGCTGTGTGAAGAAAAGCTACAAGAAAGAGCAAAAAGCGTTAACATGCATGTCTGTTTTTGGTTCCTTTCCACCCATCTCAGTTTAAATTATCAAGAACATAGACATTGTGTGTGTGTGTGTATGTGTGTATGTTTGTCCCTTCTCACCATTTCAAAAAGTCTTCTCATGAGGAACCTTTTGCGTATTCGAGATGACCGCGGAAAGTTGAGCTGGTAGCAGAGAGTTGGGGCAAAGACAAAGTAGTACATGTCTACAGACACAAGGAAAAAATACATTCATTTATTATTAAAAGGCTTCATTTAGAAACTCTGGTATGTATCTCTGTGTGGGCACCATGGTTACCTCTGTGGGTGAGGTTGCCTGGGTAGGAGACGTGAGCATGAACAGCTGAACCGTTGGACTGTGCCACAGATGGACCTGAAAAACACATTAAAAAAAAAATGGAGATGTTAATTAATCAGTACTTTTAGTCTCATAAGCTCATTTCACTCACTGTCATACCCATGTTTTCCTACAACAGTCAAACAAATGTCATTGCAATAATTGCTCAATTACTAGAGTGTATTAGAGTGAGGAGATAAAGTAATTAAGTTGCATTGGAGACTAAAAATAGACTGAAACCATGCACCACTGTGATCTGTCAGTGTGTTAGCCAAAAGCTTCATGCCATACTTTCTTGTCAGCACTAGATGGTAGTAGTAGCAAAATAATACATACAAAAAATATGAGCTGTGTGTGTATATATCTAGCGTACAGGCCTTAATTTAGCCAAATTAAGCTCATTGTCTCAACTTTTGACACTAGGGTTAAGTGCCCTGCAATATATATGTGTGTGTGCCTACTAGTTAGATAATATTTCCTCAGCAGTTTGTGTGTGTGTGTGTGTGCATGTGCTGATATACTTACATGAGTATGATCGTGTTAGTCTCTTGGCTTTTGCCTGTCTGATTTCTCGACACCACCTGTTGGTGTCTTGGTAGGAGTACAGCTTGAGAAACAAGACTGTGTAGACTCCTAGGGAGAGCACACCACCCACTGACACACACACACACACACACCCACACACACACACACACACACACACACACCCACCCATACACACACACACAAAAGACCATTGACTATGTGCAAAATATGTCAGATAAAGGAACAAAGTTAAAAACTGTTTAAAAGCACAATTGTTTTACAAATTAATTAACATTCAAAATACCATATTTATGTCTCATAACTTTACCGCATAGACATGTATAAATTAAGTATGTACCTGGGGTCATGGAGGGCACAGTGAGCACAGTGGCTGAAGGAAATATCAACAGGGAAGTCAGGTTAAAAATGTGAAGGATCAGTCCGGTCATTTCAGAAATGGTCCCCTTGAAAGATGAGAGAAAAACAGAGAAGAGTTTAGCCATTAACACTAATAAAGATATGCCTCCAATTTCTGTTACTTTTTCTTTGCCTTTTTCATAACGTTTTAGATTATGTTATCTTATCTGAACCAGGAGTGGACGGTTTCTTATCAGAGTAAAGAGCAGGCACAAAAAGGGGAGGATTTACTGAGTACACTCCAGGACGTTGAAGCAAACATCCTTGATGGGAGATCCCTGATTGTTAAATATATAAAGCCCACACTCTCTTTACAGTTTTAACTGTCACAGATTTTAAAATGCAGCAATATTTTCAAGCCCTAATCACAGTTATATTATCACCCGTAGGTCTTTCAGATCCAAACAACAGTGAGGTCAACGGTCTATAGGAATTTTTAAGCGAAGATGACAAACGTATGCACATCATAGTTAGTACTCACCACAGCCAGACGCCTCTCAGTGTACAAGGCTGCCAAGATGAACACATTAGACACTGAAACAGAGAATGGACAGATTCTTAAACTACAGCACATAGTAGGTTGATTCTATTTGTCACAGACAACACAGACAGAGAGACAGAAATAAATGGTAACTTGTGTTGAATGCTGATTTTGTATAGTCCAGGAGCTCTATAAAAAGTAGCACTTTATTCAGATTGATTGTTCTAATGCCAGTCTGTCAAGTTGGTCAAGAGGAGGCTAATTATTGACTTGTTTCACTTCAAGTTGTTTCCATAAAAGAGACAATGTCACATCATCTTTGAGTAAATAAAGAGTAACAGCTGTGCTGGAATATTAAATGCAAAAACTCAAGATGCATATATGCTATATTTGAAAACCCTGCTTGTTAAATCTATGGGTCATTTTGTCTCACATCAGCCATTTCCGACATAGCACTTTGTGTTACCATGAGAGGAACTAATGTTTTCAGATTTACAACTGGAAATACCGGTACGACACTTCAAGGTTATTGCTCAAGTTGAACTTTGCCAAGTTCAACTTGAACATCAATCACAAAGTAGGGTAACAGAAGGACAAGTGGTTGTAATTCCTTCACAGACTGTTTAAAATGCTACATACCAATGATGAGGCAAGCTGCTGGCCAGCTATAAGGGTCCTTCAAGAAGAGAGACACTACTTGAATAGGGTCCACCAAAATACCATACCTAGATGAGAGAAAAGAGAAGTGGCAATATTGATGCAACAAGGCATAATCTAAAAATGGTTTTAGTATATCATTGAGGATTGGTGTTGTCAGGTAAAGGTTTGGTGATGTTAAGGAAATGGCAAGGATGGTGGTGGGATTCACTCTCTTCATATCTACTATGTGAATTAAAGCAATGGGACAATTAAAAAAAAAACAGGATTACCACTGTAAGATAAGTGTGTGTATATACTGTTTGGCTATCTAACATCAATGCACATTTTAAATTTCTGTGACTATGGTCTCTCTATCAAAACAAAACTAAAGACATTTGCAGAGTTTTGCAGGGGGAGAGAGTTAGCTGCAGACCTTTTTGAGGAATAAACACCCAGAGTCACATCAGATTCTGTTCTAATCAAGAGACGTTTACTGACAGGAGAACTGACCTGAATTCAAGCTGTTGCTTGCTACTTTATGGCTAATATACAGTAAAGTAAACTGGCAGTTTGAGGTGAATAAACACTTTTGGAGTAACCAAATCAAATGCACCAATACTTTGAGCAAACTTGTGGATTTTCTCTGGGTTTGAGCATCACTGGAAAGATTTGGGATAATGCAAGTACACACCAACAAAACATATCGAAGGACTAGTTGTTTTTACACATTTTCAAGCAGAATTCTTACAAAAACAACATATAATTCAATAAAACATGCAGTGGTGGTGAGGTGGATCACAGCCAGTTGTATAACTTGGCTTGTGTATATACAGTACATTACATAAACGTAAGTTTGTGTGTGTAGGTACATTCTCACTTTATAATGTTCTCCAAGAAGAGGCGTGCATTACTCAGCACCTGAGAGAGAAGACGAAACAGGAAGCAGGAGATAATGAGCATAGTTCATGGTATCAACAAGAGTGAATCCAGCCTTTGTTTACCAGCTCAACATATTTTTATCCCTCTGCTGTAAATCTGGCTTATCATTTCTCTGTGTATGATTAGTCCGCAGGATTCGGTGTGTTTGTTTGTACGTGTTGAGCGAGTGATTATTCAAAACAGGAACAGGAACAGGCTGGTTCCTTTTTCAAACAGCAGTAACTTTAGAGGATTAAAAAGGTCACTGACCGTTATACACACCTGCCCTGTGTGAAAGCTGCTGATATCTACATGATCTGTTTGAATGATTGCATGGCACAGATCAGTATCATACCAACGTTTAAGGAATGTGCACTGTCACACCCTGCCGCTGCTCACTCTGTTAAAAAGTGTCAAACAAAATAGGCTTATCATTATATCATGTATTAAAGTTCAAGGTCCTAGCCCAGCTTTATCTCAGCCGACAGTTATCTGAGCTTCAACCAGATTGAAACTAACCAGGCACTTCAACAGAGCCAACACTGCATATGTATAGCATGTTTACACTTTTAGGTCATTTTTAACTGGTGTTCAGTAGGTTTAAAGGGACAGGGAAGATGATGAGAACAGTGAGGGGATGACACATGATAAGGTCATACTGTAGTGATTATGTGGCAGCACACTGGTCTGCCAAGAGGCTGCAGCAATGCAGTTCTGATTCAACTATGCCTTTTGTCCAAACCCACCGACCTCTGCCTTAGTAACCTTCAGCATGGACCAGAGGGGACCATCACCTACTACGACTGCGACAGTGGCCTGTACACAGAGATCATTGCAAGATCTGATTTTGTAATATTAAAGCTTACTTAGCACACTGTAGGTTTAAAGCTAGATATAGAGCAACACCTAGAAGTTGGCAGGAATTCAGAGTCTTGCTCAAAGACACCTCAGCAGGAGACTTACAAACTTTTTCTGTCCAGCAGCGCACTATCAAATGCAATGAGGATGTTTTTCTTCACACTGTTATCTGTCTAAGTCCGTCGCATCCATTGCATTGCTCAACCTCTGTGCTGTTATTTCGTGTTATGTCATATACATGCTTTAAACTGTCCCAAGAAATAGGAATATATGCAGCCCTATCATTTTTCTTTAAAGCTGGCAACTTTTTGTAATATTTTGCATGTAGACATTTGTTATTCTTTATGTGCAACAACATTATAATGGCGGTAACTTTGACCTGTGTGCGTCAGTAAATTCAGGTTAGATCTCAATGTTGACAGATTGGACTATTTATGGTCTGAGTTGACCTCATTTTATTATCTGATCCTTTTTATAATCATTTAACATTTCCTCAGTAATAAAACACAAATGATAAGAAGATATAATTGAATTTTTCCTTTCGTTCTGAACTTCAAACATTTCTATTTACTAAATACAGTATTGGTATTCGATTGTCTATATCGACAATATCCATCTTAGAATATATCAGTAAATATCAGTTTCTTGGAACCAAGCAATAATTATTATAAACATTTACAATGACCGTAAGGAATGGAAATCCAAGGGTTTTTCTTGGTTAAACACTTTTACTGTTACCAATTAACTGCTTTTTGTATGTTTCTTAAGTACTGAACTAGTCTAATTGAACTGTATCTCAGTGTCCTTTGCTGTGGACAGGAGAGATGTATTAGATTTAGTGAGCATTCAGTCTAAAATTAGAAAGAGCTACTGGGTTGGCTGAACATCATCCTGGCATACAAAACTGACCTAAGAGAACTGGTGCCAAAAAACAGTTGTACTTATAACCCCCCCCCCAAATTCAGAAACAATTTGAGTGTGATAACATAATTGCAGCTGGCTTTGCTTTGCCTTGTCCTTATCAGCCTGTGGTCATTTAAGTGATTCACATGGTCTGTTTGGCTTCACATCAGAGGGAACAATGATGTGAACCAGCTGAAGCATCTATTGTTCAGGCCTCACCCTGGGATGATTTTTGCGTATGCCAAATATCATCAATGTCCTGAACAAGGTGGTCTTGTTAGTAAGAGCTTTAAAACACAACAGATGTTGCCTGCAGACCAATGATAGCTTGAAACACAGAGATGTTGGGAACGAAGAGAGGATGGTACACTTACTTTACAAGCACTTAAGGAGTATGTAAGAAGCTGTTCTGAAGACAACTAGTGGATTTAAAATGTATTTCCAATATCCAACTATCAATATTTGGAGATATTTTTTGCATGAATTGAATGAGTCATAATAATAAACACTTGTCTTCAACATTCAGAGTGTAAAAATGAAGGTAAGACTGACAACACATCTAATCTCTGCTCTCTGGAAACATGTGCCTCTGCAGCTGACATTTTGAGGAATTTAGCCGTCGGTCCTGGTTAGTGAGGACAAATTACACAAATAAGCTTGTAAATGTGCACACAGACACACACACTCAAGACTCTGTGGTTCCACTTCACACTCTTACAGCCTAATCCTGAAGGCTTCCTAAAAACAGTCTGAACCGAGCAGTGTCAACTGTCCCTGGTGACCACAAAGTAGAGGACGTGGTCGTTACGGCAATACAAACTTTTAAAGACGGGATTAATCCTGTCACAGAACTGCAAAATTAGGCTTGATATCGAAAAGCCAACAAAAACACGCGCGCGCACACACACACACACAAATAATAATCCTTGTACGCGCAACCATGGAAGTGCAGAACATTGTAGATCCATATGTGCAAAACCATGCATGTGTGTGCACAAAGACAGCAACATGCACACATGTGTAGAGCTCCAATTATAGTCTGTCCATTTCAATTTCATTAGGATTAGGGCTAACTGGATATTTGTATCCTCCACGCCTATCAAAACACTAACAGTGACTGGATGTTCAGAGGCACTGCAGGGCGCCTCTGGAGACACGTACAGACACACACACACAATTTCAGCCATTGGTACAAGAGTTCACTTGTCCTGATGTGAACCTAGTCCAGGAGGAGATATCGAACTGCGACATGTCTCTGATTTTTGTGTGGGAACTTGAACAGAGACTGTTTCTGCCACTTAAAGAATAAAACAGATAGAAACTTCGAGAGTTTAAGTGATAAAAGTTCTGAAATATAAAAGAGATAAAACTCAATTATTAATCACACAATTTCTACTTTTATATAGTATGACTTCACTGACTCAAAATCATTCTCATCTCGCTGGGTTTCAAGAATTTGAGAAGCCACAGACAAGGAAACCACAGGTCAAAACTCTTTCCATTGCATCTTCAACAGTGTCTAAAACAGAAGCTGCACATGTTGTGTACAGTAAGTGTGTACTCTGTAGCTTAGACTTTCAGCTGTTTTAAGGAGCTCCTGCCAGTTTATTTTTCTGTCACATGGAGGGTTTCGCTCATGTGTTTGCAAGATGCTTCTTGTGGTGCTGCTTTCAAGTGATCCTTCTTAGATCGTACTAGCGAAGCTTAAGATTTGTAAGCACAAACTGTCATGCATACACAGGCTTTTTTCAGGATTATTAATAAAAATATCCCTGCTAGAAGATTAATCTTTTAGTCTCGTGTTTTATTTTAGAATTTCAGAATGACTTCAGTGGCCAAGCCACTGACTGAAAAGATACTGCTAAGAAAACATCCATCCGGCATGTAAATGATGTTTTAATCCAGTAAGACGTGTGACTATTAAAACAAGGATTTAAAAATAAAACGATATAACACTCAAATCATTAAAGACGCTCAAAAGTGCAACACTTACTCCATTTGTATTTGGTCACAGATGCCTTTTGCTTTGCACCCTATAATCATCTCACTCCAATGACTTGGGGATGACAGAAAAGTCCTCCTTGGTGTTTGCTTAATGTATGATTGTCTGTCACTTCAATCAGGATATACACTAAAGATATAACCTAACACCCTGAATACAGGTACAGCTGACGATTTTTGATGACTTGAGAGTCAAAGTTTAACCTATAAAGCACACTTAACTCTAATGAGCTCAAGCTTTACCAGTCAACCCCTCATAATCAAATGAAAAACTAAAGTAAATGTTAAACTGGCAACAAGCACTTAGCTGTGCATGAATGTGGTGAACCTACTTGTGTGAAGAGAGATAACACAGGAAGCAACTTATCATAATTTACAGACAACTCACACAGACAAAGAACAGAAAGTCATTTCTAAAACTACCAAAAAAATGTGGTACATAGTTAGTTAGTGATTGTATAGTTTTAGTTTTATGTAATGAAAAACCAAAGCGCACTAACTACAACTTTGCTCAAAGTTGATGTTCAATCTATCAGGGAGCAGATGAAACCATAATTGTAACAATATGTTTATACATAATTCACTTTTGAAGCCAGTTCTTCTCAGTTTCATTGTTCAAATGTGTTTGTGTGTGAGCTTCAAAAGACAAATGTATTACGCAATTTGTGAAAAATAATGACTCAAATTTCTGACAGCTTTTAGAACTACAGATGTGCTGATGTGCAAGAGGCCCACACACAGTAATCTGAATCAGTGACAAGAGATGAAAAAGAAAATCATAAATTGCTATTTGACTTACTGTTATATTCTCATTCAGTGTTTATGAGTCAGTCTTTTTCGTTCCACAAACTAATGATTATTTTCAGCCTGAACTGATGTCGCTGAATTTCTTCTTTTCCAAAACCAAAGACTTCATTTACTGTCATAAAGGACAATGAAAACCAGCTAATCCCAAAATTTAAGGAGCTGTAACCAGCAAATGTTGACTGAAACGATGATTCATTATAAAAATCACCGGCAACTAAATTTCTTTCAATCAAGTGATTGATTAATCGACTAAATGTTGCTGTCTAATGTCAGCGTCGACATTGCTAATTGTATACAGTCACAGTGTATGTCGTTTTACTCACCAGCATGACAACACACCAATTGAGGATTCCTCTGTAG
This sequence comes from Acanthopagrus latus, assembly GCF_904848185.1. Lineage (NCBI taxonomy): Eukaryota > Metazoa > Chordata > Actinopteri > Spariformes > Sparidae > Acanthopagrus > Acanthopagrus latus. The sequence goes on along the minus strand of NC_051041.1, from coordinate 9,945,356 downwards.
TTGCTGTAGCCACTGGCTGAGCTCAAGAGAGATTCCTGGAGAACGTGACAGCTGTGGGGAAGCAAACAGTGAAGTGAACAGCTAATTGATTTTTAGGGTACATCATGCTCTTCACATCCTGCCTGATTATCACCATGACCTGAGGGATGAAACGATTAGTCACCTCTGTTAACGAAACATTCAACTGCATCTTTGAAATTAAGCATGCCTGAAGGTGTTTGTCAGAAGAGACCAAGAGGGATGATGCTGCATTTTGAAAACAGTGTTTGTATTTGGAGGCTGCATGACTCAAACTGACAGCTCATCGTGACTCATGTTTGGTCCACTAATTATTCAGAACAGGAATGTGCTTCCTCAAACTACACATTTCACTAATTTGACAGTGTGGAGGACTCATTATGCATCACACATTTGTGCAATATTTTAGCATTTTTATTTATTCATGATACTAATTTCAATCTGTATATTGCTTGATGCATTCATTTTTTCCCCCAAACTTTCTAAACACAACATTAAAAAACAACAACTTGAGGATTAAATTGTTCTCTAGAGCTCAGGCCTTTGAAATAAATGAATCACATCCAGTAGTCCAATGTGGCACCAGGCAATGAAAGAGTTGTGAAAATGTAGGTTAAAGATATTGACCCCATTGTCCAGAGAGCATTGTGCAAACTGAGGCTGTTCATCAGGCCGTTCACACGACTGTACGTGACAAAGAGTCAACAGAGCATAGATGAAGGAGAAGGGAGAGGAGAACAAGGAGAGGTAAGAAAAGAGGGATGGTGCAATAGAAAATAATTAAGAGAGGAAAGGAGAAGAAGGAAAGAGTCAGGTAAAGCAGGTAGAGGAAAGTAGAGGAGAGAATAAAAAGAGGAGAGAATAGATGAGGTGAAGAGCCGGGGTGGTTTACATGAATGACATAAGGAAGACAGGGAGCACTTAAAGACAGAGAAAAGTGCTCTGCCATGTGGATGTCAACACCAGGGCAGCAGAGGAACGTGCAGACAGAGACGTAGTGAGCAAGCACAGTATTGCAAAAGCACATGCCACAGTTGCTGTAATACAGGAAAGTGACAGCACACACATAGTTGGAAAACCTCCAATAAAAGTGTTACAATCACTTTCTTTAAGCATACTAGTGTTGCAGAGTCCCTCAGGAAACCAACTTTTAACCATCTTAAGTCCAAGGGATGTGCAAAACTGCAGCCAGAAATGCATGTTTTCAAAGTTAAAGACATTTCCGGAGAAAAGGGCATGTTACTATATAATGAATGGTTGTGTTAAGGTTTTCCAGGGTTTTGGGGTTTGTGTTTTAGCAGTATGCCTTGAGTGTCTTTGTGTCAATCCTTGTACGAAGTTAATTTTGATAATAAGTCAGTTAATTTGCACAAACAAGTTGAATATCGCTGCTTGAGTGCTATTTCACATCAAAGTGTCTCACTTTAAGCGTCTACAAGCTAACCCCCAGTGACGAATTTTAAATACAAATGACCTAATGACACTAGCGCTATGCAATATATCATACGATATCGCTATTGTGATATAAGAATATATGTATCGTCTTAGATGTAACATATTGTTGTCCTTATGAAATTGAGTTGTCCTTGAAGTTTATTCCATCCTGAAAACAAAGCGATTGTTTATTTAGTTTGATGTGGCAGTGGATGATGATCTTTCTCTTCTGATTAACAGTAACCGTCGGTGGGCAACATAGGGAGAGACTCTGAGTACTTTACCACTATACCTAACCCAAAGTTTAACAACAAGTGGTACTTTTGTAAACTTCCAAGACTTGCCTTTACCCACATTACACTGATCTTTAGTTAGTATGTTGCAAAAGCATCAATATTCATCCCTGTAATATTGACTCAATCCAAAATGTCGCGATATTTGATTTGCTTTTATCACCTACTCCTAGCATTTAAGCGCTTTTTGAGGAGTTTTGAAAATATGCAGGTAAATATTTTTGACTTGCGATATAGCTTAGAAACATCACAATATCATTTCGAGGCCATATCGCACATACACGTCGTAAATGAAGAAAACATCTGTGATGTTATTATGAGATGTAGCCTAGCTTGTTCGTGACATTTCAGCTGCAGTTAGCCACTTTGCGTACGTCACGTCGGAGCGTGGCATCAAAGGTTCCCTACCTGAGTCTCTCGTTGATATCTTCCACCGCACTCCTCTGTTTCCTCGGAGTGTTTGCGAGCTGCTGCTCACCTGACACCCTCGTCTGTTTGTCCACCTTCCCCTTATTACTCGCATGCCTGTCCACCTCGTCTTTTTTCGCTTTAGCCGGACACAGCGGTGGTTTCTCCCCGGCTTCGTGGCACTTGCTCCCGTTGGCTTGTTTGACGCCGATAGCTCCGTTGCCACCCCCGGAGATGGTCGTCCTCCTCCGGCGGGTTACGGGGCCTCTCATCTCGGCTCTGTCGCTCATCTCAGCGGCTTCAGTCACGCAGTTTTTTTTTCCTTTCTTTCTTTTTACCTGTCTGACATTTCTGCTCACCCGTTTCTCTGTTTCCACCCGCAGCTTTTACATGAAGAGCTGAATGAATAGTAGCGGGCTGCTGCCCACGTCCCAAGTCGTGTCAGTGTTGGAAGTGATAAGGCGTTTCATCACTACTACTGCTCAAGGTGCAATTGTCAACGAGGTTGCCAGGTCTGTGTTTTCAATTCACATCCCCCTATCGAGCCGAACTCACAACCCACTTCCGGAAAGCTGTTCCACAGAAGTTGAGACTTAACTGGGGTTTCCTGTTCATTCTTATCATAACACATAATCGTAAAATCTTACCTCTTTGCTATAATAAACATACAGAATGTACAAAACGTGTTTTTAGTCGGCTTCATCAACTTTAGATATAAACACATTGCATATGATTGCAGTTTAGATGTAGTTGAGTCTGTATTATGGTAAATTGCATTCACATAGAATGAACACATGGGCACAGTTTGACGAGGGAGGCGAGGGAGGTAAATGCTTTTGTATACAATGCAATGCAATGCAATGCAATGCAATGTGTATACACTCCAGAATAACCATGATCACATCCACAATAATTTCTGCCTGTTTTTAGATTTAAGATAAGTTAGTTAGGTTCAAAGCCACAGCAAGCGTAATTAACCACTGCAACCAAGGGTGGCCTGGGTGTCTCTTGTAGCCTACAGCCTCGTTTTACTGTATGTCCTGAAATGACCCTGTACCACTCATTCACTAAACCAATTTGCAGTCACAAATCACTGGCATTTAGACCATAAATGTATCCTACATCAACAAGATCATTAGTATCATGCTATCATCAGATCCCACCATTGCACTTCACCAGTGGAGCAAAGTTCATCAACAATAAACCACCCTAATAGAGTTTTGCATTAGTGGGGACAGTACATATGCATATTTATCTTCCATATTTCAACTTTCATTGTGTTTTATTTTGTTCCAAATGTAGGATTCTGCAAGTGCTCAATACAGCTTTATAAAGTTTATTTTTCATTGTTTTGAATGTATATTTTAGCATTTTTCACATTCAAAAGAGAGAAAATATGTAGTGCATACACTACATACTCTTAAAAGGCCACAGACATCATCGTCTATATTGACATTTTGACATGTTAAGATGAAAAAATCAAGTTTTATTATCCATAATAATGTACAATTTTACCAAATATTTGCTTTATAGCACATAACCGTGTAAAGGTGATAACATTCGGTGTAAGTGATTAAGTCATTAATCACATTTCAATCGAGTGAATATCATTAAAACATAAAATAAAACCAACACCGGCGACTATCTCAAAATTATTATAAGAACTACAAAACTACAGTCAAGTCAGGTTGCGGAGGAAGTTGATGGAAAGCCAATGGGATGCGAGCGCTGTGTCACATGTCGCGTCTGTCAAATCGGAGCGTAGCTCGGTACCCTCAGTTAGATTGATTCTTCCAGGGACAGCTGTTGAGAGAAACGTTTAACACGTCTCGCCAAATATTGTGAGTGTTTTTATCATTTTGGAGACATACTTTTAATTGTCAGTTCGCCTATGGCACAACACAAACTTCGTCAGTCGGTAGTCAGTTTTTAAAGGGGATGAAACGACTCAAGAGAAAGAAACAAAACACAGGAGCTGGAGTGAATGGGAATGGAGCTGTCACAAGAGGTAAGTGAACTAACAGATAGCTAGGTGGTGTTTAACAAACACACTAGACAGGCTAGTCACACTAAGCTAGTTCAACAATTGGCACCTCAAAAAACCTTTATATTCACTTATATATTGATCTACTGTACGTGCAGCCGACAGACTCTTGACCAATCAAGTCTGTGTGGCGAAATGCCAGTGAACTTGATACTATTACCGCAGTCAGTCCAGCTCACACGAACTGCATTAGGAGACAGGAATCACGAGTTGTTCACTGTTGTTCACTGCTAACCAGTTTACAACCACCGAGTGTGTTTTTGTTTTTCCCTTTTGTTAAGTACACGTTAGCCGCTTATCCCTCGAGAGGTGCATGCGTGGCAGCCTGTCAGCCAACTTGGAAAATTTGGAAAGTTGCAGCTGATAGACAGAGGAACCATGGGCCTGATTGTATTCACTGTAGCAAATACACAAAACCTGCTATCATCACTCAACACTGGATTATGGTTTAGAACCTTAAAAGCCATTCAAACACTAATACGGTAGATAATTCTTGTATTCAGTAATGAAAGTCTTTGAAATATTTTTGTTGTGCTTGTGCAAATGATGTCAAGCAGAAAACGCAAAACAACACAGATCTACAGACAGAATGCAAATTTACTTTTGAATGATTTTGGTCCCAACTCTATTAACTATACTTTTGTATATAGGGCTGCTCAATTAATATATTAACATTGATATTTATAGCAATATGATCACGCGCATTATCCAAATCACAGAAGCTTCAATTTATTGATAAAGTTAATGTGACACAACAGCAACAAAATTAATGCCACATCATCGGGATTTCTACAATTTTTTTCAGTATATTAAAATCGGAATGCCAAAATGATAATTGCCACTAGTCATGAATCATAAAGCAATCATATCTGTCAGAAATGATCACAATGGGGTTTTTTACCCACATACTTCTTTTCTCATTTCCTCCTCGTCTCTGTCTCTCACTTACAGAACCAGACTGTGGAAGGAAACAGAAGTTGGCTGAGATCCATCAGGCATTGATCAGGTTAAAATAATCAGTTACAGTTTGCTTCTTAAGGATGATTCACTCTTTCTTCTTGCCTGAATGGCATCCAGGAGGATGTATTGATTCGAGGTGTTGTAGAGCTAATTTTATTTTCCCACAAGGGAGCTTGTCACATTCAGTCAAAACACCTCCTGGATTGCTGTTATGTTCATCTTTTTATCTGAAGCTGCTGCAAATAGAGCTATCTTGCTGCTAACGAGACACCTTTGATTTGATGAATAATGGCGGATAAACACTGAGATGCTAACACACATTAACACATATACGCCTCCTGTATTTCTAGAAATACATAAGGTTTTGGCAGTTTTGCCAGGACAGAATGCCTCCATTAGCAGCACTAGAGCAACAAGCCATGGGATGTGTTTTCCCAAGAGGGAAGGAATTCCCGTCCCTCGGCTGCTCACTGCTCCACAATTAGATTGTTTGAATTTATCCAGAGACGGTGACCTTCATCGCTCCATACTAAGCTAATTTCACACATGAAGATTACTCACATGGGCCCAGAGGAATGGTGTGATGGGGATCATGAAGACATTTGTGTCAGGAGGCGTGCGGGACTTCAGAGCTTCTGCAAATTTGAGCAAGCTGATTTTGTGAATTCAAAACAGTCTCATTGAGCCATTTGACAAACAATTTTCAAACACTGTTGTGTCAAAATTCAGAATAACCAATGATGGAAGTCTCTAAGTACAGTTTACAGAAGTGCTTCTCTACTGATTTACTTGACTTAAGTATCTCCATTTTGTGCTACTTAATAATTCAGCTCCACGACAGTTACTTAACAGATCAAGATGATTCGGTGCTGATTGGTTATTACTTTTGATATGTGACCAATCGGGTAGTGTTGGGGGCAGGACATTTAGTAAGACCGCAGTGATGACTACAGACAGAGAAAGAATGCTGCAACAGAGCCAACGTAGTGCATTTAAAAAAATGTTTAATTTTATCTGCAATCTGACAGAGAAAGCACCGATACTAGTAATCGCAACAATGCCAAGTAATGGCCTCATTAATCAGCCAGACCAATAATCAGTCTATCCCTCGTCTTGAGTGTGTCCGCAAATGATTTGTCTTGAGGGGTGTGCAAATTATTTCAAGGACTGAAACTTGTATCTTTCTCCTTGCACATTTAGTTAAGTTTAAGATGGCTCTGTGCGGAATGTGTTTAAACAAGTAATCAAGTGTCTTAACACTGCTTGTGGAAATTTGCTTTTTATAGAAATAGATAACATTATTGCACTAGAATTCAGAGAATGTGACTTACTCTGAACAGTGTCCAATTCTAACTTGCAGTGATCCAGTGGACATTGAGACCCTGAGGAGAGCAGCAGCCAGTAAGGGAGGACTGCTTACTGATGAACTGAGGAGGAAAGTCTGGCCGAAATTGCTGAGCATCAATGTGTTTGAGCTCCCACATAAACCTGGTGAGTCTTTGGTTGACACTCATATTTACTGGTATTAGCAGAAATACTAACAAAATGTCTTCTGTTGTAGGTCGAGATGTGAGGAAAAACCACAAGGATTACAACCAAGTAGTCCTGGATGTCAGGAGGTCTATGAAGCGGTTCCCCAAAGGTGTGCTTGCCTGTGTGTGTGTTATCTCTAAAGATAGCACCAGAGCTCAGAGAACCATTCATCAGACTGTATCCTCGTACTTCACAGCAACATGCAGCTATCTGACGAGGCTTAATAATTAATGAACTGGGTAAAAGCAGCACCAGGCAAGATTCTTGTGTCATAAGATGCCTGTGTTGTCAGCCAAAATCACAATGTTTGGAGAGCAACAGAGAAAAGTGACTTATCTGACAGAGGATCCCACTCACTATATTGTGTTGTTGGCTATATAAACGTTCATGGCAGGCAGAAGAAACCAAGGCAAACACACTGTAACTAAAATTTGGTGCTGATTTGCTGTTAAAGGATGACTTTGAATGAATGTGTTAGTAGTGTTAAAGGTCACATGGTGTGTTTAGAGTTTCCATGTCCCATGATCATGTTCCAGTGGCCATGCAGGCCTTTTTATCAGTCTCTCAGAGAACCGGCTGGTCCATGTCGAACACGATTGAATGTGACGATCCATGACTCTCTCTTAGGAATGCCAGCCGCAGAGAGGGCCGTGCTTCAGGAGCAGCTGATTGACATCATACTGGAGGTTTTGAAAGGCAACCCACAGCTCCATTACTACCAAGGCTACCATGATGTGGCTGTCTCCCTGCTGCTGGTGGTCGGGGAGCGGATGGCCATCGCCATGTTGGACACGCTGTCCAATTTCCATCTCAGGTTGGTGTATTTTTTCACCTCTACCAAGGAGGTTATGTTTCACCTGCGTCTGTTTGTTTGTCAGCAGGAGCACAACAAAATACAAAACACTGAACTAATTTTCTCAAAACTTGGATGGAGGCTTGGTCTCGGCTTAGAATAGACCCTATTAACTTTTGGTGTTGATCTGGATGAAGGGAATAAGCCAGGACATTTTTCTAACATTCTCTAAAAACTGTGAGATAGTGTTTTTTTATACATCTCTTGTTAATTTCTCAGGGAATGATGCATGGATCTTAAAAAAATGTATGCAGAACCTCATAGAAATCCAGATCAGGGCTCAAGGGTGTGACTGTGTTGCACCATACATAGAGACAGTTTTGTCAGCATATAGCCCTACCTTACATAAACCCTGTTCCTGTGCCCTGCACTGCTCCCACATTTGTTTCAAGGGAAGGACAGAAATCGTGGATTGTTGATACCCAAACCAGCATGTTTTAGTAGCAGCCCTATAGTTTGTAGTTTCAACACTAGGTTCACAATTTTAAATCGATCAATGATTTTCATAATACACCAGTGATACTTGGAGTTGATTTATTCATTCGAGTTTGTTGAGAACTTTAATTATCAGGAATTCATAACTTCATTTTTTATTTTTACAATCGAGGTTAGAGCAATTTCTTGTTGTGTGTGCTGTGAAGGAAAACATTAATTCAACCTTTATTCCTGTCAGCAATCATTAACATAATGTGCTGGGAAATTAAATGAAAATGTGTCATCTAGTGCACCAAAATTATGTGAAATTAAAAAGTGAGACGCACCAGTGCCACTGGTTGAAAAAGTTAGTTTGGAACCCTGCGGGTGTGGCAGATTTAAAAACGTCTTCAGTGAGTGTAGTGTTATGCGGTAACATATCAGAGTAAAAACCTGCACCTACACTGATGTGCAGCTGAGATAATGAGGATTTAGAGTGCTACCAGTGGAGATTAGGCTTGAGTGAATTAAAGGGAACTTTTTGGCCATTCCAGTTAACAAATGAATGCATTAAGCAAGGTATTTTAACTCATAACAGTTGTTTTTACTTGAATGGATCTCTAAAACCATCCACATTCCAGTTATTATTCAATTATACAATTGTTAAGCAGTGTTATTTATATAACTTCTGGCTCTTTTTTTCTGTAGGGATTTCATGGATCCGACCATGGACCGCACTAAACATATTTTAAACTACCTGATGCCTATTTTGGAACAGGTTGACACGGAACTGCATGACTTCATGATCAGGTACTTTTTCGCGCGCACACACACACACACACACACACACACACACACAGAGTTTTAAAAATGTGCTGTTGCTGCTCAGTCGATGCTAGCCCTTATATACTGTCTCTCATTTTTCAAAAAGCATTTATCCTGTTGCACTGAATAGATTTTAGCTGTTTGTTTGAGAGGAATGCAACTTACTTAAGTGTTTGATGACAACTTGCTCTTGACCTCATCAAAGTCGAGGTTACTTATTCTAGGTCACTTTGGACATACTGTAACACAAGCATTGACCACTAGAGGGCGTCAAAGTGTTGGATGTTAACCTGCGAGCCCTACCAGGAGACAGAGTGCTGTGTTTTGTTTTTTGAATCAAAATTGCATCAGTAGTGATCTCACTGGGGAGTTCTTGTGTCAGATGGTCCAACAGCTGTTTCAGAGGCTTTTCTGCCCCACCAAGGTTTGCACCACATTTACCTTTATTTGTGAGGTGTAATTAGCCAAAAAATGATTCATGATCTTTTTGCGCTTTATTGAAAGAGCAACAAAAAAAGCATTTTATTAAGATAATCCAAGCTACTCCAGGTGGGGTAGCTTGGATTATGTTGGGGTGGATTGTGCAGACTGGGAATTGCACCCAGAGGTGTGTGTGCCGCCCAAATGTGTGTGTACCGCTGCGTCTACAGTACCTCTGCTGTCTCGTTGCCTGTTCATAATTGATGCTGTGCTGGCAACCTCCATATTTGCAAATTACCTGTCTACTCACAAACAAGCTCACACAAACACTCAAAAAGCACCAACAGACCAGACAGTGCATTCGCAGAAAAACGTCAGGATAAACAACACCCCACTTCAAAGTTAGGAAGCCTCTTTTTTTTTGTCAGCACTTCCTCTTCCTTTAACCTGCCTTCTCATGTCTGCCTCTTTTTTCCCTTTATGCTCCCTCTTCTTTTTTGTTCCTTTTATTTTCCCTCTCTACCACTCCATTTTATCCCTTTTATGTCCCTCTCATCACCCATCGTGTTCCCTGCCCTTTGCTCCCCCCTTTACCCCTCCCCCGTCCATCAATCCCAACAATTTCTTTCACTTGTCACTCCCTTCCTCTTCTTCCTTCCTGAATGTTCCTATCCAATATTTATTACCAAACCTCTGAGAGCATCCAATTTAGTTGAGACTCTGTCAGAAATAACTGCATATTTATGTCGGCACACAACAATGAAAGACAGAAGAAAGTATTGGAGGGTTATAAACATTACGTGAGGGCAAAGCAAATTTATTTTTCTCTTCAACCCTAATATTTCATGACCCTTGGATCAAACTATCGATCAGAGACACATTTTTGAGGTAAAATCTGTCTCCCAATCCTTTTGAAAGATGTAGGTGTTTCTCAGGGAGCCTCTAACCAAAGCACATTGTTGAGAGGAACCGTCAGATGCAGCAAATGTGGAGCCTGAATCATATTTTGGGCTTGAAGGCAGAAACATGGTCCACACAAGTACGCAAATGCAGACATAATGCATGCGCTTCAAGCTACGCAAGATTGATTTCATGCATTGTTACGTGTCACTTGTAAATCATAATGCAACGCAGGCCTGAGCCGCAGTCTGAGCGCTACAGCCTACGGGCGCTTTTGCGTGAGACGCCAAGAGAAAGTTGACCCCCTCTGTTCGGGTTCACTTCTCCTAAAAACAAACGGCACGGATTGACGAAGCTTTAGCTGAACATCGGCATTTTTATGACACATCATCTCTACTTCTCTTCTTTTATCTCTTTCTGTACTTGTGGTGACCATGTTTCTGCCCTAAGAGAGGATATCTGAGCCTCTGCTTTGACCATTATTTCTCTGTCTCTCATGAGTACCCTACATTTATTGAAGTGTTTTTCAGGCTGATGTAGCCAGATCATACCAGTGCATTTTTCAGATTTTTTTCACAAAAAATTTCTTATACTTCACAGCACTGCACACCACTCGCCACCACTTGGCCTACCATTAGTTTTCAAAATGATTTCCTGCCTTCCAGCCACTGGTTTTTATTCATTTTCGCTACAGTATGAAAATCAACTCGGAGAGACTTGGTCTTTGTGATGGATTGTGATGTGATGATGTTCATTCCAAACTGAAATGAACTGAAACCACACGCTGCCCAGAAGATAGAAACACATCATAATCTGCCCACATATTCTCATTTTATAGCTGTCAGAAATTTTATTTGTGATTTCCTAATGACCATCATTTCTTATTCTGCTATTATAGCGTATCATCTGTTACCTGTTTTGTTGTGTGTCTGTAAATTACTGCTGCTTTTCTTAGCCAGGACAGATAACCTCAGTCATGCTTTCCTGGTAAAATTGAAAATAAAAAGCAAACATTAAAGGTCGCGTACTGCAGTGAGAGTTCTATTCATTTGGTGTTGTTGCTAAATGAATACTGTAAAAGTATTAAAACGCTCACTCCACAGAGTACTTCCCCAGTCGTGGTTGTGTAAATACCGGAAGAACTGGTGTGGAAACACAGTGGGTGGTACCTGCTCAGGCCTTAGGGAGTTGACCAATCAGAACAGACCACCCTTTTCATGAGGGGTGCCTTAAAGACAGTGACGTGCAGTCAGGTGAGGCAGGGTAGGCAGTGCCTCACCTAGACCAATGAGAAAAAAGAACGAAATAATTTTTTTTTTAATAATTTTTTTAACCCTAATTTTTTTTTTATTGTGTTTTGATTGTTGATTTTTTGCTTTAAAAATGAAAAATAAAAAGGTATAATGTGTTGTTTTAACGATATAAGGAATGCCCATAAAGAAAAGCGCGCTTTCCAGGCTTGCCTGAAGTGAACACAGGGGACGGAGGCAGACTCTGCCTCTGCCTCTCTGTGCCGTGTGAAATGAACGCAAACGGTTTAGGAGGTTTGCGCATGCGTAGTCTGTTCTCACACTGTCTCTAATGGGCATCCCTGAGGCACAGTGCTTCTCTGCTTCTGTGGGTTTCGTGGGTTTCGCGGGTCACCCCCCTCCTCCCCCCCAAGGTTTCGCGCTGCTGTTGTGGCGCGCAGTGATTTGATTTCTGCTGCTAGCTATGGAGATTACTTCGCTAAAAAAAATGTCTAGTCTGACATTTGTGGAAAAAAAAAAAATAATATTAACCGGGAGACCAACACCTGACCTGGAGAATTTAACGCAAAGGAAGGGACAGAAAATTGTGAGGACTTTTCAGACAGAATGGTACAAAAAGAAAGAGTGGTTGTGTGGATGCAGCCAAGCTAGCAGGCTGTTCTGCTTTCCCTGTCTACTGTTCTCGGTGGGAAGTGAGAGCGTGTGGGTGAAGGAGGGTTATGGTGACCTGAACAACCTGCCAAGGGCGTTGCTCAAACATGAGAAATCCACAGCCCACATCCACTCTCAGATCGCCCTGAAAACGTTTGGTAAGAGTCGCATTGACACAGCCCTGGATGAGCAGCACAGGCTCCATGTCACTGCACATAATGAAAAGGTGAAGGCTAATAGAGAAATTTTAAAAAGCCTCATTGATGCCACATCATTTCTTGCCAAACAAGAGCTTGCCTTTCGGGGGAATGACGAGGGAAATAACTCAATCAACCGTGGAAATTATGTTGAACTTTTGCATTTGATGGCAGAAAAGGACGACAAATTAGCCAAACATTTGAAAGAGTCAACTGTATTTGTGGGCACATCAAATAGAATTCAGAATGACCTCATCGAAGCCATCAGTGACGTTGTGAGGTCTAGTATTAAAAGTGACGTAGACGCTGCATCTTTCGTTGCAGTCGAAGTGGATGAGACAACTGATGCAAACAACAAAGCCCAAATATCTGCCGTTTTGCGATATGTCAACAGCGACTGTGAAGTGAAGGAGGCCTTTTTGGGATTTGATGATGTCAGCAATGACAGAAGGGCACAGGGAATTTCAAAATACGTCTTGGATGTATTGGAGAAATATGAATGCGCTGAGAAATTGATCGCACAAACATACGATGGCGCTGCTGTGATGGCCTCGGAGCTCAACGGCGTACAAGCCAAAGTTAAAGAAAAAGTGCCAGAAGCTACATTTTTGCACTGCTATGCACATAAATTGAATTTGGTTCTGTCACAATCAGCCAAATCCATCCCGGAGTGTAAAGTTTTTTTCAAAAGTGCTGAAGGGCTCTCAGCATTTTTCACGAAGTCCACCAAACGCACACACCTGCTAGATGAAATAGTGAAATGCCGCATCCCTCGAGCATCATCTGTTAGGTGGAATTCAAACTCCAGACTGGTACAAACTATCCTCCAACACTTACCAGATCTCCACCAGTTGTTCCGGACAATGATGGATAACTCCGATGAATGGGACGGTGAGACCATCGCTATGGCCTCTGGATTTGATCTCTGGCTGTCAAAAGCATCCACCTATTTTCTCCTGATGGTCTATGATGGCATATTTAATGTGACAGACGCATTATTCCGTGTTCTTCAAAACAAGGCAATGGACATCGGCGTGTGCTGTGCACGCGTCAGAGACACTATGTGTGCTCTGAGCAATCAGCGCGACCAGTTTGACAGTTTATATGATCGTTTCGAACAGAAAAAAAATGAACTGAAACTGACGGACAACAGTCGCCGGACCCAATCTCCAAGAGACGAGAGGAGAATGATCTACACGAGTGTACTTGATAACATAACTGAGCAACTGAAGGCCAGATTTGACAATTTAAATGAACTTGCTTTCCTCGGCTTGGTTGACAGCAAGAAATTTTCTGAGATGTCAGCTAATTTTGACACTGAGAAACTCAATAGCTTGTCAAAATACGCAAGATTCTTTGATCAAGTTCGATTACAGTCTGATTTGGTGGGATTATATTGCTCACAACTGGTCCAGGGAATGTCACCTGCACAGCTGCTCTCATTCTTGAAAGACAATGACCTCCAGGAGACTGTACCAGAGGCCACAAAGTTATTAAAGCTGGTCTTAACGATACCTGCTACAACGGCATCCGTGGAGAGGACGTTTTCAGCTTTAAAGCGCATCAAGACGTATAACCGTAATAGGATGCACCAGGATAGACTTTCAGCATTGGCGCTGATTTCCATTGAAAAGGACAGACTCATGACATTACAGAACGCTGCAAACAAGGATGACTTCTACAACAAAGTCATCAACAAGTTCGTGCAGAGGGACAGGCGCATGGACTTCATCTACAAATAAAGTAAGCCCCCCCCCCTCACACAGACACACACGCTGTATGGTGCGCCGACACCAAACTCTCTTTTTCTCAGTCCGTACCACGGACAGCGCCGCAGTCTCTCTCTCTCTCTCTCTCTCTGTGGTAATAATAATATTAACGTTGTGAGTGACGTTTTGATTTTTAGTTGTAATGTTATGTGACCAAGAGCGGACGGTGATGTTGTTGCTTTGTTAATATAGTGTATCGGAGCTGTAAGTCCTGTATTGAGATACAGGTGTTTTTGTGCGTTTGTCTTTGGATGATGTAAATCCTGTAGAAATACAGGTGAATGTATGTCTCTGAAATTAATTGGCAGTAATTGTGTGCGTGCTATAATCCGCCGACGTAAATAACTACAGTTTTGACAGCGGCAACTTAATTGGCTTTGCAGTTTTAATACTGAGCTCTACCTAGTATATATTTTTGTATGCACTATGCGATTTAAGGTCTTGCTGCCTACCCAGCCGTGGACCTCACCGCACGTTACTGCTTAAAGAGCACTAAAACAGATAATTTACACAGAGGGTGAAAAGATGTTCTGCAGCAATGGACAATGAACATTAAAGCATGTAATCATTTTCTAGTAGACACCAAAAATAAAAGCTTGAACCTGGAAATGAGCAGAATATGTGATCTTTAAACGCTCATCAGACAGTCTTGTGTGCTCCTCTGTTTGTTTACATTTCATTACATACTGGTCTTCTCTTTTAGAGCGGAGGTAGGAACAATCTTTGCACTCTCCTGGCTCATCACATGGTTTGGCCACGTGCTGTCAGAGTTCAAACACACCCTGAGACTCTACGACTTCTTCCTGGCTTCACACCCACTGATGCCCATCTACCTCGCTGCCACGGTAAGGACCCAGACACACCAAAGCAACTGTATAGACCTAGTCGTGACGAAGGTCGACTCACCTTGTGTGTGTCTTGGCTTAAGAGCTGCTCTTGAGCACACCGCAAAGACTGCGGCTGAAGGTCGACTGCGTGAGAGGAGCAGTTTTGACTCTGTTTTTTCAGTAATCCAGGACTCTCACTCATGAACACTCACACTCATATACTCGTGCACACGGTGAGGCAGAGTACTGTGAAGTCACTGAACTAGTTAATTAGATACCTCCTAATGAACAGATGAGAGCGAGAGAGTGAAAGAGGGGTACGGAGAAATGGAGGGACAGAGGTAGAGATAAAAGGAAGACGAGGGAGAAGTATGTGGACTGCATGAGGAAATGGAGGGACAAAGAAAGCTGAGTGAGAAGGAGAGAGTGAAACAGATTACAAAGGGATGGATGCTCACACCAGCTGCTTTGCCAGAAATGTTTACAGTTGAACATTTGTTTTTGTTTTTATTTGAGTTTAAACTGAGGGTTTTTAATGCGTTCGCATTTTGCTCATTTGCAGTTTTGTGTGTGTTTGTGTGTGTGTGTGTGTGCGCGTGCGCGTGCGCGTGTGTGTATGTGTGTGTGTATGTGTGTGTGTAGGGGCTGGGCAGAGGGAGAGTTCTGTTTGAAGTGTGTGAAACAACAAAGCAGAATGTAGTTCATGTTTCCTCCAAGGCTGAGCGCAGCGCACAGCATGGGGTGGGGGTTAACTCTTCATCTGCCTGCCTGTTTCACTGCTCAGCACTCCTGCATCGCTGATATCACTGAAACTACCCACAGTGCACCGTGCATAATCTTAATTCACGTTCGCTTCCAGGTTAACCGCAGTGCCACAGCTTCGAGTGTTAAAACCTTTTAACCCCTGCTCTTCCTCTCCCCCGCAGATTGTGTTGCACAGAGAGAAGGAGGTCAAGCAGACCGAGTGTGACATGGCCATGGTCCACCACCTCCTCTCCCGCATCCCGCAGGATCTTCCATACGAACTCCTGATTGGGCAGGCTCAGGACCTGTTCGACCAGTATCCTCCATCGTTACTTGCCAAGCGGGCAGCACTGCAGTCTCGCAAGAGGTGAGGGGGAAATTAACTGAAACTAAAAATGGTTGATGATAAAAAAGTGAATGCCGTCCATCTTAGTGGTCAAGGCTGGGAGCTTTGAGCACCGGAGGAGTTTTTGTTGTTGTGTACACTGCAGGCACAGGAATGGGCTGCTAGCTGGGTAGCATGCTAACTTCAGTAGATATCTCTAGAACACAGTACACAGATGCAGTCATGCCAGAATTTTTTTCAAACTTTTTTCAGTTGTCAATTCTGTTCATATTTGAGCTTCAGAAAATAAGGTTTGAATTTTTCTGTCCAAATTCTTACACATTGCCCTTCAAATGAGTACAAGAAGTCAGATTCCAGTGTGATATGCATAAATTGAATCCACAGATAGCAGGTGTGAAACCAATTGCATTATGTAAATAAAATGTACTTGTTGCATTGTTATTTACATCAGACGTGCAGGTGTGAGGGGTTTTGACACCTGCTGCATCTCATTTTTGCCCTAATGATTACTGATACTGTTGTTCATCTCAGGCTGCATTTAATGATTGATCTGTAAAATCGGCTTAAAGAGTTTGAAACGGCGCATGTTTGGCCTTAATCAACCATCAAATTTGTTGTCTGTCAGTGTTCAGTCAATCAACTAATCAGTCTTTGCTAATTGCTCCTGCATTTTCACTTTTGTGCTCAGTTATTTAATCAAAACACACGACTCTTACACAAAAGTTTACCCCTCAAAAACATTTTGAGGTGGTTTATGTTGACTGTATATGGTGAGATGTAATTCCCTCAGTGACCAACAGGGGATGCTCTAAAAACACATCCAGACTCGGTGGCAGAAGGACATGCACAGGCGCTCCTGTGTGTGTGTGTGTGTGTGTGTGTGTGTGTGTGTGTGTGTGTGACCATGCATGTGACCATTTTTCCACATTTTTTTTTAACACAGAGGAGGAAACATTACTCGACTACACTTTCTCTCCCTCTCCATCAGTCTCTTTGTCAGCGTCCTTCAGTGTAACTTCAGGCTATCGGTCAGGAGAGGAAGTGACATCACTGGCTCGAGGCCTTTACTGACTCATATTGAAAGATACTCTTATCCCATAATGCATTACTCCCATGGCTGAGTTAACAGACCGCTCAAACTGTCTGTCACGTTTCTTCTCACTTGTCTTTATCCATCAGCTTGTTTCCACCCTTTAATGAACACCTGACTCTCTTCTCCATCACCAACTAACTCACCTTCCCTCTTTCCATCCTTCTTTTCCTCCGTTTTCTGTCTCTAGTTTGTCCATCAGCACCTTCCAGGCCTTTCAGCGCTCCACCCTCCACCAGAGGCCTGACTCTGTTCTCCAACGCCTCACCAAGGCCCATGGCTCCGACACCTCCAGACATGGTAAAAATAGTAACTATAATCTCATTACTGACTCTGACGAAGGAATCCACACATAGACAGACAGCACAGACGCACGTGCAGATGAGAGAAGTAAAAGTGAGCTCTTGTTCTTTGAAGTTTGTGGAAAATCGATATTGACTGTGAGATTTGTAAGAGCAAACACTTCAACCTGACCGTCAGAATCGTTTGATGGATCCACAGAACATATATTCATCAAAACAAGGCAACAGTAAACACGTTGGCGAACCCCCCCCCCCCCCCCCCTTTGGGCCAATCAATAACAAGTAAACAAATGATGTACTACCCCCATCAGACCAATCAAGTTCAGATTTAAATGTGCCAGAACAGAACAAAGAGATGCCTTATTCCCGTAGGTTTCAGTGAAAATCTGATCAGCAGCGTCTGACAAGTTGTCTGTGATGTACAGGCAATCAAAAATATGCTGTAACGTTCCCCTCAGGCCAAACGATGCAATATTAAAATTGATGTACATCATTCCCTGTTGTTTCATCAAAATTCAATTAGCGGCATCCAAGATGAAGTGCGTAACGGACAGAAAGCGAGACGATCTATGGAGCCCCGTGATTCCACTGTAGGAGACGCTGAACTGGAGTCAGTAAGCCTGAATGTCTTAAAGTGCTGAATATTGGCTGATGACCGACATTCTTAAGACTTTCATAATGTCAAACCTGCTTCTGATGCTATTTATGAGCTGCATTTTCAGTAAGAGCCATTCAGTGCAATGCCTGTTTTCAAAAACACAACTCAATTTAGCCTTCATGGAGGTATATCTGCATTCATTTGGCTTAGTGTACCAAGCAAACTGGCCACGAAGTGAAAATTTACTTGATCATGGAGCAGGGTTGTTTTTTTTTTTTTTAAATACCTGTTTTTTTGTTTGTTTTCGCCTCCTTCTTGTCTCTTCTCCTAGTTTGTTGACATCCCTCGACCCCTTTTTAATTTTCAATCCAAGTAACAAAATGCAGCTTGATCCTGCTTTGGTTCAGCCTCCCGCATTTTGACTCCTCTCCGTGTCACCGCTCCTCACACTCTTGATCCCTCCACCTTGTTCTGTGTTTTTATACTCTCGACACTCAGGTCTGGAAGCAGCTTTGCCCCGGGACCGAGGCCAGCTGTGGGGGAGGGGGAACAGGATGGTGAAGATGGCGGTGTGGGGGCTGTCCGCTACACTTGGGGCGGCCGTGTTCGCTGTGGCTCAGACGGCCATGGACTGGGGACCTGAGGTGTTACTACAACTATTCTGATGCGGCGGTGGGGATTTTAGACTGTTATATGCTCACATTGGTGACAGCAGACACACATCTGCTCTTCAGATGGATTTAACTATATCAAACTATATCAAACATACATATACAAAGATGGTGAAGACTTGCAAGTCCTCTCTCCTGCTGCAACATTGGAGTCAAGCTGTTGGAGGTCGGTTATCTTGGTGCCAAACAGGTTGTTGCTACTCAACCACAATGAACATATGTGAACTGCTAGTAAGCCTCAGGACGTGAGTGCGTATGTGTGCACACACGCGAGTCTGTGTTGTTGTATGTTTCTGAGCGAGTATCCCAGACCTCATACCACATGTGAACATGGATGTATATTTGAAAAGGTCCACTGTCATTTGATTGACTCTTCAAAAACAAGACTTGGGCCACTGGGCCAGAGCCTCTGTGTGAAGTGACTGACAGCAATTCTTTTTGAAAAGTCAAGTCAATCAAATGACCACAAAAGGAAAAAAGACCCCAGTAATGATGCAAAAAGACTGGAAAGAGACACCAAATGTCCAAAGAGAAATACAGAATGACTATAAGAAGATGCAAAATGTCGACATTTGACATAAATGACATAATACAACGACATGCAAAGTGACAGTGAGGACAGAGGACACAGAATGACCACATATGACTACATAAGACTCAAGACAACCCCAAAGAGATTCAAGACAGGGCAAGTGACTACACAAAAGAGAAGCTGACTCTAAATGACACAAAATGACTAAAACAACTACACAGAGACACAAAACAACTACAAAGACACGTAAAGCAACTACAATAGAAAGAGCCAAAACAGCTACAAATAAAGAAAAATGGCTATGAAATAGCAATGTGACCTCAATAAGAGACAAAACTAACACAAAGAGACATAAAACGACCCCAAAGAGACGCAAAGTGACCACAAAGAGATACAAATCTACCAACAAGACAAGTAAAATGACCATAAAGAGATGCAAAATGACTACAAAGAGGCACAACATGACTATAAAGGGCAGAAGAAACCAGATAGCCAATAAAAATGACCACAAAGAGATGTGGATGCATCGTTTGGAGTCATTTTGTATCTCTTTCAGTCCAGGGCTCTTGCTGTTATGTAGGCGGGGTGAGGGGGCCCTCACATGTTTGTGCCTGGGGGTCCATCGTCTCATAATCCATCCATGCATGTGAGACACTAACACATTCTGCTTATTTCAGGCTGTTGCTCTCACGTCACCATCGGTGTAACAATTTACATGTGTTTCCTGTTAGCTGATCATTTTGCTGATAACTGTTTTAGACCGTCACGCTCGTTTAGTTGCATTTCTCTTGATGGTTGATTTTAATGCGCTTGTTGGATCAGCAGCCATATCCGAGAGCCAAAAGTGCCCGTAGCCAGCAATGATGACACATGAATACAAATTATTAAAGAGCGGTGTTTTCTGCTGAAAGCTTCCAGTTCTGGGCAAAGAAGGAGAGCGGCAGAGACACGTGGAAGATGGAGGGGGAGATTTAGCCTGCGAGCCACTGGTATTAATTGCTTTACTCCTGGTGTCGGGCGAGGTACATTTACTGTAGTGTCTGGCGCACACAGCGAGCATTTTCCGCCCCCAAAATATAAACATTACACACAGTTAACAAGCAGCATTCAGTACAAGCAGAGGTCTTTTTCGGATGCATTTTGCGGGGGGGGGGGGGGGGTATTTAATTGAAATACATATTTTTTTAATACGTTATTTTTTTTTTTTCATGGTTTCTTGAGCTGTTTTCCTCTGGCTGTTGTGGCCCACCACTGCTGAATGAGTACAGGGAAGACACCAGTACTTTTACGGTCTTAAAATATTTAGTAGGATTGCGCCAACATCCACCCTGAACAGCCGTCAACAGAACTACAGAATATGTTCTTCCTCAACATCATCTTTTTTTATTTTTTATTTTATTTTTTTTACTGCCAATTCACTTAAAAAAAAAAGAATTTTAGTGCCAGGGATGGGTTATTTTAACATATGTCATGAAGGAAAGTGTTTTTAGCAGAAGAAATAAACTACCTGCATCTTCTTACACACTTTTATGTATCATTGGACCGTAAATGAAATCAGTTTTATAAGCTGGAAAGTGAATATTAATAATACAGGCTGCTTCCACCTGAGGTACACATGTACAGGCCATGGGGGTTGCTCCAAACAGAAGTGCATGCTCAGGTTGTTGACTCATATTCTGAAACATTTATTAGCTTTTACAAGCATGTAGCCAGGCCGCTGCATATGTTAACACAACTTCACTGGAGTCACAACTCTCTCCTCCTCCTCCTCCTCCTCCTTCTCTTCCTCCTCTTCCTGCATGGTCAGATCTATAGTGAATGCACACTGTTGATTTGAGTGAATTCAACAGGTATACGCTGGTGTAAAGTCACGTTTTATAGCCTCAGGGTGCTCTGAGAAGAGAGATCACGGAGCCGGTGAATCAATCCGTCACTCCATGCGGTAGTTAGTTGCGGGCACTCTTCAAAAACATGACGATTGCCATTATATTGATTGGCGATAATCAGTCAGTCAATAAACCAGTTAATGGCCTGTAACTCAGGTAGTCAGCTGGACTGCAAGCCAATTAGGATTTAGACACTCAGACGGTCAGTAAGCTGTGCTGGTTGTTTGAAAACCCCCCAAAGTTGTAAAATCATGTTAAACATCACATCACATGCATTAAATGTGTGTTTGTGCTTATGTGTGTGGGCGTGTGTGTGAGAGAGAAGCTTTAAAAACAGGTCAGCGTCCTTCTATTGTCTTGGTACTTTTGTTTTTTTTTTTATTTATTTTTGTCTCAGTGCACATGGTGTCTCACTATAAACTGTCAACACTCATTATTTATTTTAACAGCAACAATCTGATTGGGTATTTATTCAGCGGTTTAATCGGTTTGTTTGAAAGTGTATTTAAAATGAACACGTGGGACAATAAAAAAATGACTGCTATGTTTTAGGGTTTATATTTTTTAACGGTGATCCAGTGAATATATCTGTGTTCCGGTCAGTAATTTATGAACATACATACATTTATGATATTTTGGGAAATATTTGCAATAGCTTTCGCACTGTGAATAAGATGCTACCGCTAGCAGCTGGTTAGCTTGACTAAGCATAAAGAATGTGAAAAGGAGGAAACGGCTAATCTGGCTTTCTCTGAATGCAACAAAATCAACGTAACTGCATCCAAAGGTATTTAATTAGCATGTTGGGCTTTATCCTGTTTTTGTAAGCCATTATAAAACCCTAAATGGAAAAACGATAAGTAGTTTATAGTTTACACGGTACGTAACTAAGAGGCCGATAACACCAAGACCTGACACTACATACGTGGCTTCTGTCGTACGGTGTGCTAGGTTTTGGAGGTTGTTCAGCTCAAGGCAGAGAGTCGCTTTTCCATTAAAGCTGCTGTCAATGTAATTTCCTTTAGTAAAATAAATGTTAAATGGCTCCATATTCCAACAGTAATCACTGTATTAGAGTGTTTTGTCAGTAACCCACGTCTCTTCTCCTCCCACTCAATGCTGTAAAAGAGAAAAGACATTTTCTGGTAGCCGCACTTTATCCAATCAGGACAGAGAACTCTATAAGGAGGCGGACCTGTCTGTCATGAACATGCAGAGCGCATGATGGGCCCGTTTACTGGCAATAGCAGAACAGTGAAAACTGCCAAGTGTAAGCAAGTGACAGCTTACACCAGCAAACAGGCCAAGCAAAGAAAAGCAATTGAAGAAAAGAAAGAGGAAGGGGACGGCTAACTGAAAAACAGACAGGAAGTTAACTAAGATGACAACAAGACTTACAGCGGCTTTTAAGAAATGTGAAAGCCAGTTGCGCAGAGTCCCACTCCACCAGTGTTTTGTACAAAACATGCTTCTCCCGAGGTGTTTTTAAAGCAGCCGTGCCTGTAGTGACGATTCTCTGTGTGATCGGAGCCAGTAGAGACTTAAGGAAGTTGGCGTGCGTGGCATGAATCAGTGCGGGTGAAGTGGTATCGATTTTTTCATCTAACTCTCACCGGGAAAGCCGTCAGTGTTGGCTTACGCGAGCTCACCTGTTGGATGAGAATGATAAACAAATGACTTAGCAAAGGGAACATTTGCCGTAGCTTGGTTGGCATTGATGTGCATTGTGATGATTGTAAACGTGCATCTATGATTTTTTTTTTAGATACAGGTGATTAATATAAAAACTGTTTTCATTCTTTTTTTTTTTTCAAAGAAGCAGCTTTTGCATGTAATCTTTTTAAATAAACAGGAAAAATACCCTTTGACCAGGGTTTGTGATCTTCAAACATAATTCAAGATGGTACTATGCTGTTGTATAATCATGTCCGCACACACACACACACACACACACACACACGGAGAGGGTGGTGGTGGTGGTGGTGCCAGATCATAATGAGGATTTAATTCCTGCCCCTGGCTCTTGGCGTGCATAAGATATTTTCTCCTTGACTTTTTTTTTTCCCCCCTCCTCACACTCACACTCACACTCAAACACCTACATGAGCACCTGTACTGGTCTCAGGCTGGCAGAAGCCTCGGATGAAAAAATGATTGAAGCGTCTCACCTTGTGTAAGTGAAAGCAGCCAAGATGTGAAAGAAAGAAGATAGATCATCTGAAGTTCTGATCTTCAGAGTAACTTTCTCCAAATTTCGGGCCAAAAAAAGTCATGAAAAACATCTTCTTAACTATCGTTTCAGGAGTAAACTAGAAAGTAGAAGAAGCATTATATAATTTGACCGTAGTGTAACATGTGCTTTTATTAATTAGCTCTGCTGATGATATTTAACATTTATCAATGCTTTCAGTTGCGTTTTATCATCATTTTGTCTCACTTTATATCAGGTCACATCTGCAAGGACTTTTAAAGCTATTTTGCACTCCACCTACTATCCATTCTGTTGAATGTATCTGCCAAAGAAACGAGCAAAGTCCCATAGATGATTCACTCCCAAGAAGTTTTAATAGTTTGACCAGATCGGATCAGTTGATTATGAAACAAGTGATGCATCTTTTTCCAAACTCAGAAATTTGGAAACAAATGCTCATTAAGCTGCCGCTGAATGAAAACCAACTAATAGATTAATATAAAGATACAAAATGAATGATTTTTCAAATTAGGCGGATGTAATTTGACTGATTGTCGTTTGGTTTTCATCTGAGCTCACTGTGGTGTGATGAAGAGCCTGAATTTGAACTCCCTGTGAGCTCCCTGTCCTCCCCGCAGATCCCAAAAAGTCTCCCCAAAGACTCGATCACACCAAATGCTTTTGCTGATGATAATGCAAGCCCTTAATTTCAGTGTATGTATGATTTCTGTTTGGATTTGAATGCATGTTTCTCATATCATGGTCACAAACTGTATCCTTGAACTTACCGGGTTATTTGCACCTTGTACTCATAAGTATTTGAGATGAAGCTGTTTTTGTCAATGAAGTAAAATTGTTAATAAAGGATAATGAACACTTTTGTTTACAGTGCTAAAGTTTATTTTCTTATGCGAAATGGCTGCTTACTGGCTTTCTCAGGAGCTATTTTTCACGTCATGTTATCACCTGTGTCCGTTCGGTCAGTTGGTTGGTTTGTTAGCGGGATTCAACTTAAACAGCAGAACGGTTCTCTGCAAAACTCAGCTGGAGGAAGAGTCACATCCCAGTGTAGACCCCATTCATTTTTAGTGTGGATCCAGATGAAACGATAGATCCAGGATTTTTTTTCTTACCTTCTTTAATATTGCAAGTTAGGCCATTTGTCACCGTTTTCGTTAAGTACTTAGCGAACAGTGCGTGGATTTTGACTTGAAAAATTAGGCATGTTTTGTTGGTTCTATCGATAACCAATTTGAATCGGCCAATTTGAATTACTCTGGTTAATTGGTTATAGATGGTGTGAAATTTAGGTTGAATCAAAGCAGTTTAGTCTGACATTGAACAAGATTTCACTGAATTAAAGGGGACTGTTGGGCCTTGGCGGAGGTATGTTCCCTACTGAGTGCCATTCTAGTTTTAAGACTGTTGCAAGTTTGACCTCAAACGGCATCTCAGTTTCATTTGAGAGGATTTCCAGATTCTTGCTTTAATTTTGAGGATGCTTACTACACATTTGTACAAAGATATGAATTTAAAAGCTTAGGTAATTAGTTGATTAGTAGATTATTCAAAGGACAGAAAACTCAGTTATATTGATACTTATAGTAGTATAATAAGAAAAAAAATCAGATTGTGATTATTTTCACTGATAGTATGATTGCGGTTTGATTCACAATAAGTTGTTTGATAATTTTTGGGATTTCTTGAATTAAGCCATGTTGGTGCGACATTTGTTGAGATTTGTGCCAAACAAACATGTATTTTTGGGCTTTATTATAAAGCTGTTCATGCTTTCAAACATTTTATCTTGATCAGCAACTGCTGCTCCTGCAATTTGGATACAGCACACTTGCACATGATTAATTGCCCTGCCCTATTGGTAATTATTTAATCATTCCAGTGACTTTGTAAGCAAAAATAGCATAATTAACCTGGCTGCAGCTTCTTAAATATGGTTATTATTTTCTTGACCTCTGACTGATTTGGCTTTCGAAAACTGCTGGTTTGAATTTGACACCTTGCATTTTAAATGGGTGCTCTATTTTTGCAACTTTCTGGCACTTTACGGGCAAAAATGACCAATGGACTATGAAAACTAGAGCTGGTTTCAGCCTGAATGTGTTTACATTTAAAGAATCTATCAGCAGTTCCAGTCTCTTTGCAGCTGTAACATGAAAAACAAGAATCTCCCCGTCTTCCTTTGTGTCTTTTTCTTGTACTGTGCAGCTGTTGCCTTTTCATAGTCTCTGTTAAACTGGCCTCCTTGGAGAAATGAGGTCAGAAATGAGTTTGTGTGTGTGTGTGTGTGTGTGTGT
Organism: Acanthopagrus latus; assembly: GCF_904848185.1. NCBI lineage: Eukaryota > Metazoa > Chordata > Actinopteri > Spariformes > Sparidae > Acanthopagrus > Acanthopagrus latus. The sequence goes on along the minus strand of NC_051041.1, from coordinate 9,919,885 downwards.
CTGTTCGTGCATGTGTGTGTGTGTGTGTGTGCGTGTGTGTGTGTGTTTGGGCAGGACAGGGCTGCGCATCTGTCCGTCTGACCCCCGGGGAGACGACTAGAGATGGAGAGCAAATCAGAGCTACGAGGTGAGGCAGAAAGGCGAGGGTTAAAGAGGAGCGAGGGAGAGGAGATGAAGGAAAGATCTGTACTGCGGGAGAGAGGACATCTGGTGGACGCGTTGGAGGTAGACGAGGTCCCCCCAGAACGCGTATTTAAGCACAGTCGTCCCCCTGGAGGATTTCTAATGAGCTGTAGTGGAGGGTGAGTGTGCGGGTCTGATCAGAGCTGAGAGCAGATGTGGAGAGGGCTTTGAATTTATGCACGGGGCTGTGTGGAGGTGTTGCGGCTCCAAAACGCAACACTTAAATGATGACACACACTTTGGCTTGTAGGTTCTCAACCCAAAACGGAGCTGATGAGCTTTTTGGTCCTCTGTTGGTAAAACAGACCTTTGCGATTCTGTGCTTTGTGCGGAGGTTGCGTAAGCCCAGCAACAGCTGAGAAACACAGAGGAGGAAAAGGGGAGGTTGGTAAAGAAAGTAGCACGTACGTGTGAGCAGGCGGGATACAACTCTGCATATCTGTGTGTGTCTGTGTGAAACATTGGACACACACTGGGGACAACAGCTGCTCCAGGGGTCTGTCTGATGTTTTTTTTTTTTTTTTTTTTTTTTCCCTGGTGACACACACACACACACAAAGGCTTGCACTCACACAGCCTCGGCGCCACCAATAACAGAAGCAGCGGCACTTCAACTTTCACCACTGAGCCGTGACAAAACGACTTTTTATTTTAATTTCGTCCGGACTTCAGTTGTACAAACAAAAACGGGCTCGCTGTCGCCCCTTTTCGTGTGTGTCTTTCGAAGCTGATCTCGTCCCTGCGGTTCGCCACGCTGGAGCCCCTTAATTAAGCGGCTAATGGTAATGTTTGAGAAAATGCATGAAAATCAATTGCAATTATCTTGAGAAAAGTGACATTTAGGGTGATCACAGTGTGCTCCTAAAGCCAGACCCTGATTAACTGAAACGTAGCACTTTAATATCCAATTTGCATTGAGAGGAACAGACAGGAAAGAGAGCTCTAGCTCGGAGGATTCCCTAGTGTTGACCTGGGGATCTTTATTCGTGATATGAGATATTTTTTAATACTACGTTCGTATCATCATAATTACCAGTTTCCAACTTGTAAATGCTGATCATACTACCCAGCTGTACTTTGACTCTCTCATTTTTCGCTGATAGGTCTGACTTGTTGCTTAATGTTATCCGTTTGCTTGAAAACCAAACAAACTGCGAGTTTTATTAAGATCTAGAGCTACAATGCTGTAATTTCACAGTATTTGTAATCTGTGCATACAATCACACGAAATGCCTTGAGTGGTCCGATGGCATCTCTCTCTGTCTCTCTCAGTAATCCATCCCATATGACGTGAACGCTGCTTAAACTCTAGCTCCACCTCCTAGTCTTCCTCAGGACAGACCACCTGTTAACACCAGTCCAGCCTAATATCAAAAGGGAGGGCTACAAAGCTGATGTCCAGGAGCCAGCCGTCCACATTCAGTGGCAGGAAAACGTTGTCTGTAGTCGATGGCGTTGGTGCCTTGTCATTGCATGTTGGAGCTGGTTTTGTTCTGTTCTTCGCCTCTGGAAACCCTGAAAGCCCAAATTGATGAGAGGTTGAGCTTGTGCACCCACTTCTGACTCAGCTCAGCAGCCTACAGCGGAGATTTAGACTCTATGACGGGTGTAAATAATATCATTTTCAAATCAGTTTGGAATCTCTGGGCTTCCGGAGACTTTGGTTACACCAGACAAGACAGATGTTACCTTTTGAAACTGCAGTCGTTCAGGAGAATCCTGCAACACTGTTTTGCTGTAAATCTGTAGAGCTACGAAACTTTTCCCTCCTTTCCATCGGCACACGGGTGAGAAGGTAAGTCGATTTACATCTTTGGGTGAACTTATCCTTTATTCCCTGCTGGTTAATTACGAGCTATCTAGGTTTCTCTTTTTACGTGCAGCAAATCCAAGACTGTCAGTACACTTTGCTGCACCCAATCATTTCGACTACATCCTTCACACAGGGGCTCATGAAGCTGGATCTGTCCACGTGGAGGCAGTCAGACAGTCAGATGCGCACACGCATGCGACACACAAACTCTCTTTGTCTGCAGCCCTTCTTTTTCCTGCTCCCTTTCTCCCTCCCTCTCTCCCACTCAGCCCTTCACTCTGTCATGGATCAGGGAACATGTCCCAAAGTGTTTTACAGGCAACACACGTGCAGCATGTCCCTGCATGCTGATGTGACTTTACAGCTCCAACCTTGTACAGTAGCTCTGTGTGTGTGTGTGTGTGTGTGTGTGTGTGTGTGTGTGTGTGTGTGTGTGTGTGTGTGTGTGTGTGTGTGTGTGTGTGTGTGTGTTTGGGGGTGGGAGAGAGCATCCAGTGGTGACTACACAGACCGTGTGAGGGTCCAACAGTAGACATGCGGCTGTAAATGCTCTGACACTGTGTGTGAATATTTCAAATGGAGAAAGCTAGTTACCTTGAGCCCTGGTGGGAATGAGATGTATGACCCAGCGCTGTTAGATTTAGACGCTGACTGGCGGGTTAAAAAAGGATGTTGAGCGAGTGAAATGACACATAAATCTTTCAATGTAACATGAGGTAATGGCCCAGCCGTGGTACTCCACCTCCTTGCAGTTTATTATAACTTATCTGTTTTATTATCTTTATGATACAGTTGTACACCTAAAAAAGCACTCAGAAAAAAAAAATGAAAAGATCTGCATGGATGTCAACAATCGGGTACAAATCTGAAATATATATGTACATTCAATATCAAAATATAAATAATCACTATAGCAGTTTAATGTAGTGAGTTAAGAATCAAAAATCGATGGCAAAACAGTACAAAAGTTGAGACCAAAGTCATAAAAAGCCAAAATTAAGCGTCTAGCAGGTGTGATTCTGCAAAGTGAAGTGTTTTAAATTAAATGGTGCTGTATCTGTGTCACCCTGTAACACCGCTCAGAGAGTGTGTATCACTGTGAATCTCTAATAACCCCGGGGTCTCATTAGCCCAAACAGGACCCGGTCCATACAGCTCTATTAATACCTAATACTCATTACGCTGCATGTGCGTTTGTGTGGACGCTCGGGACTGACCTCCTGTGCCTTTCACACATGACCTCTCGTCCTCCCGGTCGCCGGCTCCCACTGGTCCCAACCTCCGCTGACCTTACCGCTGTTTCCATGGACACCAGAGGAATTAGGGAGAGCCCCGCTGAGCCCCGCGTGTTTCCCTCTCTGGGTTTAAAGACCTTTACGTCCTTTTGAACAGTTAAAAGACTCTGAAGAAGTCTGATAATGGGGCTCTGTGTTACCTAGTGTTTTTTTTATTGCAACATTCCGGTTCTTTATTCCACCACGTTGTGTTTTTGTAGCTTGTTTATTGACCTCTTCTGCCAGTGAATGGATATCACAGACTCTATGCATTATAATTTGGTTACTTTTAGACCAGCCAAAGCCAGGGATAACATTCTATATAAAAGAAAGAAAGAATATACCAACGTGCCAAATGGATATATATTTTCTATGGAGGACTTATTTGGGACTCGGTGGCTAAACTACATCTTGCCGCTGGTTCGGTTTACAACACTATAATGCCGTGCCTCCTGCTGCCGCTACGTGCTGCTTCCCCACGCAGGCGGAGAGCTCACGGTCATCTGCCGCAGCTAACACACCGACTGGGGACAAGTGCCTCAAACAGCCCCACATCAAAAGACCCGAATTATCCCTTTAAGTATTGCCAGCGTTATCCGTTACCAGCCGCTCTGAGCGTTGTCCATCTCTGTTCTGCTTTTATGTACAACAATGAACACCCTACAAAGGCTTATGCCACGGTAACCTTTACAGTGCTCCCCCGTGAAATACTAACAGAAGTGTTAAAGAAACACCAGGTTCACGTCATTCTTCAGGGTGTTCCACGACATGAAGGGCTGTTTTATATAAATATCGTTTCCTGACTGATCTCTTCTTTCATAGTTTGGCATTTTTGGTTAAAAGTTTTCTTCCCTGACTAATTCAAGATGTGTCATGACTTAGCTGTGACATCTTGTTAATCTTTCAAACTAGCTCTCCGTCGTCCGGGCCTGCTCAGCCTTCATCCTTTATATCAACCTCACATAATCTAATTTACACAACACAGACACGCACACACACACACACTGCGGAGCAGAAGAAGCCAACAAGAGACGGCGAGTAAATTTTACGCTCGAATTGGATCTGTCTGTGTCAAGTGTGCGCGCGCCGCCGAGAAGCACATCTTCCGAGGCGGTGAAACAAGTTTAATGGCGGGAACGGATCAATCTGTCTTAAGTCACAGGGATCTATCTCATGTCCTTCATTTGAAAATGCCTGGCAGAAAAATGTGTGGAGCTGGCAAATGTCAACAAGCGCTCAGTGTGTGTCTGTGTGGGTGTTTGTGGGTTTACCACAGCGAGGACCAACAGGGTGACGGAGTGTGCGTCGTCTCCTGTGTGTGTGTGTGTGTGTGTTTGCGTGCAAGTGTGGGTGTGTGTGAGAAATATGAATTTGTTGGTAAATGTCAAGAAGTTGGCAGTCTAATGGCTGAGCTGACAGATGATCCATAAAGCTATGAAGTGATTGGTTTGGAGATTCTCATTCATTCTAATGCAACTGTCATAGTGCAGGGGTGTGTGTGTGTGTGTTTGTAGGGTACAGAGCAGTGCAGTAGTGCAGCTTCAGTTTAATTAGATCCAGAATGGACTTGCTTGTTGCATGTACTCGTTTCTTCACACTAACTTCTGTTCCGCCTCAGGATCTTGTCCCACTCGGTTAACTCTTTCTTACCATGTTTCCAAAAGTTTTCAGATAAATTGATTTTTCCGTTCTGACACCTTTGTTTTCGTATTTTGTTGAAACAGTAAACACAACATAGACCCTTCATAGTGGTGCAGACGGAACCAACATGCCTCCACAGAGCCTCCACAATTGATCGGAGGTCAGTTTGACAACAGTGGACTAAGTACAGAGGTGATTTACAGCAGCTCTGACCAAGACTGTGAGTTTGGGGTGACAAGACATGGCAGGCAGGGAAGAGGTGACGGAAGGTCGGACTTCAGTAAGGAAAATAGAAGAAGGAGTGTTTCATTTCTTGACATTTTGTGAGTTTATTTTCATTCATCATGCTAACAGCATCAATCTGCCAGCTGAAATTATGGGGGGCTACTGGCTAAAACTGCTGTGAGTGTATTTAAGTGTATATGGTGTCACAGTGCAGTGCAGCTCACAGTTTGCTCCTCGAGAAGACCTTATGTTAGAGTGACCGCTGTTGCTATCGTGACTAATACCTGTAGTGCAGAAACGACTGATGGGAAAGTTACACCATGTGTGGCTGCAGATGAGATTAACGTAGACCTGATTAGGCAAGTGGTGGAACAGACGTAAATAAAAAGTTATTGCTCCTCCCTTAAGAGTTTCTTGATCATAATTTTTGTTTACGCAGCAACGTGAGCCAAACAACTCGGTTGCAATTTGCTGCACTAATGATGATTGATGACACTTTGTTCTACACACAAACTCAGAGCATGTATACGCAGTCTATTTGCAAGAGTGCAGACACATAGAGAGGAAACATTTGTAATTTGGGTGAACTGACCCTGTAAATGCAGGCAGCATTGGTCCAAACTCCTTAAAACGCACGTTAAAACTTGAACTGCGGCTACTTGCTGAGGCTGCATTGTGCAACGTCTTCATCATGATCGTATTTCTGGAAATAATACCACGAAGGAGCGACATGCAGCGGTTGCGGAGTGCCTGTTGACTGAAGCACCCTCAGCTTTCAGCCGCTCTCAGAGATATTTAGCCACTTTTTAAGGACACCGCTGCGTAGTAAGCATGGAAATAGCTCCCGGAAAAGGTGAACAAATTACACTTCTACTGCCAGCATGAAGGCGAGAGCTGTGATCTACTTCCTAAACTTTCAAAATGAGGTCCACACTCCATTAGACATCAAATGGCTGACCACAGTGGGGCACTTTAGGACATGGGACTCATAATCGCCAAAAATTCATCTTTCAAAAGAGGCACAGAGAGGAGACGTGTCAAGGCTAGAAGCTTGAAGTTATTCACTGCCGCCGGTGAACAAGCAAAAGGGTTGCAGTCTTATGTGCGTGGCCCAGAAAAGCCTTCGGGGTGCTTCATTGCTTCCAGTATCAGTCCTCTCTAAACAACATTCAGCTAGACTGCAAAACAAATAGTGTTTTTTTTTAGTTGTTGTTGTGTGTGAGAGATGTGTGGCTCTAAATCTAATCTCTTGGTTCAGTAGTTATGCTACACTGACCATGTAGCTGCATGACACCACAATGCTCCGAGCCTCCTTTTTCTTTTCTTTTCCTTGTCCAGAGCAGAACAGAGACACACTGCTGCAAGGACCGATTTTAGAGCTCCAGATACCAGTGTCAGCTCTGTCAACAAAACGGGGCGAGATATGGCAGAGGATAAAAGGTTATTAAACCACCTGGAGACAGGAGGATAGGATCTGTGAAGATGAAGATTGGAAGTTTTACTAGCGGCAGACTGGACACCAAGAGGAGAAATCCAAATCACCCCTTCTTCCCCAGCAAAGAAGTCACTTGTTATCGTTGTACTAACAGGATTGCGTGTGTGTGTGTGATCCAAAGCCCTAAGCCCATATCCATGACCACAGATTATGTTATAAATAAGTGTGAGCGCGCGCAAGTCTGTGTTTGATTACGCTGTCACCACTTTGGATGTGACATTACGTTTCAATTTCATTCCGCCGCAGATCCGCTCAGGAGTTGGAATTGACTATCGCCCCCCCCCGCCCCCCCCCGTGTATTTAAATGTTTCCGTTTGCGGCGATTTTGTAAATAAAAACTGACAAGATTTTCTCCACACACTTGCGCACACACAAGCACTCAAAGACTAGTTCTCCATCTCCCTCCTGCCACTACACGGGGGATGGAGCTACAATATCTGACACATCGAACATATTTATCAATTTCTCTTCTTCTCCCACGTGTTCTCTTCTTCGTCAATAAAGATTCATGTTCAGACTGAAAACCGCCCTGCGTGAGAGGAGACGTTCACCCAAAATGAAAATTCAGTCATCATTTACTCACCATCACGCCGATGGAAAGTCAAGTGAGGTTTTATAATCAAACCTTTTTCAGGGCGTCACAGCAAAACAACGTTGAAGCGTTCTACCAAACGATTACCTAAAGTAATCCTTTTTAAAACAGCAATCTTCGCTGCAGCTGCGACACTGTTTTGCTTTAAAGCTCAAGAACTGTTTCGTGGACTACGAAACCTCATCTGACTTTTTGTCGACATGGAGGTGTGTGTAGATAACATCATTTCCATTTTTTGGTGAACTGTTTCTTTAAAAAAAACAGGCAAGTAATTTGGCAGAATCCATTGTATTGGTGATACATGACATATATGATTATTTAGTTCACAGATGAGATCATGGCGCTTAGAATAGTGCTGGAACTTGGCTACTTAATTACCCAACATTAGCAAGCTGGTTAACTAGCAAAACCTGAAAGCACTGGAAACATCCAACTTGTGTCCTTCCAAAGTAAAAAATAAATAAATAAATTAAAACATTTTCAAGTGCGCTCTTTGACATGTATTTAGTCTGTAACCAAACAAACACTTAAGACAGTTAAGAGTAATTATGTACCTCAGGCTAACTACTTCTTAGCTAACAACCATCTAGCGTGGTGACTTCCTGGAGTTTACACAATCCTGTTTGCTACAGATCAAACAAGTGAAATACCTTATTATTAGTTATTATAGGGGCTTTAAAGTGCTGGTAGGAACATTTAGTTTTCTCACTTTGTACGGAGCCAGGCTAGCTGTTTCCCCCTGCTTCCAGTCTTTAAGCTAAGCTAACCAAAAAAGACAAGATTGATATCCACCTTCTCATCCAACTCTGTGAAACAAGAAAATTCCCATATAACTGATTCTTTAAGACAGTATCTTTTCTTTTCAAATGTGCACATGGAAGAGAAAAGAGTGTCAACTACTGTCTAATCACTAAAAATATTAAGAGGCAGACATTTTGCATGAAAGTTTTGTGTGTGTGTGTGTGTATGCAAAACAAAAGACACAAATTCAAGCACGTTTTCTGGAGCAAGAATCTACTTTACATTTCAACTTTTGAAAAATATTATGATGATTTTTTCCAACGCCACGGTCGGATTTCTTTTGATGTCTTTTCTCAATTATACATCTTCACTCTCCCACTCACTCACACCTCCTCTCTGTCATTCCCTTTCATCTGTATCTCAGCTCTTCCTCTCTGACCCAACCACTCATCCCTCCATCACCACCACCACGTAACGCTGAGTAAATCACCAGCAGTCATTTATTCCTCGCTGTTTGGATGATTCCACCAGTTAAACACACGAAGATCCTGGTGAGCCGATGCGATGTCCTGAAAGGAACCAGATCCTATTACATTTGACCCCCCGCTCCTGTCTGACTTCCCCTGCCGGCCGCCTCGCATTCGACATTCATTCACCTGATACCAATCGACCTGCACGGAGGGCCCGGGATTCGTTCGGTGTTAGTTTAGTCCGAGGAATCAGCAAACAGCACTGAGAGATCAATTCACTCTGAGTGTAATGACTATTGATTCTGTAGGAGCACACAGACAGAGAGGGAGTTGAATGTATTTAGATAAAGTAATGCTTTGCTCTCTCACGCTACGCTGAGCTCCTCTGCCGCCGTCGTGTGAACCCGCAGAGGGCTGGATGTGCATTTCAAGTACACACACACACACTCTCACAATTACATGTACATACAGGAACATTTCTTCACACAAACTACGACGTGCAACTTGTGCAATACAATGTACAGGTATAATAATGTTAAAATACTTTAATAATTTCTCATAAATGGCCCGTACCTTTCTGTTAAAACTCATCAGACACAAGGCACGCATCCATCCACCTGTTTTATTCACATTTACATGTAAAAAGTTCAAACGGCATAGATTTGAATGAAAGGATAACCAATAATAAAAAGGTTTTTCCTTGTGGTAGGAGTTGGAGAGAAACATACACACCTTGCTTCCTTTTAATGTGGTGACATCTGGATTTGATCAACAGATCACTGGTTTTTACGCCCTGACTACGTTCATTAACACTTTTTTATTTGAAAAGAGGGGTATTTTACAACAACAGCTTGGCTTTATCTGGGTAGACTTTTATAGGCCAGTGTAAAGCAGGTTCACCAGAAATTCAGATTCCAGATTGCACATATTTCAGTGATTCAACAATAACCAACAAGAGATGGAAGTTTGGTTTGTTACAAACTTTTGTTTCTTACTTTTGGTTTCTTAATTCTGTCCTGAGCAAACCATCTTCCCATTTCATTTAATAACGGATCTTTGACGCAGTCAGACGGACCTTTGTGCCAGTCGGTGGTTTGTTTTAGTGCACAAAGGATAAGTGTATGGACATGCAGCTGCGGGCGAGGTACGTAGCTGTGTTGCATCCCACTGCACTTCTCGCAAGTCCCTCCCCACTAAGCCTGCGATCGGTCAATTTACACTGCAAGAGTTTCTCTGAGCAAGCACACCCACCTCTTTGGCCTCTCTCCCGGTCTTTCCACTGCTCCTCTCCAGGCCATTTATTCTCTGAGGCCTAAGGGCTTGTTAGGGGGAGCGAACAGGCAGGTTGACTGCCAGAGGGGCTGCCCTTCCACCGGCCCAGAGACACTGAATTTGTGACAGTTAAAGTAGTGCGGGCCTTCCGAGAAGTGTGGTGGGATCGTGTCAGATGGTGGCGCTGTGAGGAACCTTTGGAGGAAAAACGTGACACCCCTGCCCACAATGTACCCCTTGTTTCAGGTACATCGCCATATAACAACTGATAAAAACACATGGTGTGTGCATGGCAAGTGAAAACAGAAATCAACAGATAAATGCACATAAGTTACACAACAGCCGACTTTTTAGCAGTCACAACTATAATTGTTATTTATTTAATGAGAGATGGTCAAAGACTTCAAGAACATCAGACAAGGTACGTTTCTGAGTGTGTGCAGGAGCAAAAAGAAAACACTGCATGTGATCGTGCTGTTGAAAGCCTCTCGCTGCATGCCAGCCCTGACCTTGACCGGCTGTTGATCAAACGCACCCGTCTACAAGGAATAGCTGCGAAATTAACCTGGGATTTCCTGCATTTGACCAGTTGAAAGCACGCAACTTGTGACTCTGACGGCAAGTCAGTCTTTTTCTGCTACCTTGCTTTCGTCCCTCCTCTTTCCTGTATATTTCCTCTGATGTGTCATCACAGCCCGAGAAATCCCTCATGTATTAAACGGTTGAAAGACCTTTCTGCTTCATGAGCTGCCTCCTTCTCCTCCGTGTCTCTTCTCTTAACCTTTCTTCTTCAGCCAGCGCTCCCTCTCACATTTTCTCCCTCTTACATTTTCTTTAAACCTCTCTCTCCATTTGTCTCTCCCCAAGAGCAAAATCTGCAGACTCACCTGGTCTCGAAATTGAGTGTGTGTGTGTTTATGTGTCTTTGTATATGCGTGTGTGTGTGTGTGGGTGGGTGGGTGTGTGTGGCCCTGACAGGCTTTGTTGGGTCATGAATCTTTTACCCTCACCAGTCAGCACAAATCCCCCCTCTGACAGACACACATGCATGCACGCACACACACACACACCTGGCAAGACAAACGGCTCCTGGCGGTGTGTTTCGCTTTGGTGATCCGCTATATGTTAACTTTGTTAGAGAGACTCGTAAAAAGACAAATAGAGAATGAGCCAGCCGGAAAGGTGAAAAATCTGAAGAGAAGAAGCGAGACAGAGTGAAAAATGAAACACAAAAACGCTGAGGAGAGAGAGAGAAAGAGAGCAAAACATCTTGTGCGCTGAAGGAAAGAGGAAGAGGAGGAGGAGAAGGGTAAAAAGTGGAGGAGGAGGAGGTGGAGGAGGAGAGCTGGACAGGAGAGAAAGGTGTGAGCTTATCTCACTGGCCAGGCTTCATCGAGGTCACTGTGCAGACGAAGGAGGATGTACAGAGGAAGGAGGTGTAGTCACTCCACAGAATGACTCAGAGGAGAGAGGGAGCAAGAGTTTAAAAAAAAAAAAAAAACGCCCAAAACACAAACACTTGCATTTGCTGGGGGGTTGAGACAAAGTTTGGTAAACATCTCGTGAAAAAAAAGGACAAACTCGGAGGTGAACAAAGGTTGGACGCTGAATGCTAATTTGTGGCCTTTAAAGCTTTCAAATCAATGTGATTGTCCACGTTCCTGATGTATCGTGCCGAAAAACTGCAGAATATGTCATGCAGAAACACCGTCAGGAATATTCTGCCCTGTCCTTCAGAAGTTGTTCTTCATATACTAATAATTCAAACAGCAACGTGTTCCCCCGGTCGTATTTTCTATCCAACAGCGTTCTCACTCTCAACTTGTTGAATCCAGCGGCTTGGTCTGTGGCAGCGAACTTCAAACTGTGACGCCCTCTTTACCTCAGTTTGGCACGAGCACTTCCGACAGCAACGGAAGACAAACCATAAAGCTGTGGGAAATTAATCAGGAGTTCAAAGTGCACTAAGAACTCGGACCTCCAACACTGAAAAGTGCCATGGAACAGTCATCCAAGGCTGAATACTGAGTTGGAAATTCGGGCAAGATCCACGTAGACCGAGTCGACATAAACATCTTCATTGCTTTTGACTTTATACAGCATTATGAATCTGCAGCAAATGCAACTTTGTGGTTGTAATTTTCACTTTCATTTGGTTGATCTGTGCCTGGTAGAAGTCTTTGTGAGTATGTTTTAACTGTTAAGTCAGCTGCTGTTGTCACTTCTGGAGCTTGCAGACCTTCCGTTCGGCTGTTTTCAGCGAGCGTCAGTGTTTTTCCTGAACGGATCCACCGGTACACTTTTAGATCGGAAGACACGAAATACCGACTTGGAAAACCGGACTTCTGCCTTGCAGTAGAACACAACAACAACCTCTGGGCTGAGGACTGCTGGGAATGCCTCTCAGTCTGGGTTTTTGTTCTGTTGTTTTGGTTTACTGTCTCTTTGGTGATATTGATTTGTTGGTTTTTATATTAATAAATCTCATGGACGGTAAATTTGGGTATGGGGTGAGTGTTGTTCACCCCAAAAGACTGTTTTAGGGTGAGGTGTGGTATCCGCTTATACTAAGCAACTAAAGCACAATCAATGTTTTATTTTTTTTGTATTTATGCTTAAGGTCGGGAAAGATTGCCCACAGTAATTCGAAAGGCAATACAGGACCCTGACTAAAGTGCTTTTTTGGCCGCAGCTTAACCAGAGTCACGACTCAGGATGGGAACCTTGTTCTCTTGTGTCGAAACCCCGCGCTATGTACAACCACCATCCAGTCCACTCCTACATCTTTAATGCAGTAGGAGAATGCGGCCCTTTGTTCACATGGGAAGCTTTCCAACTAAATATAATCCACACAGCAATTACTTTCCCTGAAAAAACACCAGCAGTAAGAACAAATTTGTGTAAACAACATTTCTCTAACAACGTCTGTTAGAAGCTGATGTACCTACTTCAAAAGATTAGGTCCTTTTTCACGAAGTGTTCCCGTTGTGTTGTGTTTACACTGAACACCGCCTCACCTAGAAGTGCGGATGGCTCCTGAAACATCGAGAGAAAAAAAAAAACTTAATATAATGAAATACCTTCACTTCTGGCTAAGCCAAAAAAGACAGGAAAAAAAGTGAATTTGCTGGTTATGAATTGAATGAGATATTTTGTAATTTCCTCTCCTGGTGTGCCCACTCTCTCTGCCAACCTGCCTCGTCCACTTCTACTCCAGTCAGTGATTTCCTGTGTTTTCCCCAAAGACTTTGAACAAAAATCCACACAGTTCTGTTTCTGTGATAGTGGAGGAAATAATGAACAAGTGAGAGCGATGAGATAGAGGCGCTGTGTTGCCCAAATTACTGCACAGGAATACCGGCACACAGTTTTATTTTTCTGTTACAGGGATGACAGATCCACAGAAATTGCAGCCTGCATCTGTATTCTTGTCTATTTAGGCAAAATGTCGGAGGAGGAAGAGTTATGTGTGCCGGTTCTGCAACAGATTTCTTGCCGTAATTGGTCAAAATCTGGAATCCAGAGAGAAGACTCTGTTCTTTCATTCAGACGGGCTGACACAAACCCGATGTTACTGATGATTCAGTGGAAAGGGAAAATGTTTTGACCATTAAAAATCACTGCAACTATGTTGGAGATGTTATTTCACATCAACACTTTCAGGCTGCTGTCCACAGAAAGTAGAAAAAACGCAGCTCTAGGAAACAAAGTGGACCAACAGCTTCAACGCGTCCTCACTTACAAACAGCTGTGTCTTGTGTGAGGGGAAGCGCTCGAAGGTGGCATTTCCAGTGTCCAGTCTGATGGCGTTGTTAGAGTCATTTTGAGATTTTAAGTAACTGTCACACAATTTTCATTTGTGACTAGTTGCCTGTCAGTTTTTAAACTAACCCACCAGCTTATGAATTCCTTAGAAGTACTCATTGGTCATTAAGCATGAATAACACACTGGAAGTCATGTTAAAGAGGAAACTGTACAAGATTGAGAGGTTTGCAGTCTATTAGAAGTCTATTATGGCCACGTGTATCTAAAAGGTGTGATGATAATTATCATCCAAACTCTGAAGTTCCTGTCACCTCTGCTTAGTTTAAGTGTCTTTCAGCTCTTTGTTTTGATTTCATGGCTCTCAACTTTACTGTTCGGCTTCAGTCTCGGCTGTGCAATCAGCAGGCCTGTCACCAGAATGAAATGTTGTCAGTTAATAACACATATTGATATTTCTACAGTATGTGTCACATCAAGTTAACATTACATTTTTACTGTCATGTTGGACGTAGAGTGACGGTGGTTGAGTTAAGCAGGGAGACTACAGTTTCAGTGACCACAGTTTGAGACTGGGTTCCAACATTTGTAAGGGTCAGACCATTGGATATTCTGAAGAACACCTGGAGAGAATTTCCAGCTGTTCGTGGTGACAAAAGCAGGTATTTTAAGCAAAAATATGATCCTTTCCTCACCCTAACCAAGTGTTTTTTGTGCCTAAATCTCACCGGAGCGTAGGCACAAAGTTGTCACGGTATAAACTTCAAAACTGAACCCAAAGAAAAGTAAAGTTGCAACGTAAAGACGCATTCTGCAAATCGGTGGTTTGCAGAAACATACTTTCTAGACATTTACTCCAGCAATTGATGTGTACGGGCAGCTGTTTTCAATGGCGAGACAATGAATGATGTGAAGCATTTAGCTGCTGGGGAGCCAAATATCTTCTCGTAAGTTGCTCGGGACCCAAGCAGAGCTGAGAGAAGAAGCAAAGTTGGACTCACATTTGTGAAGTAGCTAAAAACCTGCCCTCAAATCAACAAAGATGTTGCTCTAAAGACACACTTTGATTACAAGTTCTCTGCGGACAGCAGACGAAAGAACAAGATTTGCACTTAAGAATAAAGATACCATACTTTTGTAAATCTTAACTGGGACTTCCAATTTAGGGCACAGGTGTGCAGATAGTTTCTGTTAAAGTAAATTCCAACATGAAAGTTGTTGTCAGGTGTTTTGCTACAGTAATAAGTTTTATATTTAGGGTTAGTCTCAGTGGCACATGAGGCCGGTTCTGTTTAATTCATATTATTGGTACGTGAAGTCTTCCTTGTGATCTTTGCTGTCATCTCCGCCCCGCCTCCTCTCGACGTTCCTGTCACCGCGTGCTGAGGAAACACCGTCGACAATAATAAATTCCCTTCCCACTCCTCCTCTAAATAAGGCAGAGAAAGATTGAACACATCCAAATGATCTGAATGCCTAATAGTTTTTTTCTCTGAAGGAAAAAAAAAATGGTGAAAAGACACTTTGACAGCTTCACATGGGGGAGTCCTGAGTAAACAAACGCTGATCCAGAAAGCGCTGATCCAGCCTTTCCCGGGCTCCCCCGATGCAATCACTCCCCTCCTCTCTTCATCTGTTCATTAAGGTCAACCTGATTTTTTTTTTTTTTTTTTTTTTTTTGCGGTGAGAGTGGGGAGAGACGGTGAGGAAGAGGAGGAAGATGAGATGTAAGAGGATTTGGAGCTAATTAGGGGAGTAGGAGGCGAGAGAGGAAACAGATGAGAGAGGGGAGAAAGAGAGGAGGAACGGGAGGCACACGAGGGGGGTAAAAAAGGGGGAAGACACCAAAAAAGAAAGAGTGGGCAGGTGAATTTGCTCAGCTAGCTCCCTGGTGTTTAATATCACTCTCCCACTCTTCCTCTCCCCCACCCTTGCTGTCGCTCTCACCCTGACTTCCTTCCCCTCATCCATTCATCCTCCTCTCTCCAATATCCCCTCTTTCTCCCCCCCAGCTCTTCTTTTCTTCCCCTCTCTGTTTCCCTCAGTCGACTGATTTTCTCTGTTTCACACCTCCACTATCAGAGGGGACTGGCCAGATGGATGCAGGTGTGTGTGTGTGTGTGTGTGTGTGTGTGTGTGTGTGTGTGTGTGTGTGTGCGTGTGTGTGTCCGTGTGCGTGTGTGAGGCAGCAGGAAGAACGCAGTGCTGCAGAGGCAGAAGAGCATGACTAATCCTCGGGACACACACACACACAAACACACACTCAGATTAACACACAAAAACGCACACCGAAGTTGGCACTCGCATAAACACCATTTTCCCGGCGTTGTGCTGACCTGCCAGTGTACTTAGCTCCTGCCCAGGTAATTTTTCATTCAAATTGACCAGGTGCACGAAGATGGCAGCCTCTTGAAAAAGGCAGTTTCAGTCCTCCCTGCCGATACCCACCATGCATATTCCAGCGTTTTCCTCCGAGCCAGAAAGGCAGATGCGAACACCGGCGGTCCTGGAGTTTTCACGTCATTTGGTTTTCGTCTTCGTTCCGTTCCACATTGCTCTTGCCGACTCATTCTCTCCCCACCCAGTTGGAAATGATCTCTGGCGCGTTATGCAGGAGATAGTGTGTTGGGAATTTTCGCTGGGGCTGCAGCGTACAAATTAAAGGGCGGGTTAAACCTTGATCATCTCGGCGGCGCTGCATCGTGGGTGCAGTCGGTAAAGCCTTGCGAGACGCACACAGCCTACCATCCTTCCTACACACAGCACAAAGCGTTCGTAGCTTCTTCTTCTCGTTCCAGCATCTTTACACGAGGATGCGGCCTGATGAGTGTACCCTGCTCACGTCTGGTCTGGTGTGCATTTAAACTCCCCTACATCCCCAAATAATCCCCAATGAACAGTTTTAAAGATAATGCATGACGTGGACTTACTCACAGTAAGTATTTGCCTCTTATTTTTTCATAACCACAGGGGTTGGAGTGGATTGTCCTGATTATATTAAGTTAAGCCTCTGGCCAGCAATTAACATTGTTTAATATCTGTCTTTTATATGAAGTTTGGGGACTGTATTAAAACTATCAGCTTAAGTTTTAAGTCTTGTTACAATCATAATTTGCGAGCAGGGTAAATGAAGAAACTCGAAGAATTAGTATGCCTTTAAAGAGCTCTTGAAAATAACAAAGGAACATACTGAATTGAAGCTTTGTGTTTATGATTCACACAGTTTACTTAGCCAGCAAACCCCATAAAGGTTCACAAGACATTGATTGTGATGTCAGCTTGAATGTCCACAAGGTGAAACTTTTCCTTCTGCAGTCCGTGTAGTCTGACGGAAAGGTCCAAGAACAAATGTTTGCAACAAAAGAATTAAAGAATGTGCCAAAAGAAAAGAACAGTGTCACTCCAAATAGGAGCAATTGGACTCCACACCTGCAACAGGCTCCTAAACACACACTAGAGAAACAGTTTTGACACTTAGTCAAATTTCGCCTCTGATCCATCCCATTCACTCTGCACAGGGACACGTCTTACTCAATAGCTTCTAGGTCATTTGACATATTGACTCAGTATCATTGCCACAATGTCTTTGGTTACTTGATGAAGGAGACACGCCTGTTTTTATTGGATTTTTGTGGAATTTCTATTTGTTTCAAGAATATTTGAGGTCAAAGGTCAGAATAATGTGTATAGAGTTTGTTCATTTTGGAGGTGATTTTGAGGTGAGATTTCTCCACATTGCTGCAGTGAAATGTAACCAAATTTGAACCGGTGACAGAGTAAGACATCAGGAAGAAGATGCACAGATGAACCAACCCGTGAAGGAATTGATTCGTTATGATGTCAAAGGTCAGATTTATTTTGACCTGTCAGATTTAACCCTCGGTCACTGACTGAAGTCAGATTAGTGTCTCTAACTGTAAGTACAACTATGTGAAACTTTTGAAACTGTGTCACTACTAATAGGTACCAGTGGACTCCAAATGGCCCGAAACATGCTGCAAAATATCTCCTGGAGGAACAGTTCTGGCCCTGATGTGAAATTTCACCTCTAATCCATCCCATTCACTTTGCAGAGGTACACGTCAATAGCTTCTAAGCCATTTGACCCATTGACTTAAAGTCATTGCCAAAATGTCTTCCTACACTGTTTGTATGAGACACACATCTGTTTCTTTGATAAAAAGCGCAATTTTGTTTCATGACATTTTTGAAGAACAATTTATATTTTTGAGGAACATATTGGAATTTCTTTTCAAGAGCTTCCAGGAAATGTAACCCACTGACTCCAATTCAGTGTAGAAATGTCTTCTTTCACCAGTAGAAGAGGACCATGATGAAACAGAAGCCAAAGAAAAAGACAACTACTAAGCAGACAAAGAAGACAGTGACAGAGAGTTTGCACGTTTTTATTTTCATATATACCGTAATTGTCACTATAAATATGGCAAAAGAAAAGATGCACACACACACA
Source organism: Acanthopagrus latus (assembly GCF_904848185.1). Classification (NCBI taxonomy): domain Eukaryota; kingdom Metazoa; phylum Chordata; class Actinopteri; order Spariformes; family Sparidae; genus Acanthopagrus; species Acanthopagrus latus. The sequence continues at coordinate 9,901,945 of NC_051041.1, read as the reverse complement.
CACACACACAGCAATAGCAAAAAATCTTTGAGTTCATAATAAAAAATTCTTAAAAATTGAGAATGACATGAAGAACGTACAGAAATAAGTGCTCACGTAACGCGGTGCAACATCCACGGGACGGGACAACCGCCGATTCGGGTTCTCCGAGTTCAGCTCGGTGCAGTTCGGTTTGGTTCGGTTCATTGTGGTTCAGCGTAGTTCTGTTCATCAGCGTGAATCAGTGTTGTTGATGTTGCTAAACTCATCTAGTTGTGAAGTGTAGCAGAATCAATTACATGGCTAGATGCTCCCAATTAGACTAGGCTGATCAATGTCAGCCAAGATCACTGCATAATCTCTCTCTCTTCCTCACACACACACAGACACACACACACGCACACACACATGCACGTACACACGCAGACTGCATAGATGATTTGATAATTAAATCAATCTGAACAACTAGAGCTTCACTAATGAAGCAATGATCTCAGATGAAATTCATCTGAGATCATTGAGGGAAAGAAAGTGTGTGTGTGTGTGTGTGTGTGTGCGTGTGTGTGCATGAGTGTGTGTCAGACAGATTGCTGTTTTGATTTCAGTCAGCATCTAGATGTGAGAGCACTTTTCCTCATGCATGAGAGAGAGAGAGAGAGAGAGAGAGAGAGACAGGTTCAGAGAGAGTGAGACACATGTAGCAGGGGGTGGTGACTGAGAAACAGAAGAGAAAGACAGATTGAAAGTTGAAGTATAAGTATATATTCCAGAGGAGAAAATGAACACCACCTTCAGTCTTTTGGAGCTCACCTGAGGTACACAGGACTCATCATGTTGCCCCTCGTCGTCCGGCCTAATTTCCTCGTTGAAGTTAGTCAGAGCGACGCTCCGGCTTGTTCGCCTGCTCACATTAGAGGGCCACTGACGAAAACACCAAACGCGTTATAACGACCGGGGCCCAGATGAGGTCAGGGAGAAATTAAAGAGGGGTTGTGTCAGCCTACTTCACAGCAGGAGGGCAACAGCACTCCTTAATGACTCTGCTGACCTGTGATTTCGTAAAAGTGGTCCAGGTCGACCAAACAAGCCGTCGCAACGTCTGGTGGACAGTGAGATGTAATGCAGGCCTAACAGTGTGGAGAACTTTTCTGCTACAAGAATAAAAGTCTCCCCGGCTCGAATTTAACAATTGACGAGATTTGTGCATTTATGTGATCAGAATTTGCAAATCTGCATCCTGGTGAAATCAAAAAATAAGTTTGTTTATTGCGTTTATTCAGTTATCAAAGCATTTATCAAGACAGATTTTCCTCTCCGGATACATGTGGCATGTGTTTTGGTCATCTTGTTACATCTTCCTGTTTGTCCCCCATTTGTCTGCATTTGGCTTGTCATCCCTATTAAAACCATGACAATGTAGTTTCAGAGGCAGAGACGTCCTTCAGTTTATCACACGCAATCACAATCGCAACATTTAAAGATCCGTGGTTCCCCCCAGTGTCATAATCTGAAAAAAAGTAGCGAGTAAGTAGTGGAGTAAAAAGTAAAATAACTGCCTCTAAGATGTCGTGGCGTGGACATGTAAAGTTGCACAAAATGGAAATCCTCAACACTCTGATTGGTTCTTTGGTATGAGTGTGTGTGCGTGTGTGTGTGCATGTGTGTGTGTATGCATGCTCTGATCTTACCAGTGACAGTTTGATTAAACCAACAGCGATGAAGTCACTCAGCTGCCTGGCTATGTTCCAACTCTGCGGGGTGCCTCCGGTGTGTGTGTGTGTGTGTGTGTGTGTGTGTGTGTGTGTGTGTGTGTGTGTAGGTGTGTGCGTGTGTGTGTGGGTGTGTGCATGTGAGTCTGTGTTAATTGCTAATCACCAACGTGTGGTTTGCTTTCTTTAACATGCTGCTCTAGCAAAAGGAAAAAAAAAAAATCCTGATTAATGACATGATCCGTCACCCCGGCGATATGATGATTAACGACATGATTCATCACCATGGCGATACGATGGAAATAAAGCCATTAATTTTACTGATCAGATGACAGAGGGCTGGTGATGGGGGTGAAAGAGACAGACAGGCTCCGTGTAGCACGGGAAAATTTAAAGAGGGAGTGGGAGAGGTGGAGGGAGACTGAGGAATCGGAGATGAAGGAAGCAGAAATAGAAAGGGAGCGAAGAGGCATGGAGAGCATGTGAAGGAGGGATGGAGGGAAGAAAGGAGCCGAGATTGAGGAGGCGATAGAATGGAATAGAAGAAGACAAAAGAATAAAGGACGGGAGGTTTTTAATTGTCAGTCTGTCTGTACTCAGGAGAGGACGTCAAATCGTCACGCGAAGAGGAACACATGACACGAAGGGGGAGAGCGAGAAGAAAAAGAGACGGTGGTGGAAATGTCATTTTTAACAGCACGCTGATCAAGTCAGCCCTCCCTCTCAAACAGGCTGCTTGATTCTTGGTTTCTAACTGGCTGCTGGGGACCCCAGTCATATAGATAAAAGACAAAATATCATTAGGTTCTGTAGTAAGTTCTGCCCCTGACACTTCTTGTTGTCACTGAATGAATCTCAAAACAACACGTCCACGAAAAGAGACAGCACGTCGTTGATCTGATAGAAATGTCACAGTACAGAGTAAAGTAACAATGAGTGTAAAAAAAAAAAAAACAATTTACATGCACTCAAACTATAACTATATCAGACAACTATATCAGAAATGCTCCTCTTTACCCCATCAGTCTCCATCTGGCTTAGACTGGCAACAGCCTGCAGAGACAAAGCAAACAAACTCACACTGTATCATTCATGTTATTGGCAGACAGCGCGTTGTTTTTGGCGCTGAAGAGCAAAGACGACACTTGCGTCGAACAATGGTATTTGCAGGTCCGGTTGGATGTTTGAACTTTCTCTTACATATGGACAGAACAGAAGTACAATTGGCCCTTTACAAGAGGAGAAAAGGGTGTGTTTTTGATGTAGCGTCATGAAGGGACACAAGGGACCACGTACAGTAAAAGCAGCTTTATATTTGTTGGGAAACCAACACAGCGAACACGCGTCGACCTACAGTCTGTAATAAATGACTGTACTGTACTGCTGTGCACTGCCCGTGGCTCGGTGCGTGCCGCCGAACAGATTGAGGAGTTTCATTAGTAATTGATTCAGTGGATAGATGTTTTATAACGCAGACTAAATACCCACGTTCAAGAACATCAAAGTGTTTCAAAGAGTTTCATCAGAGTTGTTTTCAATGGAAACTTTCTCTCCGTCTAAACGGGGAAGCGCGGCGCTTCATTATCATAAAGTATTCATTATTATCAGCTGTAGTTAACTATTCAGACCTGAACGGTGCTGCCAAGAAATGTTTATTAGGCTGTGAGTGTACGTGTGTGTGTGTGTGTGTGTGCGCGTGCATGTGTGTGTGTGCTAGGTGTGGAAACAGCAGTGTCCATGTTTTGATTGATATGAAACCAGATTGTTTTGGGGCTTGCTGACAGGTGGCTCTGGAAGGACAAGGGACTTTTGGCTTTCAAGCTGCTGTGTGTGTGTGTGTGTGTGTGTGTGTGTGTGTGTGTGTGTGTGTGTGTGTGTGTGTGTGTGTGTGTCCGGGGGTAGGTGAGAAAGCAAAAAGTGATATGAGAGTGACGGTGTAATGTGCAACTGGACGTGTCAGGATGAAGTGTGTTCATGTCTGGCAGATCTCCTGTCTCCTGTGTTTATTTACACAGTAACACATGCGTATGTGTGTGTGTGTGTGTGTGTGTGTGTGTGTGTGTGTGTGTGTGTGTGTGTGTTGTCATCACACCTGCCTCTACATCACCCAGTTCTGTCTTTCAGGAGCAAGACGGGTGGATTAGCTTTTCAGCTTCTCCTCCTGGACCTCAGAGACATACAGCAACTTCTCCCGGCACACACATTTTGATCACCACACAGTGTGTGGTGTGTGTGTGTGTGTGTGTGTGTGTGTGTGTCATTGTGTTTGTGAGTGTTTAGTTCTTCTGAGATGATGCAACACTAGTATTTATGGTCCAGTAAACACTCTTAGTTTGCTGAAGCTTTAGCAGGCATCTTTGTGATCTAATTAAATAGTGGACACAGAGCGCTGAAACTGCCATCAGGCCTGTTTGTTACACAACGGTGAGTTAATCAAGAGGCTCATTTGGCAAATAATCAGTGTTTGCCTTTAAACACACTTTCAACACGGAATATATAATATATAATATAATCTGTTGTAGTCTTCTCTGTGTTTTCCTCTGTTGGCTGTCTTATTCTTCCTTTTCTCTTTTCATATCAAGCCCCTTTCCCTTTTCCGTTCCTCTCATATCTCCTACGCTATCATCTCCTCCTCTTTCTTTTCTCTTCCTTTCCTATAATCTATCTGTCTCCTCTCTGTTTTCTGTCCTCTCCTCTCTTTGCTCATCATTTTCGTTTTGTTTCCTTTCTTTTCCCCTCTCCTTCTTCCTCATTTTCTTCTCCTTCTTCCCTTTCCTCTGTTTCCTTGCCTGTGCCTTTTCTCTTCTTCTCTCATTTCTCCTCTAATCTCTTTACCCTTTTATTTCTTCTCCTCTCATGTCCCTCTCCTGTATCCTCTTTTCTTTACATGTCTACATCTTTTCCTTTCCTTTCCTTTGCTTTCTTTCACCTCTTTGCCTTTTCTGTAGTTACCTCTCTCCTTTCATTTGATTCCCCTTTCTCTCTGCCTCTCTCATCTCTTTTAATTTTCTCCTCTCATCCTTTCTTTCCCCTTCCCTGCCTTCTTTTCTTCTTCCTTCCTTCACTTCTCTTTTTACTTTCCTTTCACCTCCTCTCATTTCCTTTCTCATTTCCTATATCCTCATTTTCCAACCATTCCTTTCCTTACCTTTTTATCTCCTCTTCCCTCACCATTCCTTTCCTTTAGTTGTTTCCCTCCTTTTTTTTCCTATTCTCCACTTTTTTCACCACCTTTGCTTTCGTTTCGCCCTCCTCTCCTCTTCTCTGTTTTCTACCTCTCTTCTCTTCTCGTCTCATTATCTCTTCTTTTCTATCATTGCCATACTGTCCCAGGTCTGCTCCTCTCTCGTACAGTCATCATCACCAAAGTGATCCAAGTGCTGGAACAGCTGGAGCAAATATTGCCAAACACAAAAGAAATGCTCTAATCAAGTATTGCTGAGTGTGTCCTTGTGTGTATGTTTATGAACAAACGAGTGAAAGAAAGGAAAAAAGAGAGAGACATCAAGAGACAACATAGGAGTGCAAGTGTGCGAATGTCCCTGGATCCCTGTGTGTGTGTGTGTGTGTGTGTGTGTGTGTGTGTGTGAGAGAGAGAGAATTGACCCACTTTGTCTGCCATGCAGCAGCGGCAGCAGCTTGAGCAACAGACTCATATGCTCTGCACCGAAGACACACACCAGTGTGTGCATGTGTGTGCACGCTTGTGTGTGTGTGTGTGTGTGTGTGTGTGTGTGTGTGTGTGTGTGTGTGTGTGTGCTGCCAGAACGATCAAGACCATCAACACTGCTGCAGTACACAGTTTAGTTTGTGCGGTGGCTGGATTTGTGAGTTTACAGGCTCACGCGAGAGCATTAGCTGCAGAAAATCCAAAATGAAAAAAAAAAAAAAAAGAGGTCTACACAGAGACCTCTGCCTCCAACACTGTCTGTATTTTAACGTTAAGTTCTTGGTTCAAAGTGTGTGAAGAAACAACAATGTCGATGTTATGTCAACGACATCTCTGTGCTGTGTTGCAGAGAAATGCTAACCAGCTACCCCCATGAGCTAATTAGCTAACGGTGGCTAGCTACGGACAAGGACAGTTAGCAAAGAGGCAGTTGTTGGTTGGCTGCCATCTATGTCTTGGAAGCTACCTTCAAATTCTGCCCATATTTTACAAATAACACCATTAAACACCTAGGTTAGCCTACATGTAGCATACCGCTAATAGATTCAGTTGCACGGTAACAGCAACTTCTTTTTTTTAAGGAAGCTTAAGTCATCAGTATTTCCTCCTGATGTTATATCTTCATGATTATATTGAGCCAAAAGCAACATATAGTGTGTTAGCAAGGTCAGCATGAATTGTTAAGCCATGAGCTGGTTGTTCTGCTGCCGTACCACCAGGCTACAAGGCAGCGTCTCCCTTCAGGCTGTAATAATCCTCGATTCATCCTCGGCGCTCTGCCACAAAACATAGTTTTAATTTTACATACAGTTGTTGAACCCTCACACACACACACACACACACACACACACACACACATGCTTTAGGAAATGAGCTAATCACACACTGAGTCATCGGATGAGGATTACTCTCCTCTTCTCCTACCCACTCCTCTCTCTTCTTTTTTCTTGTTGTTGTTGTTGTTGTTCTTCTTCTCCTTCTTCTTCTTCTTCTTCTGCTTCTTCTTCTTCTTCTTCTTCCCCCTCTCTAGTAATGGTGGCATCATTTATATTCTATGAGAGATAAAAGCAGAGGGGAGCAACAATAGGCCAATTGGAGTGGCTTCAAGAGAAAGAGAGAGAGAGAGAGAGAGAGAGAGAGAGAGAGAGAGAGAGAGAGGAGTCAAACAGACGGCTAATGGTTTTCCTTAATAAACCACTGTGCTCTCGGCTGATTCCCCTTCACACGCAAACAGACAGCCATGACTAAGATGAGCCTGAGGATGAACACAACAATAAACAGAGGAGAGGATGGAGGAGAGGAGTGGAGAGGAGAGTGTGGACAGACCATCAGCTGTAATTTCACATCCTTACATCATTCATCTCTCCCATCCAGGGAACTGTGTGTGCGTGCGTGCGTGCGTGCGTGCGTGCGTGCATGTGTTATTTTATGCTGTTTTCTTTCATTCATGTCTCTCTTTTCATGCGTGTGTGTGTTTCTCGCAGGTGTCAGTTTGTGCCTACCTGTTCCTCGTACACTGATACCATCTTCTCTTCTTCTATCTCATTATTTCCTTCTTCTTCTTCTTCATCTTCCTCTTCTTCCTCTTCGTCACAGGTGGCGCACACATGCTTGGTATTATATACATTTTGGGACGGGGGTTGACTCTGTTTCTTCAAGTTTTTCCTTGATTTCTTGTTTTTTTTGTTTTGTTTTGTTTTGTTTTTTTGATTTTGGAAAAATGTCCTTGATTTGCTCTGCCTGGACCTAGTTGGAACCACTGCTGCTGAGAAGCAGTAAAAAGTCCAGGGAGACAGTGTTGAGCATTTGCTAGGCAGTGTCGCAGGGGGGTGACTTGTTACAAAGCAATTGGTTAGATGACTTGGATTACATTATAATAATTTGTTGTAACGAGTAACGCAGTGCCTTAGTTCTGCAAGTCAACTAATCCGTTGTTAAGTTTGTTCTTCCTAAATGTAATCTGATACTGGTTACCCCCATTCCTTTTGTCACCAGGAAAATAAAATAATTTCCCTGAAGCATCGAATTTCTTCAGATTTGTGCTTTTATCGTTTCTATGTAAGCATTTTTAAACGTCGTATCTTATATCCTTCGGTGTCAGCAAAATAAAGAGTTGTAAATCTTATATCGTCATTCCTATACCCAGGCTGTGAAGTTGACGTTGCTGCAAAATGATGGTAAAGTCAATACATTACACATGTACATAATGTAACAAGTTCCTTTTTAATGGCAGAAATTAGTAACGTTAATTAGTTACTTTTAGAAGCACTACACACTTCCCTCTTTTTTTTCTTTTCACGGCAATGCAGTGTCAGTATGAACAATTATATCGGATTTCGTGCAACTTTGCCTATTCCGCACTTGAGGCCAAACAGGTGTGAAGCTGATCTATCAAGCATCTGAAGTGAAGCTTCAGTACAAGCAAACACATCTGGTTGCACGCTGAGAAAGAAAAGAACCAAACAGTCGGAAGCGATCACAGCATGCCACAATAGAATTCCCAAGAGGATGATGACGAACCTGAATTAAAGACAGACAAGTGCTTTTGAGTGAAACAAATGACGTTATCATGGAGGTTTTGGGTCTGTTAACTCAACATGTCGTCAAATTTTAGTGTGTCATTATCTCAAGATTTTCAACATTTCTTTTTTGCGATCATAATCTAATTAAATCCTCACGCGATGTGCTTTTTTTATTACTGGATCTATTATCCCATTAAAATTACAATGTGCTGTTGAGGTAAATTACAAAACAGTTTCTCATATCTGTTCTCCAGAGGCAGCTGCAATACTGTCACAACAGCCCAGGTAGCTTATTACAGCTATAGCTTTATTGATCCACATGCACACACACCCAGACACACACACACCCAGACACACACACACACACACACAGAGTCACATCACCACCATGCAACAAAGTTATGCTTAGGAGAACAGAAACACACACACACCTACGCTGCGTGCGACACGGGGAAATGCAGATACAAAAATTGTTGGTGTCCACACTTTCACCACACACACACACTCACACACACACCTTAGGTCATTAAGGACTCCTACCAGTGTGTCCTGTAAGCAGTTTAGTTCCCTGGTGGACCTGTAATATACCGCTGTGTGTGTATGTGTGTGTGTGTGTGTGAGTGTGTGTGTGTGTGTGTGTCGTGGTGTCAGCTGTTTTGTGCCTGTTAAGCCAGAGTTACAGTTTCTTAGTTGGCTTGGGAACAGTTTGTTAGCTAGCTTTGGGATGAGGATGAGCTGAAAAATCATTACACGAGAAAACTGGTTAAAGGGACAGTTCAGCTTTTGTCATCCTGCACCTCCTTCACTCAATCCTTCCTGGAAGTTTTGTTCTTTTTTTAAACATTTAATATATGATATATTTATATATCATGTATTTCCAGTCTTACCTGATTGCTATTGTAGCTCTACAGAGACAGGGACACAGGAAGTCAATCACGGTCGGAAGGCGCCGAGGGGTACATCTGCATATTGACGTTATTCAGGTTTTATGCATTAATTTAAATGACCAGCAAAACCTATACGCAATAATTATTGACAACAATTGACAGCAATTTGAGAAGCTGTGCACTACAGCAGACAACAAACCCGAACGCCAACATACTACAGGTCAAAGCAGCTGCAGCAGCTTCAGTCGACAACAGCAAAGAGATGAAGAGGGAGAGGGCTCCCTTACAAAACCACTCAGGAGAAAATGTCTAAACCTTGTGAAACGCTGTCTGTGACAAATTATGAATAATTTACATCCTGCATTAAGTTCTGTCTGTCTCTGTGTTTGTCCCATGTATTGTGAAGGTTTCCATATAGTACATAGCCTATGACACATACAAATATGAACCTGTCAGTGGTTTGAAGAAATGTTAACTGCCAACAAGTTGTCCTGATGACAGGGCTGTTAGTTTTCAGTTCTGACCTTCGAACGGCCAAAAAAAAAAGTCCCAGTTAAAGCTAACTATCACCTCAGTTTGACCAAATTAGCTGATTATTATTATTAACATGACTAATGTAACTTGCACAAATTGATTGTTAATGTTCCTTGCCAGCCCGCCCATTTGTTTATAAAAGTCCTAGTGTGTTTCTCGCTTAAAACAATTTGAGTTTTGATTAATGAAATGATGACAAATTATCAAAGAATCTGAATGGAGATGACTGTTATTCTTATAGTCTTCCAATGTGTTTCTCTTCCCGAAGTGTGGATATAATCAGCGCCATGTTCGATACACATGATCTCTGTAATATCAATGGCTGAAAGACACCATGTTTACAGGAGAGGATATGAAGTGTTAGCTCATGTATCAGACTGTTATTGTTCTTTCTTTCAAATCATGGAAAGGATGGCGAGCAGAGTGGATGGATGTGGGGAGAAGAAGGAGGCAGACGGGGGGAGATACTCTCCGAGAGGCGAACGAGAGAGGACAGCAGAGAAGCTCCGCCGCAGCTGGAATTGATTTTTTAGGAAGCGACGGAGAGAAGCAGGAAACTACTGCTACATCCCCTCGAGCCTCCGCTGACACACACGCACACACACACCTGTGAGAACACACCTGCACACACACTTTGCTGATTCTGCACCTGACACACACACACACACACCTCTGCCTCCCTGACTCCTTCCTTTTAACCTTGCACGAACGCAGACTCAAATCAGCGGAGATCACCTTTGAAAGTGTTTCTTTTCAGGGGTTTTTCTTCCCATCAGAGTCGCTAAATTAGCTCTTCTGGTAGACTCTGGTTACACTTCAAACGGCAACATGGAACTGGAAGTAATGAAAAATACCTGCGTGTGTGTGCGCGTTCGGGTACAATTCATTACAATGATATTGATCTGCTCAGGGGACAGAGCTCTGAGATTACTGCTGCCACTATTTCCTTCGGAGGCCGCGACAGCCTTTTTTTTGATTTATGACGAGTCAGCAGGAATTTTTGGGGGGCTATGAGACTTTTTGAAATGAATCACCGTATGTGTGTTTTGTATGCATGTCTGTAAAACGGAGCAAACCTTGTTTGTGGATCGTGTATGGGGCATGTAGCTGCAACGTTTTACACCATTTAAGATGCTGACAAAACAGTGGCGGGCCCCTCCAAAGCTTCAGATTTATCCACGTGCTGAAGTGCAATGGAGCAGAATACTCATTACCAAACCACGACAGCCTAGAAAGATCGTGCTTTTATGTGGTAATATTTCAATACATCACGATTGTGAAACATTTGCTTTAAAAGAGTTCAACTCTATAGAAAGCAGGAAAAATTACCAGCTAACACTCTGGTTGCCTCAGTAATTGGTTTTAATGATATTAAGGGTTTAAAGCTGAAGTGTGGATGCTTTCAGTGTTTCCACATTAAAACTAGAGCTGTAATTCATCCGCTGAAGTCACCGAAGCTGCCTTCAGCTGGTCTTGTGTGTTTCAGACTTCCTTCAAAAGACTAAACTTGGAATTAAATGAGCTGTTGCTTGAAATAAATAAGTCTGAAGTGTTTTTTTTGTTCTTTTTCTTCCAGCGAGGCTCACCGCTGTGAATGTGCGCGCGCGGAAAGTAATGAAAAACAGCACGTTCGCTCAGCCAGCTTAACCCAGACAAATAAAGGTTAATGAAAAACAAGCCCTTAAACTGAATGTGTAATTTCTGCAGGAGGCTGTGGAGCGTGTGTGTGCAGTACAGTGGCGACACACCTCACCTGCGTGTGCGTGTGTGTGTGTGTGTTTCGACGCTAACCACACCCACGCACTCACACAGCCACGGGGAAAAAGCCCTGTAGAGTAGCTGTATAATTATGCAAAGAAACCGACTGCACGCGCTCCTGCGAAGAGACGAGCGATTCTTCAAAGCGAATCAACAGTTGCGGAGAGTTTCTCGGTGAAATGAATGGAGATATGAATATGGAATATCAGAGTTCCTGGCTTTTTCTGCCCCGTCAGCTTTACTTGTTTTTTTGTTTTCATGAAGCATTGCAGCACCACAGACCTACTTTTCCTCCCCTCGCACTCTTGCACATTGCACCAGAGTCTTTGAGACGCGAGTTCTACGGGCCGCCAGTCGAACAGGTCTGTTGTATCGCATACAGCACCTTTGTGTTGGAATGGTGTGTTGTTCCTTTATTTACAAAGGAGGACTACAAGTTGTTTGAAAAGGTCCACTTTGCACCATATAAATCATCACTGGGTGCAGTTTAATAAGAGCATCGCCTTCATTTTATTGGTTTTTCTTGGAGCATTAACTAAAGAAAACCTTCCAGACCACCACGTGAACATTCAGGCATTCATGAGGGCGCCTCGTATTAATATGTGGAGGTAGAAGAAAAAGAAGAAGAAGAAGAAGAAGGAAGCTAGTTTATTGGAAACATTTCTAAACACATGAACAATCAGTCTCCATCCATTTGTTTTAAATAAACACACACACACACACACACAAACACTTACACACCCAATTACACACACAGTCTAGGAACACATGGCATGTATGTAGAGATAAAAATGTGCACATATCAGTTCCTGCTGCTATAGTGCGCGCACCCATGCAGGAAGCCGCTCGCGTCCGCACACTTACCCCGACTCAAGCACACATTCGTCGGGCCAGAAATCTGCGCCGGCCCCCTCCACATTAAACCGGCGCCTCCCTCAAGGGCAAACACAGCAGGTAGCCTGAGATCTAATTAGCTAGTTAGCCTGTGGTTGACTGAGTAAAGACCCCATCCAAGAGAAGCCTGCGCTCAGTTCACGACATTGTGCCGTGATAAAGGGGAAGCGTCTGCGGCGGCGAACAGTGGGAGAGAGCGCCGCGCTGATGAATGGCTGCTAAATACGGCGGCCTCTGATTAAACAGTATCTGTGGAGGCACTCGTAAAAAAAAAAACAAAAAACAAAAGAGGCGGTGGAGAGGAAGGACCGTAATCACACAGATTTTCATCGAACTGCTTGAACTTATTCACCGGGGTTCATTGTGCTTGTTTGGCCCCGCTAATCTGTCTTGAAGGCAGAACAGCTCAGGAGCGAGATGTCAAAACATTCAGACCCACAAGACACGAGCTGAATATTTGAAAGGGGGATTTCAATTTCACAGGCCGGAAAGCAAAAAAAATAAACGGGAAGTATAAATAACTGAACGAGGTGATGAAGTTGTTCATCAATACCAACAACACGCTCATTTCACACTATTACTTATCATGACTGTAGGATTTTAACTTGATACCCCTTTACCTGTCGGGTGAGCTGCCCCTTGGTTACAGGTGATGCTCCTGCAGGTATGTTTTCACATGTTTTGTACATGTTGAACTAACCCCTTCACCCCCTGACTGGGACCATCTCGCCCTTTGTACCGCCCTCTGTGGCGTCTTTAGCTGTGACAGCAGTGCAGTGACGCAAGTGATGCTGGAGGGGAACCTACAGCGTTACACACTTCGCCCAGGCTGCTGCATTCAACGCCGCTTCAAATCCAATCAAAACGCAGCACGAAATCACACACAATAGACTTAACGGGATAGTGTAACGCTGCTGCTGGAATCTCTTTACTCTACCGCTTGTTGGACCCGTCTGGCGCAGTCTGATATGCAGTGAATTCGTGAAGTGGGTGATTTTTTTTCCACAGTCTGTCGGCGCCTCTACAGAAAAAAATAAATCTCTGACCTCTTCCATCCCCGTCCTCACTTGTTTTGCACTTTAAACCGCATGGCTGTTATCAAAATTGTAGTTCAGGTCTTCTGATGTGATGTTGTGAGAGGTACTTAACCCCAAGTCGGTACTTATCACCAGCTCTCCCCCCGTGTGGTAGCGCCCTCAAGGAAGCAAAGCACTGTACTGCTAAAAACGGTACCGACAGCAAGATGTATTTCATCCACCTAAAGGAAGGCACACCTAAAAAAGAAATATGGAGTGTACGCTGTGTTTTGAACATTTTCGGTGCTTTAGCATTCCGGCAGCAGCATAATACAGTGCGCTTCATACAAGCCCACATCAAAAGACCACCGAACCAATCCCCTTTTTCTCCTCGGATTCGGTTTTCTTCCCCAAAACTTACGCAGCGCACCTTTAATGTTGTCCCTGCAGCCTCTGATTTTGCCGGACGGCATTTTCTCCCTCCGTGTTATAGGCTTCAAAACAAAATCTACTGCAACATGTCTGAGCTGGTTTTCTATTTAAATCCGACTTTGCTGCCGACTGACAGCCGAAGAGTCGAGTCCTACTGCAGGCTGTTTCTTGAACAAAAGGTCACGGGAGCTTTCTCGTTAATCTGCGTCCAATTATTTATTTATTTATTCTTTTTTTGTGACGGGCAGCACGCGATCAGAACCGCGGCGGGAGTGTAGTTTGTAATGTTACGTGTTGTATATTTCAGCTAAACATGCTCTGAGCTGGTAACTGCAGCCAGGTGATGAGGACACGAGTGACCGCGGCAGGTTTTCTGAACCAGGAGGACGTGGCAACGGAAGATAGATTCACAGACATGACACGGATGATAGAGCAATAGAGGTTTTACTGTCTGAATAAATTGAAACTGACAAGTGTGATTTATTTTTTTCGACTCGCATTCATCAGGCCGTTTTAGAGGCAATTTAGATCCCAATGAAGTTCGTTCTCCCAAAGTAGACACACACGCTCACACACACACACACGCTCACACACACTTAGTGGTGTGTACTGGCAACATACATCTTCATTAGTGTCCAGTCATATCTCTGTTCTTCTCACACTCTGTGGCTCCAGCTTCTTTGTTTCCCGCTCCCTCATGAATGTTAAAATCTCAGGAGTATTAACAATCTGTCATATCGTGGCACGATGACTGAGAGACGCTCAGAGGATTGTTTAGTCAAATTTCCAGTTAATCATGGCTGTGCTTGCTTAAGCTCACGCGGGGAAACATTCCGGAGAGAGTGAGGAGGAGACGGCGGGCACGGATGAGAAATACGACTCCATTTCCATTTTATTGCAATGAGTGAAATTGATGGCGACAGTTTATCCTGACAGATGCAGAGTTTGACGGCGGATGGCGAGAAAGATGATCTCTGTAAATATGATCGTTCAACTGATCATCATCAAAAAAATAAATAAAAATTCCTTCAAAATAAAATGTTGTAGTTGTTCTTAAGGTACTGGAGGTGGAGGATAAGCTCCCAGAAGACATAATCACACATGCAATACTCCTGGAAGCACATTTTTTCCAGTCCAATCAAATGGATTCTGAGACATTTCACCCCAAACCACAAAATGCCGCTGTTACATGTTCTCCTCCACCTCTACTCTCTTCTCTTGGGTGCAGCTCATCAGGCAATTAGCCCTAGAAGGTTTGCTTGTATTCTGCTGCTAGCTTTAGTTTGGATTTAGCTGACAGCAAAATCATCGGTATTGTAAGATCACCTGGGTGCCTTCAAACCTGTAGCTCCACTTCAAACAAAGCGCTCTAAGCTTGAAGTCATGTTAGACCACAGACTGTATACAAAGAAGGCAGAGCATCTGGCTAGGCAAAGTGAAGCCACTTCACTTCAATTCAAAGACTTCCCCTTTGTAGGTCCGTCTGGCCTTGATGAGCCAGGATCACCTGGGGACAACTGTGATGTCCAGTGAGCTGGTGAAGAGCAACGCTGAGTGCTTTGTAATGGTGAAAGAGATCCTGGAAAACAAAGACCGTCTCACCTCACCTGCACTTGTCATGCGTGACTCTGTCACTCGTCCTCGCCTGCATAACACCATCCTGTAGGCCAAAGGCTGGAGCAGAGCTGGTTAAACCAACGGCATTAAGTTGTATGTCAATGGTGCTGATGTCTGGATCAACCTGACAAACAATCAGGAGCGCCCTCGTGCCCGTCACGCCACTGCCTTCCTCGACGGGTGTGTCTTCTGTGTCGGTGGCTCTGACGGGGAGACGCACGGATGCGTCTTTGCAATGGGGGGGGTTATGATGGCCATGTACACCACAGGACTGCAGAGTGCTACAGGCCCGACACCAACCAGCGGACAGTCATTCCATCCATGCATGAGATCAGGAGCGACGCCAGCTGCACAACTCACTCAGCAACAAGGTGGGTGAAGTGAAACAGCAGCTGGGACTAGTGTCAGCGAGACGTACGGTGCTGACTGGAACATTGCTAATTTGATTTTCTACCTGTTTGGAACGAGAGTTAGAGGGAATGCGGACCTGGTATTAACATCCACCCTGAGTGATCCGACCACAGGTGGACAGCTCAAAACCCTTCAGTTCACACCTCGAGGGACCACTTGTGATCTGACTTCCTCACTCTTAACTCTTATGTAGCACCAGTTGAAACCACGAGTTCAAAACAGCTGCCAGATTTTTGCAAGTTGAGACATAAGCGGTAGTTTGTTCGCAAAGTTTGTTAAGTTTTTTTCTCACTCAATACACTATAAAATCGTTTGATTTGTTATGGGAATCTGGGGATACTGGGGTCAGTAGTTCAGTGGTGAGTTGATGGTGGTCTGCTGCTAACAGTGGCAGGTTCAGAGAGCTGAGACATGAAGTTTGTGAGGCAGTTCGAACTACACTGAGCAAGATTATGGTGGCCTACTGAGCCGTACATTTTACAATTGGAAAAATAAACTTCCAAGCGATCTCGTACAAACAATGTAACAGTGACACGTTTTCTAAATCACTTCAATATCTTTTGCCGTCCTGTGCTGCAATTTATATTATTTATCAGCCGACAGCTGCAACAACATCAGATCAGCTGCAATATGTATTTTTCGGCTGGACTATTAGATTTGTGACCAGATGCTGTGGTTCACTTGTTGTCTTACAATTTTGTAAAAACATTTCTGTATTATTTGAATTCATACAATGAAACAATGTCAACATTTGAAGTTGAGAAGGGCTAAATAACTCTTTCTTCTCAGATCTACATTTGTGGACTCCCCAACATGGCCGAGTACACTTGGTGTTGTGACTCTGGGCCACTTTTGTGAAGTGAATGGAGGAAGAATCCACCTAAGTCTTTCTTCTAGTGACTTTTTTGTGTTTTACTGTTGCTTTAACATCAGCATTAAAAAGACAATATGATAATAATATATTATATATAATATATGATAATATATTCTATGAGCATTAAAACAGCTGCTTCCTCTGAGCTTTCTATAATCGTTCACTTAGAGCGAGGACTTATTTTGCGTTTTGTGAGAAAGGTTCTGCGTTCACCTGCTGATTCAGCACCCTTCCTCAATCCAAGAGCAGAATGAATGACTGATCGCAGTTATTTAACTAAATTTCACAGTTTCTGTCAAAGTCAAACTTTTGCTAATTTTAGCCGCATAGGTCACACAACACAGGAGCTTCTGGCTTTACCGGTGCTTCAATCTGACCTATATTAGCATCAGAGTATTCTTACATATTCCTGCTGTTTATTTGTCACACCCAGTCTTATGGGGTTTGCAAAAAGATGAGGAGCCAAATGTAGACATGACAGTATGCGAATGAGAGTTTTAATAACACGAGCTGTGGTCCAAGAATCAAAATCCGGGCAACGAACAGGGAGGCAACAACACTGTCAAAACGAAAGACCAAAGAGAAAGATGACAACTAATTAACATACAAACCAGGATGAAACTCAGAGAATGCACACGAGACTGCAAAAACACGAGGGCAGAAAACATGAGGAGCAAACACACAGACACTAGGAACAAAATGTGTCCAGAGAACACAGGAGAAACTGGCAACAGACAAACAAAAAACAAAGGCTGTGATTCGAGGGACCTTTACCAAATGCTAAACAGGTGTACACAGAAAAACGACAGGAAAGAGACAAAGACAGGAAGTGGAAAGTCAGAAGACACAAGAGGAGGAACAAACTAAACTTACTTGTCAGATGTGACCCACCAGCAGTTTGTCATTATTGCCTTCACAAGACAACGTCACACCGTGATAATGTGTGTTAATGACACACAAATGCTGCTAATGTAATGTTTACAGAATGAGTGCACTGCAGAGTACACTGTAAAATATGTGTTAAAGACATAATAACGGAAATGTTTTGTTTAAAGAGTTTATTTGAAAAAAAAAACACAAAAACAACTGCAGAAAAATGTTTTTAAAAAATCCTGGAATGAGTTGTCCTGTGCATTTTCAATGACTCAACAGTTGTCTATAAATGCAGTAACATTTTTAATTAAATGTATCGATAAGTACAACCAATCAATGATGTTACTGTCATTAAATGTGAAGGAAAGTACAATGGTCTGGCTTTTCAGGTGAACAGGTGAACTTTGAAGCCGACTTGAAGTCAAATACCGATCAAATCACTCAAAAATCAAAATTCTGCCATAATCTACTCACCCCCATAACAATCAGAAGTCAGGTTTAATAATACACAACACGTTTTTGGGGCTTCACAGCAAAACAGGGTTGCACCATTCTCCCGAACAACTGAAGTGGATGGGGACTTGTGTTAAAATGTTAAAAACAACCATACAGCTCATCTGGCATAATCCAAGTTTCTGGATGCCCTGAGATCCCCATTTATTAAAAATTACTTCCACCCTTGACGTGTGATCAATGTGTGTGTTGCCATTTTAGATTGTTTGTGCACTAATGCTTTTAGCTAAGCAGCTACAATGAAGTTTCTGGCTTTAAAAGTTTCAAATAACAAAAAGGTTCAAATAACTTGTTTTTAATTCCATTTGGGAAACCCAGGGCTTCCAGAGACTTGCATAACACCAGATGTGCTGTATGAAGCCATTATGTCTCTTACTTCAGACATTATAAAACGAGTTCCCACATACCTCACTTGGTTAGTAAAATGCTGTGATGCTGTTTTGCTGTGAAGCTCCAGAAATTGTTCGGTGGACTACGAAACCTTCACTTGACTTTCTGGATTTTTCATTCTTCGGATGAACAGTTCCTTTAAGTTCTCCCTCTGCCTATCTTCTACCCGGATTTAAAAACACATCATTTCTTTAGCGTAATCAAAAACAGTATGTGTGTCAGCTGTCTTATCATTTCAGTATCATTCTGAAGCTCTCGGTCGGCGTGCAGCTTTCATAGGACCGCTTTTGTTGAAGTGCTGATGGGCCTGGCACAGACACATGCACAGGAGCGCGTTGCTGACTGACACACGGAGGCTAAAATCACAGTCGAAGAGCGAAGGAATGAAAAAAGAGGGGTGGAGAACAGAGTGACGGAGAGAGAGAAAGACCTGCAGCGAGGAGCACGGACGGAGGAGTGACGGAGAGATTCAGTCAGAGAACAAGTTAGTGCTGTTACATGACTTTCCGGCTGATGTCAAGGACTAGCTGTTCCACAATCTCCTCCAACTAAATTTGGACAAAACTGGGATTATTCAGGGGGAAGAAAAGCTTGAATGACTTCAGTCTGTCCTTCTCTGTTTTTTTGCCGCATGCACCACCCTCCCTCCCTCCGTCCCTCTCTCTCCTTCTCTCTCTCCCTCTGTTGTCCTCTCTCTTAATCTCTCTCTTCCTCTCTTTCCCTCCTCTCTTCTCTCTCTTTTTTGTCTTCCTCTTCATCTCACGGACAAAGCAGTGGTCGCCCGTTTTTCGGGGGGGAGAGTCACCTTGAGGCAGCGAGTTGTCCACATCCGCATAGGGATATATAGCGCGAGTGTGCACACAACGGACATGTCTTTGTTTCTTATATCAGAGGACATCAAAATAAACAACTTTCTCCTTCCCCCTCTTCATTTCGCTCAGGTTTCTGTCCTCTGAAGACATTTGAAAGTTTAAAGAGTCCACGTGAAAAGGAGGCAGTCCCTGTTTTATGCATCTGCTCCTGTGGCTTCTTCTGTGGGGAACCCAAGTGTTACGCATATTTTGCCCGCTCCCATGTTGACAACACTGCCTCGACCTGAAACAACTGATTTTCGGGTGTTGTGAGTTTATTCGTGAGCATGGCATCTGTGGTCAGATCATCAGTCGTCGTAATTAAAACCATCTCACACGTGAGGGAAAAGAGCGTTGTCCTGACTCGGCAGCATCACAAGACTCACAGGGGGACGGCCGGCAGAGACGCACCTTTTAAAACGGAACGGAGCAAATAGCATGAAATATTAAGTTCAACACAAATCAACTGATAAGCTCTCGCTTGTTCACTGTCCTCCGTCTTTCCAGCACCATGCCCTTCACTTCTCCATCTTGATATCTATGTGTGTGTGTGTGTGTGTGTTGGAGTTTTGTGCCAGCGTGCCCTCTGCTGCACCTTC
Source organism: Acanthopagrus latus (assembly GCF_904848185.1). Classification (NCBI taxonomy): domain Eukaryota; kingdom Metazoa; phylum Chordata; class Actinopteri; order Spariformes; family Sparidae; genus Acanthopagrus; species Acanthopagrus latus. The sequence goes on along the minus strand of NC_051041.1, from coordinate 9,882,416 downwards.
AGACACAGAAACTGCGAGATTTTAATGGCTCATCTCTTTGTTAAAATAACGTCACTCACTCTTTCACACTCTTATGGAAACGTGAAACCTTGTCTTAATCACAGTTTTATTTAAACGTGCACAAACTGGCATGGTTTGTGGTGCACAGCCCAGAACAGGAAGGCTTCACGGCAGCAGGGTGGTTAAAACAGCCCAGAACATCCCACATGCCCATCTACTGAGCGTCGAGGACATTGGTGAAGTGAGATGTCTGCACAGAGCCCAAAGGACGCTAAAAGACGACAGCCATCCCAGCTGTCTGACAAGAGATACAGAAGCAAAGAGACGCAATGGGACTTAACCTGGACAAGGCCTGCAATACGTCTGTGTGCTATCTTGGTCTCAGAGCATCATTAAGACGTTTTAACTGAAGAAGTATAAAAACACTTGCCATGTTTCGTTGCCCTCTCGCGGGGGGGTCACAATTCTCCTGGATCGATTTTTGCATGAGAATCTTCCCACCTTTTCCCCCTTTAAGCGATCACGACTCCTTTCTGGCACTGCACAGCATGTAACACCACACGTAGGTACTATGTAATGTACTTTGTAATCTTGCGTATGACTTCAATAAAGCACAGAGTTAGGTCAGACAGAGCACTCACTGTTACTCCCATTATTTAACTCCTGCCGAGGCCTTTTACCACGTTTTACGTTCATTAAAGGGGAATTAGTTCTCCCGGTGGAATCCTCATTACTGCTTTGAGAACTGCCTCACCCAGCGGAGCCTTTTTGGCAAAAAAAAAAGAAAGGTTCAACCAGTTTGCTATAAATGGTCAGATCTGTGATGTCTCCGAAATCCTGAGCGAAAAGGTAAATGTATAATTCAGACCTGCGTAAGTCATGTGTGTAGATCATCATGAGGTGCTGAGATATATCTAGAACGGACGTTAACTAAAAGGGGTCAGCGCGCTGTGATCTTCCGCATGCTCTTTTTGGCAGTGTGACTGCTTTCATCCAGACTTGTGTAGCAGACCTGATGAAATGTCTTCCAGAACTGTACGTGCTGTAAGTGTTCAAATCTGCAAAGCATTTAGAGACCACATGTACACGTCTGAGAATGCTCTCGTGTGTGCATGCCTGTGTCCCCGGAAGATGTGACGACAGGATTTCTGCAAATACAGACCGACAGTCCCAACTGTTACGCCGCCCACACACACACACACACACACACACACACACACACACACACACACACACACACAGTGAGGAGGAGCCCTGACATGCACAAAGCACAGAGGTTCTAAAAAAATTATTAGCTAAAGTTGCTTGGCTGATGGTCGATGTTCTAAAAGCCCTGTGCAATACAACTTTAATAGCACTGGCAACAGGGTACACACACACGCGCACACGCTCCTGCATACACGGAGCCATTTTCTCCTCCCTTATTTGCAAGGTCTGGTTTCTCCGTCTCCTCCACTTTCTGTCCCTGCTTCTCCCTTCGTCTGTCTGCTTGCTTTGTATAGCCGAGGGCTAAAATACAGCCTCTCGCTCATAAAGCCAGCGGAAAACACACAAACAGTTATTGTTCCGCTTGAGTGACTGTCAGCAAACTGACAAACGACACTGAATTACTGCTTCACCGACACTGTGAGATCATGACACCGATGGCGTGTGGCCCTGGCGTGCGCATAAGCAGATGTATGTTTGGGAGTGTGTGTGATCTGTTAAATATAAGTCAATATCATGTAATGTTTTAGTATGTGCCAGGAGTGTGTGAGGTAGAAAGAGGGTGTGTGTGTGTGTGTGTGTGTGTGTGTGTGTGTGTGTGTGTGTGTGTGTGTGTGTCTGCAGCGCCTGAGGGCTTTGTTCTGTACTGGTGCAATAAAAGACACATTAGAGAAAGAGAGAGATTACAGAAAGAAAAAAAAAACATCATCACCCATAAATGGTGGGTTTTTTTCTCTCTCTCTCACCGAAAAAAAAAAAAAATACAATAAATCTGTGTGGGTGTGAGAAGCAACAGAGCACAGCTTCACATGATGCGCCTGCCTGGAAATCCTGCATCGAACCTGCTCACGCTGTCGTACATTTTTGAGGGAATTTTACTTTTTGAGTTTTGTTGTAACTTACTCAGGCAGGAAAAAGAGCGTCCCGACCGGTGTTCTGCGAGAGCTGCGACACACTGTTTGCATCAAAAGAAGGGGGAGTAAAAGAAAAAAAAAAAAAGAAGATGTATCAGAGGTAGTCTGGCAAGAGGGATCTGGAGGATGAAGAAAGGGAGAAGAAGAGGATGAGAGAGGGGAGGATGGTGGCTTAAAGATAGGGGAAGGGAGGACGTAGCGGTGTGTTGGAGTGGAGGATGGAATCAGTTTCCCCCTGTCATGCTCAACACCTGTCTCACTCCCTCGCTGTGTGTGAGGCAGGTGATTTAGGTGGGCGAGGGTTGGACAGTGGTTCCCCATTTGGAAAGCGTTCAGTTCATCCCACTCAAACACACACACACACACACACACACACACACACACACACTATAAACCAGCTCCCTCTCGACCTCCCTACGACCTCTGCCTGTTTCCTCTTACCTGCGTGTCAGTCATGCGACGTCAGGCTGACAGCACCTCTCTTCTTCGGCTGATAGTTGTCCTGTTCGCATCCAGCAGTCACATTGAAGGGTGAGCATTTCCTTTTCCTCCACCGATATGCATTGTGAAATATCCGAGTCCGAACCGAGACCATCACTGAGTTTATCATTAAAGTCAGAGAGAGAACGCACAAAGAAGCGCCTTAGGGAAGAATTCTGGTTTATTACAACTCTGGGTTTATTTGCACGGCTTTACCATCATAAAAATTATTAGCGGTCAAGGAAGGAAATCCTTTTATTAAGTAAAAACACTAACAGCACACTGTAAAAATACATGGGTACATTTTATATATATAATCAGGAATATGTTTTTTTTAATCCTTATTTGTTTTGCAGTGTGGAGTTTCCCCAGTTGTTCCACCGTTACCCGGGGATGGCGACCGGGGAAAATAATGCCTCTTCCTGTTTAGGTTGCACAATGGCAGTCACACTTAATGCGACCATTGTTTGCGAGGGAAAAATCCAGCAAATTAGCAGAGTGACGGGAAATCAATCTATACGTGGAAGATAGCATTTTTCTGCAGCCATTCCACCGTGTAATCAGTGTTTACTTTGAATTTAGAGCAAAAAAATGTAAAAGTAAATGTCTCAATACAGAAACACGTCCCTCGTGACTGTTATGATAGTGTATATTATGTCATTAAATTGAGCTGACTTTCGCCCAATCCATGAAAAATGACACCCAAAATGGAATAACCAAATTACCCTTTCATAATATTATGAATCTTGAGGGGGGGAAAAAAATGACATTGCAGATCTGAACTTGCCGTGGTGTTCTGGTACCTGCCTGGTAGGAAAGGTGGCCGCAGGATTTTCGTCTCCCCCCCAGCCCTCGGCAGGCTTGCACCCGGGGATCGACTCCTCTATTCAGGCCGTCTGTGCAACAGCCTCCCCTGACAACCCGGGAGGTCAAACCACTGTCACTCACGGTGATACGGAGAGAAAGACAGAGAGAGGGAGAGAGAGCAAAGTGAACATACGGAGGGGAGATAAGTAGAGAAAGAGGGGGAGTGAAAAGAAAGGGCACATACAGAAGGGAAGGGGAAGGGGAAGAGATGAGAATCCAAATGAATCTTCTTCACCCAACGGACACACTGTCAAGCTCTGTGTGTGTGTGTGTGCGTGTGTGTGTGTGCGAGTGTGTGTCTGTCTTACCTACTAATTGAAATGCGATGAGGTGTGAAACACCCCTTTAAAAGACCTATCACAGTGTGTGAAGCTAAATGTGTGTTTGGAGGGTTATATGCGCGCGTGTGTGTGTGTGCAACGCATATCAACTCCCTTTGACCATAGATACAATAAAGTGTGTGTGTGTGTGTGTGTGGGTGTGCGCGCGTGTGCGTTACATGCAAATGTGAGAGTGTCATACTCAAGCAGGGACGTAACCTGTTTGCATGCCAACATGTTAGACGTAAGCAAATTGAGTCCACCGTGCACTATAAACAAGTGTGTGAGGTGAATTTGCACATTTGTCCGCATGCATGCAGTAATCAAGTGTGAAAGCTTCCCAGCGTGTGTGTGTGTGTGTGTGTGTGTGTGTGTGTGTGTGCGAATGTGACTGAGTGAGTGTGCGCGTATAATTTCATTTTGCTGTCTCAGCCTCTTGTTAAGGAGCCATTTAGAGCTCAGGTTGAGTTTCCTCCGCGCCTCCTGACACTTCTTTCCTCCTCACTGCCTCTCTGGCTTCCACCATCTTTTCTCCATCTCTGTCTCATTATCTCTGTCTCTTCCTCGGCCCGTCCTCTCTCCTCCTCCTCTGATGCCTCTCTCTCTCTCTCTCTCCTTCTCCTCTCCTGTATTTGGTTTCTGCACTACACTGTCTTTTTTTTTTAATGGTATCTTTTATTGACACATTTTGAAGGACAGATAGAAGTGATGCGCATGAATTGGAACCCAGCTCAAACGTACGCACGCTGATATCGAGGAGGAGGGATGCAGTTAACAAGTGCGTCCGAGGTTGACATTTGTACCGAACACGGCGTATCACACTGACTTTGTATGCTTATTAGCCACCTTTCACATCAGGAGGTGATATTACAGCCAACAAGTCTGCCAAACATCAAAACGGGGTGATTTGTTGAAGGCGACCCATGATGTTTCCAGCTGTTTTTCTGGTGTCACATCAGATTTTTTTTTTTTTTTTTTATGAGACGTGGGGATATTTCCAGCTGTTTTCACACCACATAAACCAGCTTTTCTTCATGGGAAGTTGGACAGTCTCCATCTGCGATTGCAGTGACTGAAACAGGTCATTTAAGGCAAGGCGTGATTGTATTTCCTAACCCTAACCGAGTGGCTTTTTCATGCCTGAACCTAACCAGAGCTAAGCACAGCAATTCCACCCAAACACACATACAGTTGCAACATAAACACTTGCTTTTTGAACTTATCTGTGGCTTTGTGGAAATACATTTAGCTAACATTCATACGCTTGTTAACCATGTATCAAGGCCACAAAAGCTCGTAACAGCACACGGCACACACATGCGGCGCAAACAAAAACAGAGAGGGAAAAGTACAAATGGCGTCAGATGTTGGAACCCCACGATTCCTCCCATTTATTTTTAATACTGTTTTCTAAAACATGGTGGAGTTGGTGCCTTCCAGTCCAATAGAAGATATTTTTGCTACCACAGTGTTTGAATGTACGAAGGGAGAGTTAACAAGTCCTCCAGTCTTTTTTTTTTTTTTTTTGTTACCTGACTGTTTATTTGGAAATGGATGCAAACACGTCCTTGAGAAACTTACTGATCTTCAAGCTAAATTATGCAGTGTATTAAATCCAGCAGAAATAACACCAGTCAGTGTAGTTTTGTTTTTATTATGCAGCCTGTATGAGCTTTCACTTAACAGGGGGAATATTTTGGCTAATTACTCAAACAGTTTTTGCTGTGGTAATTGATGATATTCGGTTGCAGCACAGTCCTCCAGGAGCGTGTAATGTGTGAGTGTATGTGTGTGTGTGTGTGTCTGTGAGTGTGTTCACACCAACACCAACTAAATGTGTGTTTGGGCTGTGTGAATGTGACCGCATTGCTTAAAATGCAATTTAATCTGTGTGTTTGTGAGTATGAGTAAGTTTATATCCATACTCAACTAGGTACGGCCTTTGTGCTGCAGGTGTTGGCATATAGATGTTCGTGTGTGTGTGTGTGTGTGTGTGCATGTGTGTGTGGGTGTGTATATAAGAAGCCCTCTATATGTTCCCTATCAGATTGGTGAACCGTGATATTACACTCTAAGCTTATATACATATTCATCCATTTGCACACACACATGAACACACAGACACTGAAAGTCACTTGCCCTCTAAGGCCCTATTAAAACTACACTGTGATATTGTCAGGCATAAATATCCATATTTTTAGAAAATGTACATACTGCTTTTTAGAAAAAAAAAAAAAAAAAAACATAAAAACATGTCTCAGGGCTGGAGGCGGTTACAGCAGTTGTGCCTGCACACATAACAACCTGTCTTTTTAATCTCTCATTCGCTCAACACTTCGCTCTTTTACCTCTGCACTTTAAACGGCACAGTTATCAGAGGTTTTGCTGTAGAATCATATATTCTGCACGTACATACCTGCAGTGGTATCATTCTGTGGTTGCAACAAATCAGATGGGTTACTGAGACTGAAAATGTGGTCTCTTATGCTCGGCTCTGTGGCGTTATTATGGATCCCACTGGTTTTCCTGCAAGACCCTCCCTAATCTGCCCCTAGTTTGTCACCTTTTGTTGGTTTGCTTCTCCACGCTTGACTCATTGGTTTTCTTGCTTCTCTGACATAATGGTTTACAGAATGTAGCTTCCCCAGTAACCACACCAACCAGTTCACACATCCTTCCTGGTCTTCAGCTGCAGCTTCAGTGTGAAAAGAGAACGGACGGGCAGTGGACCTGCATCCTCTTCCAAATCAATTACATGCCAATAGGTGGAGACTGTTTGTATCAAGCCTAAAAATAACGCTCCAGTGAGCTGTCAGCAAGTTTTAGCAGCTGCAGGATCTAATCTGCAGGAATTTACTGGGAAATTTGCGAAAAAGAAGATATAAAGTACAACATTCCAACCCAGTGCCAAAACTCCCACGTATCCCCCCTGAAGTGTACTTAAAGCTAACCCCCCCACCCATAATGGCAGACTGGGCAGATCATGAAGGACGTGCCCTTTTCCCACTCCTTCACACCTCAGCATGTGATGTCAGATATGAATAAATATGAGTCAAATCACCTGAGAGCACTTGAAACCCATTTCATGGGGGAAGAGTGTTCAGTTTTTAACCACAGGAGATCTTACAGGTGTGAAGACACATTTTAATCAGCTAAAGACTACTTTGGGGCAAAACACTAACTTTTAAAAGTAAAGCTGTTTTCTGTCCTTTGTTTTTTTTTAAAGCGAAATTCTGTCTGGATTATTTGCGATGACAGGTCCAGAATATAGGCCTGTCTTGTTAGTAATGGTGCCCACTGTTTAGTTTGGAGTTTCGCAGATCTTCTGCTTTATGAATGATTTAAGGTGAAAACTACATAGGGACGGTGTATCAACTATTTAAAACCCTTCATGCTGAAGGCTAGAAGGTCAGACATCATGGGAAACAGGCATTAGCATATTTGAATGCTTTGGAGCAATAAATAAAATATCCTCTATATGTGGCTTCTCATTTTATGTCTTTTTCATCAACTTTGTCTTTCCTGGTGCATACAGATAAAGTCTTTTTAGCCTTATTTCATTTTGAAACGCTGTCTTGATGTTTGTTTATTAGTTTTCTGATAATGTTGATGATATTTCGTATGATACGACTACAGCCATGCTGGTGGCTTTGTGAGGCTGCACACTGGTGCATTCAGCCAAATGCTAATAATAGCATGTGTCTGGTTTTATGTTGAAAAGGTGCTGTTTTCAGCCTTTCTGTCGTGGAGATTCTCCACTTTTCTCTACTGTATCTTGAGATTAATCATTTTTTGTTTTGGACTGACGTAACAGGGATAATTAAGAACCTCATCTTGGACTTGAGAGACTGAGATATTGTTTTTTGGTGGACCAGATGACTGATCCATTTTGTTGGAAAATGGGAGATTGTTGGATGTTGAAGACAGTCTAAATGTGTCAGTGTCATTGTTTTGTGTTGTCGATGCCAGTGTCATTCTCTTTATAAACATTTTTTTTTAAATAAAACCATTAAGCACAAAGGATAGCTAAGTTTTGCAGATATTTGCACGTATTGGAGAAATAACATTTTAGACCTTGTGATGGCACCAGAGGAAAAGTCAGAGGATCACCACTGTGATTATAATTCATTGTGAGAATATCAGTAATCGTTGAGATGTTTCAGTCTGCTCTGGCACCTTCAAGGCTAACTTATCATATAAACCATTGATTTCAAGATGGTGTAGGGATCTCTTGAGTTGTACATGTCAGCAAGCGCTTGTTGTGTGTGCACACCTTTTCTTGTTTCTTTAATGTATCTCCGCTTGTATTCAACCCAACCGTGATGTTTTATCTGCTGCAGTGGATCCATACTAGTTCAGTTCAGACTAATGTAATGTGATGTAGAGTACAACTCAGAGTAAAATAATGCTGCTATTGATTTCATAGATGTTTTTACAAAACACACACACACACACACACACACACACACACACACACACACACACACACATTGACAGGTACTATTATAGCTAGGAAGCCTTTTTTCAGGTCCAGTGAATGTTAGAATTAGTATCATTAGTGGGCCAAAGACAATATAAGAAAATCAATACCTTTAGCAGAAATAGGAGAAAATCAATCACCTTTTAATAGAAGGTCATTTGTCTTTACAGGTAAAGTACTGGCATATGGTAGCCAATCAGAATCAATAGGATCTTCCATGTGGCCAATAGTGATCTAAGTTACGGTATTAGGGAGGCTCTCTCTGGTTAGTCATGCTAGATTTACTCTTCAGCTAAAGTTCATGTGGCGTCGGTAAACTTTGTGCGATGGATTTAAGAGTTAGGCATCAATATCAGACCACAGATGACAGGATTTGACTAAAATGCTACAAATAGACAGCTAACTAGCAACAGCTAGCTGCTGAGTACAAGAATATTAATGTTTTAACTGCTGATAGAATGCTGTCATTAGCATTTAGCTCAAATTCCTGATGTTCCTAGCCCAAGCCCCGGGGAACACTGCCAGGCTTGGAAGACAATTTTGACATAGTAACCAAACCGTATAATTACAATGTCACAAGGTGCTTTAAAAGACTTCTCTCATGAGTTCACATTTTGAAAGAAGTGGCTGTAAAATGCTATGTAATGCTAGATAATGCAAAGACTCATTCATTATCAGAATTTTAAAGAAAATGTTCCGATAACATTTGGAACATCTAGAAGAGCCGCATCATTAGTTTTGTCACCCGGGTCGAGGAAGTCTCTTGTAGGCAGGGGACGATTTGAACATTTAATGTCATAATTAGCCTGCCCAACTTATTTGAAATACAAAACATATGGAATTCACTTTTGACATACATTTTATTAGGAAGCAAATCTTTGTATTGCATCACATATTTTGTTTGAGTGAAAGCCAATAAATCAAAGATGTCAGAAGTTCTTCCTGCTCAAGTAAGAGATAGATGAAGGGTGGAAACCGTGTCTCCCTGTCGTTCTTTAGTTTGGAATCCACAGTATTTCCACACATCTGATTTAATTTGTTCAAAGATTTCACTTAGTGGATCCATGGACCAGCCAGGCAGCGAGCATGGCTATAGACTCATCGGCGTGTTTACTACAACAACGTAGACTGAAAGATTTATGGTTTACCAGGAGGCTAAAACCACCAGATGATACTAATATAGAGGTGTCTATCACACGGAGACATGCAAAAGCACATTAATGTACATATGAACAAGCAGATGCAGTTAAAAAAAACAAAAAACCTGCTTTCTTATGCTGAATTTGAAAGATGTTGCCTCTGTCGCCACATTTTGTTTGGTAAAACAAGCTCAGTGTAAAGAAATTACAAAAAATCAAAACCAACTACGCCTGGAAACAGCTGCAGTTTTATTGGTCTTCTTTTATTATTTTCCTTTAAGGGATTTAATTGAATAAAACCAGACTTGCACCTCCAAGAAAACATGCGCACTCTCAGTGAAATTGTGCACAAATGATGAAAGCAGCTGGCGACAATTTGTTATCCGTGTGCTTCATAGGCATTCGCTGTGCATGCTGTATATTTTTTTGTCGTTATGCTGCTGAATGTAGAGGCTTTTCGCGTAACCGTGGAGTTTAATTAACCTACATGGTTTTAAAAGGTTTCGTATCACCGTGTAAATGATTACAGATCACTGATAGAAGGGGCAGGGAAGCCATTACTATCATCAACAAGAGCGACATCTCATTACGTTTATCACGTCGTTAGAATAGCATACTGCTAGGCTTTATTACGTTCGGTTTAATGTATCACACCAAAATGGCTTTCGTGTCCATATTTACAGTCTGAACGTCTAAGTGCACGGTGATGCTGCAAATTAAAACGGATTCATTTCATTCAGAGCAAAATATTCACACTCACACATACAGTACATATACATACACACACTGTGTCACAGGCTTACCAAGGTTAAAGACAGTGCCCCTGACATCAGCTTCCTTGTTCATGTGAGAGACCACACACAAGCATTTAAAATGTCACACACTCACACACACACACAGTCACTTGGAGATTTTGACCTCTGTGCAGTCGCCACGGGGCAAAACAAGCGAGGGAGAGCGGCAGGGAGAGAGGAGGAGGCACTGTAAACAATCATCGGTGGCAGTTTTTTACACTGGAGGCGAATCGTCTTAATGAATGTTTTACAAAACACTAATTAACCGTTTACTGAGTAATGAAAGCACAGGGGCCATAAAAAAAAACACCAACAACGCTTATTAAACTTTTACAAATTATTCTACTGTTATTAACTGCGTGACTCTTAACACGATGACTCATCAAAATGCTAATGATTCATTTGTGCTACAGAGCTGGCTGCATTGGAGGGGTCTTCTGAAACCGCCCTCGTTACTTCACAGCTCTCCAGGTCATGTACGCACCTTGTAAAGATCGTTCTGAAGGACGCGGTGCAGCCCTCATATACATAGTCATAAATGCATTTTTTAAAAGGGCCACTGCACTGATTTTACACATGAAAGTCAGTGTGCTCATCTTGACTTGTACTCAGCTTATGAGCCTGTCAGGGCTGAAAATAAATCTTGACGCGACCATGCTTCTCTCTGTGGTGCGTCACTTAGAACGAAATATCTAAACGACTACTGAATGGCCAGACTTGAAATTTAGTACAGATATTCATGGTCCCCATATGATGAATCTTACTGACTTTGTTGACCCTGTTTTCCCCTCTAGTGCCACCACTGGGTTAGCATTTGTCCTTTGTAGTGAAAAGTCTCATTAACTCAGGACTTAATTGACATGAAACTTGGTTGAGACATTCAGGCGTCCCTCATGAGGCGAATTCTGATGATCCCCGGACTTCAAAATTCAAAACTTAAGTTTGTCCTATACTTTGATTTATGATTAAATACCCATCAGCCTGTTTTGTGCTTTCATTGCTAATTGGTTAACGTCCACATGCTAACATGCCAAGCTACGACTGTGAATACAGTAAATATATCATATTCAGCACATTAGAGCAGAAATTGATGTGACTCCGTGTTTATTACTCCTCTGGCTCTGCACCCGACTTTTAGTTTAGTTTTGTTTTCAAATCTATCAGAGGCAAAGTTTTTAATCATGCACCTGCTGCAAAGTAAAACCATTTTCTTGTCTAATCAGATTATTTAGCTGAAACTAACACGATAAATGACGATGACCAAAGGTGCAATTTGATGTCCATAAAACATACATAAATCTTAATGATAATTAACCAGCTATCTATTACTGGAGAGTTTCTTGTAGATGTTAAGTACAGAAAAAAAAAAAAGAAAAACACGACACAGCTTTTGTTTTTAAACTAGTTTTTATTTAGGAAGTGAAACAAAATGCCCAGTGTTGTCTTTGTGCTTTACATTGTTTTGAACCGCCACCGGAGGTCCCGGAAAAAAAAAAAAAAAAAACCGCTCAGAGGAAGAACTCAAAACAAAGCAGGAAGCTCCAGAAAAAAATCATCACCTTCATCATCAACATCAGCATCATCATCATCATCATCATCACTGTCACTCTATACAGTTCTGTAGAAATAATTGGACTCCAAAGTCTCATCAGTGCTTATTTACAAGGCCTCTTGCCGCAAAATAGTAGAGTTTTCATTTGCTCTTAAAAAAAGGTGTGGTGAAGATGCTCTCACACAAATACGTTGAAAAATGACACGACTATTACAAAGGTGTTGATTTATACCACGTGTCATTTTTAAGCATATCTTCTTGTGTTATTTGAGAACAACACAGGCTGTGTTATCAGAGCATTTTTGTTGTTCTGCTTTTGTTTGATTCGTCATAGTAGAAAAAGGAGAAAGAGGTTGTTATTTCTACATACAAGGCATTGTCTACCTGAATCTAAACTCTTTCATTGTGCTACTATCTTTGAAGAAAAACAAAACAAAGAAACGTTGTAAGATATAATTCGTAAGAGGAAGTGCTTTTATTTATATAAGAATAGGTAAACTAGCTTGTGGCTATAGTAGGCTACAGTAGTTCATAGTAGAATCTAAGTGTTTGTTGCTGCACTCTGGTGCTGAAATATTGACCATGTGTCTTCTCGTCTTTCTCAACAATTCTTATAATTGCATTGGGGATCGCCGCAACAACCTCACAACAGCCAGAGATGGTGGAAAGAAAGACAATCCGAAACTGTGAAGGGGATTTAAGGAGTGTTGTCAGCTCACATGGAGTTTGCGAATTAACGTATTTCATAAGGGCAAAGAGTTAAACGTGATCTTTTGATGGGATTCAAACTGTGAAGAGAGCTTGCTGAGGGAATTTTATCTTCATCATCACTCTGACTTAAACCTATGGGAGCCCAATTCTGCCAGGTAAAGAAAAAAAAAGGTAAAAAACTAAGATTAATGTGAAAGATATTCCTGTGGTAAGACATAATTATTAGGTAAAAAGTCAAAATCGACATCTGAATTTATAATCGTGAGATTTAAAAAGTCAAAATTATGAGAAATTCATAATTAATAGATAAAAAGTTAGAATTATTAGGGAAAAACAGTCAATATTATTATTATTATTATTATGGGATAAAATGTCATAATCACAGAATAAAAAGTATCAATTCACAGAGAAGAATCATTTGAAATAAAAAAAATTGACTATCTATCCAATAATTATGACTTACCATGGAATTTATTCAGTGTTTATTCATTTTTTCCTTGAACTGGTGGAGATGGGCTCCCACAGAAACCTCAAGCAGAGACCTGCACAAGGACTCCTGGGGTCAAACAGCCCCTCGTTCAGCACCACAGCTGTTGGGAAGTTGCGTTCCACCTATTCGATTAAAACCACAAGCATACAAAGAACCAAAACTCAAAACTGTTCTTGTTCTGGGTTTGCGTTTTCATCCATGTTTCAGCACCAGAGGCCTACAGTAGTACCTTCTACATTCTACAATATTTTAGAATAATAATACGAGGCAGGCAGTGCATAAACCATGTACAAAAAGACCCATCCCGACCCAACCCGGAGCCCTCCACCTAGAGGAGTTGAGCCATCTGTGTGAAATCCCTGGAAGCCCCAACAAAACTAATGACGCCAGGATCGAATTATAACTCGGAGGCAATTGTTTTGTATAATATTACATACTAAATCAGCAGAAATTGGACAAAATTGGAAAACTGATTCCCTGCTCTTGCTAATCTGATCTGTTCAGACACTTAACAGTCACCAGAGGAAGCCTCAAAAACCTCACAACAGTGTCACAGCTCCTCTAAATACAGAGCTCTAAACCCAACCCTTCGTATTTAACACTAACTTGGTTTGCTAACTCCCTGAAATTTCATTTCTCATAACTACATAGAATAGTGGTACTTGAAAAGAAAAAAATCAAGATGTTACAAGCAGTTATGACTCACGTCTCTTCAAAAAATATCATGCATTATTGCTCTATTGGATATGAATGAAATATTGCCCCAAGACAGAAATTTGCTTAATTTGCCTGTTATCTAAGAGGTTTGGCAAAGTATCCCAAAGATTCATAAAATTGGCATAGATTCCATTATTATTAGGCTATTGTTATTTTTTGCATGCAGTATGTTTTTTTCATAATTAAAGTGGCGGACAAAAGTAAAAAGGTATTCGGTAATTAGAAAGTGTCAAATGCTTTGGCATATTTGTAACAAAGGCAAAATATAACAAATTAAAGTGCAAAACCAATACATCTACAAAAATAAATACGAAAATAAATTAGGCAATAAATAGACACGTAAAAAAAAAAGATCTCAAAGCTGAACACTGTGTGGCCCACTGGCAACAAAAACACTAGCTTGCAACACTTGAGAAAGGTTTGACCTTTTGAGGAAAATCGGGACATTTTTAATGTCTGCATCCTCAACAAGTAAAAATAAATAACATCAGGTTTAGGTTGTAGGAAAACACTGTTTGTTAAGGAGTACCCTGGTGGTGGCTCAGTGGGAGTTTTCAGCCATGGAAGTCCAGTTTGTCTCCCTACTTTCCTCTCACGTTCCACTGTTTACTGCCAAGAAAAGCACAAATGCCTGAAGTAACTTAAAAAAGGAAACAGCTTGAAGACATTAGTTAAAAAAAACGGTGATTATATCCCACCTAAAACGGTATACTTTGCCATGGCCACTGTGTCATGGCAGGTTCCTACATCATATCTACTTCACAGTTCAGTGTGGGTGTGTCAGCAGACAAAGAATGTCTGCCTTCTTTTTTTGATGCTTCATCTCGGTCTATTTTCAATCCATTGTCAGTTTCACTAAAAGCAGGGAGCCAGTTGTATCCTCAGATTACGAATGTTTGTTTTTCCAGAAAAATACGAAAGTTCGTTGAATCTCTTTGCAAGAAAACTGAACATGTGATTCATGCATTCTCCTGAAAGAGAGGACTTGTGCTTCAGTGTTGTTTCGCCATGTGTTGGAACAAAAAGAAAGAGGATTGAGGATAGATATGGACATAAATAGATCTAGGTATCTTCAAAAATGATGAGCTAGATGTGCTGTGCTTTATTTATCTTCACAGATACGCAAAACAGTCTCAGTAGGGGACTTATCGAAGCAGGTGGCAATCTAAATCAGGCATCAAGAACTTCTCACACCACTTCCAGATGAGGGAAGAGGAGACAAAGGAGGGACTGATAAAAAATCACCTCAATCTATTTTTGCCATTTTTGCCTCATGACCCTTGCAGAGGAAACACTCCTCCCTTGCAGTGCTCAGGCATACTGGGCTTCTTCTCGGGGAAAGCAGGAATTGCAGGGAGTGAGGCCGTTAAAATTCACTTCAAAATAAACTAAAGAAAAACTCCAGTCAACTTTTCCGAATCCATCATTCATCCAGTGAGCTCATTGGGGAGAAAGCCCCCTTGAAGCACGCCGACTCGTAGTGCTTGTTCAGGTAACTCTTGAGCGCAAACGTCTTGTCGCAGCGTTTACACTTGTAGTGCTTGAAGGCCGAGTGTGTCTGCATGTGGGCGCGCAGGTTCGAGCGGTCAGCGAACGCTTTGCCACAGTGCGCACAGCCGAACGGCTTCTCGCCCGTGTGCGAGCGCATGTGGCCCTGCAGCAGCCACGGCCGGCTGAACGCCTTGCCGCACACGTCGCACTTGTGCTTGAGGTCGTGGGTCAGCAGGTGCATGGCCATCGCAGGCATGGAAACGTAGACTTTCCCACATGTGGGGCACTTCTTGGCCATCTTGCTGTCTATGCTCCTGTGCGTCTGCTTGTGCCGGCTCAGGTTGGAGGACGTGGCGTAGGTTTTGCCGCACTCGCTGCAGGTGTGCCTCTGGGCGGTGCCCCTGGGGTTCGCTGCGGCTTTCCTCCGTGACCGTCCGTCCATGATGAAAAACGCGTCCACTGTGTAGCCCTCGCTCACGGCCGCGTCCCCGTTGATGTATCCACCAGCCGATGATGATACCTCAGACCGCGGGCTATCCGGCTGGTCCGAATCGCCATGGATATCGCCATGGATATCGCCATGGATATCGGAATAGGTGTCATTGATGCTGCCATAGATGATCGACGAAGGGCTATGGGAGGGTACTTTCGAGATGACAGATGAGTCACTTCCCACCACATCATCATAGGGAGATGGACTCAGATAATCGCTGACGTAGCCTGAGGAGAGAGACAGGAAGAGGTTAATCATTTGACCATGACAGGGGTATTGATTGGAAATTGAAAACTGACTGGTTCGGAAATCTTTATGGGAAGCTGAATGACTGTGAGAAGAACGACACAGAAACAAAGCTGCTGTTTTCAAAGTGTGACTATTTCAGTATCCTATGAAGTTGACAAAGCTTTTCCTCTCTCACATTGCACAAGATAGTAGTTTTTTCTGTCGCCTCTGTATACCAGGGTCCAAGTTTAGGTGTCTTTTCGTTGGGTTGCATGTATTTTTTTAAATGCATTCCTTTTTGTGGTTGAAATGCTGTGAACGACCTCAGGAGGACTAGTAGCTACTCTGCAGAAGTTATCACTGGTGCACCAGCACATAATTAAGGTGCGCCCGATAATACATTTTAATTACATTTTTAACACACTGTGGTAATAATTGTAAACAGGGATAAAGGGGCAGATCATTTAAATCACATCCCGTCCAACAAGAATGTGCAATTGCCTCAGTTATTTGATGTTTAATATGCTTGAGAAACTCATAGAAATAAATCAACTTCAAATTGTTTTGAGTTATAAACAAAACATAAATTGATACAAAAGCTTATAGGCTATTATTTGTTCAAAGGCAACTGTCTGTACACCCATTTTTCAGTCTGACTTGCTGAATATCAGGCACACGAGTGATACCAATATAAAGAACACATGTTAAAGGTCTAATCCTTTAAGTTACAATTGTTCCTGTTTTGGGCGGGGGTTCAAGTATAAAGGTAGGGTATCATTTGTAGAGCAAATAATCCAAATATCCAGCATGCATGCTGTATCATGACAGTAAAAGAAATGTAAAAAAAAAAAAAAACATTTCCGTTTCACAATTACTAAAACTGAATTGTGCAAAGTAATATCAATATAACTATCAGGTAAAAATGGAAATCTTTACAGAGCAGCTTTTTCTGTTGCAGTGCTACAGACTTACTCCACTATCATCCTCATCAGGAACCCCGGGGGCTCCAAGTATCCACTGCGACAATTAAAAGATTTCACATAATTGTAAAAACACAGGCCACAAATCAAAACTCGTTCAAGTTCATTCATTATTCAGAGCCCTGCTTCACATGTTGCCTCCTGATAATATTACTGATTACAGCCTCGTGTCTCTGCTTTACGAAAATATCAAATGGACCGCCCGGGATCACATTAACAACATGAGCGCTACGCTTTAAGATCAACTTTCGTTTGCCAGAGGAGACAGAAGTCCACTCTTCAGACACGCTAACACACTGAGAGGTTTGTCTAAGACATAACCATTTTTGGAGATGGTGTAAAGCAGCAGCAGAAGTAAGGAGAAGGAGTAGAGGGTTGTGGTATTTATAGTGGCAGTAAAGTGCTTTTATGTCTTTGCCAGCAAGGAGGAGACACTTTCCCCTCAGTGGGAAATCTTTATTTTTCATAAGAGGGTTCAGTGAGCACACTCTCTCCTCAACAACTGCACCTGACAGGTTGCTGCAGCTGCACACAGTCGCACCTCTGAGCTGTCAAAATGTCAACTGTTGTGCACAGAGCATCTCTATTACCGCAGCTGGGAGTCTGGTGCTTTGCTCAAGGGCACACTGAAACTGATTGCTTTCACAGTAACTGAGTATTGGCTGTAAACTTTCAGCTCCTCCTGACACTCGCACATTCCTATTTTTGCAGAGCTCCTGACAAATCTGATGAATTATTTGTTGCCATGTTGTGATGTCTGGTACTTCATTATTTCTATTATTGGCTTCTACACTCAACAGGCTGAACTCCAGCAGACACAAGGAGAGACTGGTAGCTAATACCCCACAGCCATGACTCCTGTGGATCTATGCCGATCAATAGCTCTCCATTTCAATTAGCACTCTGCGAGCATTTAGACACAGGCAGCAGAGGAGATACTATTGCTGGTAATATAATTTCATGATGCAGTTCTGAGAAAAGCTCAGAAGTTGATCGATAATACGATGAGAACAAGAGACAGAGATCGACGAGGGGGGGGGTGTAGGAGAAGCATAGTGAGATGAGAGATGGCACAAAGTAATGGTGAAGGAAAAAAAAGAGTTGTGGCAGAGGGAAAAGAGGTGGTGTTTGTGGTTAGGTGGTTTGGCAATGGTGTTTAACGCTCTTATGCTGATTTAACGTTCTGAATTGAATTGAGACGGAGCAAAAGTGGAAAACAGAAAATAGAGGGGGGAGGCCAGAGAGTCTAAGAGAGGTGGCGAGAGAGAGAGAGAGAAAATCATGAATCATGAATATTCAATCATTGCACTCTGGAACAAAGTACTGTGTGTGTGTGTGTGTGTGTGTGTGTGTGTGTGTGTGTGTGTGTGTGTGTGTGTGCGTGTGTGTGTGTGTGTATGTGTGTGTGTGTGTGTGTGTGTGTGTGCATGTGTGTGTGTGTGTGTGTTGCGTACCCTGTGCCCGCATATGTGCGTGTCCTGTTTTATAGAGCATGAGTAAACGCTTTGAAACATGACCAAGTGTTCATTTTTAACCCTTATTAAGTCGACTAAGGACAGCTCCGGTTTTAGTTGTTGCAGAGCTTCATTATCTGGCAGCTTCCCAGTAGAACTACACACTGGAGCAGACACTGCCTTGCTCAAGGGACATTGCTCACTTTCCCTTCAAGGAACCTTCCGATTGGAAACTGTCTTTTTATTGCTCTGTGCTAAAGCCATGCAGTGCTGAGAGATAATTTACTTAATGGTGTACACACTTTACTTGAGGCAATTGTAGCTCAGTCCACGGGGACCGGAAGGAGCTGGAGAGGTGCCAGGTCACCTCCCTTGCGATGCCAAGGTGCTGAGGGATTAATAAAGTATGTTCTCTGCTAAAATAGTCCTAGATTCAAAAAGTAACTCCAGAAAATGTACTTAAAGTATCAAAAGTATTCATGCAGAAACACTTCTTTCAGAGTGTGTTATTAATAATTCCTGTATGAATGTAATTTGTTAGTGTGAAGCCAGTTATAGATCTCTTATGAATGACTGTTGGTTTAACACTGACAATGCCTTTTATATTCACCCAAAACGTAAATAATGACAATGCACTTTAGATTTTGACATGTCTAGTAGTGCAAGACATTTGGACCAGATGGTGGTGGTGGAGTAAAGGAAGGGGTTAGAGGACACCAAAAACTGGTGGAGCAGGGGAAGATATCCTGACTGGATCTGAACGAGAACCCGAGGACGCACCACGATAGAGACTTGTCGTTCACAAGATACCCATGCAAGAAAGCACACCATGCTTTTACCATCTGTTTTCCTCCAAACGGCACCGTAACTTACAAAATGCACATAATGCTGTATTGAAAAAGACTTCAAACTAGCTAACGAGATCATAAACTCGTTAGGAAACTGTTTGCTGGGGTTATAAATGAATACGCATGCAAGCAGCCTTCTTTTATTAACGAGTGGAGTCGCAACCTGCTGGCCATTAAAAGAGTGTAGATTTAAGGCTACAGCCTCTATTTAGTCTGGATTGTCGCAGAGTAATGCTCGCACCAGTGTGTTTCATATGTTCACTCAGGACTGACTTTGTGACCTGAGTTCAGCTCCTGATGAGAACGTCTTCTGTAGCCACAAAAACGTATTCGCTTTTATTCCCTTCAGGTATTCACTGCTCATCAAGTCACCTCTTCTGTCGCTGTTTTTGTTTATTCTGCTGTAAAGCTACTGCGGATCAGAATGAGTTATGTACATGTGACTGACAGGCAGTAACACAGAAATAAAAACAAACCCTGGCTTTAGGATGCAGGATTTTAAGGCATAAACACACCGTTTCCCTCTCACAGAAGCTTTCTACCACGATCCCGGCCAATTAAACATGACCATTCCTCTGTATCCTCTGTTTAAAACACTGTTCTGTGAATCGCAATTGCTGTACATCTCAATATCTGCGTAGTGTCTCTGTTTGTTTGTCTTTGTCTCTCCCTCCAACTGTTTCTGTCTGTGTCTCGCTGTGTCAACTCTGTATTCATTTCAAAGCACTTTAGCGGCATTAGAGCTGATAGCTGTTCTAAATGCTTATTAAAGATTAAAATACTCTGCCAAACCAGAAGCCCTCCCTCTTTTATGTATCTTTGAAATACGGCAAATTAGAAAGAGAAAGAGCGGCAGGGAGAGGCAGGGAGAGACAGACAGAGGAAGAGAGAAAAGCTGTGAGCTACAATTTAATTTTTGATCCAAACCAGCAGTAACTGACACACACTTGTGTGCTTTGGACACTTGTAGGTCACTGACTGCTTCCTCTCCCTCTCTCTCCGTGTGTGTGTGTGTGTGTGTGTCCAATGCTGTGCACTCAGCTGTGCAGGCTGCCTGGGAAATGTGCCGAGTTGACAGAAACACAGCGGTGCGTGCACACCCATGTGCGTGTGTGCATTTGTGTGCGTGTGCAACAAGCTGCAGTTGCTTCAGTCAAACTCCTGTTATATTTATAACAAGGGAAAGCATTCTCAGTCTCAACATGTTTGCCGCACTGCTGCTGCTGCTGCTGCTGCTGCTGCATGTTCCTCAGTTCTCACCGTCATCAGAACACCTGGGATCTCTTCATCTCACATTTGACCTTGGTACAATGTGAAAACCACCCTGCCGTACTAACGGTGTTACACTCTTCCCCCTCTCCTGTGGCAGACACAGTTTTCCCTCTAGTTCTTGTAAGCTGCGTTGAACACATTTCCACCGCTAGGGGGCAGAAACAAGCTGACAGACACACAACCTTGGCAAATTATTGCCTTACAAGCGGTGATATGGACAACGTGTTGCCCAGTTTGTTTTTATTCGTGGAGCGTTTACATCTCATTCATCTGAAATGCATGTTTGATGCTTTATATCTGATTGAAAGGGCCCCATGTAATGATCAATTACATGGAGTGGACATGCGTTTATTAATCACCGTGTGTGAGTGGACTGCGACAAGACGTGAAAAATAGAGCTTCTTTGTCTCTCTGGTTTGTCCATACTAGCCTGTGGATGATTGAATTGATTGACTGATGATGAACGACTGGCTTCAGGCACAACACTCAATTTCAACAGAGCCTCTGCAAAAATGACACCTTTACTAACGTGGTATTGGAGAGTGTCAGGCCACCAACTAAAGACAATGACAGCTTGAGTTTACCCCAACATAGCAATTACACATCAGACCGGTCGCATCATTGTGTTGAATGAATATTTGTCTGTCTCAATGCTAACAGGGGCGATGAGAGCAGTGACACTTATTCATTACAGCAAAGGTGCCATAAATCAAAACAATGAGATAAAAAAAAAAGAGGCTAAAAAGCTTTATGCATGTAATATGCATATAGTTGGTGGGTGGGATTGTGACTGCAAGCAACCCATTTACACTGGTAATTTGATCCAAGGGTTTTAATTTTAAATTATTAATGCTGCTTAAACCTAAACAAAGGCTTTGTTAAAGTACTAAGCTCTAAGTGCACAAGGCTCCTGTTTCTGCGGTTTTCAAACAACCAATAAGAGCAATTACAAGACGGTCAGCTTCTGTGCAGAAATGTGATTCAAAGTATTTTATCAATACCTGAGCATTTCCGCCGAACGTCTGACCCATTCTCACTGACTCTGTACTGTATTTTTGCCTGTGTATCCGGGATTATACAGTGCGTGGGAACCATTTAGCATCAATGTAGCTGTGCAATATTGTCAGGATCTTGGAGGGAGACTCGCAGCTGCTGGAAACAACCTGATTTGAATAATTTACTGGGCAACAGAACAACAGAGAACCCCACTGCATGTGTGCTGGTGACATAATGCATCAGCATAATCATTTCTCATGGTTCTCAGCAAAAAAAAAAAAAAAAGAAAAAAAATCTCAGCTCTCCGGCACCCTGTTGCTTATCGGCTGTCTTCTATCTTTTCCCGACTTGGCTTGTTAACGTTAGCAAGTCAATTATGAGTTTGCTGTACTGTGTATCTAAGCAGCAGGGTAAGAGATAAAAGCTACAAAGATGAAAAAAAAACAGGAGTACTTGCTCTAAAAAAAATTATGTCAGAAAGCCAAAATGCTAAATTTACAATGTACAGTCAAAATTGAAAGACCAATGAAGCCGCTGGCACAACATGAAACATGGGATTTGATCCTGCCCTTGCCAAAAATTCCCATTTCATGAAGTTTCATTCAGAAATTCACACATTTTGATACATTTCATACATGTTTTATATCATAAATGTAATTTCTAATTCTAAAAAACCTATTCAAGGGAGTGCGTATGATATGATATGATATGATATGATATGACATGATATGTCTTTACATGGGACATTTTCCCATATAGATTGAGTTTGTTAAACCACTGAGTCATCAAGAATCCACCCTGATGAGCAACCTTGGAGAAAGACTCCGGGGCTTCGACCTGATGTCTGACCTGCCTCTGAGAAGCGTCAGTGTACATTACATTACATTACTTAAACAATTTTTGTCTCTTTTACAGCCCTGAGCATGTGGGGTTCAGAGAGGTTTTACTTAAACCATAGATTTTCCCATTTCCGGCCATCTCTCTGATCTCTTTCTCCACGTGATACTGTTTCATGGATATAATCTTTGCAAGAAAAGGGGAATTTCAGCGCCTGTGATTGGTATATTTTTGTGCTGTGACCGGAGTTTGACCCTGTAATTCCCTTTTCCTCATCCTTCTGAAAACAGTCATGACTAATGCTTTGAATCGGGGGATAAAGAAATAGCCTCGATGATGGATGTATGGTAGACATTGTGCGTGCTTGCATATGTGTGTGTGTGTGTGTGTGTGTGTGTGTGTGTGTGTGTGTGTGTGTGTGTGTGTGCAGGAGGGTGTCTAACCTTTGTCATGGTGGTGGAATCGCAGGCTGAGCGCTTCTCTTCTGCTGTGGCCGTACGAGCTCTCCAGCTCCGCAGCCGAGAAATCGTCCAGTTTCACTTTCTTCACCAAGAAAGAGCGAGGCATGATGGGACAGTAATCGGTCCTACGCTTGAAACGATAAACACACACTCTCTCTCTTTAGTCTTCGATGTAAAGTTGACCAAAAAGCCCGTAGGTGTAACTCTGATTTTTTTTGACTAGGACGTTTTCCCTGACTGGTTTCAGCTACTAAAGGCGCTTCCTCCGAACAAACAGCCTCGAAAGTGGAACGGAGACATGTCTTTTAAAGATCGTTCCTAATACGCTCCATACCTAACATTAATCTTTGTTCTGATTTATCAACGAGAGTGAGATTATTTCAGGGTCCTTGAGGCCAAAAAATAGTCCGACAACTCGGCAGTGGAAGACCTGTGGAGCTCTGAAAGGTCCAAAATAAAAAATTTAAAAAATAAATCAATTCCTGTTTTCGCTGTTGCGACTTTGACACGAAAGGTGAGGAACGAAGTAAATACGCCACCTTCTTCTCGTTGTTCTTGTTTATTTGTTTATGTGTTTGTTTGTTTCCTTCCGTAGCTTCAAAAATAAATAAATGAGTAAACAAGAGATGGACGTTCTGGTCTTCAGCACGCGGACAGCTCCCGGGACACTTCGTCGCGTGCCCCTTTTTGCCGGTTTCGCGTTTTCAGCACGCGGACAGCTCCCCGATTCTCCGCGCGCCACAGTCAACCACACACAGGGAAAGGAAGAAGAAGAAGGAAGAAGAGGAGGGAAGAAGTTTGAAAATGCCTTAGCTCGAAGCGAAACACTCTCCGGTGAAAAAAAAAAATCCCCAAGCAGGTGAGCCAACTCAATCTGAGTATTTTTGTGTCGAGAGCAAACCGTTAAGTGTACCGGAGAAGAAGTGCCGAGTTAACGAGTTGAATCTGTGACAAGAAAACGATGGTTGACGGGGCGCTAAAAGACAAAAAAAAGAGGAGACCCAAAAGAAGACGACCATTCACTCCAGAAAACGTCTTCAGCTTCTCTAGAGACAGTGAGCCAAAATGTCCTCTCAGTTCCTTTTAAAAATATTGCTCAGAAAACCCGCGTTGGAAGACCAGAACAGCTCCTCTCTTTCTATCTCTCTCGTTCTCTCTATCTCACTCTCTCCTCCTCTCCTCTCTCGTCTGTCTCCTCTCGGCGCGTGCGGAGCTGCGGCTCGTTCTGATGCACGAGATCAGCTGTTGCGGCTTTATATGGCGAAAGAGAGAGAGAGAGAGAGAGAGAGAGAGAGAGAGAGAGAGAGAGAGAGAGAGAGAGATGGTGGGGGGCTGGAGGGTAGGAAGTGCTTCATTTTATTCATCAGAAGAAGAAGAAGAAAAAAAAGAGCATCTTGTCTTGTGGGACCAGCAGCGGTGCGCGGTGATGGCCGGGCAGGGATTTAATGAGGTAGTTTTAAGTGCACGCTCACGCTGATTTTTTTATGGCAATGAAATCAAAAGGCAAGCTGGGGGGTTAATTTTTTTTGGGGGGGTGATGATGATCCACACAGGGAATGATGAATTAGATGCATTAGATGAATTAGTTACACCAGGTACATCAAGAATAATGTGATCAGTACTCAATTCCCACCTGTCAATTGAGGTTGATTTCCAGTGAAAGACACTGACACTAATCCAACTTAAAGGTGCAATATGTAAGAGCTTGACACCTGTCATATAAATACTATAAGCAAAAAAGAGTGGTGAAACCCGGAGATCAGTTGGCATGTTTGCACATCTGGTTTGCTCGTCTCAAAATCAATGTCATCAAAATCTTTTTTTTTTCTTTTTTTAATTGTTTTTTGGTTAAATGTCTTAAATAAGGTCTGTGGTACCACATGATTAAGATATTTACAGGTTTTGTTCTACGACAAAAAATACATCATTAAATGTCCCACAATTTATTTGTAAAGCACTTACGTGTCTTAACAACAGCCGTTGCTAACACGGGGCTTAATGAGACCATACATATTGTCACATACATTAAACATCATCACACCAAAACACAGAGATTCAATATACTTACTAGTCCATATTTACAGGCGAACTTTGGTTACAAAATATTCTATCTCTAACTTTACAACTTGTAGATTGATCAGTTTAAAGAAAACATGTATAGTGATTGTGTAGTCACATGTCTAGTGGTGGTGATGTTTTAGTCATCCAACTGCAAAGTATAGTTTCTAGCGTAATGCAGCTTTTTACTTCTAGCAATTTCATTTACGCTTCTGAAGTACCAAAAGGGGTGTCCATCTGTGAAGATTATGCCGCTGAACAAAACTTGTAAGTATCATACATTTTGCATTTGCCACAGAGCTTATAATCCGAGATATTCTAAAATTCAAAAAGATCTCATTGACTTTTAACGTTGATGCTATTTTTGGGCTATCACCTATTGTGGTTTAACATTGCTAACTTTGTTAGCTATCTTCGCAACACATAGCCTAGACGACTTTGATGTAATATTAACATTCTGTTCATGATTGTAGATGAACAACAATTAAACATGTAAGTAAAAACACCAACCAAAAGATACGAAGCAGATGAAAAGATTAACTTATTTTTGAAAACCACAACTCTACATCGGATCTGTTCATGATGGAACACAAGAACCAAAAAGTTGAACCTGTAAATGAAAAGGTAGAGTACCCTGACTGAGGAACAGTTGGTTAACAGGAAGAAAAAAGAACACCCTCCCACCTGCATGATTATAGTCTTTCCGAGAACCATCAGATCAACCGCTGAAATCCAACTTCTTGTGGCACTGAACACAGGTCAATGATTTTACACTGCAGTGGACCAATTGAGTTCCCTTTATGCAAATTTTCTCTCCCCCTGGGCCAATCAGATCTTCCGTGCGTAAGTCCAGACTCAGCATTAGCCAGTGAGTTAAGTTAATGTAACTGAGGTGTTTTTACTGAATGGTCTCTCACAGAGACAATGTCAGACCCTCACAGGATGTTGCATGCTGCTCATTTGTGTGTATTTGTGTGACGGCGGACAGAGACATGGAGCAGAGTGATGATGCACTGTTGTGATGTCTACACACTTAAGCAAACAGACGTCTCCCTCCAGCCAGTAGACAGCAACTCTCTCTCTCACACACACACACACACACACACACACAAAGCCCTACCCCCATTCATACACATACAGGCAGGCAGGATGATGTGATGTAATTCAGTGACGTGTGCATTTATGTAAGTTCTATTCACTGAGGTCCTTGGCGTTAACCTATTTTTATAGTTCATTGATAAATGTTTGAGAGAGTCTGTCTCTGAGTGTGAGTGTGTCTTTTTATAAAACTTGTGTGTTTGTGTGTGTGTGTGTGTGTGTGTGTGTGTGTGTGTGTGTTTGTGCGTAGTGAAGTGCTTTCTCTCTGGTCATCACTTACCATCCTTGCTGTATTTATGCGTTGATGCACTCTCAGATGGACTATAATATCATAAGCTAAGGGGGCTAACAGCATGAACACTGTTTCAACATGTAGTCTGAGGCTTTAAAAAGGCTCCAAAAGCAAAGAGAGTTTCTCAAATGGGATCAATAGATCACATTTCCATTTGAAGTTGATTTTGTGTTGCACCTGCCCTATTTTAAATGTTGTTTTTTCCTGTGTAAGGTCAAATCGATTGCATGTCCTACACAACCCACTGAGAATGAACAACCAGCACTTCAGCCTTTCGCAGAATTTTGTTGTTTTTAAGCTCATTGTTGGAGAGTGTCTCTACCTGATGTGAGTAGCTGTGGAATCTGAAGTGCATCAGGCGGTCTTAAACATTTATAGGTAAAGCAACACCATTTAATACTCACATAACTGTGATAAAACCAGGAATTTTCTGTGTTTATCATTGTAATTACATTACAAATTATGTGTGGGTGCCTCTTATAGAATGGACATTTCTTTTTTAATCAAATCCAATTCAAAGGGGCTTAAGTGGCAAGGAAACTATACATTTCTCCAAATATTTGGACAGTTCACAATGACAGCAATCCAGGGAACCACACCTTCCTAATGCAAATGAAAACTAACTTGACATTTTTGTCTGGTTTTAACTGTAATTCTCCATGTGGTTTGTCCAAGTGGTGTTGCCGAACCTCGCTATGAAAGATGGTGGATGGCGGCCCACAGTGTAGCATTACTGGGGCATGGCATTAAGACTGTGGGTAAACTGGATGCAACTGGACATTAGACTCACAATAATCTTTAAGATGCCACAATAAAAATGCTTGTTTTGGACCCTTTCTGCCCCCTAGTGGTAAAAAAAATCACCTAATTCTGCATGACATCTATGTTTTAGAGCCTTTATAGCCCCATTGATGAACTGATTCAGTGAACGGAGTCCCATTAAAACCTTTTCAGCTTTTAGATAACAGTTTCTTGACTGCAGAGAGACAAATACAGAAAAGGGCGCAACAAGGCAGAAATTGAAAGGTATCTGTCAGCTGTGGTTGAGCGTGATTCTCACACGGCTTGTTGTTCTCCACCAATCGATGACACACCAGGAAATACCAATTCTATCTGGTCCATTTCTATGATGGTGAAATTGTCCACTCCTCGTTATTTTTCCTGCGAGCCTGCGAGTGCAGCTATACTGCTGAGCTCAGCGAAATATATCTGTGTGGGTGTGTGTGTGGGTGTGTGTGTATGTGTGTGAGATTGTGTGCAGAGGCTGTGGGGACATGTGGAGACTGGAGAACCATTAGCATAATAATAGACTCAGATGCATGTAGACAGGCAGGCGGTGTGCGAGCATGCGTGTGTGTATGTGTGTGTGCATGTCTGTGTCCTGTCAGGAGACACAATCGAAGGGTCCTTGTTGACTTTTCATTCCTCTGTCTTTTAAAGAGCTATTTAAATGACAGGGTTTTAAATAAAACTCCATTCAAACAGAAGGGTTTTACATATAAAGCAATATCCAGATGAAAGGGTTTGTAAACAAAAACTGACAGAGAGGGATACAGAGCAGGAGGGAGGAGACAAAACAGAAGGTGGTGGAAAAGACATACAGAAAAACAAAGAGAGGGAGCGAAACGGAGGAAAATAAAGAGACAAACCACTTATAGAGGACAAATGGAAGGTCAAACAGGGTATTGAATGTAAGGAGAGAGAGAGAGGGAAGCTGTTCACAGTAACATAACTGTCACACTGGATAGATAAAGGTAGTGATGGATGACCCTGACTTTGATTTCACCAATTTACTATTTTAGTTTTGTGTCTTTAAATAAGACCCACTGGGAAAAAAAACCTTAAGAGACACCTTTTCATTCTAATTATGCACCTGCTTGTCTAACACTTGCAGTACTTGATAGCGAGGCTGTTCATGTTGATATGATGTTACACAGAGGTGACAAGCATGTCTTTTGTCATTGCCTTGCAATTGAATTGGTTTTCAGTGCAGCCCAGTCTCCTGGAAAAATTGTTGTCCGTTAACATTTCGGCAAACCACGGACACGTTCACATTTGTACACGTCATATGTGAAATATTGACAATTCTTCAATGTGTGCCATATCATGTTCACATTACATGTTTACAACATGATCTGGTGGTGGAGTTACAGGCAAGAAGGCTGCCAAGCCAGTGAATGCTGTTCATTACTGTGTTTCAACATTTTCAAAGTGTGAAATCACTGGATACCTGGGGTATTTCCGGCTGTGTTTTTAGTGATAGGAAATGTATTTTTGTGCCTAAACCTGACCACACTGCTAGCACAGCATTGTCACAAGATATGATATTGAAAATTGAACTAAAAAGAAAGTGTAAAATTCAAAACATCTGTGGTTTGCAGAAACACACTATGCCATCCTCTATTTTGGCCATTGGGCTGCAGCCTTCAGTGGCTTTTAGAACCATAGAACATTAAATGACCATTTTCCAAAGTGCAGGTGCTGTAGTTAGGTTTAGCTTTGGTTAGGATGAAAATTACTTGCATAGGATCATTAGAAACCAATATTTCTGAGGAAGTAGAAGGCAACAGAGCTCTCTCATGTCTAAGTCACCACTTTGTTTGACCGACAGCCCCGAACTCCTTCCGACAACAAACAGTCCTTGAAGCCGAACAGGTGCTGCAGTTTTGCTTGGGAGGACAGTGGTCTTCTGCAAAGCTGAGGCTGGCAAGTGTGCATGCTTTAAAGCAGACAATTAAAGCAACACTGAGTAGTACTAATGAAGGCAAACGGAGAGATTACACGGAGAGATTGCAAATTACAAGTCTCATTCTCAGATAGTCAATTTTTTTTTCCTTTTATTCTTTTTTGTTTGTTTTTTCCAAGCTAAATACTGGATATATTTTATAATTCCAGGCAGAATTTGAAGGAGGAAAAAGATGATATTACATCCTCACAAGCAGACACTGCTTTATTTCAACAAGGCATAAGCTAAAAGGGTCAAGAACTTTGTTCAAAGTAATGCAATTCAGCGTAACCCAATGCATTAATATGTGAACAGTGAGGGGCATGATGACACAAAATACAATAAAAGCAAACAGGGCAGCACACAGCTGTCCACAATCAAACAAAACAAAGAAGAAGAGAAGCAAATATCACCAGTGAACCAGCTATGTCCATGTCATTAAGATACATATATGACCCTGCATGTGTGCTATGAATATGTATGTTGTATGTATAAGATGTGACTCTGGACATTAATATGTATTGGGTGGTAATGAGGCGAATGGGCAGATCAGATGGGTCCTCTTTAACTGGTCACATGTGGCTCATTAGGATAGGGCCACACAAAGCACCTGATACCCTCAAGATGATCTTATGCACCCCAAGAATTATTTTATGTAATTTCTCTTTTTATCAGGGGAGGCAGACAAACAGACGAGATGAAAGACAAGAGTCTGCATTTAGATCTCAACTCGCCTGGCAGGTAAGCGCCAACTCTCTAAACTGACAGGGAGTGCAGGTACAAGGAAGCAGAGTGAAGTTCAGCTGTGAGTGATAGTGTCCTGGAGCAAGACTTTGATGTGTGACCCTGACCTCTGACCTATTTCTGGACCTTGGGAAATCAAAAACAGGACTGGTCCAACGGGAATCATCATCACACACATCATTGCCATTACCCTGAGCCCGTGGTGATGAGGCCAGGCGACAATTTGGGCTCAAAAAAATGAGACATCATACCTTAATCAAAATTTGTGGATAAATACACTAGTCATATTTTGTAATAATTGGCTGAAATCTTTGGTAGACAGACAAATCTACACCAGGAGAGCGGCGGGTAGGGAGCAGCAGGACAGATAGATGGGTCCATATTAACTAGGCACATGTGTGTCATTATAGTAGGTTGAGATAAGGCAGCTGGTACCCATGTGGGGAATATGGGGTTATGGAGTTATATCATTGAAACCTAGTGTCTCCCTGCGCACTTTACAATGTGTTTTTTTCTTTTCTTACGAGGCTATATGACACAAAGATTTTAGAGACAGTAAACCTCCACATAGCTTACATCCATTTAACTTAATTTTAGGGCTTTAAGATGGTCAGACATGTAGACAAGCAGAGACAGTATAATGCTATAAAAGTCAGACAGATAATTAGGTCCATATAAATGGAGCCACCTGATACCCCGTCACCTCAAACAGGCGATGATACATGACCCATTTGCAGTAAATTTCAGGCATGTTGACATATCTGGCTAGAACAATTACACCCCCTGAATTTACTTAATGCTGGAATGATCATCCTGCAATACCTAGTTCAATGATATTGCTTAAAATCTTGATGATATCGCAGTTTTAACAGAACCAATAATATTGCAATTTTGTATAAATAATAAAACTCCAATCCGATCGAAATCCAGAAAATACGTCTCTGCCTTGATTGTGCAGGGACTGATATTAAACTGGGAACAGATTAGTCATAATGAATCCCAAGCTCAGCTTGAAAACTTTCTAATACTTGAGAATGATTGGTGGATCTCTCTTTAGTCTACAAAGATAGAAAGCTATGCTCCTCTGTGGGCCAACATTTTTGCACGAAGTTCAGTAAATATAAAATGCCCAACCTGATCTCCAGATTAAAAATTGGGAATGTATGTTTCTGGAAACCATGAATATGTTGAAACTTTATATTTCTTTATGGTCAATTTTCTATTTTATGTCATGAGGCTGTGCTTGTGATCTGGTTTGGCTTAAGCACAAAACCACATGCTTACAAATGTTACAACCCGGTCTTATATAACTGCCATCACTGGCTTGGCGGCCTTCTCACTTGCAGCTCCACCACCATCCCTCCACTGTAAGAATGAGATCGTAAACATGTAATGTGAATAATCAACAACAATATCTGAGGCTTGTGTGAGTAAGAAAACTGTCTGTGGCAGTACTATAACACCTCCTTGTCCTTCACTTCAGACTTCAAAACTTGGTATTATAGGACGATAAAGCACAGCTTCCTGTCAGCGTAAAGAGTGAGCACTAAACTGTATGAAAGTTTTCTAACTGCAGCAAGGATTCATTTTGAACAATGTCTTCATATTGTAATGCTTCAAGTCTTCGTACTACCTAGGATAACGTGGATTCTGTGTTTCTCAGCTCTCTGCAGTTTCATATCATCTCTTTAATCAAAAATTGAATTTGCCATTACAAAATGATCTGAACACTACCCGACATCACTGATGCATTTCTCTCCCAGTACAATATACTGAAGGTGCCAGACAATTCTTTTATGGGCAGATCAAAAGTAAAGCAAGGCTGTGTGCTGGTAATGACACTTTTTTTTAAATGTCATGCTGTTGTAAAAATGATTACAATATCAAGCTTAAATGCTTAATTCAGAGTAACTACAGATGTTCTTTGTGCTGGGTGACATATGAACAAACACTTTAACATGTACTGATGCTTATTATTCTTTTCTTGGTGTGAAAACTGCCTTAATGAACCCAAAGTCTGGGCTAACACATGTTCACTGACACATAGACAGAGAGATAGATAGACAGGTTTATGAGCCATTAATTGAAACAAAGACAGCTTATTAACCAGGCTGTGTTCACAGCTGGCTTACACCTGATACCTTCAGTATCCCCTAGACTCCTTTTACTGCGTGTGTGTGAGTGCTTTTTTTTTGTGTGTGTGTGTGTGTGTGTGTGTGTGTGTGTGTGTGTGTGTGTGTGTGTGTGTGTGTGTGTGTGTGTGTGTGTGTGTGTGTGTGTGTGTGTGTGTGTGTGTGTGTGTGAGTGTGTGTGTGTGCGTCTGGTCCTGTGGTGCTATAAAATGATAAGATCTGCTTTTACTGTTTCCTCTCCAGTGCCTTGCCCCCCACCTTACTCCTCTGGAGAACAGCTTACAGTATCAGAATACTCAAACGTATAAAAATTCTACATGTCCAGTTACATTGTGGACACTGTACAGGTACAGGAAGCTACAGAGATGATGCACAAAATGAGATACACGTAGAAAAACAAACAAGAGGACCGTGATAAAAGGCTTAACATATATAATGATAAACATGATAATAGAGAGACATGCTTACAACATGCACACCCACCCATAGCTCACATCACATATATCTGAACTCACTGATGAATATTTGTCAGAAGCCCCTTTAAAATCCTCACTGTGTAATTCACAACAAATAAGCAACAGTTCAGTTTAATCTATTGACTTTAAACTCTTAAAACTCAGACTGCCTGACTATATTCATCCCTACATTTAAAGCAACATTATAATTTTGATTTCCTTGCGATTTGCCACCCCTACAGTTTGAGACGGAAATCAACCTATATATATATCACTGTTATAATTATGGTGGCTGTACACATGCAAACAAGTGCAACAGCGCATGACATATGTAGAAAGCTATAAATACTCACTAGTCGAATAGCAAAATGGCTAGCTTGCTCATCTTGAAGCACTCACCATCAACTATAAGCCGGTCTGAGATTCAGCATTGCAAGCTGTACAACAACTGCTGTATTTGTGTGATGATTTTTTCCTCTTCATGATGTATGATCAATAATACCAAAAACGACATAATGTATCACAATCTGACCATTTCTGCGTCGCTTGCGTTAAAAGTTGGATTAAGTCTTTGCGGTCGCATTGTAACTAATTTCCTATCATGATCAGCTCAGCAAATTATGAGATCCTACATCTCACATGACCTCTTTTTAGTACACTACACTTGGTGTAGTTATGATGATGAACTTGATTTGTGATCACGGCTGTTTTTTCTCCTCCCACTTCTCAACACTCATCTGAAGCTACTCAGGGTTAGAGCTGGAACTTTCTCGCCGAGATGTGCTGTGTGCCCGTCGAGTTGTTTTGACTGCATCAGTAAGCCCAGTGTTACATCAAGTATACCTTTACACCTGCTTGTTCTCGTGGTTACAACTCGCATACGACAAGTTCCCAGTTTAACATTTCCCTTCTGGTGATGCTGCTGAGATTAAGCCTACTCTTGCCTATCTTTTTTCTCTTTATTGGTTCCTCCGTCAAACATCTTCAGTTTCTTCACCTCTGTCATGATGTCCGTAGAGGATGCTGTTTCGCCCAGTTGCATCCACCTCCCTCCAAGTGGTCCAAAGTTAGCTAACTAGCGAATAGCCACTACAGTCAGCAGCTGTTAATGGCTAATTTAGCAACACGTAAAACTGAAGAAAAGTGTCTTTAGGAAAAAAAGTCCTTAAGAAAAGTGGGTACATTTCCGTAACTGAAGGCAGAGCAGCCAGGGGACATCAGGGGGAGAACCAGGGAATATTTTATAATATGATTCAGTTTCACTGACATGGTAGTGGTTTGTGAGGTAGTGCTGTCAAGCCCTGAGCGCTTCTCGCAGGAGATTGTACCCACTAAGTG
Organism: Acanthopagrus latus; assembly: GCF_904848185.1. Lineage (NCBI taxonomy): Eukaryota > Metazoa > Chordata > Actinopteri > Spariformes > Sparidae > Acanthopagrus > Acanthopagrus latus. The sequence goes on along the minus strand of NC_051041.1, from coordinate 9,848,844 downwards.
AGACTGACAGAGGCACCATTCTCCTGATTACAGGTTAGTGTACCATCAAAATGATTCTGAAGCTGTTACTTTTGGTGAAAAAAAATCCCCAAATGTTGCTGAAAGTAAACAAGAGGTGATTTTTTTTTATTTATCTCCAAAGCAGGGAGGGTTTTCATTCATGCTAACTCAAATCAGTGATTTTCGTCTGAAAATATATAGGTACAGTACAGCAAGCGGCAATGCAGAACGTGTGCTGTACACAGACATATTTTGATAGTCCTGCAAGGACAATTCATGGTTGTACAGAGACTCTGATCTTCCCATTAAGAGAAATAAATGTTGAAGAAAATATCAATAGCATAATGGTATTAGAAATGACAGATTGCATTTCCTATTAAACCAATATTCCCGTACCGACACAAAGTTCTTCTTCTGCTAAGATTTAATGCACATTTCTTCAAGTTGTAAATGATGTTTCCACATCTTATTGATGTTGTGTTTGTCTATTTTCTATTTTAATTGGAATGAAAGCAACCAGCAAGAGCACCAAAGATGCATTTACCCTCCCTACTGTTGTGTAAATTAAGACTTGAACGTTTTCAAAGGCTGCTTTTCACAAAGTTAGTCGAGTGTGGTCGATGTCACCTCCCCAAAAATTCAAAGGCAATAAGATGAGTAACTGAACATCTAAAATTAGAGCGGTAACAAGCACAGCAAAGCCAGTTTTGATTGGCAGTGATGTTCTTGTGATGAAAACATATCAAACTGTGATATTTGCAAACCAATCCACCTCTGGTTTGAAGCCAAATTCAGATCTATTTTAGCTCAAGTCTCAGCCGTGTCAACACATGTTGATCTTCTTGTGAGGGAAAGACGGTTCACGCGATTGCTCCTCCTGTGATCTCGGACAATTAAGCCACCATTTGCAAACACGAAAATGTCACACCTAAGAGCCAGTTATTTAAATTGTCTCTCATTTTGTGCAACAACTCAGCAGAGAGAGGAGATTCAGGGGGTTAATTGGGTCTAGGGACACAGCACACACACAGACACACACACAAATACACACATACACACATACACACCACCAAATCCTCTTAGCTTTATAATGAAGGAAGTAGAGATGGGTACAGGAGAGGAGAAGCAGAGAGAAAAACATGGTGAAGCAGGGAAGAAGAAAAAGAGGGCGAGAAAGAAGAGATGAGAGAAATAAAAAAAAAGAGGAGACAGAGATGCAGGTCAGGATAAAAGGATAAACACTGAGGGATGAAAAAAAAGGAGGGGAGGCTGTGATGGAAGGAACAGAGAAACGAGAGACAGAAAAAGTTGAAGGGGTGACAGTTAAGAATGGATTGTAAAATAACAATGCATTGTTGCCATGGAAACAAACATTTTTATCAGCCCTAGAGGCGAGGAAGTAACCTGCTTGTTAAACCTCCTGTGCTATCTTGTTAAGCTGTTGTTGTGTTTGTGTGCGAGCAACAGTATGTTTGCAGTCGTGCCGTTCCCTAATGAAAACACTGTGGGTACACGCTCTGCTTTGGGTTTTTGTATCCCTTGGTTTTTTTAGATTAATTACAATCTTCTCGCTGAAATGCACGTACAGTGTTTTGATAGGTTTATTATGTCAGCAAAGAGTGAGTGTAGTTTGTATGTTTGTATATAGGCCATCATTAGTTGGGGAAGTTGTGAACTTTTCGTTGGAAGTCAGACGCTTCACCCTCATCTTAAGCTCCATTACTGTGGATATGTTAATGGATAAAAGGTTGTTTTAATCCAACTACATTTGGAAAATTGCGTTAATTCCCAAAGGGGCATATAGTCCTCCTACAGAATTCACACGAAAACATAAACATCACCAAAATTGCTCATGTAGTGAAGAGAGACTTCACCTATGATCTCAGGCGTTTGGAACCTAAACAAGATTATCAGTTTCCCGATGCTTGGACACAATAGAGATAATTTATATTCAAGCAAAGTGAAGAAACACAGAGCATAAAAAGATAATGCTGCTACAGAGTTGACACAAATACCAGCCGTTTTTACAAAAGGAAATATGTCTTTCGTAACCCTCTGGGGAGCTCTGTGATCACAGACAAAATGCTCAAATCAGGTCAGTTCATATCAGCAGCTCGCATACCTCCTCGCATGCTAATGCGGCACATCCCTTTTCAGCACAAAGCACTGTCAACAAAAAGATCAGATCTAAGTCCTGCACCTGATGATTTGAAAGCAGACTGACAGCTTTTTTGACGGCCTCCACACAGCCACAGGAGATTCGGCCATTTTCTGGTCATGTGCAAATCCAGATAAAGATAAATACTCAATCTACTGAAGAGCACATCTCAGTTCCTTAGAGTCTGTTTTCAGTCTCTGTGCTCTCTGTTTACATGTCTTACCTTTATATGTTTGATTAAAATTAGCATCCTCTCAATTTATGGTTTGCATGTTTTCCGCATTTCCCATTATCTCTCTGTGCTAGAGAAGTCCACATTTCCTACACTGAAATTAAAGGGATTCCCTGCAAATGATTCATCTGATACCATTTAATTTTGTAGTTGTATCACACTGATAACTAGCATCACTGCTAACTGTTGAATCTACAGTTGTATTGACGGATTTGTTTGTTCTGCCATCTCGCGATGCTGCCATCACTACAGTGGTCATAGTGACTCAGTGTTTGTCGCTGCATGCTAACTGTAGGTAAGACAGTTGAACTGACAATGTTAGACAATTGGCCAACCGATACTAAAGAAGGTACATTAAATGGATGCACTTCCTCCACAAATCAAGTGACTAGTGCTGTGCCCGCTCAGCACAGATTATCTGGTAGTGAATGGTTTATAGATCAAGTCCTAAATTTCCTTAACTGCCCACAGACCCAAATAAGTACAAACATGTTTGACATTTATAATTTAAGATCTGTGTGATTGGTCTTTACTTTCTGAGCTGGACCACAACAACAAATAGTCATCCCAGAGCAGCTGGCAGTGCTGCCAAGCAACAGAAAAACATTAGCCCTTGAAGCTACTGTTAGCTAAAACCTCACCACCAGTTCTCACTGAAGAATAGAAAATCCATGCTGACTGCGTCTCCAGACTCATCCAGACTCACTCGGTCTTCTGCTTTATTTTATTCTCACTGCAACAAATTACAACAGCAAGTTGTTGCGCCATCTCTCCGTTTTGTTTACGTCTGCTCCCCCATGAGATCATGCGAGCAGATCTCAGGCTTCAGTCTGTATGTCCATGAAGTAAGACCACTGAAACCACGCCTTCACTGCTGCACAGCGTTCGTTGTTCATGCAAAATGTATAACTATTGAACGTGTTGTGTGTGTGAAGTAGATCTGATGAACAGTCCTCGAGACATGTAAATAACACACAGACAGACAGAGATTTGTTGCTTTACAGTTTGACAGTAATGAATGCCACAGCTACAATAAGCAGCAGAAATGTCACCAGCTGATGGTTGAACTGACGCATTCATCCAGCAGCTTTCGCAGCCAAAAACTTAGAAAACAGGATGTCAGGGACAGGGAGGACAGGCGACCATAAAATCATTCTGGGTCCTGCGGTGCACTTGAATAGAAGTGACTCATCCACACACAGTGATATGACGCAGATGATGGAGCTGTATTATATTCTGTCTTTGTCAATGTCAATTTATTTTTTGTAGAATTTTAATCTTATACGCTATGCAGTGGGCGGATTATTGCACAGGAATTTCTTGGTCAGCTAAGACAGTAAACGGATCAGGGGAGAATATCATATAGAAGTTTGGCACAAATACACGAACACATGCACCAGCCAGTCCCTCTCCATCACTTTTTCCTCATTTCCAGTGAACCTCTCTGTCGCTCCCTGTGATGGTGCTTATTTCAGTGTCACAGAGTTGCAGAGCCAGGCAGTTATTCCATTGAGTTATACCATATCTACTCCACTGGAGGAGAACAGGATCATATCTTTCATCTTAGACAATGATGAAAGGCAGAAGTTATGTGTGTAATCGCCAGGAACCACATAGACCACACTGAGGGCTTTTCAAAAAAAGACCAAATTAATGATAAGGGATAAAAAGCTTTGATGTCATTACTAAATCAAAAAAAATCTTTTATCTTTATTTTATCATCATGCTTTTTTTCGCCAGGGTGTTGAATTTAATTTCTTTGCCCACGCAAAGAAGAAGGAATTCTCTTCTTTCCACAAAGACAGTAAGACATTTCTGACCATTATTCATTAACTTACTTTTCCCAAACCATAATGATATTTTACTCAGATATGTCCCCACTCACTCTCTTAATTTGCCAGACTGCTCTTCAACAAAATGCTATCATTGTTAGATAAATGTTGTGACGGCTGCAACAGACTGACTCACTCCATCTGTGTTCATGTGTGTGTGCATGTGTTGTAGGACGCAGGGGGAACAAAGGATTTCCATGACACAAGGGGCCCAGGACAGGACTAAAGGGGTGGGGGGTTGGAGGAGCAGAGGATAAATTAGGAAAACGTAGCCCAGCAGAGCCGCCGACAGACTCTGGAGGAGTCAAGACAACAGAAGAGGGGATCAGAGGATAAATGAGGAGTAAATGACAAGGAAGTTTTAGAAAGACATGCTTTAATGGTTTTAGGGTCGAGCACTTTAGAGGGCTTTTTTTCTTTGCAGTTTCTGAGCCTCAGAGCCATTTAACTTTGTTACAAAAAAGCTCAGTGGAAGTCTGGCATAAGTCTGCTCAGGTCTGCTCAGTTAATGGGAGGCTGTGTGGACCAGTTAACTGAATTTTGGGGGGATTTAAAAGTCAACTTAAACAGCCAAAGTCAGTCTGACCTTGCATGTTTTTAATCCCCCTGTGACACTGTCTGCAAGTCTATACCGGAAAATATGAACTGAACATTTCAAATGTCAATAAACCGTGGCTCCATTTATTTTGAAAACATTAGCATATGTGCCAGCCTGTTTCGAGACATCTGAGTCACTGCTTACATACAAACAACTCTGTCTTTTAGAAATTGTGTTTATTTTGGGTATCACTTTATTATAATCATCAATGATACATGGCACATTTATTGTTTATTAAACTTTAGTAGTTAACAAAGAAATGCTAAAACATGTATCAAGAAATTCTGGAGGATTCTAAACATCAGAGGCAACTTTACAATAAACAGTTTGAATTTTCTGTCTATTAATGATGGTTATTATGAAAGGTTACTTTATTTTGTTTTTATCAGTACAAGAAAGATATAGGAAGCGGGGAATAACGCAGTACTGTGACACCCCTACTCACATTGCTTGGTACAGTTCATTGAAAGATTGTGGTTGTGGTTAAAGAAAAACTTGAGGCAAGACATGCTTGCATGTTACATTTGACCATAACCATGTTAACTGGATGAACATGTAGGGGTTGTCATCCTTTTTTGTGAAACAAAGCAAAAGCTTTCTCTCATTTGTAAATGGTAAAAACATGAAAAGGGACAAAAGTCTTTATGGACAATTTCAGGCCTAAATCTGAGAAACATCACATTCATGGTGATTCTCACAAACTACTCCTCCCAAACGTTGTGTATTTATTAAGAGAAGTTTAACCTCATACAATCAGTAAGTGTTGTACTTTTTATACCTTTTTATATTTAGTTTAAGCTTTTCACTGTGTTGCGCTGTTTGATTTGATGTTTTTTTCATTCAGTTGTTAGTTGTGTCAAGCTGAAGTAGAGCATGTGAACGTTCGTCCGTGTTGTCACGCTTTTCTAGAAAACGCTTTGTAAAATCTGGTTTGATGGTTGATTATCAGCGCTCACCCAGACGTCTGTTGTTCCCCCAACAATAGACTACCACCACCAGCCCTGCTCTGCTTGTGTGTGTGTGTGTTTGTGTCCGCGTGTGTGTGCGTGCGTGCGCGTGCGTGTGTGTGTGTATGTGTGTTAATCATGCAGCTCTTATCAGCGACCGTCAGACCTGCAGAGTCTCCGATGTGCTCCCTGCTGATAGCTGCAAACACAGAGGTCTCCTCCCCCATTGGGGTTTTAAATAGAGAACTAATAGACCTCGGCTCAGAAAATAAAAGCTGAAGATCATTACCAGGCGAGAATGACAACTCGGTAGAAGAGTAACTAGAGTAACAAACAGCTGATGATACACTGGCCTCTTGACGTGCAGTCGCAGAGTGGGAAGGAGCTGGGAAAGACACCGCCGTACGAAACGCCTCCATCAGATTTCCACAGTTCCTCTGCAAAATCTAATGAAAACGTGCTTCATCAAGCAGAAGATCTGCCGCTTTTTATTCAAATCCATGCAGTCTTTTGCATACATTAGATAAAAATACAGGAAAGACGTCTCAGAACTGAGGGCTTCAGGATGAAAATCACAAAAGGAGTTAAATCTAGATGCACCTCTCTCATTTAGAATTACATATTCACCTTCTTTTCTCATAAAATTAGCATGAAAGATGTTGCATGTACTTACTCAACATCTTCTGGATTAAGTCTATTTTACAACCTGAGGCATTAGAGGTCAGACAGAGTCGACTGTGTGTGTTCATGTCCTGCAAATTGTGACTGTGACTCTGATTTCAGCTTTGACGTTGAGAGAAAGACGCGCAGAGAGGAGGGGGTGAAAGGATAAAATCACTCATTAGAGTCTATTCACTCCGTCCCTGTGGTGCCAATGGAAAGGCTCTTAACCTGCTGACACACTCACACACACACACACACACACACACACACATATACGCACACTCACACACATAGAGAAAGAGAGCGCTGTAATGAACAGTCGAGGGAGTCCATCGCTTCCTTCTGTTCACATTTAGACGTCTGATTGGCCGAGACCTCTGACCATAAAGGTCAAAGGGTCAAAATTCTGACCCCAAGGACAGCTGCATGTATTTGTGTGTGTGTGTGTGTGTTTGGAGGGGGGGGTTGAAACAGTGAACTGACTTGAAAGGGCCAGATGCAATAGCAAAACCCCTTGTAAATATTTTGATGGAGAACTTTAATGAAAACTTAATGAGACTTCACAGATTTTTTTTCATGAATAAACACATTTTAATGCGTCAGTGTGAATAGCAGGTCAGCGGCTCATGAACTGGATGTGTGGGAACTCCAGTCTGCAGTTGACAGCTCGTTAACACAAGGACATTTGACCGCCAACCCCAATCACTCTCTCTCTCTCTCTCTCTCTCTCTCTCTCTCTCTCTCTCTCTCTCTCCCTCTCTCTCTCTCTCTCCCGACCCGCCCTCAGGCTCTGCAGCAACAAGGTCAAAAACAGAGGTGGAGGAGGGGGGTGTGATTCGGGCAGGAAGGTGTTTGTGCTGATATTTCACTTAACCACACATGGCTGACAGATCTGTGGATGAAGAATGGGCCTAGAACATTTGAGAAGCTCGGTCCACAAAAAGTACATGAGAACCCACAAGAATGGGGGGTGAAACCACCAGTCCTGCTAAGCCGTTCATGAAACCCTTCTATTGTGGCATATAGTATGTGAAACAATCAATAAGAAATCCTGAAAATCCAAAAAGGAAAAAAAAGCAATCAAAAGAAAAACTGTCCATCACACTCTGAGCTTAGTGTTGCCCCATAATGATACCAACAAGATCTCACAATTTTTTAAAGAAACTAAATACCTAAGTAATTCTTTGAGCTCTCCTCCAGTCTGTAAACAGCTCGGCATCAGAGCAGAACACAGCGTGTAATCCTCACAAATTTCTCACCTTCCAACTCTTTTCTTCAAATACGTGAACAATGCAAATTTTGTGTAATCACGCTGTTTGTCTCATGCACATAGAGCTTTTTTCGCATTGACTGTGCACAAAAAAATATGCCTTGTGTTCGATCTGTATGCACAATGTGTCAACAAAGACTCGCTCCCAACTTGTCAAATATGGCACGATGACGCCCTGTCAGTCCTTCTGGCGTCAGTCAAGTTAGCACCAATACATTTGCAGCGTTCCGTTAGACTTTCTGACAAACAGTTCCCATATTATGGTGATTTATAGTAGAGTGTATTGGGCTGTTAATGTTGTGAAACAGTCGCAGTTTGACTGGGCTTAAGCACAATAATGAATTAGTTAGGCATAGCGAAATATCATACTTTGGTCTAGAATAGCTCGATTCAGTCAAGTCACTTGCATAACTTTGGTTACATAATTTACATGCATTCATTTACTTACGTAACAGAACTTATAAACAAAACAGAGCTGATTCTTGGTCACACACGGGATGAAAACCCCGATCTCCAGGGGAAAGGTCCAGTGTTTGACCTACAAATCATACTCCTGCACCAGAGTATCATTTGCAGAAATGACATTTAACTACAGAGTAAAACTGTCATAAGTGACAGCGGAGCTATTTTCACCAATGTCTCTCCAATAATGAATGTATGGTCTGGTTATACATTCACAGTATACATCTAACTTGTAAAATTGTATTTCTTTCCTTAGTTAAATTGTCAATAATTTCATCTGTATTGTGTGCGGGTTTTACCGACATTGCAGTGGTTGAAGAGTTTGACAGCCTCTTTTTAATCTGTTTCAATTTTCATCCATCATTGTGGTCTGTAATGTGCAAGTTCAAATGCAGCTCCCAGCCAGTAGCACCACTTTGGCCTTGTCACTGAAATAGGGGCAAATGACCAATTTTAAAACTCAAATCACAGTTGTTTGCCTCGCTTGTACAGGATATGAGTGTGGCTATTGTAATTGAGGCAACTGGTTGTTGTTTATGTTTTTTTCCGTGCTGCTGCTCCACAGTTTGCTCGTTTGTAGCACTTTGCTGTGTTTTTAAAGTGGGCAGAAAGTGGAGCCACACAGCAGCCAAAAGTTTGGCAACAGGCTCCCTTGGGTCAAACTGTTGAATGGAGGCTCTGCACTGCTCAAAAACCAAATGAAATCATCAAGTGAAGAAGACATTGTTATCAGAATTACATCACAGTGTAATTGCTTATCATTTCACCATTCTCTTTTTAACCTTTGCCAAACGTGACAGTAATTGTGGGGTGCAGAGGCGCATGTCAGCGGAGCGATCACTGCCTGCAGAGAGGATGAAAAAGATGACGATGAAGACAGATAAAGGTGGGGAAAAATCCTGTAAAGAAGCAAGGATGGAGTGGGGGTCATAACCTAAATTCAATTTAAGAAATAAAATGTTTAAATCATAATTGGCGGTTAAAAAAAATGAATCAGCCCTTAGCAGGATGTGTGACAGCATCAAAAAAAATCAACAAACGGAAGCGAGAGGGACGAAAAGGTTTCGAGATACAGGAAGGTAAAGAATTGGGCCAAGCAGGGATCAGCTTCACACAGAGATCACAGACACGGAGTGCTGTCTGTCTGTCTGTTTACCTCCCTCGCTCCATCTTTACCTCCATCACTGTCTGATTTTCTTCTCTCTGTCTAAGCCTGTCGCTGAGAGAGAGAGAGACAGGGAGAGTCAAAGAAAGACAGATAAAAGATAAGCAGAGGCAGAGAGATGGGGCTGCAGTAGAAATACAGGCAGCTAGAGGAGAAAGGCAGAAGACGAGAAGATAATGCACATAGTTTTAGCTTTATGAGCGGGTCAATGAAAGCAACAATGGGTCCACTCTCTCAATTTCTCTTTTTTCACAATAGGCAGTGGACAGGGCAGTAAGGTCGGAGAACAACTGAGAGAAAGATCACTCTCTGATCGATAGACCAGAGACAAAACAGCAGCATCTCCTGCTTGAAAAAAGAAAAAAAAAGCTCTTCACTCAATCTGGCACTCACGGTCTCCTAGTCTAATAGGGCAAACATTTAAAAACATACCATTTTCTGTAACTTGATTTACTTCTGTAAAAAAAACAATCAGATATCCCTGCTCTCCCTCTTTAAAACAATCAAATGAAATGCTGTACCTTTGCACATGATGGAAGAATCAGCATGGTCTCCTCTTCAGTCGGCGCACAGTCTTCTTATTAGCCATGTAAACACTGTCCACAGTGACTCATGTGTAAGATTAGGAAAACCTGAATTGGAAAATCTCTTTGTACATTATTAAGAGCTGCTTTTAGCAATATGGCAGAATGTCTGTTTCAGGCACTTGGTAAACATAAATGTCCCTTAAACCAGTTGACAATAGATCATACATGGTTCAATAAGTGGATTTTGTGCCTGAACCTGACCAGAGCATAAGCACAGCATTGTGACAAGAGAAAAATACAAACATTTTACCTAAGTTGCAACGTAAACTTACCGGCGCGTTCGCAGAAATATATTTAGCCAACATTTACTCTGGCATGGGTTGCTCCAATCACTGATCTGGAGAAGACCAAGATCATTCTTCCCCAGATAAAGTCTACATTTGATGGGAAAGCCAGACGGGCCTTAACTGGGCTGCAAGGGAATTGAACCACCCCATGACTACAAATCTTTAAAATTGAATCAAAGGGCAATTTCAGTTTGGCAGTGAACATACACGCGTAGCTGCTCAACAGTCGGTCTCAGTCAGTCAATCTGATGGGTTACTTGGATTGTTGTACGGGAAGGCACGTAGTGGTTTGAGTAAAAAGTCAGCTCATGTTTTATTGTTATTGCGTGCGTGTGTGTGTGTGTGCGTGCGTGTGTGTGTGTTGTGTGAGTGCGTGTGATTGGACAGATTGTGAGGAGACGGAGAGAGTCGAGAGGAGATCGTGATGACAAAAAAAATTACATGCACACATTTAGACATATACACAGGAAGAGAGGGGATGAGGAGAGTAATCATCTCCAATCAAGATGTTATTGATTTGCTGCTTGATTTGCCTCTCTGTCTGTCTCTCCTACCAGCACCTGGCTCTTGTCACAGTAGGACACTGAGGCTCAGTAGCAGCAGCGAGCCCGACAGTTATACATCATTATCTTTCCGTCTTACACACACGCATGAAATCGCTCCGTGCGGCTCGGAGACGAAACTCTCACAGATGTTTTTCGCTCTCTTCTGCTCCCCAATCACGTTTGGCTGCTTGTCTGCGGCCACGGCGCCTACACACAAACAGAAGATCCTTAAAGGAGGATAAAATGCCTCCAGTGATGTCACTGGTTGTTGCACTGTGGGAAATGTAGGCGCCAGGTTTGGAACGCAGTTTGCTGGTCAAGTGTTTCACTTGTATGACACTGTTGGACTCATTATAGACCATTTGAAAACATAATCGATGCAGCAGAACCAGCGATACCGGCTCTTACTCCACACGTTCTTGTTATTTTCTGGTGCGCACACTACCAGCAATGCAACAGCCACTGAGTGACTTCACTGGAGGCCATTTGTCAGATTACATGCTTCTTTCTCTGGAGCGACAAAAAGCTTTATACTACTTCCTGAAGATCCTGGAGATCTGTAAACACACTGTAATGTGTAGAATTGGTAGGTTTACCCTTTAAATGTCTCCATTTAGGACTGAGTGCCTCTAAACATTTCTTCTCTTGCATATTTTATCATTTTAAGCTTGAATATTAGGGCAGGAACAGGCTCGATTCCTATGGTAGTCCTTTGGTCTGTTAAACTTTTACATGTTATCTAAATTCTGTTACAAATTAACAGTGTAAAAATTACCTGGTAGTCATACCTGTGTAGAGGTAAAGATATCCCACAAAAGTATTACTTTGGTGAAAGTGACAAATAGCACTTGAGATGAAGTCTTAAAGTATCTGATAATAAATGTACTTAAGAATCAAAAGGACACGTAAACTAAATACTTAATATCATGTGTGTTGACTGATTATCGGATCCAGTCTTCGGGTTTTTTACTGATTATCCAAATCTGTGTTTTTTTAACGGACCAACCCACAAAACCTGGTTGCATGCTGCCAGAAGAAAAGCTGAAGGAATCACAAGGGCTTCCCCAGATGTGTGTGTGTGTGTGTGTGTGTGTGTGTGTGTGTGTGTGTGTGTGTGTGTGTGTGTGTGTGTGTGTGCCCATGTGGTTCAGTGTGTGCGTATAGCCGTATGTTAATCAATGGCGTTAATGTAGCAATGAATTAGTAGTTTAGATGTCACGGGACGCTTAACACAGCTGATCCTTACCAGACGCTCACACACACATACACACACACACACACACACACACACACACACACACTTTGAGCCCACAGGACCCCTGGAGACCACAGGCGGACATTGTATAGTAGCCTAATTATCCCAAATTGCTAAAGTAGTAGAGAGGGTGTGTGTCAGTGTGTGTGTGTGTGTGTGCGTGCGTGTGTGTGTCTGTGTGTGTGTGTGTGTGTGTGTGTGTGTGTGCGTGCGTGCGTGTGTGTGTGTGTGTGTGTGTGGGTGTGTGTGTGTGTGTGTGTGTGTGTGTGTGTGTTCACTCTCACAGCTGCTCCTGGTGTCAAGCCTTTGATAGATGAGAGATAGAGAGAGTGTTCATTTACTGCTCGGAGACACACACACACACACACCTGACTGCTCATTTATTGGTCTAACAGATTGGTCTTTTGTTGCTCGGTCGCTGGTTCACGCTGGAAGAACTGCCGAAGTTCAGACTACGACGCTCGGGGGGAAAACAGCACCCTGTCGTCAAGCGTAAATGCCTTAAATGCTGCAACCAGACCTCCTATGAAATTTGCAGTTATAATTAGGAAATTAGAGGCGTCATAAACAGACAGGAGTTTGACAATGAACAGACGCAGGGGAGAGTGAGTGTGTGATGGATGAGTGAATATGATTGCCTTCAGCGCCGACAAAAAGAACTTCTCTCACGGGGGGTTTTCTATTGTCGGGGAAGTTTTTTCACTTAACCGCGGCCAAACTTTTAATTTCTGTGTAGCTTGTAGAGGGTTAGCCTGGGGAAAATTCTACAAATCTAATCGATCATTTTATAATATCACGGAGATCGTTGTCATACGTAGGAGTGCATGGGCATGAGGGGCTGAGAGATGGACTGGTTTTAGTCTTTCAGAGCAAAAGCTGACAAATAAACGAGTGATGTGACTGTGAATTAATGTATCGTGATGATTCTGTTTATAAGAGACTTGGCTGGATTGCTGGTGGTTCCAGTCAAAGAACAAAAGGAATATTCCGCATCTGTATTGATAATAAAAGATAGCCCAAAAAAGTGTAGTAACAAAGACATTCTGCCTCATGGATCTATTTTGTTTAGTGCACAGACCATAAAAGCAACAACACACCGCCAAGAATGGATCAAAGGATGTACAAAGCCAATATATGTTTGATGACTTTCTCCGCTTTTTTTTCATTTGTATTTATATGTTGTTGCCCTGGAGTAAGAACAAGATCTTTACTGTCTCAGATTTCTCCAGAACATTTTGTCTGCAGGGTCAGAGCTTAATTGTCAGGGCAACAAGGATAGTTTGGTGAAACTGAACTTTATTTTTAGATAGATAGGTAGATAGATAGATAGATAGATAGATAGATAGATAGATAGATAGATAGATAGATAGATAGATAGATAGATAGATAGATAGATAGATAGATAGATAGATAGATAGATTTTGTAATCCTTTGTCTTGTTTTTTCTGTGGGACAATGCTCTCCCCCTTTCTTCTCCACCCACTCATCCATCTCCTCATTCCTCCATCCCTCCATCTCTTCGATATTGATGAAGTGACGGGGCCACAGGCTGAAAGACACCACCTCATCTGGTTTAAATTACCTCCGAACTGCACACACACCTGCACCAGCACCAGCACGGCTGTGTGTGGGTGTAGAGGGGTGGGAGGGTAGAGCCTCTGGGATATGCGGCAGGGGAACGCCCATGACCCCCCGACCGTACAAATAAACACACACACATAAGCGCGCGCACACACACACACACACACAACAGGGAGAGAGCAACAGAGCGGGTGGGGTGTGAAATAAGCTGTAAGGCAGAGGGGATATTAAGCTGCCACATGTGTTCTGTTTACTATTCTCTAATTAACCCCCAGGCTGTCTTATAGACTACACACACACACATACACCATATCTTGTCTGTGATAAATTGGCTGTGGTGTCATACAGCCTGAACATCATCAACAGTAATATTCTGTAAAATGACCCCAGCAAAGACGCCAAAAAGAAAACCAGCATGTGCGTATATAAAACACCCTGTTAAATGTACATAAAGGACAAATGTGTGTGAGGACGCTGACCTCCAAGTTTGACTTCTTTACCCGTCCCATGGTACACGGGGGGCAGCCATCTTACTCATATCCATGATGGATGGCTCACCAGGAAGCACACACCGGAGATGTATGAGTTTCCTCCACCTGCTTCATTGCTGTTGATCCAAAAGAAGGATTATTGTTGGGCTGCAGAGTGACTAAAACTGACAGAACGCTTCAGATCATATAGTGTGGAGAGAAATGTAACTACTGAACAGTAACTATCGATTATTGATGTTTTTTATGCTCTTATTTAAGTGCACAGATGCGTTACAGAGGTAAACAGGTGCCATACGGAGCTTTTTGTGAGAATTACCTTGTTGTTCCACGTCCTGGTACAATTTTGGAGATGCCAAGCTGCCTTCACTCCACACAGCCTCATTTAAAAGACTTATTCTGGAAATTCAGCGCCAAATGTTTTTTCTCTGCCCATTCTGCTGGCAGCTTTTTCTTGTTTTGACAACAGCAAAGACCCACATAGAATTTCTGAAGTCTGAAATTACACGTGCTGTGTGTTACCCAGCTGCTTACATTCTTGCCAAAAACCCATTGTGATTTTCTTGAGGCCCAACAAACAGTGCATTATCTTCCTCATATTAAAAAAAAACTGAAAAGCCAATACTTTGAATACTGCATTGTTCAAATTCATGTTTATATTGGCTAGTTTTGTGTGTGCCCCCCCCCCAACATTTGCTGGTGCATTGCTATGTCTCTTGATGTGTTACCACCACAAACTGTTGTTCAGCACACCAACATGAAACTGAGGGAGGATGTGGACCCATTTGGACAATATTTTAGATAAATACGAGTAAATATATCACCACGTTAAATTAGATTTACGTGTGTTGTAGACAATCGCTGAAGCCTCAAGTTTGCCGTTACGGCACTTGCCATCTTGGAGTTAGAGTGTGAAGCTGGCAAAGATGTCCTGATTGGATCTGACTGAGAACCCAAGGTAGCCCTAAAAAAATGCCATGCTTTATTGTCTGTTAAACTCTAAATGGGACAATTATCTACAAAATAAACTTCACGCTGTTTTGAAGATGATTTTAAACTATTCGTGAGTTATGAGACCATAAACCCATTAGTAAAATGTTTACTGAGGTAATAAATCAAGTCAGAACAAGGGTTATTTTCCTCATATGCTTTCATACAGTCAGTCTCCTTTTTTGACTATCTCCTGGCCATTAAAAAGAATGCAGGTTTAAGGAACATCCACACTGGCTTCACTTTTCAAAACATGAAACTCTAGTCCACTATTAAATGTACGTGCATACACCAAAAAACTTAATCCATGAACATTTGTGCCTGAGTTGAGTTACATCAGATTTGTGTTATCAACAAAGGTGGATGTATTTATGACCCCCAGAAAAGCCAATACTGTACATTGGCAGTGAGCTAGCGAGCCATGGCAAACACCAAGGGTGTGTGTGTTGAACTCAGGTCCTGCACTGAGCTCAGCACTCACCTGAGACTCCGGTTCTCTCTCTTCTTTTTCCACTTTCCTCTCTGAAACACACCCTACAATGTAGATCACCCTTTGCAGATCACTGCTGCAGTCAGGTTGATAAACAGGAGTGAAAATACACTTTTAAATTCCAAAAGTTTAAATGTAATCTTTGTGTATCAATCAGCAAACCATCAGCAAACAGCTCAAGAATCAGAGCAGAATCTGATTTGACTCCAGGTGTTTGTTCCTCCAGAAGTTCTGGCTCTGCATCCAACTTTCTCCGCCAGAACTGGTCTGAGCAGCAGCTTTGCCTCACCGGCCCCGCCTTCAACATACATGACTCAGTAAACGTCTTTTGATAGATAACCCTCTAGTTCCATTACAAATTGTGCATTTAACACCTCTCCAGATGTTCCTAACTTCTGTCATTACACATCTGTTCATTGGCCATCTACTACATCACAGAAGCTATCAACACTTGTAGCCAAAAAAAAAAAAAAAACACAAATCAGTTCTTTTTAGTGTGAGTAATTTCCATAAGCATGGGCATTTATAAGGTTAAGGAGATGTCCTTATGTGCACATACGATGATCTCACCAATAATGCGATCAGCTGTCACCAGTAATGCTCTCATTTTTCGTAATAGAGTGAGTCAGAGACAAGAGGAGAAGAAGAGTGGGCGGACACTGGCTGCGTTTTGAGTGTTGGAAAATGAGCGGCTTCTTAATAGAATTCACCATGGTGTCTTTTCCTAAGGTGTCACACACAGCTACATACACACTGAACACGGAAACACACACACACACACGCACTTTGATATACACATAGCACATACACACACACAGAGGGCTGTGGGAAGTGAGCAAGTCTAATTGAAAAGAACCAAGCAGAGAGAAATCTGATAGCTGCAGTTTGGCCTGAGGGGGGAGGAAAAAAACGGGAGGTGAGCAATAGAAAAGGGTGAGACGAGGAGACAGCGAGGGACAAAGAGATAGAGACTAACTGAGTGAGATACAAATGCCATGATGTGATGGCTAGACTGCTTCCTTTTATTTATTTATTTATTTTTTATGACCGTTTTAGACTTGTATCATTGAAACTTTGTGACATTGTGACATTACTAAATGATGCTGTGTAATGTCTGTCTGTGTTTGAGCGTTCTGCCACTACCAAAATACAACAAGAAGCGGATGAGTGGAGTTTTGTTTGTGCCTTTGGGTGTGGCAATTACAACCACTTGACACCAAAACATTTGTATTTGTTGCCTGTTCTGTTTATTATCACAATGGAAGATATGCCTCTGTTGATTTTTGTAATGTGATTTTTTTTTAAAGCTGAGAGCACCACAAGTTAAACTCAACAAACCTACTTTGTATTGAGGTCAAGGCATAAATCTTGGGGGCAGATACATGAAAACCTCTCCAAAGTTACTGTTTCTTTTGGTTCACTTTTCTATTTCATGTGATGACGGTGTGTTTATGTTCTGGTTGGGTTTAGACACAAAAAACACTTGGTTAGGGTGAGGAAAACATCATGTTTTGGCTTAAAATACCTGTTTTGGTCGCCAGAAATGTGGCTGGGGATGTCCTGGCTTCTTACTTACGGTGTGTTTAAATGTGTTTTTATGACATCATGAAAGAGCTGAATATTGACATTATATTATTGTATAATATTGTCTGATATTATTGCTATTTAACACTCGTTATCTTGTATTCCTCAGGTTCTGAAGCGTTTTAAGCTACATCCATCTGCTAGTTAAAAACTAGGTGAGAACTTGTTTTCATGCTGCAAAAAAAGATTCTGGTCGTCACAGTCGTCGTGTTAATTCAGTGCTGACTCAGTCAGAGCTGTCGCTGTTCCCTCAGCTGTCTCACTTTCCCCCTGGCTTTGCACATTTGTCTCGTGTTATTGACCGTTTCTATGTCCGGCTCATGTGGTGTGTAATCATTTTTTAGTTGTGGCTGACAGCTTGTATACAGTGTACTGTATGCTGGGTTGATCCGTCACACACAGGAATAGTGGGTTCAGACGTACACTGCAAAGGTTCCACAAAGAACCTCATAGAGAAAGCTGGTTAAAAAAAACTTTATCTATAAACTGTTCTTTAAAACTGTAGTATTTGGTTAATGATTGTAACAGCCAAGCATCGGATCCAACCGCATAATTTTTTCTGAAGTTGTTGCAGGTTTCACAGCAAGAACCGCGGGGTCTTTTAGCCAACAGCACCATGACAAAATGGAGAGAAAAGGAGTGAGAGTCCTGCATAATGTCCCTTTGTCCTGCCCACACACACACACACACACACGCACACTGACGAGTGCGAGATGGACACACAAAGTTTTGACACCAACATAGACTAATGAGGGGTAAGAGTAATTTGTGTTACTGAGATATAGTAACAGCAAAGGACACAAAGTGAATTATATTATGACCCAAACAAAGGCCATGCACACACTCACACACACACGCACACACACACACACACACAAACACACACAGTCGTAGCAGCCGCACGGTCTTTGTCTTGTTTCCACCGTCTTAACTCTCACATGTAATTAGCCTCACTCTCTCTGTCCGTCGCAGATACCGATAGCACACAGGAGGGGGTCAGTGTGTATGTGTGTGTGGGTGGGTGGGTACAGGGACGGGGGGGGTCCGAGCGTCTCAAGGGACAGGTTATGACAAATAAGATTAATGTGTCCCCTATTTCCAGACTGGTGCACTGGCCTCTGTTCTGCTCACACACACACACACACACACACACACACACACACACACACACACACACACACACACACACACACTCGTGTCATAAAAAAACACACATACACGCCTCCCTGATAGCTTTTTCTCTCAGGAGAGGGTCCATATGGGGACCAGAGTCGGATGGGAGCGCGGGTGTGTGTGTAAGTGTGTGTGTGTGTGTGTGTGTGTGTGTGTGTGTGTGTGTGTGTGTTTGTGCGTCACCCTCTAGGACGTCACCTCTCTGTCTTTTCCTTTGTTGTCACGCACGACTTAAAAACAATTATATTTAAAGATGGAATCTAGACTCTCTGTGCGGACTCGCTGCTGCCTTATTTTATTGTATCAAACTTTTCAATACATTTTTATCTTTGATCCAATAAATGCTTTTACGTGAACAAACTCAGTAAAGGCTCAAAAAAGACGCAGAAATGCCAGCTCTAACTAAGCCTGCGCCCTACTTGCATGACCATGTTTGGGTTAGACAATAAACGTTCTAATTTTTGAGCAGCCACCATCTCTGCGTTTAAATTCGACCACTGATTCCTCATCAACAGAGATATTGGAGTCACGTAATAAAACATCGATCTGCTTCTAACAACTGTTTTATATTATTATGTGATCAGCTTTACTCCGTTTCCTTTCATGCAGCGCATTTCACAATACATTGGCACCAAATTTCACTGCTTTTAGAGAATTAATTATGTACGTTGGGTTACATTCCTTGTAGTAATACTCTATTACTGACTTAAGTTTTGTTACAGTTGGTGGGTGTGGTTTGGTCAAAGGGGAATAGTTCCTGCATGGAACTGCTCACAGGGGCTGCAGAATTGTTTGATAGTGTTTTGGAAGTTTTAGGAGTCCAACATATTTTGTAACCAAACCACACACAAAATCACTGACAGCAACTTTGTATTATTGAAGCACATTGGCCAGTTATCTGGACCATTTCTAAAAGTGTACAGATGTAAGTTTGAGCCACAGTGGTTTGTTTTGTAACTTTAAACAATCCAGATATTGCATGCAGCAGATGAGGCCGTATACATTATCTTACTGACTTTTGATGATTATTTTTGTCAAACACCAGGATTCATTTCATTGCTTCGCTCTGATTCTCATATCCTGAAATCTAACGACAGTGTGATCGTGTGCTGACAGTCTCACCAACAAACCTGACACGCCGTCTCGTGGTTCAGTAGGTCTGACTCTTGAAATAGTTTGACATGAGAGCTGATCTGAGTTCAGCGCTGATTTAATTGCTGTCAGATATGTCGGCGACCACGCTGATGTCCTCTGTCCCTGAAGTATTCTTGTGTGCATTCTGAAGAGTGGCTTTTTTAGTCACACACACACACACACACACACACACACACACACACACACACACACACAGAAACACAGACACTGTTGAACCCCCTCCCTGCCCTTTTCACCCCTTGACCTTCGCTCTATTGGCCCTCCATGCTTGAGTGGTCATTACATATAACCAAGACAAAGAGGAAATCTGTGTGTGAGGGAGGGAGGGAAGAGAGAGAGAGAGAGAGAGAGAGAGAGAGAGGGGGAGACAAAATGTGAATTCATTTGTGTGTTTACTTTTTCCCCTTCCACTGTCCCCTCTTTAAAATCAGTGGGTGTTTTGAAGAAGTGCTAAAAAGCACCATTGACACCGCTGTCTGCAATCTGAATGACTGTCGCTTGAACCTTGAGTCACTTTCAACTGAATGCAAACACAAAACTTTTCAGTTACTTGGGGAGTGTGACACGCAGAGCACGGATTTCACCTCGCCGTTCAAAGTTCAAAGTTTGTTGTGTTTGTGTGCGTTCGTCTGCGCGCTCTGTGTGTGCGTGCGTATGTGTGTCGCTGTACGTGTGTGTCAGCCCCTAAGGTATAATCTTTTCCCCTTGTACTCCCGCTGTGCTGCTCTCTCCCCCAGATCTGAGGCCTGTACCCCCGACTGGGACGATGAGTGTGTGTCTGTGTGTGTGTGTCTGTGTGTGTGTGTGTGTGTGTGTGTGTGTGTACGTGTGTGTGTTGTGTACTCCCAGTGAGCACATGTCACAGATACCCAGGAGACACTCACCCCATGGGATCTCTGAGACACACACACATGCCTGAAGGCCCCCAAGAGAGCGAGAACGCAAGAGAGCAGAGGGACGTATGAATGGAAAGAGAGAATTTGTTTTTTTTTAATTCATCTGGTGGTGAGTAAATGCCATACACACACTTTACTTCTGTAGTTTTACAAAGTGTTACAAAAATATAAGTAGTAGAAGAAGAAGAAGAAGAAGAAGAAGAAGAAGAAGAAGAAGAAGAAGAGGAAGATGTCGTAGTGGGCTTTTCCAGACAGGGACTAAAAAACAGGGCACGAGGAGAGAAGGGATGAAGGGAAATCAACAATTTCTTAGAACTAATTGGATTAATAGGAAACAAAATTAATGTTGGATGATCTGGTGTACGAGTGTCTATATGTGCAGCTGCTCATGCACAAAATCAAGCCCGAGAAGCAGATTTAGACGGACCGAGAGAGAGGGAGAAAGGGGGGAAGGATTTGGAGAGACGACGAAGGAAGACAAAAAGAAAAATCATCAAGGGAAGAAGAGAGAGAGAGGGAGACGTTCCTCTTGTCTGTCCTGGTCTGAAACTAATTGGTCCCGGATTAGAGGAGATTATATATATATATATATATATATATATATATATATATATATATATATATATATATATATATATATATATATATATATATATATATATATATATGTATGTATGTATGTATATTGCTATATACAGCAACAGGGAGCGGAAATAAAACCAGTTGCTGCCTCGATTACCAGGATGACACAGTTACAAACCAGTCGTAGAAGACTGTTAAGAGGAACAGTAAAGCTCATTATCTGTACAGGTAGTGAACCTGTAGCTTTGCTGCTCCTCTTTTCCAGTCACAGTTTTACAGCCTGTTAACACCAGGCAGCGACACTGTGTAGTCACAGTAGAAGCAGATATAAGAAAGGAGTGGGTAGGAGGCTGAAACTGAGAATAAGACACAAAAATCCTTATTTATCGAGATACATGCGGCATAAAACAACAATAAAAGTAACAATGTGGTTCTGACTTGAGATGTTAAAGATATAAAATGCAAGAGCGCTGCACTGAAATGTCTGAGAGTGAATAGATCTGTGTTGCGTTTAATGAGTCGACTGTTGCGACTTCTGTGATCAGGAAGTTGGGGAACTGTCAGGTCAGGAAGATTTTCACCAGTGTGTTCACACAAGTGTTTTGAGTCGTTGCGAGATTATTGTCACCATACAGTAAGATTACTTTACTTCACATGACACCGTAAACTGTTTTAATTCAGGGTCAGGTCAGACTCAACACTCACCAGAGAATCCGGTTCTCTTACTTCTTTTCCCGTCTCCTCTCTGTAATGCAGTGAAGAAACATTTCCCTTCTCATTACACAACATGAACACCAAAACAGTGGAGGTCTCATCCGTGGATTGCTGTGCAGTCGGGCTGATAAACATGAGTGAAGTTAATCCCGAAAGTTAAAAACGTAACCTCTGAGGTCTCCTTCTGTTGGTTAACGGCTCCGGATCAGAGCAGAACATTTGATGCAGGTGGAAACAGTGACTGCAATCTGTGCAGCTCAACATTCAACATGGCATACCTTGTTCAACTGACCTTTCACTGATAGCGAACACACGGACAACACTAGATAATGTATGAAATAATTGAGCACACATATAACAAAACTCATAACAGTTTTTAGAGGAAGCCCTGCCATAAAATCAAGTTTAATTGGTTGCATTAATCACAGAAACAGTCAGCAGTGGGAGCACTGACATTTCTTTTTCTCGAGCCAGTGCACATGGCAACAGACAAAACACTGAATCTCATGATACTGAAAAAACTGGTAGTCTTTGATTTGTAATAAGAAAAAAAAATCAGTCTTATGTCTAACTAACTTTGTTCAAATGCAAAAGCAGTGAGAGAATAGGTGGCGGAGGGGCAGAGTTGTGGGGAGGAAACAGAAAGCTCCTGAGGCCTCACACATACTGACGTGAGCGCTTCTCGAAAAAAATGTTAGACTTCAATTATTCGCTGAGGCATCTTCTCGTTTTCAAACCACCCCCCCAAAAAAAGTCTGCTGTTAATTAAAAACACGCTTCCACCTTTCAGAAAGCAGCTGATACTCTGTCTGATTATGGTTGTTGTTTATGGCTCTCAGTTGAAACACTCACACATGCTGCTACAGGCTTCACATCCAGCTTTGTGTGTGTATATGTCAGTACTTGAACAAAGGCTTTACAACATGTCAGCTGTTGTGTTTTGCTTTTTTTTTTTTTTTTTTCCTTTTTCTGTGTCACGCTTCTCGTTTGTCTGTGAAATGCACTCGACTTTAAAGCGAGAAGCTTCCCTCCCCTTAAGTCTTACAGGCTGATCAGACAGGCTGAGACATCAGTTTCCTGTGTTTTCTCCTCATTGCTTCTGAAACAGTTTCCTCCATCTTTAGAGGGATTAAAACACAGAGATCCACACAGCCCAATCACCAGGATATTATGTTAGCTGTTAATGTTTCTGCAAACCACAGATACATGCTACAATTATTTATTACTTCAAGGTAACAAGGCAACTGGGGACATTTCCAGCTGTTTCTGTCGAGACCAGGTGTTTTCTAAGGAGGCCAAAGGACATCGCTAGCTATTTTTGTGCTGACAAAACTGTTTTTTGAAAGCATCAGTGGATATTTCCACCTGTTTTTTATAGCAATGAAGCATTTTTTTAAGGAGACATTGGGAGATTTCCAGCCAATTTTGTGGTGACCAAAACCAGGTATTTTTTAGGGAGATATGCGGATATCTCCAGCTGTTTGCGTGGAGACAAAATCAGGTGTTTCTTAAGGAGACCTTTGGACATAACCAGCCATTTTTGATGTGACAAAACAGTGTCTGTTTAAAGGAGGCCTTGGGATATTTCCAACCGTCATTGTGGTGACCAAAACTGGCTATTCCTTATGGATAGTCGGACTATCTCCATCTCTGACCATGACGACCAAAACAGGTATTTTAAACTAAACCGTGATGTTTTTGTCAACCCGAACCATGTGGTTTTTGTGCCTAAACCCAACCAGAGCACAGCCGGAATAAAGAATTAAATTGTGTTCAGACGTAAAGTTGCAACATTAAGAAACCAATCAGTTTTAACTTATTGGTGGTTTTGCATGAACTTAGCAAACATTTATTCAGGCTATGGAGTTGTACACGTAACGAGCTGACCAGTCAAATAAGCAACTGTTAACTGTTAATTGCTGATGTCCAGTTTGATGGTATTTTCTCCCTACATCCTATTCAAAACATATCTTGTTTAGCTATAATTGTTATATTCTAATTACATAACCAAAAGATACCACCCAAAACAGCCCATTATAGTCTCTCTTTCTCAGTCATTCACACACACACACACACACACACACACACACACACACACACACACACACACATACACACACATACACCTGGTCTTTTCTTCCCTTGCTCAGCCAGATGTTTGTGTTGAGATTTCAATGTAAAATCAAGTGTGAGAAATGTTTTTAATTATCTCGCCACCTGGACGGGGTTGTAACGTGCAGATGCACACACACAGACACCCACAAACACACACACACACACACACACACACATTGCATAGAATAGCATCATTTGCTTTGACACACTTTGATGTATAATGATTCCCCAGAAATCTTTACTTTCTGACTAAAGAAAAAATCTGTTTTTAACTCAGAATTAATGTCCACGCTCAGTCTTGAGATTTTGAGACTTGTGAGAACAGCAAATTACACACACACACACACGCAGGTACGCACACACATTGTTTCAGGTAACAGATGTTGTCCTTCCTTTAATTAAAGTTGACAAATTAAGAAATTGCACTTACTGCTGCAGAAACACACACATGCTGCAGCTCGGATGCAATCTTGATTATTATTCAAGGGCAGCAGCAGACATTCTTAAACTTTGATGTATTTCGTCAGACTGTTTTTAAATGGTAGGTTTAGGTTTCTTGGCTCTTACTGAAAGCTTTAAATCACAGGTGTGAATCCAGCCGTCATATGTAGCGGAGTGGACATGGCGTGTGTTAGGCTCTGCCGAGCTACAAACAGCGCCACGACACAACTGCACAGGATCTGTTTCATTGACACAAGACTTTATTGTTTCGTTCAGCAGTGGTTACATGGAATGGAATGATAAGCATTTGGAAATCTGAATTTACAACTTTTTTTTTTTTTCTTATCCGAACAAATCCAGAAATTTCTGAAGCGCACTTTTCTCCGGTCCGTTACAGAGTTTTGACTGACAGCAGGAGAAGGTGAACTCAGGGACGGTGAATCTGGAGGCCAGAGTCATAAAGTTGCAGTCTGCGTACCTCATGCAGGTGGTGTAGGTTGTTTCTGAGGGGGAGCATGGCGAGAGACACAACTTCAGTCTAATGAGCATTACTATTACATTTGTTATAACGATCCTCCGCTGTATTCCCTTTACTGTACATTTCAGGGACAAGAACAGGAGAGGCATGTCAGCCAGTTTAGAGAAAGACAAAAAACTTTTTCAGCTTTTGACACAGAATATCAAAAACACAATTTTAACTTTCCATTAAATCACTGATGAGGGACCATGATGATTACCCAAAATCATCATGGTTTAGCAACATCACTCAACTTGATATCATGAGATGACATGAGCCTCTTGTTCACACTCAACCAGACTGTTATGACGAAACACTTTTTGATTTTTTTTTTTTACTTCTTATAATTGTGTCCTTCACAACGCTTACCACCACTTTTGAGTTTTAGGCAGCTGTCGTCACCCTGCTTACACTCAAGCTGGACTGCACACTGATCCGAGGAGCCGTCAGGGCAGGAGTAACACTGCAGCGAGAGGCCTGCAGGAACAAGACAGAGTTCACTGACTCAGGGTTTTCACTTTTGTCTTAAGGGCTGCAATCAGTCACCATTAGTTTTCCTCATTTCACACCTACTCTCATCAATCTTTGAGATCTCAAGAAGGATTAAAAATCTTCCTACGTTTAAAGGAGTAGTTTTGAGAAATTTTGAGAAATATGTCTCTACACGCGTTCTTGGTGAGAGTTTGATGAGAATGAAAATGTACTAATGAAAACATGTCTTCTATATTGTTCGCTTTGGTTAGTTGAATTGTGGTTTTAATGTTGGGAAAAGAAAGATTAGATGGATTCAACCCTGAAGCTATGGCACACCAGAGGAGGTGTGGCCAAAAACATTTGCTTCACACTTTTTAAAAATATTTTCTAGTTAACATCAATCCCCAATGACAAAAATATCCCAAGTATATTTATATTGTCAGTAACTTGTACCAAAACAATTGTCAACAGTGTGCACGGAACAAGCTGCCAGTCCCGCAACACTGAACTGAACGTGGAAAAAAGGTGATCAGTGATTCTGTGTGAACGGAAGCAAGTGACACAACAGCCGAAGATGCAAACTGCGCACACTGATCTACCAGAATTGTTCCTCTATGTGAAACACATCATCTCTCTGACTTGGCTGCACTTTTTGGGAGCAAAAAAAGAAAAAAAGAAAAAAAAGGTGCTAGAATTAATGAAAGTCATACTTATTTTTTGTCGTCAACCCTTTCTTTTTTTCTTACCAAATCCAAACATGGCAAAGCTGACAGCCAGGCAAAACACCACGGAGCTCCTCATCATGACTGCCGACAGTGTCAATCTGATAATAAGAAAACAGAAATAATCACAATATGGTCACAGCTAGATCAAAAGTGCGGAATTTACTCTGTGGAGATAAGAGTCAGGAGTTAGACATTACTTTTGTCACTGTGAAAATATATACGACTATAAAACAGTTACTGAGATTGTTCATGTAAAGGGATTTCCCTCCAATAACAAACTAGATATTACTTAATAATTTGATAAATGGCAACATAACTGATATCGAGACATCTATGAAATTAACATTTTCCCGATTTCAGATTGTTCAGACATCCAACACTCACCTGTGAATGGGAAGAAAATGACTCTCAGCTCAGGAAGAAGAGACTCTTTGTAACAGCAGCAACAGCAAAATCAACAAAACCACCAAAAAGTAAACAACCCGTTTGTTTGGGTTCAGAGTCTATGTTTGGATGTCTGTGGGTGATTCGGATATAACACAGGCACGGCATTCATAGATTTATTTCTGGTTTGTTGTCATCGTTCTCCTGATAAGCAACGTCATTTTTTGTATTCAGTGGTGTTTAATTTGACCGTTATTCGATTCATACACGAGTAGATGACACAGCCGTCATCTGAGGGAAAGTGAGGTCAGAGAGGGGAGTTATTGATTACACATTACCCAATGATGGTGTTTCAGCTGGTAGACAAACATAGTGTTGTGTTAAACAGCTGTTTAACCTGAGATTTGGGTAATGACGGGGAGAAACAAGGAATCAAGACAAAATGAAAGAAAAGACAATAAAAGTAAGATCACATATCAGTTGTAAATACATGTTTCACGTTTGGGATGTTGATGCAGATGTTTCGTTGTGCTCCAGTTCATGACTTATTCACTCTGCCTGAACTGTAAAGCCATGCTGTAAAGCAAATAAACTGCAGGATTCACCCTAAAAAGTCAGATATGTGTGATATAAAAGGATTTGGGAGTCAGCACATTCCTGCTGAGAGAGAGTTTATGGACACAAACACCTCCAGGAGAAAGAAACTAAAAAAGACACTAAATTAAGTCCATCCTGCTGCGGTAGATACTCATCAGAGCATCAAATGTGTGTCAATCCGAGGTTGAAAAAGTGCCATTTCCCTCTGATTGGTTAGTGATTGCATTTTACATGTCTTTGATAGAAACAAATGGTCAAATAATAACATGAGGGTCTGTGAACCTTTTCTAATTTGGCCACATTAACATGGGAGTCTATTGCAGTTTTCCCATTACATCTGCCGGCCTGGCTCTCCTCAGCTTGACTCGACATGGAGCGGCTGGGATTTTGCGTTTCCACTGCAACTGGGCTGCCGGTGTTGAAGGTGTTGAGGTTGCCTCCAAAAAAAGGCTAAAAAACCTGCGGCAATAAATCCAGACTTCACCTCAATCAGTGGCAGGTTTCTGTGGACCTGAAATTTCTTTCAAGACAGCTCAGATCCCTGAATTCGCAGAAACTTGAGTGTCACAATTTAAAACCCCTTTAAAAAAAAAAAAAAAAAAAAAACATATTCTCATGCTGTGTTGCTCTGTCAACTCTCTGTAAAGTATCTCAACCTCCCACCGCTGTCAGCTGTGACACAGGTTTTATGTCAATAAACATTCAATCAGGACTGAAACTCTCCTCCGGGTGTTCTGAGTTTTATAATCCTAAATTCATATTAAGTCTTCTTTCTTCCTGCTCTCTCTCTCTCTCTCTTTCTCTCTCTCTGCAGATCATTGTAAGCTTCAGAGCTGGCTGGAAGCGTGAAATCAGAGTTCAAAGACAACACACACACATACACACACACTCTCTCTCACACACACACACACAGCAGAAGCATGAAATCAAAGTTCACGTTACGGAGTCTTCCAAATATTTTCTTTATGGACCTTGAATCAGTTTCAGCCTCAGCGCCGGGATGAAAAGCGATCATTTCGGTTTGAATAATAGATAAAGACTAAATTATGACCTGTAACAAAGTTCAGCACAATAGAACCGTAAAAATCTGTGTCTGTACCGATCTACAGGGTAATAACAATCAATTGAGGAGGATCATTTTATTTGGGAATGTGCCCGGTGTCATGTTTAATTCAGAGGAGTTTGGAGTATAATTGTGAATCATTTCTCCCAGAGGGAGCTCGACATTTTTCTCACAGAGGTTTAAGCATCGGCGTCGGAGAGCAACGTGACTTTCCGTTGCCATTGAGGCTATTTAGGCTAATGACTGGCTGTCCTGCTGCTCATTACTTCTTGTCTGAGGCCGGGCTAAAGGCTGGTGTAATGAGGCAAACCGCAGCTTTTATTTCTTTTCTGGTGTCGGGCTCAGACGATGGTGGGTTTTCGTCTTCGTGCCTCTGCAGCGCTCACACCTCAGCCTACATAGATGTTTACCACAAGCTGGACACGGGGTTCTGCTGATTTATTTACATGTTAAAGCAACTCTATGTTAAAATTTGATATTTTGCACGATCAGGCGCCTGTTCGCGGTTTCTGAGGGCAACACCGCCGTCGTAAAAAACAAATCCCAGGTCTCTAACAGTTTGTCAGACGTAATGTCAGCGTTAACTACAAACAAAACTCATCAAGTCATGACAATGTGTTGAAATCTTGTGTATAAAGTTACAGAAACAAGTGATAGAGGGGCAGAGTGGCTGAGACAGAGACATTATTCAGCCTATTACAAGTGTTACACTGAACCATCAGCATGAGTTTGAAGCTGTTATTTCAAGGTGAAATAGTTACAGTGCGTTGCTTTCGGCTCTCTGGTTTACACCGTGTTTCTGTGTCTCGTTTGATTAATCCAGACACGAACGGGAGCCTAAAAGCAAAAAAAAAAAAAAAAAAGCGTAATTCGATGTAATGTTGAGCTATCCACATACCCTTTCTCTTCCTTTCTGTCTGCTTCTTCTCCCCACCCTCCCCACCCACGCTCCACTTCATTTTCTGTCCCTCTCTTTCACGCAGTTCATTCACTGCCTTTTGTTTCATCTTTTATTCTTTCAATCTGCCACCATTCCTCTTCCTCTCATTTCCCAGTCCACTGAGTTAAATATGGGAAAACCAAACCAATCAGGCCATGACATGGTTATTATTTTTAAGTACTGATTTTTTTTTTTAATTCCCTCTCTCTCTCTCTCTCTCTCTCTCTCTCTCTCTCTCTCCCTCCCTCTCCATCATTATGTCCTTCGCCTCCCTCCCTTTCCTCCACCTCTTCTTCCTCTTCTTCTCTCCCAATCAGCGTTCTGTCCATCCGCAAGGTTGAAAGATTACAATAAATCATTAACATGTGACCAACGTGTGCGGCTCTTGCAGGCTTCTCAGAAAAGAAAATATTTTACTAAATCATCTCTGCACGCACAACTGATACCGTGAACTGGAGCGTTCACACAGAGAATCCATAAAAAAAAAAATTAAAAACCCAGACTGAGAAGAGCTTTCATAAAATCAAAATCCTCAACACATGTACATAGATTTGCACAAACTACATGTATTATGCTAATCGTGCTCCTACTGCACAAAGTTACCTTATCCGGGGATTGAAACACACGTGTCAGAGCTTATTTAACGTGAGCACTTACTGTATGATTAATAATATCTTCAACAGGAAGGGTGACTGCAGGATAAATAACGCAGCAGCACAAACAGAACAGAGACGATACAAAACTCAGAAATAATTGTACTTTTCTTTGGTTGCCTGCAGTAATTTCTTTTTTCCTGGCCCTGTAGTGGCTGCAGAAACACCACATTGATATTGATCGCCTCTTACGGTTTAAGACTTGAAGGAAGAGTTCGACCAAAAATGAAAATTTGGTCATTAGCTACTCACCCCCCCATGCCGAAGGAAGTCAGGTGAAGTTTTGTTGTCCACAAAACATTTCTGGAGCGCCACAGAAGCTACACGGCTGCTGTAGGGCATCATGATTTTGATCAATTTTGGATTTTGGGGCTTCCAGGGACTATGGGATTATGTTGAACAAGCTGTGTGGAGCAATTTTATTGTTTAGGTTTTTATGTTTTAAAACAAGTCCCCATCTACTTGAATTGTTCCAGAGAATGCTGCAACACTTTTCTGCTGTGAAGCTCCAGAAATGTTTTGTGGACTACCGAACTTGGCTCGACTTTCCGTCAGCATGAGCGTGAACATATAATGACTGAATTTTCATTTTTGTGTGAACTGTTCCTTTAAGCTGGTAATGGTAGCTTGTCGGTTGTTTTTTTTTCCCTCATCAGTCTTGGAGCAACAGTGCCATTCATTTGCATGAGTTTCTATCCGATATTCACTCTCTTTTAACTCTGTTTTTGGTCGCCACCAACTCCTGAAACACGGGAACCATCCGGCTCTTTAGCTGCTAAATGCTTCCCTGTGTTCACCAGCTACTTGCTTGTGATTGATTCATTTCTACCAGCAACCACTTTCACATGGATATCATATAGTTTGCTAAAGAAGAACAACAGATGGTAAAGGCTATTGCGGTGTTTCTCATTGAAAGAACAGCGAAGATGGAGGGAGCTGAGGGAGACGGTGAAACAGTGAGATCCAGAGAGAGAGAGAGAGAGAGAGAGAGAGAGAGGGAGGGAGAGAGAGAGAGAGAGAGGGGGAGAGAGAGAAAGAGAGAGAGAGAGTTAGAGAGCGGGGATGTCCTACATGCATGGACACTCAGGTCACTCCAGATAATTATACTACCTATAGCGCTCTCTCTCTCTCTCTCTCTCTCTCTCTCTCTCTCTCTCCTCCATACATGTATTAATTTACTGTATTAACCCTTGCATGCCCGACCACAAGACAATAAAAACAAAGCCCTCTCTCTCTCACACACACACACACACACACACACACACAAAAACACACGCGATGCGTTCAGGCACTGTACATTCACGTGACGCTTAATTGGTATTTCGTTGCTCTTTAGCGTTCATTGATTGAGTTAATCACGTCCCTTAATGAGGACACTATTTCTTCCTATATCTAATTAAAGGGTAGTCGCACCACTTAATTGCCAGTGTCCTGAAAGTGACCGGGGCGAGGTTGAAAACTGCCGTCCTTCGGGATCTTAACATTCGAGTGCATGTCCTGTAGGGCATCACAGGTAGCACAACCTTGGGAATATGTAGAAGAGGAAATGTCGCAGTACAGCAGCAAATCACACATTATTTCGTGAAACGGATGGGTATTTGGTCGCAGGAAGAGTTAGAACGAATAACTTCTGAAGAGATTGTAGTCACATAATTTATCATGAATACCTCCGCCAAGGAAGCTACATTCTTGGCAGTGTCCATATGTTGGTTGGTTGGTTTGTTGGTTTGTCAAAAGGATTACACAAAAAAACACTGAATGGAATTTTCACAAAACTTGGATGGAGGAAAGGTCACAGCCCAGATTAGACACTGTTAACTTTTGGTATGGATTCAAATAAAAGGCCAGATCAAGAAGTTTTGCTCCCACTGTCTTTAACATTGCTACATATGGCTATTTTTTCCAACCTTGTTGTTAATTTCTCACGGGAATAGCACATGAATCTTGATGAGAAAAGTCAGTCGTAATCAGCATAGGTGATACGATATTTTTTTGGACCGCTGTTACTGCGGCACTAATGTTGAGAATTAGTTACCTCTGCCTTTATCAGCGGACGTATGGCTGCATTTGTCTGGTTACATTTTCACACCTCGGAGCGTTTTAAGGACCTCTTGCCCATGCGTGTTGGTGTAAAAGTTGAGACTGAAAGATTATTATTGATCTTGGAAGCAGCGGCTGGCAAAAACAAACTCACCAGACGGCTGGTAAAAAAAAAAAATGCAGAGCCAGCATATTACATAACAAGAGGTTAAGTAACTTATTAATTGAAGAAAACTTTCTCAGTTTAAACAAATCATCTTGACTTTAAACCCATTTTTGTGATATTTTCTAATATTTAGGTTTTATATATATATCTAAGGAACTGTAATTCAAGTGTCAAAGTCAATGTATTCATCGAGAGGAGCTCTTTTAATGTCAGCGTAATGTCTTCTCCTGCTCTGAAGGAGATTTGTCAAGTCTGAGAAAAACACTCAAGTGACATCACATAAATAATCTCAGCTTTGACTTGAGCCTGTGCTGCATGCTGATATGTGGAGTTTATAAAGACAGGCAGCCCAGAATCATGTGGGTTGCATTATGGGAACTGTAGGATTTAATGTTTCTGGAGCTTTACACGAGTCTGGTACTGAAAGTCATAATTTGAAAAGTCAAAAGTTAATACCGAGAAGAAAAATAAATAAATAAACCCTGCTGCTCAGTGTGTCAGGACGGGGATTGAATCCATCCACACGGTGACCCCTATTCCACCTCCTTCCTTTAAATCCTACGTCTAAAATGACTAAACAAACTGTAAATAATGTCCTTTATGAATTAAAAGGAGAGAGAAGTGAGGTGGAGGAGAAGATCTTAGATCCTTTTTCTTCCCCCTCAGTCCTCCCTATCTGTACACTCACTCCATAGGAAGCATGTGCAGCTCTGTGGCAAATTGTCTCAGGATATTATCAGTGCGTGAGCGTGTGTGTGTGTGTGTGTGTGTGTATGTGTGTGTGGATTACCAATGTTTGGTATTTATTTCCAGAGCTCCAGAAAGCTCTGTTTGACTTTTTCACAACAGGGGGTCTTGCTTCAATCACATGCCCCCTGTGTGCGTATGTGTGTGTGCGTGCACGTGTGTGTGTGTGTGGGTGCATACGTGTGTGTGTTTATCAATGCCTTTGCGTGTCTATGTGTGCATCTGTGTTTGTCCACTTGCAACATGTGTGTATCTTTGTACATGCTTTCTTGTGTTTCAGAAGGTTTCTTCACAAGTGTGTGTGTGAGTGCAACCAGGATGCGTGCGTGCGTGTGTGCGTGTGTGTGTGCATGTACATGTGGGTGTGTGTGTCGTCCAGGGAACATATAACTGGATTAGCCGTCATGCTTTTATTTCTGTAATGGAAACATCAGCCTCATGAAAGAAAGTAGGGCTGAGGCCAGGCAGCGAGTGCGTGTGAGACAAGGGGTGACAGGCAGACAGAAAGACAGACTGATAGTCAGACTGACTGATGAGCGACTGACAGTCAAGAAGTCCAAGATCCTCTCCAGCTTCATGTTTGTTTCATCACCACAAAGTGAAACTGAACTTGTTGAAACACTGAAAGACTGAGAATCTTCTCTTGAATCGTAGTTTCCAGACCTGAACCACCATCTCTGAAAAGCAATTAGTAAAAAGAAAAACTAAAAGAGTCAACAGTTCATCTTTTCTTGTGCTTTCATGTTGCTTCTGTTTTTTGGAGGAGGTTTTGAAAAAAGATGTCTTTTGCAGTGAAGCAGTGACACTGGGTGATTTCGTCCCTGTATTATGGTTTATTTCAAGCTACTGGGCTGCATGTCTTTAATATCAAACAATGGTGAAAGCTCTATTTTAATATTTCTGGAGCCTTTATCTGAGAACTGACAGGAGAGATATGAGAGGAAATGAATGGAATGAATGAATGGACCACAACTATAAACTGGATTTTTTTTTTTTTCTTAAATGTTACTTTACAAACCACTTGAGCTTGTCTTAACCACATTCATTTCATTAAACATTGCAAGATTAATTTGTAAAAACAACAGTTCATCACACAAAATGTAAGTGAACCGGAATAAAGTACGGTGCACAAAACACTATGATGTAAAAACAGGTCAAACATAAAGAATGTCGTGACATCACACCTATGAGATAATAATCATATATTTCCTTACAGGTAAATACATCTTCTTAATAATGTGTTTGCATGAGCGCACTAATGTACAGTGACCTCACAGACACTGAGAGTGTGTTGTGGGGGTGGGGGGAAAGTTCTATTGGGGACACATTTCATTTTCATTTAATTATTCATGTGACTCAAGAACATGATCACACGTTGTGATGCACAAACAGACTCCAGACCAGTTATTAGGGTGATGCGGGACTTGATGAATGTGTGTGTTGAGAACATCCACAGGTTTGCGTGACAGCTGACGTGACAGAGAGTGACGTGACGATGGGGGGGTGTAAAAAATAAAAAATAAAAAACAGGTCACTGGATAGTGTGTGTTTGTCTTAAAGATTAACAGTGTGCAGGTCAACATGCGTCTGTGTGTGTGTGTGTGTGTGTGTGTGTGTGTGTGTGTGTGTGTGTGTGTGTGTGTGTGTGTGTGCATGAGTGTATGGGGGGGGTGTGCAGGGGCAGATGTCCAAGGTCTCATGCCATAAGCGCGCTTGTGTGTGTGCGTTGTTGCCTGTTCATGCGTTGTGAAGTGACGTGCAGCCAATCAACTCAATATCCTTCCCGTCAGTGATTCCTGAGACGGACCGCGAGTGACTGTTGACACGCTTTCAACTCGAGACTTGAAGCAACAGCAGAAAACGTCTAAATCTTTGTATCCCACCACAGCAGAGGAGCAGATACATCTAACATCAGCGCGCTCTGTGATTAACTTGATACTATCAAACAGATTCTTAGTATAAGTACCAAGAACTGTGGTACTATATTATTGACCAGTGTATATAAAGAACAGTAAAAGGATAATATGGGGAAAAAAAGCTACCAGTAAATGTAATTTCCAATTAGAAATGAATGATATGTAACACATGACATGTTGAACAAAAGTGATTAAATTAAAAAACAAACTATCTGAAATCTTTCCAATCAAACTAGTCATGAAGTACACAACCAAGTTCATTGCACTAAACAAAAGTTTACTTAATAACAGCTGCGTTATCTGTTATCAACCTAAATAATACAAAGACACTTTTGAATACAAGTCCAGATTTTACCACAAAAAAAAAAGATAAAAAGTACAAAAATGCTTTAGGGGCTAACAGATGTGAGCAGCTCAGATGCATTTGTTTGTGGTATTACACGGAGCAGCTGCACCATCTGGTGGTTAGCACAGTGACACGCAACACACACATGCTAACACTAAGAGCTCAAGGTGGGCCGCGCTCTCTCTGTTCTGGTCCCAATCTGTGGATCAATCTGCCCCACCTCATCAGATCCGCCCCCTGTAGTGTCAGCTCAGTACTCACATCTTTTCTTTGGCTTTTTGGTTAAACTTAAATTGCTGTGATCGGTGCGTAAGGTGAGGACAGTTGGGGGTAAAGTAGCACCTGAACTTGTTTTGTTGAGCCTTTAAAGCTTCTTAGGTTTCTTAGCTGACGTGTTTTTATTCGTCAGACTTTCCTCTGGGTCGAAACTCAAAAGTTAAAAGGTCAAAGGGTTAAAACATTTGGTATTTCTGATAGTGTGTTCACATGCATATTAGTTTCCTAGTTTTGAGTGTTATCCTGTGGGACATGAGAGATCTGGTCATTCACACCCCTGTTCAGATGATCAGGGTGGTTTCAGGACTCAGATAACTTGTCTTCTTGGTCCCAGTTTGTGTCCAAGCACGCCAGCTACGGTTTCTCAAAAGGTTCTGTCGAGGTTTCTAAAACCAGGATATGGTGTTTAAATTACATTTGCACCCGATCCAGTATGGAGACTGTCAGTTAGAGGGTTTTAATCCTTATGACAGGAACCATAAATACATCTCTGATCCTCTTGACTGGACTGAGGGACCCACAGACCCCAGAGTAACACTTTCTGTCATATCTAACAGGTGCTTCATTCTGTTGTTCCAATTTTTCATGGCTTTCTCCATCAAGTTGTTCCTAATAAATTCATGTTTATAGACTCTGTCTTCTTGAAGTGCTTCATTGATTTTATTCTATTACCTATTTTCTATATTTGCATTCCTTTTCCTTCTTCTCTCTCTTCCTTGTCTGTGACCTTGCCTGTTTTTATGGCTTTTATTCCTTTTACATCTAATGACTTATACTGACTTTTTGTGTTTTTGCATTTTTCTTTTCCGCCCTCTTGTTTTAACTCACCTTAGAGGAGGCTTCCCTGTGTCTGTCTCGACAGTCAAGTCTTTATCCTCTAACACTGTCTTCCTGAGTTTCCTGCTGATGCTTGATTGTCGGATCACTTCATTTCATTTGTGTCTTTTAAAGAAGGCACATTAAATCAGTAAATTGTGATTTTGTTGTTCTGTTCTGTACATGCAACATCTATTGAATGCTCTGTGGCTCTTACTGAGGTTAAAATGTAAAATGTGAATATGACACATTTTTCCTAACTCGAACAGAGGATCTAAGGACAGAGGATGTCTTTCACTGTACAGATTATAAAGCTCACTGAGGCAATGTGGCTGATTAGACTTGAAGCTGATTTGAGCTGCTGATCTTTACACTGGCTTCCTGTCTGTCGACGAATAGATTTCAAGATTTTCTGATCTGACGCAACGTTATGAACCATCCAGACCTCCCAGGCCGTCAGGTTCGGGTCTGCTTTCAGTCCTCAAAGTCAGAACTAAACATGGAGAAGCAGCGCTCTGTTATTATGCCCCACACAGGTCCACTCCAACTCTCACCTCCAAATCAAGGCTGAAGTTCTTTCTGTTTGCCGCTGCCTTTCACTGAAGCAATTTCAAGGCTTCGAACTGCAAAGTGACTTTTATTTTCTAGTCTTTTCTCTTTTAAACCTTTTCCATTTCAGCCGACATTCCTGTTTCCTGTTCTATTGTTTTGTTTGTTGGTGTCTTTCTACTTGTTTTTAATGTCTTTCAGTGTAATTTGTGTGCCTCTGTGAAGCACTTTGAGTCATCTCCTGTCTGAATTGTGCTGTAGGAATAAACTTGGCTCGCTTTGCCTTGAACTGAGCTGTTTCCTTGTTTTTATGGCCTCTTGCAGGGCTGCCGTGCAAAGCAAGTGCATTTCGAAGTCTGGCCCTACTGCCCAACATGAAGGTGTGTTTTTACAGGCCTTCTCTGCTCGGCACAGGTGTGAACAGAGGTAAGGTATAGGACAGCACGAGTCGTGTCTCAGCCAATCATAATCCAGAGTCCATGTCCAGTGAAACTGCAGCGGTTTGAGCAGATAACAGCGGTGAGCTGAGCCCTGAACGCCTCAATGTGTCTGTAGAAATACCTCCAGACCGCACCTGCCTCTACCTGCCGCTCCGCGCTCTTTATGTCAGTTTAAAATCAATCCATCCTGAGTGTTAAAAAAAAACAGCGTCTTAAATAAAGTTTTGAAGATGTTTTGCACCGCGCTGCTGCTGCTGCTTCTCGCCAGTTTGGGTTCGTTCGGTCCCGCTTCGGGCTCTCCCGCCGTGGAGGAGGCGTACAGGGCGGTGATCAGCGTCGTGTCTCCGGGCCAGCAGCATCTGACCGGGGAGTCCCTTCACTCCCTCTTTAATACACTGGGGAACCGTGTGCAGTGCGGCGCAGTGCCGTGTGAAAAGGTGAGTTTTATTGGGCTTTAGCCGCCAGGTAGAGAGCCGGGCGGCTGCCTGCAGGTGCGCTGGAGAGGTCGAGGTCCAACAGTTATCAGCCGGCTGCAGCCACATAGATAAAGCCAGATCTTTTTTTTCCGTTCACTTAAAAAAAAATAATATGCGATTTAAATGTTAACAACGAAAATCTGGATTTATTTAATAACACGTTTTAGATACAGGTGATAGGTTATTCAGATTCTCTCAGCGCATCTCATGTTTTTCTGTCTCTGAAATATCACAGGAGACAAAGGATTGTAATCTTGTTACATCCTGTTGAATTTAACCAAAAACTTTAAACCACTGAAGAAAATGAAATGAAGTACATGTCAAAACTTTGGGATCAAGTAATAAATAGATTATTTATTTATCATTTTCCCCCTTCAATAGATTCAAACACTAAAATACAGACTCCAAATGTTGTGTTATTTCATGTGAAAAAAAAAATTTGGCGCCAAAAGAAGAATAATTAACCGACTGAGACTTGAATGTATTTGTTGCATTAAAGGGGGCGAATACGGCTGTTAGCATTTTCCCACCAAATACTCTATAAAGGTGCAAAAGACAGTTCCAGAGAAAGTTTTTGAGTGTTTGATTGTTGAGTCTCGTTCCCAGGTCGCTTTGGGTTGACAGTTCGGGCCATGATCCGGGAGTGAGACTCAATAGTTAACAATTTTGCAAATTGCTCCTTTAATTTTTAAATTATTGAAGATCTGTAATGGTGCAGTCAGGCTCTAAATTTTTATTTTTTAATTCATTTTTCTTTCTTTCTCTGCAGTTCACATAGTGATTAGATAAAACTATTCTTCAATCTGTATGTTTCTTGTTGGAGGCATGTGCTGGGACAGAAACCTGAACCTGCTCAAATCAGCTTTTTTTTGTTTTTTGTGATTGACTCCCAATATTTTTCAGCCTATTTTTAATTAAGTGTTGCCCACAAGTACGTTTGTCTCTTTCTGCCCTTTCAACTGTAAATGTGTTATATGTTTTGCTCCCCGTGTGCAAAACATTACTGTTGCGTTTTTTAAAAAAAACTCCATACAAAATGACACTTTTGGGGGGCTTTCTACAGCCTGAAAGCATGAAAGATCATTCATAAATAGATAGTAATCCTCTCGGCGTCAGTCCTCCAGATCGAGCTTTCCAGAACACAGACGCAATAATGGCAACTCATTCTGCAAAGCCAAGAAAACAACGATTGATATTGAACGTTCTTCAAACTGTTATAACTATTGTTATTGCAATTGCATTTTAATCACATCACTTATGCACTTAAAGTGTCCTTTTCCTCAGATGAGGGCTTCTGTTTTCTCTTTTTTACTCTATTGACGGTGATGTGTTGTGGTTTCTTTCTTGTGACAAATGTACTTATTATAAGTCGCTGTGGACAAAAGCGCCTGCTAAATGCCCATAAATGTAAATGTAAATTGTCCAATCAGAGAGGATGTTTAATGGAAGGAAACCTCGCAGCTTAAAGACGTCAAATAGAGTGTGACTGTGCACAGATGAATTGATCTGAGTGGGGGAATTAGTCCTATTTAGGGTTCCTTATTATAACTGGAAGTGTTTGGTGTTTCCCTTAATGACTGACCAAAAGTGACTTCCAGGTAGAACCTCGTTGTCAGCGTGAATGAGAGTGAAGTCCCTGAACCCCCCGCATGTCAGCTGTAATCTCCACGAAAGGACGGTGTGGGTTGATAAGCATCGGCCGTCGGGCAGCAAAGGCGGTGAATAGAGCGGGCAAAAAGTCAAAACAGATGGAAAACAACAGCTTTCCTGTTGATCGTAACACTTTTAATCTGACTAATAAAGGACTGATATCAAGTGAAGCAGTTAAAGTCTAGCGACAGATACTCATAATGTGACTCACCTATAGTTAGAGGCGATATTCACAGGTGAATCAAAGAAGAGGTTCAATAAAATGATAAACATCTGACCCCACAGAAAGTCTGTGTCGTGCCAAATGTCAATGGGTTCGTAAACTCTCTGTCCTTGAGAGATTCCTGAGCTGGCAGTTTAAAATATGTTAGCAGGCAGGGATGTCCCGGGCCGCATCAGCGTTATGGTTGCCCTCAAAACGCCGGTTATAAATGTACCTGCTTGTTATCGTATTAGCCTCCATTACAGCCTTGACTGTCATTGGCTGTTGTATTAATCTATGACTGGATCTGTAAGCAGATGTCTGGGGAAACTATTGGCAAGAAGACATTCAAGTGTGCACCAATCAGACACTTTATTGAACAAATGACATTTAGGATGTTATCTGGCTATTGTTAAAAGCCTGTTCTGGTCAGGGCACACCTCACATACCTTCAGCATACAGCAATTTCTAACCAATGCTATAGCGTCAATAAAACTGACCTTTAATGCTGCATCTGTTTTCGTGCTTTTACGCAGACTGCCTTTTAAGTTTTGGTGGCTGAAGAAAACGTAAATTGTCTTCATGTGGCACTGCTGCTGCCTCGTGACAAAAAAGAAAGGTATCATTGACGTATCGCTCGTCGCCATTAAGCACAAACGCGTATTTGCTTTCCCATCTCATTAAATTACCCTCATTCAGCTGCAACCTTTCCTGTCCTTGTCATTTTGCTAGGCTGCTGCTAATAACAGAACTAGCCACAGCCACCCAGCTATGGAGTTCTACTGCTGTAAAATCCTACACAGACTTTAAATAGAACTATAGAGTGAATGCAAAGATGGCGTCCAATCAGTCTGATGAGAATCACTTTCCGTCGACCCACTGAATGCTCAGTAGACTTCTCTTCAGGCTGCCAGTTCCTGCTCGGACCATAGACTTGAGGATGGCATCGCAGCATTTTAAACCACTTTTCTTGTCTCAAGTACAGATGTACAAATATGGATCAAAAAATACTCATCGAAAGAGTCGGAATTGACGATCCGCTGCAATACCAAAGTGGCCACTGGGAAAAACTGGAGGCAATGCAGAGCAGGTTTTATTTTACATTCAGGAACATCGGGCAGCTAGACACCTTCGCTGGTAACAAAACCAGGATGCATTCTGGGGCATGCAGTCTCTGGACACTGTGCTCTTGTAACCCAAAACGGATTTGTGTTTCATAAATTATGTGAGCCACATGAATGAGGCGCTGACACACGTCCTTAAAGGAAACCCAGCTGCTTGCTGTAAATCTCCTCCGTCCTCCTGTCAGAGTTTCTGGGTCGGGATCCATTGTTGACAACATTTTATGGCGCTCTCCTGTGTCCCATTTACATTGTGTCCTGGTTTGCCTCCTTTTTGTTATCAGAATAAGGCATATACAGTAAGAGGCAATAAAAGCAGCTGATAGCCTGGATTATTATTCTACAGATCACTTTGAGTGCATGTTCAAAGCAAACTGAATGAATGTAACCTTGTGTTGGGGTGAATCCAGCAATGATGTTAGAACCAAACACGTGATTTTTTTAAATTTGATTTGATTTATCTCAAACCTCACATTGATCTCCATGCATGTTTGCCCCCCTGCATTTGTAGTGTGACCTTACGCACGCCGTCCACCAGCTGTTCGACAACCACTCCATCCATCACGGCGAGGATGAGGCCGGAAGAGGGGAGACGAATGTGACCGTCAGCGTGGCTCAGTTCCCCGCTCTCGCTGCCGGATCCGTCCTGTACCTCACATCGCCCGAGCTGGTCTGCAACGCGTCAAAGCACGGGACGTGGGGAGACGAGACGGAGCATTTCCTGCATGACGTCACACACGGGGAACACCATGAACACGGGCACGTAAAGAGCGAGCCTCACCAGGAACACAATCACGAGCACATAGATGTTCACGGATTAACGGTGGTGCTCCGGGAGCTCCATCATCACTACGAGCCTCTGAACAGTGAGGTAAGCTCCTGTTTTATCTAAACTATCTGAGAAGGAACCATTGGTCACTTTTGCTCCAGTTTCCTTTTCATAATCTTTCCATTTACCATCTGAACCTTTTTGGAGACGTCTACTTAACGGACAGGTCAGGTGTTGACAGAAATTCATCTGGAAGTCAAAAACATCCAAGTACATCTTTTTAGATGTCCTAAGGTTCCGTCTGAGTTCACAGTGACCAAAAAACACCAAATCTTGACTGGCATTTTGTGGAAATTCTTACGAATTCATCCATTCTCAGACGAGGAAAATGTAAAACAAGGACTTTAAACAAACCAGGCTAGAGCATAGGGTTCTCCTCAATCAAACGATGTATGGCATTTGATGCTGACTGCTAGATAAGGACAGGAAAAAACAATAAAACACAGGAGAGTCAGGGGCCAGAAGGTTGGAAACAACTGCAGTAGATTATGAAACAGCGCTGAAAATCGACTTTCTTAGTAACCATGGTGCCGGTTTATGACCTCATTTGCTCCCTGATATAGTTAACTCATTATTTGGGTTAATGGTGGCGTTTCATCACCCGACATTATCTTATCACACTTGGGCGATGCCAGCAGTAGACCTACTAGGCTTTGCCCTGAACTCGTAACTGTAGCAACCATCATCGTGATGGAAGGCGTCCTCTGGAAATGTTCGGTACCGCTGTGTTGTGAGACACACAAAGGGTTTGCTTTTCTGCTGCTTTCTGTAGATAAAGTTGTGATTCAAGATGACAGCTCAGTTGTTTCGTCACAACTCGAATTGTGGCTGTCACAAGCTATTATTTTCATTATCGATTAACTTGCAGATCAGAAAATAGTGAAAATATGTCCATGATGTCATCAAAAGCCCCAGCAATCAAAAAATGCAAATATATTCAATTTACAATCATATGAAGACTTCAAAGTCCTCATAGTTGTTTGATACACCGTCTTCTGTCGATCCAATAATCAATGAATGGACTGATCATATCTGCTCCGAGCTGAGTAAAACTCACCCATACCCTCTTTCTGTCCCTCCTCTTATCACCATGGTAACCAGAGCTGTCTCACAGCAATTGACATCATGACAGAGGTGAATGCATCGTCACCAGACCAGAGACTGGAAGTGGGTGCTGTTTTGGGCCGCGTCCTGTATCACGCCTTACAAGGCCGCTGCTTCGTCAGCCGGCCTCTGCCTGAGGAGAACTTCTTCCTGGACTACATCATGGACCGCCTGGGGTCGGAGAACTTCACTGTCGCAGGTAAGTGTCCTGCGAGTGAAACATGGACACGGATAAGATGCTTAGATAGAGCCGCAGAGAGAGTATGCACTCAAAAAGCAAAGTGAGTAAATAATTTGCTGCAATTGTCAAGACGACTGCTGCTCTCCTAATAAACATAACTAAGGAAAGAGAGGAAACAACCTTATGTTTTGTTATGGTTTGATTGTGTCTTTATCTTGAATAAAGCTTGCTTTCTCATTATTCATTCAAATGTGATCTTGAGATAATGACATTCAAAAACGAATGATTCTTGGCTTTGTTTTTTGTACGTAACATGTAATTTCGTCTGCAAGCATTAACCAGCTGGCACACCTTGTGGTTATTTCCTCTCTGAAATGAGTCACAACATCAACTATTGTTAGTGAAAAACTAGTTTAATACTGGAGTTTTTTTTCTCAAGCGGAAGTTGTCATTTGTTCCGTAGATCTGGAGGCTTTCATGAAGAGTCTGAACCTCGGACCTACCTCAGAGGAGGATCACGACCACGGACACGACCACGATCACGGACACGAACACGGTCACCATGAAGATGAACATGCTGAACACGATCACAGTGGCTTAAGACGCAGAGGGAGGAGCGGCCACGAACATCACGAGGTGCATGAAGGGAACACCACCTGGGATCAGGTATGATATGTTTAACTGTTTAAATGAGAGTATAATACAGTGTAATTACAGTAGTTGTTCAGATAAAAAAAAAAACAAGTTGGTGGCAGGTTGTTTTTCTGATGGGATCCACCGCCTGTTAAACTAGCACATTTCCTTGAGCGCTGGGTCAGATCCATAGTGGTCCAACAGCTAATGCTAGAGCCAACTTTTCAACGGATTTGATAGAATTTGTGTTTAAATGTTCCCCTGTCTTTCTTCTCCCAGTCTTGTTTCTCAGCTGAGGATCTGCTCCTGATCTACAGCCTGCCAGACAACAGCTCCTCCGGCCTGGGTCGGTCCGACGTGGCTCGGCTCAGCCCTGCGCTGGTCCAGCAGATCCTGAGCGGCGCCTGCGCTGACGTCACTACACCACCGACACCAGATCAGCTCAGCACGATGGAGAGTAAGTGTGTGTTCTGCGCCCCTCACAAACTCAATTTAAGTCTTGGTAGCGCTCCTTCCCTTACTTTTTTTTTTTTGTTTTTTTTTTGTATTTGAAAACCCGCTTGGATTAGATTAGAAAATGCATCGCCACCATGCTGAAAAAAAAGTTAAAATGAGCTCGACTGTAAACATCTACAGCGGTTTGTCTCAACGTGATCCTTCCTTCTCGCAGGATACATCTATGCAACCGTTGCCAACGTGGTGATAACTCTGACGTCCATGTTTGGCATCGTGCTGCTGCTGTGCACGTCCTGTACCAGCGTGTTCCAGCTCTGCATCCAGTTCTGCATCAGCATGGCTGTCGGATCACTG
Organism: Acanthopagrus latus; assembly: GCF_904848185.1. Taxonomy (NCBI): domain Eukaryota; kingdom Metazoa; phylum Chordata; class Actinopteri; order Spariformes; family Sparidae; genus Acanthopagrus; species Acanthopagrus latus. The sequence goes on along the minus strand of NC_051041.1, from coordinate 9,804,979 downwards.
ACTGGAGACGCGTTACTGCACCTGCTGCCCATGGTGAGGGACTCTGTTAAGCATAATTCTGGTATTCACTTAAATTGTAGCTCTGGTTTCGAGAAGATTTTGGTTAATCGGTGTTGTTCGTGACCGCTCGGCCACCAGGACGGTGACGATCATCTTGATTTTCCTGCCGCATGTGCTCATTTTGTCTTCTCCCTGCGGTCCGTGCACAGTTCCTAGGTTTGCACGTGCACTCGGGCGAAACCAGCGACCACAGTCACTCCCACGAGGGAGAGCTTCCAGACTACGTCTCCAAGATGTTGGTGTTGATGGCCGGGATCTACTACTTCTATCTGATGGAAACGATCTTCTCTCTGATCACGTATAAAAAAAATCATCACCATCATCAACATCATCACGGGGTGAGGGAAGCAGCACAGTGCCTTACAGTTCTTACACTTCTTATTTCCTTTTGCCACAGCCTTCAGGCTCAAAAGTAATTATTTTCCTTTTGTGTCTCTTTTTCAGGAGGATTCGGAGCCTCACCACTGTGACCATGGGAGGGTTTTGGAGTTGTTTCAGCAGGAAAGGAAACGAAAAGACAAGTCGGCATCTAAATCAGACCTGGTGAGTGAGAGTCGGTGCATTAAGATGTGGAAGTCTGAGTTGAAAATACTTCACATGGAGCAAATGCTGCGGTTTTACCTTAAGGGGATCTGATTCACCTGCAGACATTTTGCCTCTCGCTTTAGCACAAATAATCAAAATATGTCCAGCCAAACGTGTGTACTTAGAAAAGTTGGAGTCAGGTTTCTGCCTCCTGGAATCAATTTAATCTCTGCAAACAAAGGTTCCACTTCTAAAACCACTTCCTGTAGTGGTTGTAAGCCACCCCAGAGTGTGTGAGAGATTCTAAGACTAATGTCAATAAGAGAAGTCGCTCCTGAATGTTTCGATCACAGTTCTGTTTTATGAACATGTTCAGGTCGGTGACAGTGAGAAATCTCTCTCGGAGCCAAAAGAGCGCACCAGAGGTGAGTGTGTCCGACAGGAAAGCAACCATCCTATCATCAAATCGCGCTAATTATCGTGGCTCCTCCACCACTAACTACCGCTGTGTCTGCCTCTACAGAGCAGCGTCTGCTGCCTTACATGATAACTCTCGGGGACGGGATCCACAACTTTGCAGACGGCTTAGCGATGGGTGCTGCGTTCTCCCTGTCGTGGAAGTCTGGCCTGGCCACATCACTCGCTGTACTCTGCCATGAACTACCTCATGAACTGGGTAAAGAACACACACACACACAAACACAAAGGCAGGCGGCGTCTGTTTGGGTCATGCTTGTTTCTAAATATCATCCTGTCCCTCTCGTTCCTCTCCAGGGGATTTTGCCATTTTGCTCCACAGCGGCGTGTCAGTCCGCAAGGCGTTGCTGTTAAACGTCGGCAGCGCCATGACCTCGTTTGTCGGCCTGTACATCGCTCTGTCTGTGGCCACCGACGTCGCCACCCAACAGTGGATAGCTGCTGTTACTGCAGGGCTCTTCCTTTATGTGGGACTGGCTGATATGGTGAGTGCTCCCTGCTGTGTATTAGGGCCATTGTAGGGTAAAAAATACTTACATATAATAAAGATTTAAGAATCACATAAGAATAAGAATCACAGTTTGACCAAGAGACCCCGATCTCAGTGCTATGAAAATGGAGCGTAGAAAAGCTGTATAAAAGTTGTATGATTAGGTTTAAAGTAGAACCGTCTCAACTCACGGTGGTTAGAGGAAGCATATGTCAGCAGGGGAACAGACTTTGACACAACACCGGTGCTCTCCATCATCCGTTCACTCTTGTTGTACCTCGGTTCCCATCACTCTCCCTCTCCACCTTCTGTTCCTCCTCCGTCAGCAGTTTTGGCCGGCTCAGCCCTCATTCTCACGTAGACCGAACAGTTATGTCTAAGCGAGGCTTATGGTAAAACATTCGAATACAGCCGGTATTGATGCCAGTTTAACCTCCAGCTCTCCTCTTCCTCTCTCCAGCTCCCCACCATGGTCCACATCAGCAACAAGAGACCCTGGCTGATGTTCCTGCTGCAGAATACCGGCCTTCTGACCGGCTGGGGTATCCTGCTGCTGCTGTCACTTTATGAGGAAAAAATCGCTTTCTGAGAGTGAAGACACACAGCCGTTCAGATCTGTGGGTTCATTCTGCCTCTGGTTTAATCCATGACTGGGTGTTTGTCTGAGTTGAAGAGTGAGCATGCGTCAGTAGCAAGTCCAGTCATATATGATCATTTTTTTCTTTGTCACTTAAATGCCTTGAACTCCAAAAGACTATTGTTTGACCATGTTTCAAATATTTATGAGTGTCCCACCTGTGAACACAGTAGCATGTAATATATTAACACTAACATTATTATTATTGTGCCACAAACTACAAGCTGATGAGCAGAAAATGACACCTCTCTGACAGTCTAAACTGAGTAATGAGTTGTAGTTTATAAAAAAGATTTAAAGGTTGGATTGCGTGTAGACGGGAGAACCTAATAAAATGAAATCTCAGTCTGCATGTCAGCGTTTTTAAGACAAAAAAAAAAAAAGGTTGAAAAATATCAGCCAATTTTTACAAATGATGAGATTCGTCGCCACCCTTTTACGATCCATTATGTAGCCCTTCACACACACACACACACACGCACATGTGCACGCATCATACTCACTCAGCACTTTGTACTGACACACTATCGGTGACGGACGGTTCAAGTTCACCGTGACCGCAGTAAAAGTGTCGAAGTGTAAAAGTGATTTTCTTCTTGTTGTCATTTTTCAGCACTGATAAGTGTGTGGTTGTGTGTGTGTGTGTGTGTGTGTGTGTGTGTGTGTGTGCGTGTGTGTGTCTTTGTGTGTGACAAGTGTGGTTTTGTTCCCCTGTGATTTACATGGATTGCATGTAACACAGCTTTGTACAGAGTTGTTTCATTGTGCTTTTTATTCAAAGTGTCTGTCGATGAGTAAGAGACGCACAGAGATGTGTTAAAGAGAAGGTGATACGGTTTGAATTTTACAGTATTTGCTGCACAGATTATGATAAAGCTTAATGTATAAAAGTGTCTGAATATATGTTGGTGCATGTTTGTTTTGTATTTTGTCCTGTTTTGAAAATTAAAACTCTTTCAGAACCCTTCATCCACTCATTTCTGTTTAATTTCTCTAACTTCTAATGACTGCGACGAATTTTCGATTCTGGCTTTGTTTGCTTGAATCTGAGACTGTTTCATGGCCAGTTTAGAGTTCCTTGTAGTAGGCACGAGAGTCAGCGGACAGTCGCGTCATTCAGTCACTGTAGATGTGTAGAGTTTCCCAGCATTGCTAGGAACAACTTTCGTGCGCTACATCACTGCTATTTGATATCAGTACTTAAGTTCTTCCATTTATTCTCCTGTGGATAAGTAATCCAATAACCCCAGATCCTGACTTAAGCAGTACTTTGTTCTAGAGCACTGGTGCCAGTCTGGAACCATATTTCCTTGCCAGTAACCAGTTCTTTGAGTAGATACTGGCTTCGAATCAGCACCTGAACCACCTCAGTCGACAAGGGGTACCAGTGGATTCATGACCCAGGGCCCTGGACTACTGACCCGGTGGTTCCCCCCCTCGCTGTCGGCAGCGTTGATCTTATGAACCCCAGCTTTAATGCTTTTTTTCACTTTGACATCATTATCATTCTGATGATAACTGAAAATATAGAGCCATTAACGGCTGTGTTTACAGACATTTCAGGTGTGAACAAGCCTTTAAAAACACAGAAAACAGAAACGCCTTGCAACAACACACAACAATAGTTTGTCCAAAAAAAAAAAGTTAAAAAAAATAAGGAGTGAACCAGTAGTTCAAGGACTGTACAGGGGATAATGATGAGTTGCTTGATGACAGACTGGTAGATAACATATATATGTTGGTGATAGTTTCTTCTTGAGTTGTTCCTGATCAACCATCAACTGGTCCCAAGAACACTGTTTGAAGAAAGGTGGCAGGGTCCGCCAAATATAAGTAAGCATAAGTACGACAGCTTGAAATCGTGTTGCCCTTTAAGGAAATTATGAAAACAAAGAGTTTCTTTATTCAGTTTAGGTCCTTCTATTCTGATTCAAATGTCTTCCCCAAAACAACGCAGTGCACCTTTAACACAAACCGGAGAGCGATCCCGTCTGCTGTACTCTTTGTGACCACTGCAGCCAGAGGTTCAGTGGAAACTTGACTTCCTCTTTATCTCTCCCGTCTAATCTCCTCATCATACAGGTCATGAAAGTGTCTTCGTCAGGGACAGAGTCCGCTGACAACTCATCGCCCTGAGAGGAAGACATGACATGTACATACTGTATACAGGATGCTGTCTGCGTGGCCACAAGTATGACCCGTGTCTAACCTTCCCTCAGACTAAATGACCCATTTAATGACAGCGTTTATGTTGTGAACTGATCCTTTAATTATGTTGTTAAAAGAAAAAAAAAAACGAAGATTACAGCATGTACATGCTGACGGGGGGAAAGTGGATTCCCCTGAAGTCAGCTCTCCAACGGAAAATAAATCCACTATTCTGAAGTTTTGCAGTTAAACCTGAAAAGCTTTTATGAGCCCCCGGAGTCATTCAACTCAATCCCCCAATAAAACACACATGATAATTAACTCTAACACTGGACCTTGAAGCTTCTTTTTTTTACGGCAAAATTCTGGGCATCTTTTATGGTGGCATCGGTGGGGGCGGCGGACTTGACTGACAGAAAGGGAAGAAAAGATAGACAGCAGAAAGACTCAGATGGGCAGCTTTACAACTTCATAAAGGAGGTTTATCAGGCAGTCATGTGGTTCAGTGAAAGAAGAAGCCCTCGCTCTTAGATAAGCTGGATTCACTGATGTGAGGTGTATCTTAATACCTGTTATCAAGGAGATGTGAAGTAACAGGGTGTAGGGAGGAGAACAACACACTGACTGTGGTTATATATTAGTGATCGAATGTGGGGGTTAGATGACTGCAACTGACACAGCGTCACATCGGCATACAACATTTTATTTTTCCCACTCCACAGCTTCTGTCCTGGAATATCTCATTGATTTTTGGAAAAGGTGATTCATGGTACACACAGGATGAACCCTAGTGATGATCCTCTGACTCCCCCCCCCCTCTCAATCAGGGGCCAGACTGTGGTGACAGCTACAGGACAAGACACTGCACCATCAACATGATTCAGAAGATGTTATTTCAAGGTAAAACAGTGACATAATGCTGCTTTAAAGCATGCAAATATATTCTAGTGGACACCAAAAATAGAAATGAATGACTGACGGAATGAGCAAAATATGAGACCGCTAAATAAATTCTAAATAAAAAAATCTGCAAAGAAGACCTCCATGACGTTTCAGTCAGAAAAGCCCAGTTACGTGGATTTTAAAACCAACAATGGCTGGATTCCATTGAGCTGCTTCAGTTTCAGGGTCTTGATGACGTGCATGTTGACTCGCCGTTACACCTGAATAGAACAGAGCCATAAATAAATGTCTGCTGTGACAAAGACCTCTCTCGGTGAGTCTCCAGGAGAGACCAGCTCTACTTCACCGTGCTCACGACTAAACATCGCCGGGAGTAGCTGCTGTTGACTCTAACCCAACCTCTTCCAGAAAAGCTTGTTTTTTTCTTTTCCCGGTTTCTCCCATTTCTGTTACTATTGACAACCACTGAGAGAAGTTAAATCTTAATGAGGTTAACTCATCTGTAACATTCACAAGAGCGGTCTCATATAAATATCACATCCACTGAGGTTAATGGACAATGGACAGATGACGACAGTTTGTTTTCAGAGACTGCTAGACAAAGACTGCCCAGGTTCATTAGGCGTTGGTCATTCTTCACTTTTTATGACATGCTGTCAGAGCCACAGCACTTATGTAGAAGCCAGAGTCCACTGTTAAAAGGGCACCTGTTGTGCTTGTTAGTATTTTTTTTTACTTCAGTGTTAAATGTCCCTTTTTGCATATAAAAGTTCAAAAGGTTCAAATCTGCACCGACAGAAGTTCCTCTCTCCCACAGACACACTGCCCCACATACGCCGCGTCGCTTTTAATTCTGTGATTTTGTGACACGCCACAGTCACATTCACAGCAAGATATTGAATCAGGATCAACTTACTTATTCAACCCTTGCTTTTACAGCACTGCAATACAAATAAAGATTTGTTTTGTAAATGTTTATATATGACTAATCATTACACAGATTTTCCCGTCACAAGATCTTCCCATCAATACAAGTCAATATTTGCCTTCAGCCCCTCTCCTGCATTTACTTCCTCATACCAGCTCATTTCTGGGTCAAGGCTATTATTTGCTTTTGAGTCAGTGATCTAACTAAACCCACTGAGAACAATATAACATACTTGAGACAGAAGAGAGATCAAAACTAGAACCTTCTGAGGGAATACTCCTAAGATGATGTCAATAAATGTCACAGGAAGACCAAGCTAGAAAAATAGATTTTATTAATTACAGCCTTACTAAGCACACATATAAATCTTTACATTGTGGAAAAACATACAACAGATTAAATAATTCAACATGATGGAATAAAAATGATACAAAGAGCAAAAGAATCCATCACAGCTGTTCCACAGGAGTACGAGTGCGTGTGTACAAGCACTTTCTGAAGGTCATTTGAAGCGAATGATTTCCTGAGTCGCCAGCCTGATCAGCTGGTTGAAGTCGAACTGGATGTACTTCCTCCAGTAGCGTCTGTCCCTGCCGTAGGTTTGAGCCGGATAACAAGGACTCCCTGAAACAGAGATTTGTTTTCAACTTTGGAAGATTGAAGTCTTGAAATGAAGCACGTATGCTGATCCACAGCTGATAATTTAACTTTGACACCAGGCTAAGATTACTGAAACGTGTCCTGGACTTCTTTCCATTGTTGTCCCCTTATTTGTACTGTCAGTTCATTATCAGGACAGAGACTCGTGATGAAATGAGCCCTGATTTGCCTCTCCTGATTGGGTCAAAGATGTGGTTCAGGGCTTCAGCTTGTAGAATTGATTAGATATCTAATAATCATTTCACATAAGTTTCCCTAGTTTTGAATAAGCTTCGGGGCCTCACAGGGGAGACATGAAAAGAGCAGGAACACAGAGGACTTAGGAAATAACAAAGCTGGTGAAAGCTATAGATTTACTGGATAGTTGCGCTTTGGGTCAAGGGCTCGTGGAGATGTAACCATACCTTCTTAAGATAACATTACTTCCAAGAAAACAATGTTATAACCAAGTGAAAAGAGGAGAGTCGTTTTTTTGTGTTTGACAGAAAAACAAAAAGTCTATATGGGAAAGAACACTGCATGTTTTGTGTGTGTAAACTGAGAGAATATGATGATACAAATGTTTAGTTTATCCACATTCTACTCTCCGAGTCCAGCTGTAGTAAAAAATCAACAGTGTAAAGCTCACAATGTATTCACTGATCCTCTAACACCCTCTAGAGGTTAAAGAGTCCTCTAGGTCTTTCCTGATTATACTTGGATAATTTTACTAGCATTTTTGACGCATAACTTTTACTTAAACTATTCTAACAGCGTAATATTAATATTAATATTTTTACTCAAGTACTACGGTAAATGTGAATACTTCCTCCAACACTGTATATTTTGTAAAATCATCAGATTTATGTGTGTGTATGCATGTATGTGTGCGTGTGCATGCATTTGTGCTCTCACCTATTCCGTGTAAGATCCGAGCGACGGCTCTTCCAGAGAACTTCTCATCACTCCGGTTGGCGAGAAAACTCCTGATATCCGCTCTGATCTGATTCTCCCAGTCCAACAACTACAAGCAAGAAAAACCACACAGGTCAACAACAGGATTCAGTCCATTTCAAACACACATCTGGCTGAAATTCCCTGTAACAATCCAGTGTTTTACGTTATATTTGTTGAGCTCCTCAACGTCCAAAGGTGCGAGCATTTGGCTTCGGTCCCGCCTCTTGTCAAAGTACTCAGAAAGAAGGCTTTTTAGGTGGAGGCTGCGACTCTCATCCAAATCATCAACGCAGGATGACACATGGAGAAATGCAACACTGCAATACAGGACACAAGGTGATGCAGATGCACATACACAAGAAGATACAAGAATTTAATTTTAAACATAAACGTTTCCAGGGTTTTGATACATTTAACTTGGAGGGTAAAATCTTCAGCTTTACTGTATCGGTGTACCTTTTGAAGGCCTTGAAGCAGGCGGTCAGCTGGTAGAGCTGCGTTCTCTCTTGGTTCTGCACTCGGTTATGAAGGAACTGACACACTCGGTCCATCTCCACATAGCTGAGGTCGCCATAGGAACGGAAGTAAGAGGATATGGAGGAGAATTCAACCTGGATGCCGCTACGTCCACCAGCTGAAACACAAAGATTTATGATTGTCTTCATTCTTAAATTTCTACTTTGTTCACTTTCTTGTCTATTATCGTAAAGTTTGCAGACGACAGGAGGAAAAACTACAACGCAGAAAGAGACATCTTTTTCCTGCTATGTGTTTTGCTTCTGTGTCTGTGTGGACTCTTGTTTATAAGGTTTTGAAACTTATAAACCATGACAAACCAAAACTTTTATTAGCAAGAGATGCCAGTTAAAGAGTCGGGCCTGCACCGAGCTTTTATTACCAGAGCTCCACTGCAGCTGTCTGAGTCCTCTCTTCACAAGAGGGAGCTGCCATCCCATAGTGTCCGCAACCTCAACTACATCAAACTCCACTTGATCACATGACTCCACTCGCTCGCCTGCCATCCGCCGCCTGGCCAACACCACCGCAACCGGGGGGCAACTGTGGAAAGTAAAATAAGATAAATCTGAGAGGATTTTAACAGTTTATCCTTGTCTTTCCCAATATGTAACGAAAACCTTGTTGGTCTAAATCTTTATATAAACAAAGACAGATTTGCAGACTGGCACATTCAAAAAAATCTATTCTTAAAAGAATAAGAGACATTTCATACATTTTGGTGATTTTCTGGAGCTGTCTTGGTCCATCATAGCAGCTGATTTTACACACAGACAGCGTGGGGTGGAGAAGCTCAACAAAGCGTTGAGGGTGCAGCTCCAGATAGCAGAGCAGCGTTTCTACTCCTAAAAAGACACACAAACGCAAAGAGAAAAGATTTTCAAGAGGTTTTGTTCTTCTTTTACTGTTGTTTCTTATTGTATTTTTTTTTTACAGGATTTAGTGCATTTGAAGTGTCAATGGCACCAAAGTCATCACATCTAAATTGTTGCTACACATGTCATTGCAAAAATTCAGTTTACAGACGTCCTTTCAACCTACAGTAATCAATGTAGATTTTCACTTTGTTTATTTTAAGAGCTATTCCTATTAACTCGAAAAGTCCTGCATGTTTGGATCATGAGCTAAATTCCAGAGTAAGGGTTCAACAGAGGACTTGTCTATCTATGAATGCCGAGAAAAAATCATTACTTTTCTTGAATATTTAAAAGGTCACAAAGAATAGACAGCCTTTAAAATATTTAAACAAACAACAAATATAGCCCCATTTTTTATAGGAAAAACATTACAAAACAAAGAAGGATATGTGTATGATATATGTGATGCAATTTTTTTAATAAAACTAAACATGTTGCTTTCCTAATTCCAAAGAAAGATGCCTGGTATGTATCTCTGTTCTCTCACTTACATCATCTATCAATACTTCTATTTCTATCTTAATTTGATTTATTCATGTACATGACCTTATGTGCATATCCACTTACCTTCCTCTGTGATGTCCAGAGCCTCCACAGTTTCTTGGATGGGAATCGCTCTCTCATGGGTGTGACACACTCGCTCTCTGGGCCAATAACTACTCTCCTCTTCCTGATCGCTCAGCCAATCCGACTGCTTCTTAGCACCATCAGCTTCGTCGTCTTGAATTGTCTGCTTGCCTGTCACCTCCTTCTCTTTTTCTTCTTCGTCTCTGTGTTCTCGGGGCGGTAGCTCGGCTGCTTCGGGATGTGACGCCTCCTGGCAGTAAAAACAATTTCAGGTGATGAATTAATTCTGTCAAAAACCCTGTTTACGTTTACATATCACCTCATAAAAATGTATTTTTGCTAAAAAAAAAAAAAAAGTTAACTTAGCGATATTTTGTTGTATGAACTTCAATTTACTTAGTTCCTTCAGTGTTAACTGTATTAGAACGGTCTGAAAGGATAAAGCAGAAAGACTAAATGATATTAAAGAATATTTTCCCCTTTTAAGTACCTGTACACTCAATGGCATCATTGTGTCCTGCTGAGTGTGAGGGTTCAGGCCGCTCTCCTCATCACACATATCCATCATTTCAAGCAGCTCCGAGTCTTCAATGTCCTTCACACACAGACAGAGAGTCTTTATTTAGTGGAAAGTTTAGGTTTTGTGAGTGTCTTTAGTAGCAGCTGACACATACAAACACACAGGTAGTGTTACCTTTACAAGTTCCTGTTGTTTCTGGTGTATCTGTTTACATTTGCACGGAGGGAAAACTTTCTGCACCAGTTTCTTCACCGTGTAGTAGTCAACTGTGTCCGCATAGATGTGACGACGGAGCTCATGGAGATCTCCACCCTACACACAGACACAAATGTGTGTATAAATTCATGGTACGGTGGTGAAGGTGATAGTACAAAGAAAAGAAAACCAGAGAGCCACACTAGAAGTGAAAAAAAAAGATGTAATGCTGTAAAGAACATGTTCTAAATTTTTAAAAAATTCAAATTTAAATACAAAAGTGTCTTTAAAAGTAATTTAAGAGAAGGTCCTGAGGCAGGTCATTCTACGGCCGAGGAGCCCTGACAGCAAACGCTCGGTCTACAATCCATCACTGAAACTGCAAAATAACTAAATCTAGGCTTCAGTCTAGCCTGAAAGTTAAAGTGTTACCTCGGGGTCCAGAAAGAGGTGACAGTGTGCAGGATCTCCATCCCTTCCTGCTCTCCCAATCTCCTGAACGTAGCTCTCAAAGCTCTGGAAGAACATTTACCAATAATGGAACACATTAAAGAAGAGACTTGGACCCTGGTTCTACACAGTATTTTGGTTTAAGTTTTAATATCCGAGTTTTAGATCAATTGCAATCTATCTGACCAGGTATCTGTGGCATTCTGAGTAGAAAACAAGACCATATTTAGATTACCAATATCACTACCCACCTTAGGCATGTTGTAGTGGATGATACCACGGACGTCAGATTTATCGAGGCCCATGCCAAACGCCACAGTGGCCACCACGATTCTGAGCTCGCCGCACATGAAGTTGTTCTGAACCCGACGGCGCTCTGACGCAGACAAGCCCGCGTGGTACGACTCCGCCTGCCATTTCAGCGGTTTACGGATTTTCTTCCTTGCTAAAACGGTAGAATGAAAACAGCAGACAGAGACATTGAGACAGAGAGAGAGATTGTCATGACACATGTTTTTTTTCGTATCATCTCTCACTTAAACGAAAATCTAGCTTTTAATCAATCAAAAATATAAATCATTTAACCCTTACCCAGGTCTTTCTTTTTCTGCCCTACAGGGTTGTGCTCTGTCCTGCTGCTGATTTGTTTGTTTTCTTTGACCAGCACCCCCTGTAGACACGTCCTGAGCAGCGCCGCTACACGAACCGTCTCCTCTCTTCTGGTGCAGTAGACGATGACAGAGTCAAGACAACCGAAACGGTCACCTTTTAACAGCGATACTAATGCCTGGTCAGAAAGGGAAAAGTAGGACAACTTCAATTATTTCAAGAGAGACATACACATACAACTTTTCTCCAGCAATAGACTCAGCCTAATTTAAATAACATCTCATTTGGTTCACCTGATCTTTTCCTCTATCCATGGACACGGACAGATACAGGTTAGGAGGCACTGCTGCAGATCGGACCGCAATGCCGTCTTGATCAGTGATGTCCAGATGTCGTGCGATGTCTAGAGCAGTGGACAGTGTGGCTGTAGCTGTGAGTCCCAGCAAGCACTGCACTCCCAAACGCTCCCTCAGTACCTACAAACACATCACATATTCATTTATCATAGTCGAGAACAGGCAGGTCAACTAATAGTAAAGGAACCCCCCCCATAAACACAGCGTCCTTAACCCACCTTACAGAGTCTCAGGTAGCAGGGTCTAAAGTTGTGTGACCACTCTGAGACACAGTGAGCTTCGTCTATACAGGCAAAGGCCACAGGAGGGAGCTCCTGAGCCGACGGTAGACACCCAGTGCCTGAACCACCTCCACCGACCAGAGCCTCTGGGGAGAGGAGCAACACACACACCTCGCCTGATTTCACCTGGAGAAACAGAAGACCGAGAGTACCCAAAATACTGTCAACCACACTGTAGCTTCAGGTCAAGTTTCAAGATTTCTCCCTAGCATTACAGTACTATCAGAATACCTCTACAGAGTTTACAGAAAAAAAGGGAATAATGCATGATTTTTTTTTTTTTTTTATTAAATCTACATACAAATGATGTGTCAAAAGTTTTGGTTTCTGAAGCCTTTCTGAAGACTCCTATTGCATCTGTTACCTTTTCTATCGCAGCTTCTCTCTGTTTCTTCGTCATGTTAGAGTGAATACAGGCTGCCTTCAGATTGGCCGGCAGGCCAGACAGCTACACAAACAAGAAGAATTCACAACAAAATGTGTTAACTTGATCACTGGTCAAAATCAAAGGGTTCATATGCTCTTGACTTTTGATTATGATAAGAAAAATGTTGGTCATATGTGGGTTAACACAGAGAAATGTGTTGAATGAGAAAATCAGGTCAGCTCAGCACTGGTCGCAATAACAGCTCTCATCTTATAAAGATTACTAAATAAAAGTGGAATGAGAGAAATTAAATCTAACATTATATGAATATGCTAAAATGAGGTGATTACCTGGTCATCCATTAGCGAGACTAAAGGTGAAACGACCAAAGTGATGCATTTTGATCTCTTTGCGTACAGGTAGGCCGGGAGCTGGTAGCACAAAGATTTACCCATTCCTGTGGACAACACTACGAGGGTAGAGAGACCTAGAGAAATAGTAAGCAACAAAATAACATGAATACAGAGATTTTAAGGTGTACAGATGTGTACATGTTTGGTGTGTGTACTGTACTGTCCTGTACATACCTGACAGGATCCTCATGATTGCCTCCTCCTGTCCTGGTCTAAATGACTGATAGCCGAGCTCTTTCAGAGCTGCATGCACCCCGGCAGGTGTTTCTAAACAGGCACACAAACAAAAGGCTTGAAAAAATGCACAATATTACTACTCCTTTTTTGTTTTTTTTACCCTGTTGTGTTTAATTATACAATAAGTGTTTACCCTGGACTTTCCCATCATCTGTGAGTTTATAAAGTGGTTCCACTGGAGGTGGAGCAGCAGGGCGCTCATAGTCAGGACGAATCACATTCAGCAACACCTCATCTGTAGGGTTCATGTGCGACCCCTTTTCTTGGCACGGCTGCTCCTCATCGATAGTGGGAGTTGCCCCTGGAATGCACAAAGATCAGAATTTACACAAAAACATATCATCTACAGAGGGAGTGGGTCATCTAGGATGCCACCATGTTGCAGGCCATTTTAGATAACACTAAATCCGACACACTACACAAAAGTGTTAGTTGAGGCATCGTCCTCTAAACAGACATTAAGTTAAAATGTTTACCCAGAGGCTGCGGTCCCAGCGTCCCGGTTGCCCTGGCAACCTCCTCCAGTGTGGGCAGCTCAAACGGCTCCTCTTCAGCAGGTGGGTCGTCTGCAATGGGACGAGGAGAGGCTGCAAAAAAACAGAGTTCAGAGGTATTTGTTGTTCATCATCACAAGCAATTCTGAGTTTAGGGTTTGTGTATATGTGTTAAACGCTCTCCCCTGAGCAGAGAGAAGAGGCTTTCACTTCAAAACAATCACAGGATTTTAGCACATAACACCATAAAAGGATTTGTCTCATTAGATTTTTTTTATCAAGACAAATTGAACAGGTGTTTATTTCTGAATATGCATCACAGTCTATTACCTGGTCCTTTGCAGTCCATGGCCCAGTGTCCGGTCCCTCCACACTTGTAACAGGTGTCACCCTGACGACTGAGCCCCCCTCTGAATCCACCCCTCCTTCCTCGGCCAAAGAATCCAGCACCTCCACCAAAACGTTCGCCTTTCAGCTGGAACTTCTGCATGTACAACTAAAAAAACACACACACCATAGATTTGTGACAACAGGGATACATTTTGTATTAAGATGGTCTAAAAGTAATGCGAAATTGGGCGTATGGTTTTAAATTTAAAATAGGGACAAAAGCAAACAAATACGTTCATCACAAGGAAGTTGACAGGTTTTTCATGTTTAGTCTTATTTAGCAATAAACAAAGCTGATTTATGAGATACTTTGTGATTCTTAATGATCAGTTGCAAACAGACAAAACTTACCTGTTTGCGTAGACCAGCACCTCTGAGTGCGTAACCTTTCACGTGAGATTTCTTCTTCAGATTTATCTTCACAAAGTTACCCTCTGCGCCTTTCACACTTCTGTATGAATGAAATACGTTGGGGTTTTTTTGTACATACGCTTCAGACAGAGATGGTTCAACATCATTTTACAGTGCAGGGACATGTGTGTTCTGACTGTACCTTGGTTTGACAGGCTGAGAGTAATGCATTCTCCTTGCCGCAAATTCCTCCTCTATATCTCCAAACAAGTTCTCCTGAGGTACCTGAATAGGAAAAATACTGTATTTAACTAATTTGCACAAAAGATAAAACAGACTATGCTGAGATGAAAACAAATGTGCTTACCTTTTTTGGTTCTTTGGTTTCTTTCTCCTCTCCTGCCTCTCCATCTTCATCTCCCTTTTTCTTGGCTTTCCTTTTCTTCCTTCCTTCTGGAGCTTGGCCAGCATTTACATCCGAGCTCTCCTCTTTCTTTTTGGCGTTCCTACGCCTTTTCTTCGCCCCACCCTCCTCTACCGTCTCTCCCTCCATGTTCTCTCCCTCTCTCTGCCTTTTCCTTGCTCTCTTCTTTGTATCTTTGGATTTGTGACTAGTTTCATTGTCGTCTTCTGGCGTTGGAGGTGGCGTCAGTCCTCTTTCCATCTCCTCATCACCCTTCTTGTTCACTTCTTCTTGTCCTCCTCCTCTGCTCTTTCCAGTGTGTTTCAGAGCAGGTTTTGGTGCACTATTGCAGACGATTTTGTCAGCAGAAATGTTCTCAAAGCCTTTATCACTTCCAAAGTCCAGCGGATTATTTCTTTCTGCTTCTGCATCCATTTCTTTTTTTCCTCCTTTTTCATCTCCTTGTATTGTTCCTTCTGTTTCTCTCTCACCTTCTCTCTCTCCACATTTCTTCAGATCTATCTCCTGGTTGCCTGCTCCAGGCACCACCTCAGCCTCCATCTCTCCAAAGACCTGACACCTCTCGAGCCACTTCCTGTCAATAGAACTCAGTCTGCCGACAAGAGAGGGCCTTCCTCTGATGCCTCTACTTCCCATCCCGCCTCTGAAACCTCCAGAAACATGTGGTCTTCCCCTCAGGCCAGTTGCAGTTCCAAGATCTTCAGAATCAAAACCCTTGTGTGGAGTTCCTAAAGTTTCAATAGTTTCTTTCATGTCTCCTGAAGCTCCTACAGTTTCATTACATTTTTTTGTGGCTCCTATTTGTCCTCTTGAAGTTCCTAATGACGACAACAGCACAGAAGATCTGGCTGGAGAGGGAGCTAGACAAGAAGAATTTGGATTTTGTGGACTATTAACTTTACTATTGTTACTAAGGTGACGACTACTACTGGCAGCATTTGCCAGTTCTTCATGAGACTCTTTGACAGGTTCAAATGGTTCGAACTGATCTTCAGGCTCCAGTGGACAGACTGTCGGTGAAGACAGGGACCCCAGGCAAGTTTTAACTCTTCTGTGAACCCGAACACAGAAAACATTTTTTTAAAAACTGTGGGTTTAAATGGCTTCTTTGGCAAAGACAATGCAATACTATATAAGCTTCTTTATTTTCTAGTTTGTTTTACCACAGTGGAGGTTGCTCAAAAGATTATAACTGCATATTGTACACATAACAGCACATAAGATGAAAGATAATCCCACTTGGTTAGACAGTAAAAATGTAAAGAAAATATGCAGCATATAACAAAATAACCTATATATTCATCAGTGAATAATGTACTAAAGTGAATGTGCAGTTGATCCAAAAATAACTCTTTTTATCTTACCTTGGTGAAAAGGGGCTGGATTCAGGGTCAGCAGAGGTGGTTTTGGCAGCAGCAGCAAAAGGGCTGTTTATCTGTCTAGTTTGTCCACCTTTCAGTGAGTTCAGAGGCATCCGACCAGGAAGAACCGATTTCTTCAGTGAGACAGGTCTCTCCTGGAATGACAAAAGGAAATCACAGCAACAGAAACAAAACAAAACAAATCATCTTTTGTCTGAGCAGTCTGTCACTGTATCCTTGGGGAACGGGGAAGCCAAATTTTTTCTGTCTGACTGTAATGTGGTGTGCCTCACCTTACTCAGTGTAGCCAGGTTGTTTTTAAGCTTTAGGCCATAGTACTGAGCAGACGTCTGAAGACTGTCTCTGTCCTTGGGTGTCAGTTTGGGAGAGGACGCAGGCAGCGCACTGCGGTTCAGATGGGAACCCCAACAATCTGTCTCCTGAGTAGATCAAGAACAGGCAGAGAAAAACATAGAGTAAGAAACAATGGGTTAAAGGATAGATGGGTAAATGATTGACTGAAGTGTTAGGGAAGAGATTCAAATTAGGATGTCATGAGGAGAAACAAGGAACTGGAGTATAACGTTATGCTCAGAAACAGTTTTATTAACACACATTAATATAAACACAGACACAACCACAGTCATGAACGCAATTATTTTGAGTAACTTCAGGGCTGTGGTGACCTCAGCTGTAGATCTGGACTTCTCAGCATGTCCGCTGGCTGCATCACTGCTGCTGTTCTCTTTGGCTTGTTTCAAACCTCGGTATTCCTTATACAGCTCTGGAATAAAGACATACAATGTAATACGTTCATGTCACCAAATCTATTTCTACTTATCTCGTTTGCTAGTTATGTATTGTACTCACTCTTGGTGTCTTCTGGAGCTTCATCGATGTCCTCCTAGGAATTAAAGAGCATTGTACTAATCAACTAATATGAATGAAGGGAGACATGGCCACAACAACAAAAACCCATCAAACATGCATACAACATGTCTTGTTATTGTAAATCAAAGCAGTGAGCTGCCCTGTAGCTGTTGGCTAACTCTCGGTTAGCCTTTACATTACCTTGTTTGGTTTCCTCTGGTGCTCTTTGACAAAACCCTGCTCCCAGTTTTTCAGCAGCAGTTTCACCTCGTTGTAGCGATCCATTGTAATGTTAACTACAGGGTCGACACTCCTTATCTCACCGTCAATTAACTTTAATTCAACTTTACAGCATTCATAGTGTAGCTAGAGCTTTACGTCTGACAGGCGACAGCTAACTAAGTTAACATTACACCAACATGACAGCTAGCTAGCTAACGTTGTAAACACATCGTTACTGCTAGCATTTTATCAGAGTTTAGCAGCGGAAGTTGTATGGTTCAAAGTCACCGTGAGCCCCCCTTTCTTTCCTCGTGGGCTCTAGTAAAGTATATCAACTCAAGCAGACGAAAAGTCAAAAGAAGACTGTTTTAAAGGGCTTTCTTCCGCCGTGCGTTTGTGTTGTTTATGATTTTCCCGCGCCGGAAAATGACGGCTTGTGTTGCCAGGTTTCTTCCTGTATCCCCCAGCGAGTCTCACGAAACATACCTTTCTGTTTATACACGAACTTAATACGCAATGTGAGAAACTTTAAGACGGATTGAGAACAAATAAGTAATAGAGATTGAAACAACAGCTTTGAGTAGCTGTGAAACTTTCCAAATTATAATGCTTACGTTTAGGTTTAAAGGAGGATTGAGCCATGACAATATCAGGCACCCCTTCCTCTCGGCTACGTAACGACTCTTCTTAAAGGGACAGTACCACTCACTTCCCACTCAGAACTCACATTGCTTGAATGTTATGAAATTGCTTGAGGGCTCAATGACAACATTGACAACATTTTCAGGCAGAACAACATATCTCCCCTGCATTACAGTCAGGTGATATAAAAGACTTTTCACTGCTAATCTAATATATGCTGTAAATCCTATATTTTCATATTTTAACATCTTTGTGCAATTCATTCTTGACTCCTGTGCAATCAGCTAATTTTTATTCATTTGTATATACCCTCCTAAAGTCCAGCACCACAAACTATGTGTGTGTTACAAATCTGAGTGCAACTCTCATGTGTAATTGTCATCCTTGGTCATATCTGTAAGTTAAAGGCAAATAATGTGTGCAGTCTTATCAATATCAAAGTAACCTAAGTGCTATAAGTAACCAATTTAAATGTCTACTCCACCACATTTTAGATATTTTACTATTTACAGCACCACATTTCTGTGATAGGTAGCAGTAACTCTACGGATCAAATTCTGACATACAACATTTAACAACAACATTTAATAAGCTTCTAAATTATCTTGTTAAACATTAACCTAGTGTCAAGTAAAAAAAAAACCCTCAGGTTGACCTTATGACCTACTGGAGGGTCACAAGACCTCCTGTCCTTCTGGTTAGAAACCACTGGACTAAACTGCAGACAAGTAGTTTAAATAATCTTCACCTCAAGCAACCGCCACAAGAAAATGCTGTTTTCACATCAATGCATCACTATAAACAATATTAGGTCATTTATCATAATAAATGAGTGAAAGGGGACATTTTACTGCAGAAAAAATACTTTTACATTCGGTACTTTAAGGACATTTTGCTAATGAGAATTTTGTACTTTTTGTGTTCTTTATTACAAAATAATAAAAATCAATCATTAAATCTCAATCACCATATGCAGTTTTCACACCCTGCAGCTCAAATTCTTTTTTCAGTTCCTTGTAAACAACTTCACATAAATAAAACAGAAAAACACGTTGTAACAAAGAAAACCGCTTTTATTATTACGAGGAAGTGTGTATAAAATTATTAACTGTGGAGAGTAAATCATACAACTGTGGCTCAGAGAGTGAGAAGACGTATCATGTTATTATACATTTTACATTTTTCATGATGAGAAATCAATTCATTCCAGCTGGGAAACCTCGTGGAAGTATGCACCGAGCATCTTGATCCCCTGAATGTAGTTGGACCTGAAAATAGAAAGAAGAAACTGTTATGAGCTTCTTCAAATTGTAGAATAGTCAGTGATTCATTGTGTAGATTATTCATAAAGAATTCCAGTGGTTGCATCTCATTTTCAAAATAACAGTTGGGAAGAAAAGCATAATCTGTTCAACGTAAATTAAAACAAAATGTGGAGTTGACAGACATTATTTAGGAGCCCTGAAACAATCTTTCCTTTGGCTTTCATAATATTTCCTTCTCTTGGTATCACATCTGAACTTGTTTGTTTTGATGCTTATTTACCTCTTATGAGGAACTTTCCAAGCCCCCTTTTCTTTCAAAAAATAAAAAGTACCTGTTGATCTTCTCATTCTGGGAGTGAGCTCCATCATCAGAGGATCCTACGGGGAGCAGCATGACGTTACGTCCTGTGGCTTCCTGGAAGGTCAGGGTGACGGGGATGCTTCCACCCTCACGAGTGAGGTCAGGCTCCACACCGAAGACTGAGGCACAGCAAGGAGGAGGAGAAAACGTGACCAACAGTCGAAACAAACAAATAAAACTCTGCATTATTGACAACAATTGTTTCATCCTTATCCATTAGATCTCTCTTGAACCAAAAACCCTTTGTGGTATTTAGATCTACATTTTGTGTTTTAAAGGTCAGCGACGATTGTTCTCTCACTTCAGCAGACACAAATGGAAAGTATTTTCTATCTTTGACGTCAGTAACTTGCCTTTCCAGAAACACCAGATAGATATTTTTGTCTTTCAAACTAATTATTATTTATGCTCTGCGCATCCCTTAAAAATTCCCACAGCCTCCACTGTGGACGCCTCAGAAGCAACTGCTTACAAACTTTATGCATGTTAATAAAACTGAAATCTATCCAAGTCTTGCATCACTCAGCCTCCGTACCTGTCTTCATGGCCTTCCGACCAGCCATGTAGTGCGGGTGGTTGAAGTCAGACACCCAGGCCTTGGCTCCGTGGCCCATGCTCACTTTCAGTTTGTTGGGGCTTCCCAGTTCAGCAAACTTCTTCTGCAGGTAATCCAAAACCTTGACAAATGACAAAGAAAAATAAGAGTAAAATCAATGCACATTTTTAACAAATTTGTGATACTATTTGACATCTAAAGGGAGACAATTTATCTGTTATTAAACAGGATGAAACTATTTTTGAATGTCATTTAAAGCAAAAAAAATCTTTTTCACTCTTATTCAGTGTCAGTTATAAAGGACTCTTTTGTATACAACTTCACAAACTTGCATTTAAGCAATGCTTAATCAGCCTTTTAATATTTCTATAACATACTTGTATTTAAATCTGTTAATGGACATTATTTAATGTGCTTCCCAACTTTTTATTACAATTCCTCATTTTCTGCTGTGGTAAGCATTGAACAAACTCAAAAAGGTCAAGGGTTGTATAAACAACTGTTCTGATTACTGACAAGACTAGGACATCATTCAGTGATTTATCTTCAAGACGAATAGATCAAACTTTGAACAAATTCAGAAATGTGTAACTCTGTCTTACTTGGTAAATTTTTGTTGTAGAAGCAATTTTCCTTCCAAGAAAGTGTGACTGAGTGAGTCATCTTTGTGACACACAACCACTCATGCAAAGTCATTAAATTTAAAAATTCACTGGCAAAGAATTAATTTACACTCCAGATGACAGAAGTCGGAGTTAGAAAAAAAAAAGTCAGTGTGAAGATATTTCATGGCCTACCTGCTTCTCCACAACTTTGGGGTCCATGTCAGGGACGAGGCGGATGGAGAACTTGCCAATGACCTTGCGGGGGATCACAGTCTTGGCTCCGGCTTCTGCAAAAGCTCCCTCAATCCCATGAAGAGAAAGAGATGGGTATCTCCAGCGGTGCATTAGGATTTGTTCCTACAGGAAGACAAGAACAACACAATTTAAATAATGATGGATTACTATGCAGTTATCCAGAGATTTCTATTTTAGTGTGATGAAAACATCAGTTCCCTGCCTTGCTGTCATGAAGCAGCTGTCCAACTCCAACGTCTCTGCAGTACTCATCCAGGTCAAATTCAATATTCTCATACAGCTTTTTCTCCTCATCTGTCAGAGGGGCCACATCATCGTACATGCCAGGAACCAAAATCTTCCCCCTTTTGTCTACCAGGGAGCCTGTTTCGGAAGAGACAGTCCAGATTAAAACTTGGATGTAAAATGTAAGTGAAGGTAAAAGAAACTGAAACTGCAAGCAGCGATGAACGGGCCCTCACAGTCCACACATGTCGGGGCATGCTGCCGTCGGGATGTGCCATGTAGATGTATAGAAGATAAGACCTTCTACAAGTTTGAGCAATTTTGAGTAGATGGGAAATTGTATGTTGAAGTTATTATGAGTTGATGGTTTTATGGCGAAGCATCAAAATGGAACGCGCCGCCAGGTGTGACATAGGTGAAAGCTTTTGATAAGTTTTGTCCACACATGCTACTTGCAGAGTTTGTTGCAAATCAGTCAAATGGCCTAGGAGGACTTCGAAAAAATAAGTTTATCATTTTTTCACAGAGCCTTAGTGGCTCATGGGGAAGTAGTCACCTGGGTTTTATGTCATTCAGACAGACCAATGTGGAAATGTGCAACACTTCGTGTTTTCAGCAAAATGTACAGGAAGTTGTTATTTAATAACTTGAGTATTGTTTGGAATATCAAAATTCTTTTAATAAATTTTTGTCAGGAGGGTCCACAGATGCTGTGTGCAGTTTGGTGCAAATCGGTGAAATCACCTGGGAGGAGTTTGAAAAAGTAGGTTTACGACATTTCGCAAATTTGCGGAAAAAAATGGTAAACGAAAATGGGCTTGGCCCATATCACGATATTCAGTACAATTCAGTGAATGGGAGGATATAAGGTTTTGTGCAACAAAGTATATGTGAGTTATAAGCCAAAATGCACTTTCCTTGATTATAGCGCCACCTAGTGGTGGAAATTGAGGACAACAATAGATTATAACATTTTTCAGTGAGCTCTGGGCTATGTTCAGGCAGTGAAAAATGCAATCATGGGACGAAAAAGCAGTCATTCGGAAAAAAAAACTACAGACCTCGCAGGTCGAGACCCAATTAAACTTTTACTACCGGCACAAAAACAAAACAAAGCAGCTTTATGAGATTATAGTTCAGTTATCAGCTTCACTTGCCCATAAGTGCAATCAGGTCGGTCATGGCTTCATGGACAGAGCCGCCAAACACTCCTGAGTGCAGGTCTTTGCAGCCGCACTCCACCTTTAAATTAAAAAAACAAATCATGTTAATCCGACATCCATCAAGACATGCTGAGTACATCCATGGTATTCTGAATCACTCAAAGTCTATTAATATAAAACAGCACTCCAACCAGTCCTCACCTCCATGAAGAAGTAGCAGATTCCTCTCAGTCCGTAGGTGATGCAGGGTTTGGTTTTGCCCAGCCAATAGTTGTCAGAGATGCAGACATAGTCGACGTCTTTTAAGAAAGTGTCTTTACGAGCAAACACCAGTTCATCCAGGCCCTCCGAGCCAGACTCCTCCATGCCCTCGAAGCAGAATTTGATGTTGATGGGAAGCTCCTGCAGCGTGAGGAGATGGGGAAAAAATACGACTTTGTTGAAACTTCCAAATTCATTATCACCGGGCCTTACTGTGCACAAGTTTAAAATATCAGTGAGATGAAAAGCAGTTTGTCAGATACTGTTTCAGGGTATACAAGTGATTCGAAACGAGGAGCAGATGACGTGACTTGGTTTAATCATTAAGTGATGGCTAGATAAGACATGCAACATGATTACAGATTTCATCCACAGACCTTTGACCACTGATCCTGCTGACTGCTCCACAGTGATCAAAAAGCCCCTACTCCACTAAATCAGCTCTGTACACAGAGATAATTCATCTCTCAGAATGATGCACATTAATCTTGGAAAATCACTCCTTGCAATCCACTGAACAGTAACTAAATATTCTTTATTAGTATATTAATTACCTGTGTGTTTATTTATTATTGTGTGTTATGAATTCACACCAGATATTCCTGGTGTAAAAATATCCACATACTTTAAAGATATTTTTACCCCACATTTCTACATTGTCAAATATAATCGGTCTGTGACGTTCAAAATCTAGTCTTTGAAGAAATTAAAGTACGTAAGTAACCTACTATTATCATTCCATTCACCCTGACAGAAGTCACCACACCTCTGTAGATTTCCACTTTGCCATTCAAACAACACTCCAGTCAGTGAATTCTAATAGGTGTTGATGTTTCCCATCACTGTTTAACCACACCCAATTTGCCAAGTCTATGAGTAAGCAGCCAGGGCTGATTTTTTGGACACAACATAACAAAACAAAAACTAAATACTGTAGGTTTGCTGCTGTAAAAGCTCTACAACTGGACTGTGATTACACCAGTGGTTGTTAATGGGGTCTTGTCCTCCATCACTGACAGTTCCCACTTTTGGGATAAACCACTAAAGCACACCTGTAGCTTCTAGTACTCTACTTTAAGTTAGAGACAAAACTCTGGTGGGAACATTACCTGCTGGATCTTCTGGTAGGCCTCAATGCAGTTGAACCAGGCCAAAACGGGACCCTTGTCATCAGTGGAACCTCTTCCATAGAGCTTACCTGCAAACAGGAAGCAGAGTTTTGGTGTAAAGCCCTCAGGTTTTATTTCATTGATCAGGTTTTGATCAGGTTTTATTTCATTGAAACATCTTTCAAGTTATTCCCCCAAAAATTGACACATTTTTTGTCGATTGGAGACAATGATGGCTTGAGGATTCAACTGTGAAAGATGCATTAGCTGCTTTTCTACTTGTGGACTTTTCTTTGTTGGTCTTTGTTTCCATAATGAAAAGTGGAGGACAGGTCAGTGGTGTCTGTCAGCAATTTAAGTCAAACTCGGGATAATAAAACATGAAGTAAGCAAGAACAGAGCTGAGCAGACAGGAATGAGACAGGAGGAAGTGCTTGTGGTACTTTTCTGTCAGCTGACTATCACCAGAAACTACACAAGCCTATGTGGGTATTGGTATTAGTCATGTATATCAATTCAAAAAGTAAAGAAGGAAAAATCTCATACATGACAGTGTATAGAAAAACAGAAGCAATCAAGAACAAACCCCAGTTAAACGCGCCTCAGTAATGCAGGATGTTAGATCCCAAATCTTATCTTTCGAGTACAACAGCAGATGGGGAAGCTGACTGGGTTAATTAGCGCTGACACACAGCAGCACATCTAGGAATGCTGTCAAAATAAGTCTCTCCAAAAACACATTTATCATCATATAATTCATTACTAAAGAAAATGCTTCACCGGAGCCCTCAGTAAAGCGGAACATATTACTGATTCTTGTTCAGTACAATAGTGCACGTCCAAGCTGACCTGTGAGATTTGCAGATAAGACATGATTAAGAACACGACTCAACCCTAACACATGAGGTGACTGGGTTGGACTTTGAAAATATGTAGTGAACTGTGATATGATCACAAGAAAGCTGATAAAAGCTCAAAGAGCATTTAAACAAGACGTTACATGTAAGCAATGTTGATGAAAGCAATTTCTGTGCTCACCAAAGTAAGACCTTTAAATGAATGGTTCTGATACCAAGTTTACAGTTTCATTATATTATTTAGCTACATGTTTCTTGAACTGTCCTCTCTGTTACTGCATCAGGACTGTCATTTATTCCTGTAAGATTTGATACTGTCATTTTGCAACGCCATAAAATTAGGTTTTTTATCATTACATCGGAGTCTGGGAACTGAAACCTTAAAGTTAATCCCATCAATTGTGCCAAAGCTGCATTCCTGCCTACTTTAATAACAGCTAGTAAAGCTGTTTCGTTTTGAGCTCCACATCAAATCACCTCAGCGTGATTTTGTATCAAACAGAAACCGAAGCAGTTCTGCTCTCACCATCTTTCTCCACCAGAGTGAAAGGCTCTGTGTCCCAGCCATCATCTATGTTGGCTGGCTGGACATCAAGATGGCCGTAAATGCACACAGTCTTCTTGCCGGGGTCTGACCCCAACCGACCCAAGACGATAGGTGGCAGGGGGATCTCTTCTCCAGAGGGTAGCTGCATGCACACACATGAATGGCCAAATAGGCCAAATATTGTTGAATAAGTAAAACAGAATCAGTTTACAAAAATGGTGGTTGAATAGGGAAGGCAATAAAAAAACCAGTGAACATTCTGACCTTCTGTTTGCCAATATCCACCATCTCCACGGTTCCCCCCAGCCTCTCAATGTCCTTGGCTGCCATCTCCATCATCTTCTTGATCTCGCCACGCTTCTCTGGCCAAGCAGACACACTCTGGACCTCCACCCAGTCTGCGAGGCGCTACGAAACAAGAACAATTCAGACACATTTTAATTTCATACAATCAAAATCACTCTGAGGCTGATATCTGAAGGTTGAAAAAATGACTGAGTGACTGCGTCTTAGCTCAATATGTCCAATAAGTTTTACAACAACTACAGTTAACATGTCACTGACACTTGGCACACACCATAATTCTGAGTGAATGAGTTTCAAAACTAACACTCGCAACGATGATTTGATCAGATGAAGGCAGACATTTCGACAATGCATGACTGGCCACAATAGCAGGACACTTACAATGAACTAGTATGTCAAAATTTCACTCAGAATGAGCTCACCTTCACATACAGATCCTGGTGTTCGTCCACATACTTGAAAAGCGATGTGAGATGAGCCATGTTTGCCAGTGACAGGAGCTGAGGGTTGAACAGGCAGAATGGAGTGAGAGCCTACCTCAGGTCCTTTGCTATCTTATGGGTGGACAAAAACCACGCCCTCCTGCATTCCTGCTGACTGCGGCTGAACTTGCAGCTCCCCTCTGTCGTGCATTCAATGCCACAAAAGCATATTTAAAACCAGGAAGTTGAGTCTGTGATAGTTTTGCAACTTTACTTACCAAAAGCTTTCAAACACATCAGTACACATATCTTATTGCATGACTCTGCTGGTGTGTGACATCTATGAAACACTATTTAGTGTTATAATGCCTGGATGAGCGGTACTCACATAATAAACGCTCTGGACTGAAGTGTCCATACCATCAAGACTCCATTTTTACATGAATATATACAACTGAGACAAAAAATGCAAATGTGCAGCAGTAAATAATCAACACCTTTCTGTGAACAAAACAGTATATATGCAAGATCCTCCAAGACTGTAGCATCTATGCAGTTCTCTTTAACTGAACATCTGTATTTTTCCGCTTAATCTTAATCGACTTTTGTAAAAATTTGCATACAAACACATAAATACCCAAAAACAAGAACTGTTATTGTATTTCTTTCTTTTTATTTCACACTTATTTTGGCAATGTGCAATAATTTCTTTGTTGTTGTTTCGTTCACTTGCTCTGGCAATGAAAACATTTGATTTATCTACTATCTATTGTACTGGAAAGTTCACTAGAGCCTCCAATTAGGACAAATCCCCAAATCGTGGACATTGCATAAAGTTTCATTTTCATATGGCTGCGTCATAATTTCCTTTCACAGCATTACAGGTTAAGTTACCCACACATCAGTATTTTCATGGTAATGCTAAACGGAAAACAGGTTCTCCTATATAGCTATATTACCAAATAATAGCTTTAAACAGGCCTAGAGTCAAACAGATATCTAGCTAGCTAGCCGTGATGGTTAGTTGACAGCTCATCGAGTGCCATTAGCTTGCCGGCTAACCAACTAGCCTAAATATCTCCAAAAGTAGCTTATATCAACGTAATGCTATGCTAAAGGAGAGCTAGCATTTTTATCACAGATATATTGCTTTGCTCACGTCTGAAACGTGTAAAGAGACATTGAAACTAGCGACATTTTCAGTTTTAAGTACTCACTTCGTATTTATTGCCGCACAGCTGACGTCCACATGTGACACCTCTCACCTGACATACACTTCCTGTGTCTCCTAATGTCGCTGACAAGTGGTTTAAAGGGTTGTAGCGGCTCGTGTTTATGATCTACGCAGAAAGCAACGCCACCAGAGAGACTTCAGCATCACCTGTGAGCACAAAGTAAGTGGCAGTTTGACGGTGGTCGCGGCGCAATGGATTGTGGGTAAGCGGCAGATGCTTCGTCATGTTGATCCATATGGTCCAGAGACAGTGTGCAGAGGAGAGCGACCCTCTCTGACAAATGCGCCTGTATTTACAGATAAGTGCGCTGTTGTAACCTAACACATGTTGTTACTGTAATGTTTTGTTGCTGATACCGTTTCTGTAAACAGTTCTTAGTTTTTTTTTGGCACTTCATGCTTTGTTTTTTGCTTTTATATGGGCTGTGAACTGTATGCGTTTGACCTTTAAAACACTTGACAACCAAAAATAATCTCAAACCCCACCATAAGATGTTTTAAAACAAATGACTGGCATTTTTATTTGTTGCCATTTTTATGATTACATTTATAAAGTATCTTTCCTACAGGTTAGTGCAAGTCCAAAGTGTAAAACAATGAGACTCATACACATAAGTACACATGATAAAGTCAAGTAAATAGATATGAAAAATGGTAACTCATGCTACAGTGCAAAATATAAGAAAATTGCAGTCTTGTGTACACATTTTTATATTCTGTTGCTTAGAGTATCTTGTGTTGTCCTTTCAGTTCAGTCTGGTTGAAGCATGTTATAGTTTTGTTCACCCTCTGTAAAATGACTTGTTTTGCAAACTCTTCACATAAAATGCCATTTGTAAATAGGTGCTTCTACAAACTAAGTGCATGAAAGGCCTTTCATCAAATAATGTAATCCTCTTAGCTGTCTGACTGTACCAAATCAAGTGTTTGTGGCAGGTAATGTCACACTAACAGTTTAGAAAGTCGTATATCAATATACATTTTAAAACCATAAGGCAACATATTCTGAGGTAAAATCCCTTAAATGGCTTCTGCAGATACATTTCAGGGAGATTTGATACCATTAGTTTGCTGAACCAAATATAAAGTGGTGCAATCAGATTTTAAACAGAAATCACATTGCAGCTCATCTTACAAGCCCACACAGCATCACAGTTGACTTGACCTTGAAGTGCAAACATTCCAGATCAAAAAAAAAAAAAAAACCACACACTTAAGTTTGGTGTGTGGAGGGCTCTTTGCAATAGTTCCTCATGAATGCCTTCTTGGTTGCTTAAAATGTGACATGGAGCTTCAGTTTCCCTGGGGGAAACTCCCAAATGGATTAAAGTTGCCCCAAATCTAACAAAACTAGCCTTATATTACATGAATACAACCCAACATGTCTTGGCACAATTCATAGCACATTCTCACTTTAAACCCCCCCCAAAAAAAAAAGTTTCCTCTTGTGAACACACTTTAGTCACCTTTCACCTTCAGTGCAGTGCCAAAACAGTTGTTATTACAACTTGATCAGATATCCAGTGTCCTTGTATGAACATGACAGCTTAAGGGAAACATTTTAAAAATCCCTCAGCAGCTCAAATGACCAGCCTGTGCCTCAAAACGGCTGGTCATGCAAACTGCTGGGTCTTGATTTAGGGCCTATACGCCAAACTGAGAGTCTTAGAAGTAGAATATGCCTCGGACTCTCTGGTTAATATCCCATGATGAATTTCCAGCAGTAGTTATGTCTTGCATTTACATTCAGAAACCACAAGAATACTGTATTATAAAATTTATTTTTTCCAGTTCATCTGCTGAAGTCTTCAGCTGCAAGTCCTTATGGTGCCTAGAAGTAAAGACACATTGATTAGAAAAAAAGAAAAAAAAAAGTAGGGGGACATATGCAAGGTTTAGAGACTCACCTTTCCATCAAAGCAACGTTCTGCACAAGTTTTTTCTGCTGTCCTACAAACCTCTGCAGAGCACATGAAATAGATCTACAAGGGAATGAAACAGTTACCATGTGAGGAAAACCCTCCAAGGTGAGAATGTTATGATGAGCAAAGGCATCACATTTTCTAGACAAGTTGTAATATAGAGTGCTTAATTTGTGTAAAAGGTCCCCTTAAGTAACCTCATTACCGTTCAATGTTCATTTTAATCTGCAACTGTTTGCTGCAGTCTAGCTTTGACCATTTAGTCACATAATGCCACTACTCACTTCTTCATTAAGATACTGGTTTGTCTTTTGATCCATAAACTGGAAGGCCTTGACCACAAAGCGCCTCTGGTGGCGATTCTTTGGTGTGCCAGCCACTTGAAGGATCGACACATTTGGGTCATACGGGTTGGCACACCTGCACAGACCAACATAAGTTGAGTGGATACAGGCAACAGTGTTTCAATGCGCATGAATTAAGAGTTAAAACAGTCACGCTTACCCTTCATAAACAAGCACCAGAGCATTCTTTGCTGAACGAGGGTAAGCGATGCAGTAGTTGACAAGAATTACAGCATCTGGTTTTGGAGACTTCAGGCGCAGCTCAAGATACACCGGTTTGCCAAGGAGCAGTCGCAAGGGCTGAGAGGTAGTGGCCAAGTATTTTGAATACGTCTGATCTGTTGGGATAAGACAGAAAAGTAGCAAATGCCAACTGATGGACAGTTTACAAATTGAGAGCAGAAATTGTTCATTGTACTTTTTGCATAAAACCCAACCTTCAGCCATTCTCAGTTCAACACTATACAAGCCACTAGAGATGACTGATGTTGGCAAGGTGGAAGGTGGTGTCTTGACCATGTAGCCAACACTGGCCAGCGACTGCTTAGCGTCACCCGATGTGCTGTAGCGGCATTCAACCATGAACCTACAAAAGTGTTAATGACAGTTAATGGCATACAGCAGAACCAGATCCATCCACTAGACACATGAGGATTAATAACTGGGGATCTTTGCGCCTGCAGAGTTAGGTGTGCTGTATTACCCACTAACCTCAGTGGATTACTTCTCGTAATTATGCCATACTTTAGGTTCAGAGCTTGGACAACAGACTGCACTTCAGCCAGGTAGAGTTTTGTGTTTTCAACATTCTGTCAAGAAAAGCCAAACTTCTCAGCCTTTTGTGTCACGTTTCCAGGTTACACAGCATGTAGGATGCACTGCCTTAGGTGCAGGTTAAGTACATTCTCAAAATTTTGTTTCCAAGATCATGCTACAGAATTTAACATTGCATATCAGAACGTTATGTTTCTTGCTTTGTGTTGTGAAAATTGCATTGTTAAAAGGACAACTTACATAATAACGAGCGCCACAGTCTGTAACTTTGAACTTGAAGATGGCAACCTTGTCATTAACAATGACTGGTTTGCAGTTTGGAAATCCGGGAATAACAAGCTTTTTGGGGTCCACGTTGATGTTTGCAGTGTTGGAGCGAATGGCGAACACAAAGTGTTGATCCCCAGTGCACTCTAGAGTGACGAGGGTTACCAAAGATAAGTTTTCGATTAGAAGTTCAAATGAAAGCTTTAATTGCCATGTCTCACTCGACAGAAGCCTTACCATCCAGTGGATAGTAGCAGGCTTTTGTTGAAGGATCAACACAGCATCCCATCTTCTCACATTCTGAGGAAGACATTCCTGACTGACCACAGGTCACCCGCTCCCCGGTGACTACAGCACAATCTGAAATTACAAAATTTTAGATTAGAAAAAGATAGAATGTTGTTAACCAAGTTGCTGCAAACTGCTGGCACTCACTTTGTGCCTTTGTTGGCATTACTGGCGGGGAACATTTTGCTGTGGGTTGGCCACCAGAGCGCAGGGAGGGTCCAGTCATGGCCTCACAAGATGTGGTAGCGATTTTTGTCTCACCCAAGTCATCGACATACAACAGCTGCAGGCTGTACCTGTTAGTCTGTCATAAGTTAAGAAAACTTTGTTGAGACATGAACTGAACGAAAGTAAAACATAAAGGGGGATAGGATTTGACAGTTTCATCATTAGGAAAAGTTAGATTACACTTACTTTACAGTTTGCTTCAACTTTCACATTGCAGCCACTGAAGGGTACAGTCAGTGTGTGCTCATGAGAGTTCACATCATAGCCACAGAAGGCTGGAGCATCAATGACAGACAGAACCTCCTTTGAGCCTGGGGAAGGAAAAGGTAAAATTGACTACATGCAGTCATGACAAGACACTTCAAATAAAATAAATAAATAAATAAAAAATACATACCCAAAACTTTTACTTCATTTAAAGGACCTTTCGGCAGGGTAATTTGGAAGTCATTTTCTCCGCAAACCACATCCAGTTCAGGAGAACTTTTACTGGAGCTGCTGGTCCAGCTCCTTGGAGGGGCATCTACGAAGTCCACCTGGTATCCACCGTCGTCTGTACTGGGCCAGTTTTCTGAACCAAAGTCTTCTGTCACCACTTGGAATCCATCGTCAGAAGAGGCGAACCCATCAGTGGTGGCAGCACCTTCAGCGTCAGGAAACTCATACGCAGGAATTATATCTTCACTGGCGTCAAACTCGCTGCGGTTGTCTGAGGGCAGAGCGTCAGTTGTTGCAACAGGCATATGTCTGGTTGTGAAGAATTCATTTTAAAGCCAATCTACAAATGCAGTTTTGATCAAGTTTAAACCGCATCTTGGTTAGGTAGCCTTCTCTGCTTATTGTGGCTACAATTAGCCTTTGTTCACCATTTTTCCAAACTGTAGAAACACAGCAAGACAGAACACCCCCAGCTTCACAACTATTTACTCATTGCACATTGCTCTCCATTTCACTCCTAATTGCCATCATTTAAGAGGGATGCCAGTATCTACACTTTGGCAAGGGAAACCTCTTGTTACAACACAAATACTCAGCATGCAGCTGCTGTGTCAGTGTTAGTAGCTCTACCTGTAACAGTAACTGTTTGTGGTGCAGCCCACTGCCCAGACTCATAGAAATTCTCAAGTTCAGCGCTGTCGACCGGCTCCCAGCCCCGGACTGAAACCAGTAGCGGGGTCACAGTCAGAACCAATAGCAGCACCTCAACCCTGACCCCAGCCATGGTGATAGAAAAACCCTCCGGTGTCCACTGAGGCCTCAGACTGTGTATAAGCAGTGGTGTGAGTTTATTGATTGCACCTGGTAGAAGCTAATTGGCTAATTGGCAATTAAAGTTACAGGGGTGTGCCTGTCTGCTGGAAAGGAAAGAATGAGGTAAAGAAAACAAACATTATTTAATTTACAAACATTTCATTATGTAAGGTTATGAGATTAACTGTCTTGGATTAATTTTGTGGGATAAAATACGACCACATAAAATCGGTGACTGTCCAAGAGGTACTTTTACTTTACCTGTGTGTATTTCCATTTTCTCTACTTTATACCTCCACTCCATTACATTTATGATTTCTGAGGCAAATGTTGTACTTTATACTGCACTACATTTCATTTGATAACTCCTGTTACTTGTATTGCATATACTTTTGATACTTAAGCACATTTAATATCAGATACTTTTTCCTCAAGCATTGTTCTCATGGCTGACTTTCACTTTTACCCAAATAATATTTTTACTGAGGTACGAGTTTAGGGTGCTTTATACAACACTGCATACATTTTTTGAGACATGAAACATGTCTACTCTTAAATAAAACTAGATTATATTCTCCATCCTTTGTTTTGTAATGAAAAGTAAAAAATAACATTCTAAATGTCCAACTTTGCAATAGTTTAGTTTCAAGTTATGAGAATAAGGTAAGCTTTAATTTTGCAATTGCAGAATAAACCCACAGATGTTGCTTTCAATACACTTGAAACACCTGGTTTTCCTAAAGGTGTTGTCCTATATATGTAGGTGTCTCTTAAAAATCAGTCACCGTAATGTACTGTGTATAAATGTCCTTAAATCAAAACATCAAATGGATTTAATGCAATGTGACATCACCCAAAAGAAGTATCAACAGTTCTCAGCACAACACATACAACGTGATTTACTCAGTTTTCTTTTCCCTCCTGGTTCCCATAAGAAAGACTACAAATCTTTGTAATGTCAGTTTTTAAATGTATTCCAAAATGATAATCACGAGTCACAACAATTCTCTTTAATCAGCAAATTGATGCCAAAGAAACAGACATTTATTAGTGTGGCAAAAGAATTTATTGCATATATTTCAAGTACATAAACACCCATATTATAATGCTGTACCACCGGTCAAATAATCAGACTATTCAATAGTCTTTGTTACTTAAAACGCAATAGATTTTCTTTTATCTTATTCTCTAGAGAGAAAACACAAACAAAGAAAGCCTGGGTGTTTTTTTCCAATTTATCAAAGATACAATCACTTGTAGGCATTGGCTTTATGTTTGGGCAAAAAGTTGAAATTCTTCGGTACAGGTCCGAGCAGCATTTCACTGGAGAGGAGACAAAGTAAGAGGGTCAAGAACTCAATAAATCAAACAGTTCATTTTAGTGTTGCTTGATTTTTGAATGAAAAGAAAAGGCAGCTGTCTCCTCACCTTATCCTGACCCAGTCCCCAACATTTTGACTGGCCATCAGTGACTCCAGGTAGTTTCTGCCCATGTAGTACGGAGGCCGCTCATTGATCTTCTGAGGCACTCGCTCCAACAGGCCCACTGGAATATACCTTAGAGACAGAGATGGACGGAAAATGAATTGTAGCTCTCATTTTCGGGCCTGATTCACCGTTATGTCTGTGTATTTTCCAACCACAAGAGTGCCTACCTGCACATGAAAGACAGCCACTCCAGCATGAAGGTGCGGGTCTTCTCCACACCTCGAGTGTCAGAGCCCCAGTGCTCAAGACCAAAGTTGGAGAAGTCCCTGAGAACGTCCAGTCTCTCACTGGACGAGATGTCCCAGTGTCTGCTCTCTTTTATTTCAGTGAAGATCCAGGGCTTAATGAGAGCTCCTCTGAGGAGAGCCAACCACAACAGGCGTCAAACATGCAACATTGATTCATCTGTAATTTAAATTAAGTTCATTGGCGTAGATAGGGAATATTTCCTGTGGTTGGAATTCTATGTGGATTTACCTCTCTCTTAGATAATGTATGGATATTCTCAAAAAAAATACTAATCGGAAATATCTACAAATCATGGGACGGGCAATTGTACTTCATTTCGTGAACATACAAAGAGGGGTGGGGAAAGACAAGAAGCTGGAGGAAAATAACCGGAGTCTCTGGTGTGTTCTGAGTTAAGTCAGAGGCTAAACTGAACACAAATACAGACACAGTCTGCTGTTGATCATGTAATGACTTGCGATTAACATATGGTGTGTAAATCATGTGTGTGATCACTTCAGTGGCACTAACCTTGCAATCATAATACCAGAAACTCCAGTCTCTCTGGCTTTCATTGCATCTTCATAAGACAGGATGTCTCCATTACCTTGAACAGTAAACACATGTCACCTTAGTTCCAGTCACAAGCTATACATTTTGTCCTACACTGGTGTGTATGATTTTACAGGATATTTAGTATTTCTGGAACAATCTGCAATATATCCTGCTGCAATCTTTAATAATCCATGTACCAAAAAGGGGGATGGGACTGGCCAGTTTGGAGCAGGTGGAGATGTAGTCCCAGTCGGCTAACTTAGTGTAGCGCTGCTCTCTGGAACGGCCATGCAGCTATAAGAAAACAACACATCTGAGTAAAACAGATCATGTGCCACAAATAAAATAAGGGCAGGAGCCTGTTCAGACTGCTAAACCCCCTCTCTCTTTTTTATCTCCGTCCACATGTAATAATGTTTCCTCTACAACGGGACTCACTGTGATCATTGAGACACCCCAATTCTTCATCTCTGGGATGAGCTTGTGTGCTATGTTGCTCTTCTCCTGAACACCTGTGCGGATCTTGACTGTCAGCGGGACATCAAGGACCTACGGGCATAAAAGGTCATGTTGTCATTCAGCCTTTAGCAGTCACTGTACATGTAATCCAAACCAAGAAAAATACTGTTGTCATAGTGCAGTTCTATTTTCATCACAATAATGTTAGATGTCCTTCATTGTAAAAAAAAACTTACATAGTTCATTCCTTTGATTATCTGTTCGAACTTTCTGGTGCGCGTCATCAAGCCGCAGCCTCCACCCTGATGAGGGAAAGTAAACACACACCATCTGTCACAGAGTGTCATACTGCTGTTTAATGTTTCCTGCCAAATACCAGTGTCTCACCTTTACACACTGAAATATAAAACAAAAAGTCTGCCTGACTGTAAAACTCTTCTACCTGCTTGCTCATCCCTTCGCTTTAAGAGAGTAGAAAGGTTGGGATACACTTCATTTGAGGAAATATTGCAGGTGTTTAAAGGTGGTACACAAGCACACTGCAGGAGGAGAGGGATGTAAAGGAGTGAAAACCGCAGCGGAACTTTACTTTAGTCCTTATAAATCTAAGGCAGGCTCCTTGGTCTCTGTTTACCTTCTGGTAGACGAGGTCAATGGGGCATCCAGAGTTGATGTCCACAAAGTCAACATCGGTGGTGTTGTTGATGAGCTCTGCAACCCTCGTCATGGTGTCAGGGAAGCAGCCCTCCACCTAGGGACACAATTTGGAAATTAAAACTGAGGCCTTCATCAAAAACTGGTCTTCACAGAAGAATAAGCATTGTCCAAATCCACAACAACAGCAGCCATTCAACTGCTTCAATGAATTCTGAAGAATCTCAGTAATATATGATGACGTCACCTGGACGCCAAAGACATCTTCACTTTCGTGACGCTTCAGGAGGGCCCACTCTGACTGCTGCCCCTGCAGCAGGTTTGTGCACATGGCCATCTCCCCGCAGGTGATGTCCGCTCCAAAGCGTTTGCACACACGACGGAAAGGCAGATTTCCACACTGAGGAGAGGGAAGTATTCAGTCAAGTCATGACCTTATTTATGGGCCAACATTTGGTATGACTAGGTATACTGCTGCCAACTTTTTGAAAAAAACTCCTGTCTAAAATGTAACAAATGTGATTTGTATCACTCACAGTTGTTAGAGGAGCAAGGTAAAGCTTGTCTTGAAAGTCGACCTTGAAACAGAGACAAAAAAAAATCATCAATTAGACATTAACCCACAATACTAGTGCAGAGATTTAATTTGTGCAAATATAGTCTTAAATATTCATCAGTATCAATTGATGATAATTAATCTAATGTTTTTTTTGCAAGAAAATTGAAAATTTAGCATTATTTAAAACCAAACCAAACTACATTAAAAAAATATGACTTTTTGAGAAAAAGCTGGTTGGCAGACACGTACCTGTTTCTTTTCACATGGCCGTAACTTAATGACATCTTCATCAGTCAGAGGACCAACAGTCTTCACTGGAGGCTGTTTCTCTGGGCTGGCCTGTGGCTGGACACGTAAAAAAAAAGTTTCAAACCACCAAGAAATTCCCTACACAGTACATACCTACGTATACATATAAGATGTTGTGCACTTAGTAGAAGTTTGCACCTGTTTATTTGCTTCAGTAGCTGCATTCTGCTGCTCCACTCCTGTTGGATCTGCACAGACTCCAGCTGCACAAGCGTCACCTGATGAGTCAAAATACAGAATTATAACACTGAATTCCAATGTAGCATTTTGATCAAAGTTACTTTTATTAAATACGTCGAAAAAAATACAATTGTAAATTAAACGTTTAGCAAACTAACTAAGTAGCTCTTAATTCGTTGTTAAAAGGTTGTCATATCAACTCCACTGATAAAGGATGTCCTGCAACTAAAACTGGGTGAGTTGATTAAATCAAAGCTCCGGTAAGTGTCTTACCATTCCTCTGCTGTTCTCTTTTGTCCTTGCTGTTTGAAAGTGTTTTGAGGTACTCTGCTGACTTCTTGAAGGGCACTGAACGCTTCCTGAGACTGTTCTGGAGGTCTTTACTCAGGCTGTTCTTCACCATGCTCCTGCCCTCGTATGTTTTGATTAGTTCTGCGTTCTCCATGGTTTTGAGGTCAGGTGTAGTGTGCGCCTTGGCGTAGCGGCAGGTGACACCGAAAGCACATTTTCCAAAAGTGTCATAGAGGTAGCAGCTTTCCCCGATGTCAGCGGGCTTAGTGGCCAAGTACTCAGCGATATCATGGTGAAAGTGGCATTTATCTCCAAAGGTGCATTCCCTGTTTTCCTGCAAGAGGGGGGGAAAAGCTATGACATAGCAAATAGAAAGCCCTCTATGTTGCTTTTATTAAAGGCCAGTAAGTACATATTCATACCTTAACAACTGACAGACAAAGTCGTTTTTCATCATAGGTGGTAGGCTTGACGTGTGGCCTCGACTTATTCTGTCCCCGTAGTCGTTTACCGTCTTGTTTTCCAGCTTTATCCCTCTCCTCATCCTCCAATTTAAGCCTTTTAGCTTGAGGTTCCTCAACGGATGCCTCCTTTGTCTCCGCAACGTTGTCATTTTTATTGGTGTTATCTCCCTTTAAGCGCTGCCACTCAGAGTCTACAAAGCCATGAAATTTTTCTTTGGTTGTTAGGAATCTGCAAACAGGAGAAGAACAAGCATTGCAATCATCCTGTTTGTTTGGCAGTGTAACAAACTGACTTAGTCAATTGATGGGGTATTCTTTATATGTATTTTTACAACATCATAGTCTGAGAAAAACTGAATTATCTGAAAATGCAAAGTTAGTAGAATCTAAAGTTAGCAAATAAGTTGAATGGAAGATGCAACTTGAAAACAAGAGGCACTGATAGGGAGGAGGTAGAAGGCAAATGAAGAT
This sequence comes from Acanthopagrus latus, assembly GCF_904848185.1. NCBI lineage: Eukaryota > Metazoa > Chordata > Actinopteri > Spariformes > Sparidae > Acanthopagrus > Acanthopagrus latus. Next base: position 9,767,135 of record NC_051041.1, on the reverse strand, counting down.
CCTGGTGAAAAATAAACTATAATGTTGCTCTATATACTACAGGTGTTTGTGGAGTTTTGACATCTTTAGACAAGACAGCACATACAAGCACTTTGGACAGCACATGTCCATATTGGCACTGTTTTCTTCCAGTTTCAGTCCCCTTGTGATTTGGACAGGAACTTGAATACTTACTCTGATCTGAGCGCTGCCTGACCCTTTACAGCAACATCTGTCCCCTTTTCCACAGTTTCCCCCGCTGCCTTCTCCATCACACCTTCACAGGCTCCCTCAAATCCTTTTTTTCTGTAACATGTCAATACATTAGCCAATGACTTTAAAGCTAGCCAGAAGGCGAGACTGATTATTTCCTGATCCTGAGCGAAGAGTTAGAATTACTTTGCACGGTACTGATAATTAAACTGTCGTTGCCTCATTAGTTATCGTCATCTGTGGCCAAGTTAGCTACCAAATTCAACTTTCGAATAGGTTGTTTGTCTAACTGAACTGTTGTCAAATTAACCGACTCACTTGGTATAATTCAGGGTTGCAAAGTAAACAACTAGCTTACAGTAGCATGCTCTGCTAACAGCGATATTGAGTCAGTATATCAAACGTTAAACGTTTTGACTAGCTAACAGCTAATACTAGCTAACGCATTTAATGCTAAATTATAACAAATTACAAATCTCACCAAAAGTTCGGACGAAACAGAATGACTTGACTTTATTTATACTTCTGTCTCAGACCCCAACATGCACAGCAACAAATCCTACAGCGTGAGAAAGCGAGTGTGCAGCAGTTTGATGAGGTCCGTGTTGCGTACGGATCGACAAACAAGGGTTCCGGTGTGATGCCAAAAAGTGATTGTCCGGCTGTTATTATCATGATTTATGGATGGATGGATTTTGGAAAAATAAAGGATTGATCTCTATTGTAATTATCTCTTAGGACTGTCCATTATTTTACCTGCTCTGTGCCCTAGATTACAGCCAATCAAGTCCCTTGTACCTGTTAAAATACCGTTAAAGGGCCAATACAAGTCATAAACGGCTGTATTTCACCTGCCAAAAAGTGATTGCAGCACCTACCTTGTGACTGAAAGGTTGTTTCTGCATCAAAATGACTTGATTTCACTCTTGGTGGTTATATTTGTCAGACTATATACCTGTTGAAATACCTCAATACATATGTTTATTCAGGGTCAATACTAGTAATGTTTATTTGTAAACATACATAGGATATCAATAACATGTATTTTGGAACACATTTACAGTAAAAAAATAAAATTCTTGTAAAAATGTAAAATAACCAGTGATGGAACGTGACCAGCTACAATTTACTTTACTATGTACTATAGCAAGTACAATTTTGAGCTACTTTACTAATTTAAAGATAGTGTTGTGGTCAGGACATTCAGTGAGACCACATACTGTTGACTACAGACATAAATAGAAGTTGAAACAGAACCACAGTGTAAATTAATTTATTTCATTGGCAATCGGACAAAACTTGTCAACTGTAGCGCAACCAGATACTGTATATTCAAATGTTATAAAAGAGACATCAGATGTCAGAAATCATAAGCTGGTTACTACACAAGCAACATAAACATGATTATCCTGAAGCCAGGTTCAAGTATGAGGATCATCTAACATTATGTGACATCATACTACAGACAGATACTTTCATTGATCTAATGAGGCAGCAAGTCTTTGCAGCTTTGCATCAAACCGCTTCCGGCTCGTGTCCAGCACACTGATGCCATTCTTCTCAAAGTCGTATCCCACTTTCTTCAACTCCTCTATTCGAAATGCAATGTTCTGTGTGCTGTAGTCTAAAACCTTTGGCTTTTCCACTATCTGCTCGATTGCTATTCCTCCTTTCAAGAGACAGTCCAGTTTTGCCCTCAAGGTGTCCAACCCAATGTACAAAACCATTGGATAGCTCAGGATCATTTTTTCTATGTCAGCTTGTTGACAGCCAAGTGAAATCATCCTCTGCTGGAGGCTGTTGAAATTCTTCCTCAGATATTCACTGGAAAGGTCCAGAATTTCTGCGCCAGGGCCTTGAAGAAGAGCAAGCAGCTCTGAATCACTTAATTTAAGAGAACTTCTCAGGATATTAATGTTTGTCTTGACTCTCTTAACGCTTCGGATAAGAATGTAAAGGTTTCTGGATATGAGAGCTTTAGCAAACTGCTCTGGATTCTTTCCACCGAGTTCAACACAGGTGTCCTCCAGCAACTCCATCATCTGCTTGTTCAGCGCCACACTGTTGGAGAATGTCCGCGGCGCTGTTTTCAGCAGCCGATGGAGGTCTTTTTTGTTCATTCCCAGTGAGAACAGATAGGCTATGTTCTTCTCCAAGTTCCCATTATCACTGGAGCGGAAGAAAGACTCAGGTGAGCGGTCCAGGATGGTCACAATTTCTGCATCAGTCTCAAAGATGTTTCTCCACAGCCCCCAGCGCTGCTCCAAGTGTCCAACTGAGCGGGTGATAGCACGGGGATAACGGGATATGATGCTGGCAATTATCTTGTGACTGACACCTTTGCCTTTCAGAAACTGAGCAACAGCTTGCTCATTAGTGCAGGCTTTACGAAGCACTCCGGGCTGACGCTGCCGTGCCTTTGTCACGTCAACTCCCATGAGATTCAGGTTCTCCAGCAGAGATTTATTCTCTGAGTTCACTGGTGGTGGGGACTCACTGTTTTTAGTATCAGAACTTGAAAGCCCCCTGAAAAGGCAGGTTGATGTCAACTGTACTGGCACAAACCCTAAGCTGGGCTGCAACGTCACAGAACGATGAAGGCTGAGGAGAGCCCTCAGTCTATGTACTGCTGCCATTTTTAATGAGGGGAAGGGCTGCACTGTAACATCACAGCTGGACCTATAAGAGGAATAATAAACATGGCATATTAAGCTTAAGGACAACAGCAAACTCTAGTCAAACGATTATTATTTGCAATTTCATAGATAGATAGATAGATAGATACACACATATACATCTTAATGTTAAGTTCATGTTAACTGTGAGAGTTGGTAATGTTAAACTTGACACAGCACATTTCTAAGTTTGTGTTATTAATTCATTAATACTGTGTATAGTTGTGAGATTTAATCTCTTCTCCAAAAATACGTAGTGCTCCTTTACCCTAACCTAACCTAACTTAACACACAAGCGCGACGGATTGGTTGAACTGAACTGAACTCTCACGGTTGGTTGCACTGAAGTTCTCCTTCCCTCACTAATTCGACCCACTTATAATCATTTGCCCCAAAAGAAACAGTTTCTTTCAGCTTGTACTACACCCTTCTCGTTAAAAAATACACAGAAACACATACCATACGCGTTAGGTTTCTTTCAGTTGCCAACTGACATGCTCGTGAGGTTCGCATTTTTGACAGAAGTACACTTGTCGCCTGAATCACAACGGAAACGTCAGACTTGATAAACTCTCGCGAGAGTTGTCATACGAGAAAACGCCGATGATAACAATATCGCTAACTAGCGCCATCTAGCGTCTCGGAGTTAAAATGGATGATCTGACTCCTTTCAACAACTAGATGGAAGCAAAGGGCTTTCATTCAGGGGTTACAGCCTTCAGCTCATCATAGAGTACACTTTTAATGATGTTTGAATGCCATACAGTAATTACATAACCAGGAACAATTACAAAAACGGGGACATTCTATTTTTCAACTTTTGTTATGGTTATTTTCTTCTCATGTTACTCTTTTCAATTACATTTTCTGTAGGCTACATTTTATCCCCTCAATTAATGATACTTGGTCAAGGCCTTTTCACACTGCCAGGATCTGACATAGATGGAGAAATTCTTTCATTATATTCAAATTCAATTTTACAATATTTGCCGAAAAGTGAATAGTATCATCATGATAATTACCATGAATAGTTTATGTCTCTATATGGAATTTAAATTTAGGCCATTAATTCACAGAAACATAGGCTGGAGAGGTCCCTTACATAGCCCTCAGGGTGCGATGGGATTTATCAGTCCATTTATGGTTGTATTATGATACCCGAAAAGCCTATAATCATAAAAATACTAAACTATAGAGTGTATTGGGCTGTTGGTTACAGGCATTAATACTTAATTCATGTGAGACATACAGCTGACACCACTTATGCCCCTGCTGCACAGGAGAGCATTTGCCATGTGGTATGACTCACAGCTTTAGTGCTGAAAACCCTACTGACCCATTGTGCCTCTTTACTTATGAGTCCCACCACTCATGAATATTTTAGTACAGGACAGTGATATCTTCATTATGCAAATGAGCTTTCACCCACGCTGCTCTAAGTGAGTGTGGTGTTTTGGTAGAAACAGCGACTTCCATGATACAGTTGCAGTTTTTTTAATCTCGGTCATCATCAACAGGACGCACTTTGTTTTTCATCAGCATACACAGTTCCTCTCTTATCACACTTGTCCAGGGCCCTTTTCTTTGCCTTTTTTTGCATATTGATGCGATGGGGAGCGACTCTTATGATCTTTTGTTTCCGCCTTCTTCAGTCATGTTTGGTGTTAGACAAATGATGAGAGAAGAAAAGCAAGGAGGCACAAGACAGATGCTGTGGTTGAAACTGCTCTTTGACTAACAAAAAGGGATACAGACAAAAATACATTTAGGAAATGAACAAATTCATAAATGAAAAGTAAAATGAAACGGGAAAGTGAATTGAACTGATAGAACTGTTATAAATATGGGTGTTACATTTTAATAAATAAATGAGTGCTATACTATTTTTGATGCATTTATTGGCATATTAATGAACAATGTTTTACAATAGCAAGTTTATTATGTATATTTAGCGAAAACTATGGTGAAGTCTAATACTGTTTGTTTGGTCATTAGTTAGGAATGACAGTATTGTATGGTTCCTGGACATATTTCATGAATTTATGTGTTACTTCTCAAATATGTCTATTGTTGTGTTTTATTATTAAAGGGAATGCTGTCCTGACCCATTTGTTGGAGTCCACTTGGTAAAGTTGCTTGGGTAACTGCTGACACAGTACTCCTTCAGTGAATCAATAATTTAGAAACTAGCGAAACTTTCAAACGCTCTGTGGTTCCTGTAGACGCTGTTGCACAGACAGCCAGTGCCCACAGGTGGGATCAAATTGGTAAGAATGTCCAAAAGAAGATGGGTGGAATTCAAAATCTGCCAGACGATAAGCTGCTCAGCTCCCGTCAGTCGAAGGCAAAGAGTGTCCTCTCCTGTCGCTGCTGCTGCTGCTGCTGCTGCTGCTGGTATGTTTGACATGTTTCTGAGAAGCAGGAGAAACCTTCATACTTTGATAACGAATGTGATCCAGTTTGTTTTCATGAGTAGTAATGAAATTATAGGCAAAGGTATGTGGCCTACAAGAGTACTTTAATTTTAAAATGTGCGTAGATTTAAGATTTTAGCTTAAGATTAGGAAAAGAATTGTGCTGTTTTTGTGAATTCTGATATTTATTTTAATACGCTGTATGTCTTAAGAATCAAATTCTTTAATTTGTCTATTGTTAAAGGACAAAAGTGGTCAAAAGGTTAGTATATAATGTGAGACCAGAGTATTTCCTCTCTCCACCAGAACAATAATCCTGGCAATATAGGTAATGTAGTGAAAGTATTCTTCCTTTTGGAACAACAAAAGGTGAAGGTGCCGTGTGGAGGGGATTTTGTTTTTTTTGTTGCTGTGGTTTTGCAAACAAGATCAGTGAGGTCTACAACAAACATGCAGAATGTATTTTCTTCATCATAAAACATTTGCAAATCCATGTTTTGGAACAGCTTGTAAATCACGTTTTTTTTTACATCAATGCCTTCTGGCTTTCAGTCTTCATCTTTGCATTTGTTAACACATCTGTGCATGAATTGCTTTCGGCACATGCTTGTGCGTAGGCCTTTTTTATGCATGACACAAATAAAACAAGAACCCACTAAAATCATCGATCAGTAGCACTGCTACTGGTTAACAAACCGCCACTCCATAGACAATCTAGAAATTTGTCTTTTCTGGTAAAACATGGCCTTCCTCTGCAGGGTTTTTTTTTTTTTTTTTTACACAGGGGTAATTTGGAATAAATAACTGAATAACAACCTTAATATTAATTAATTTGTGTGATTTTGTGCCTCACATGAAACAAATGCGATAAACACAGACACAGGAATCAAACAAGCGAGGCATAAAGAAGAAAAATGAGCTGAATTTCTAAAATCGTGACTGTGTCCCAGATAGTTTCAGACCAATTTTCTATTTGTACAGTGATTTATGTAAGAGAATGTATGAATGAATAAATGAAGTGAGCCAAAAGGACAATTTAGTCTGATTATCAGGACAGGCTGCTGTATTCTGTAAACTGTATCCTAAAAATGTCTGCAGGACGGATACAGATTTCAAGACGTGACAACGGGCTTGTCAGTGCTAGTGATACAAAAAACTATTCCTTTTTGGACCAAAGATCACTTCCACATGAAGTCTGTAAGTTAAATATTGGCCATGCTGTCCTTTATCGTCTCCATCTGTCCTAGAAACTGATGCCAGTCTCTCATGTTACCTGCTGTCCCATTCAGACAAGAAAGCTCAAATGTTTCCTTTGTCTGAAATGTGCCCAGAATAGCCTCATCAAGTCCCATGCTGTAAAATGTTTGGTGATGGCTGAGGCCTTTAATAGAAAAGAAAAACACAGCTTTGAAATGAAAATATTTGGTGTTTAAAAAAGAAACCTCTCAACTGGGACGGCTCTGGCAACCTCTCCTCCTGTTGCCATAGAAACTGAGCAGACGTTCTGAGCAGGATTCAGACTGCATAATGCAGCGCAATTTATGTCATTATGAAGACCCACAGATATGTTGGTTTTATTATTAATGATTGCAGTGCATTAAGATGTCAACGGGTTTTGCCATGTCTGTACTGCTGCTTTAAATGCATTCAAAAGACGAAGTGAATACAACAAAATAAGAGAGCTATGTGGTTTATTTTGACAGGTTTTAGCAGGTAACAATTGTTTATTTATTGGGCTCCTGTGGGGGAGAGCATATTCTAAAGTCATTCACTTAAAAAAATTTTTTGAGTCATACTTGTTTGCAACTTCCATTCAATGCTGCTATACTTCTCCGGTGAAGAATACTGTTTTCCTTGCTATATTTATTTGCAATTGCAGAATGGAACTAATTCACTCAAATACCATTCTTAAGTGCACTACTTTTAGGGTACTTGTACTTTCCTTGCGTATTTCCATCCTTTCTGCTGCTTTATCCTTCCACTCCACTTCATTTTGGAGGCAAATATTGTAATTTTTACTCATCACACACTCACATTGACTTTAGTTACTAGTATATTACAGATTACATTCTGCATCAGAGCCATAATAGCACATTTTAAGTCACTTTATCTCATAAATAAGCCTCACCTTATCCAGTGATCAGATAATTAGCCAGGAGGTTTGTAAATATATTAATATGCTACATGCACTTAAGTACAATTATTGCCAGAAAATTACTTCTGAAACTTAACGACATTTAATATTAGACTTTAAGACTTTTACTCAAGTACTATTTGTATAGGTGATTTTCCCTTTTACCAAAGAAATATTTCAACATGATACATTTACTTTTACCCAAATATAAGCTGAAAATGAATTTTACACAGCTGTTTATTTGTGCTACATTCAAAGTCACTTTACAAAATTGGATTTTTCAAACAAAACATGATGATATGGACTGAATTGTTCTAGATTAAACCACTTTATAGTTTATGAAGTCATTAAAATTGGCTCCACCAGGACCGTATTAGAATTCAGCGTACACTATTACTGATACCATTAATAGTATTCCAGTTATTTTGTGAATTTTTCAAATATCGCATAATGCATGCTTTTAATGTTTAATTCAATGAAATTTTGATTCTAATACGCATATATTTCTGCTATCAAAAATTCTAATGTTTGACTTTTATATGTAATGAAGTGAAAATAACTTATTACCGCTTTTAGTATCTATCAAATGATTTGGAAATAGCATAATGGCAACATTTCTGACCTTACACGAAGGCAACACTAGTGGAATGCGAGTGGGCGTGGCTACGAGGGCACCTACACAACGTCATCACAGTTGGGTCTCATGTTTACGTGGAAAACATGGCGGCGGACTACCAACAAGGAGACAGCACCTAGTTACGCGAGTGGAAGTGTTTGGCAGCCAGCTGGGAGCCAGACGAACCGCTAGTTTTTTTGGATTCTCCTCGCTGATATTTCGCATGAAGCAGTTTCCATTTTGTTTCAGCCACAGGGACCGCGGTGATGGAAGACGAGGAGAGGCAAAAGAAGCTGGAGGCCGGCAAAGCAAAGGTAGGATTGTCAGTTTTTGGTGTTAGCATGACTCACTAACCCTCCTGTCCGTGCTGCAAAGTAGTAACTAAATGTTGTCGACAACTTGTTTCCTCGCGGCTGGGTCTGTCAGCTGTTTTAAGGTCCCCCCCTCCCCTTTGTATCCCCCCTCAGCTGTCAGTCCCAGCAAACATGCGCCCCGCTCTGACAGCCGGCGGTTGGCTCGCCGGAGTGTTAGCATAGCCCCTGCTAGCTAACAGACTCCTTTGTCATACTGCATCACATCTCACTTTACTACAGAGTGTCATTTTTATTTCCCTGAAACTGGTGTGTAGGAGTGTGCACGCGATGCTAGTTTAATCGCCCCATAAGTCAAGCCGTCCTAAAACGTTATCAAAGGCTTATAAACGCCACCTGAAGTGAGGCTGACAGGCTGGTGTAACAGGATTTACAGGACATATCCCCACTAGCTAGAGCAAACATTGCCCCACATGCCATACTTGTGCTACATTAGGCTCATCAAGAAACAGCATCAACATTTAGGTCAGGACAACCCCCCACCCATCCAGTTATTGATGTAAATGTGAAACAAAGAGGGGAAACGCTGGACTTGATTCAAACGTGTGATCCTGAATGATCCAAGTCGTTTTTAAACATTTTGTCACGGATTCATGTGATACATTGGAATGAAATGAATGGTGAACTTCTCTGTATGAGCTATGCTGACCTGTTTCTTTAAGCTTTGAGTGCCGAGGTGTTCTATAACTTTGCAGCAGATCTGCTAGTGTTATGTGTTTAGGTGGGAATCACGGTGTAACTCACAATACAGTGCCCACGATAATGATGAGTACCTAAAAGGGCAAAGCGGAGGAATTGTGTATTTATTTGCTGCATTGTGGCATCAGTCTCAAAGTTTGACATGAACCAAGATTAAACCATGTCCATGTCCACGTTTGCCACCATTCCAATTCAAAATAGCCATAAACTGCCAGAAAGCAGAAGCTGTGTGAACCATGTTTAAAGGAAGGATACAACTATGGATGACTAGATTCATTTTAAACTATGTAAATTAAGATAAGAGAAGTAAACACCGCATGAAACTATTAAGCAGTGGCCCTGGTGAGGTGTTATCAGGGGAATCTGACTGCCATATCCATCTGTCCATCTTCTTCCACTTAGTAAGGGTCTGGTTGTTGGTGGCAATAGGCTACGCAGGGTATTCTAGATGTCCCTCTCCCTGGAGGATCCCAGTGTTTTCCCAGACCCAATGAGTTATATAAACCATCCAGTGAGTTCTGGGTTCTTCTCTCAGTTGGTCGTGCTCAGGAGGCATCCTAATCAGACACCCAAACAACCACAGCTGACTCTATTTCGATGCGAAGGAGCAGCTTCTCTACTCCCAGCTCCCTCTGGATGCCAGTACTCTTCACCCTATCTCAAACCCAACCTGCAGAGGAAAATCATTTTGGCTGCTGTCATCTGCGATGTCATTCTTTCAGTCTCTGCCTTCAGCTCATGAGCATAGGTGAGGCATGGAATGTGGATTGACTGGTATATTGCTGTATTGATACTTTTGCATACCCTTGCCGAACATCTGGCGTACAAATTTGTCAATAACATGTCTGCAAGGAGATCCTACCATCCTATTATTAGTTGAAACGAGTCAGACTGTGGTGCAGTTTGCTGATATCCATAATGTACAGCATGATAATAATGCCCACAGGAGAAAGCCACAGAGAGCGGTATGGATACCATAGAATGTTGGCCTTCAGTGCAACAATTCTTTGGCAGTAGAATTGAATCTTGATAGCTTTGTCTCACTATATTACCATTAATCACGCTCAGAATTGCAGTTTTTGTCCAGCTGTGATTCTTTCTAATACTCCACAAAGAGTTGGTATTGAAAATATAAATGAATGAACACTTTCCATCCTGACTCTGCAGAGATATGCCTATCACAGTGTTTTGGCGTGTCCTTTGGTCGCTCCAGGTTTCCTAGTGGAGGTGGGGGCTCTGGCCTTTAGGTCAGCCCAGCAGGAGAGACCATGAGAAAGACCATCTCCGTGGTTTTGGCCTTGGCATTTTGGTTTATAAAAGACCCCTCTGTACTGCAGGAGGATCTGACTCCTGTTTTTCAAGCAGTAGCATGTCACCTTGCCCTCACATGCAGGGGAGAAACTTCACAAGTTTTCACTGAATAGCGCACTGATAATGGTTAGCAGGGATATCCAGGACATTGTTATTTGTTCTAATAGCCTCACAGACTCGGACTGAATCATGTAAGCTCAGATTGAGTTCAAGGTGATGTATGTCGGAGTCAATCAGGAAGCTATGGGGAGTGTTCAGATTATGTCATTAACCCGCTGCCTCTTTAGATTTCAAAACCCTGGGACATTTTTCTTTTAAACTAGTTAATTTATATATGAAATGAACATTGTGTCTGTGTGGTCTAACGTTCGGCTCAAAATGTCACCAGAAATCTTTTTAGTTTTGAAGAAATTGTCAGGAGAGATGATGTGATTCTCCAGATCGAAAATCGGAGGCAAAGACCAATGAATCAAGTAAAAGCAGAATCCATGTTGATGTCTGAGTTAAGCGAGACCTGTCATCTATTGTGTAGCCTGCTTGAAATGATGGCTGTCCTGAGCAAGAGCCTATTGAGTCACACCAGACAATGAGCAAAGCGTAAATTGTGTGCTGGTGTTGCCGGGCTATTGTTCCCAAAGCCATTTGCTGCACATGTGTTGTTGCTGTCAGTGGCAAAATGGAACATATCGACGAGTGCATTACAATTATCATGGAGTTACACGTGTCAGAGTTTGGCTCAGTTCTCCAGTTGCATGGTAGAAGAAAATGAGTTTCATGTTGTTGAAAAGAATAAAAACACTGCTGGAATGAGATCAAGATGGTGAAGAGAAATTCACAGACTCAGGGATGAAGTCTTTTACAATCACCCGTGGAGAGTTGGTGACAAGAACATTTACTCTTACTTTCTGTCTATCAGTCTCTTTTACCTCTGTCAGATTCATATGGTCTAAATTCAGACTCTGCAGATGCGTGATCTTTCATGAAACTTTGAAGGAATGTTATGTGCCAGCCCGTTTCCTGTGTCAGCATTTTGAGAATCATTCCGGTCGGCTCGGGGGGAGGACACTGCGGTGATTTTTAATCTGACCCATGGGATGCACACATCTGTCGTGGAGGATGGCATGCTTATCTGTCTCTCTGATGTGCCTTCTGGTCACTGAATCAATGTAACTTAGTAACTTTCCCAGGTTCAGCCACTGTCACAGGTTGATTGACAAGTAATGTGATTTCTTATATTTGTGCAAATCCTGGTCTGATTCTGCAAAATGAGGCTTCACGACAATAAATATCTGATGCACAATGTCATAGATGTGTAATTCTGTACCTGCATTCCTGCTTTTAGCTTTTTTTCAAACTAATTGTGATAGAACAAAGATACTTGATTGCTATTATGTGTAAACCAAACTGCAATATAGTTTTTTTTATAGCAGTACATATTTGGGATATTAATGATTAATGGTAAATCAGTTAATCAGCGTTAACAATTAAACTGATTTGAAAATTGAAATGCTGCCATGAGAAAACAGTTGATTAAAACAAATTACAGAAAGACTTTCTTAACAAGCTGATGTTATTGCATTTTAGTCATTAAGTAGTTTCATTATATGCTGGATCATTTTGTCAAACGCGCATCCACAGAAAACTGAAAGTATATTTTCAAGTTCAGATAGCCTAAAGGTCAGTGTCACTGTCAGGCAGCAATGGGGGTTTTGAGGACAGCAAAGGTACAAGTTGATCTACTTAGCTAGAGCCTGAATGGTTAATCCTTTAGCTGACTAATCATGGATGGGTCCTTCACAGCTCTGTGCGAAGAATAGAGGTTGACCACCATGGCTCATTCACTTTATTAATTGGCTTAGTTAACACAGGTGAGTTTTACTTTAATGCTGCAGTCTTTTTCATCTCTGCATGTTTGGAAACATAACCTTGAATGCATTTGGAGTTCTTGAAATGTCTGTAGTGCTTGTGAAGGGATTGCTAGGTGATTAATTGAATGTGATGGTCTAACAGCTGTCCAGTTTTTAATTAGATACAACCTGGATGATGACTGAACGGAACTCTTAGAGAAGTTTCGAGGTTGTTTTTTTCCCTTGAGGTGACTGCCTGACAGGCTGTGTCTTGCAGAAATGTGCTAGAAGCAGGAAGATGTAAACTTAATGCTAAGCTTCTGTTGCCCTACCATGGTTATCTCATATTTAGATACAGTACCGTGCAAATGGCTGTTTGGGTTTACTGTCGATATGAGACAGAAGGTTTTCGACATGTTTTAAAATCCATATGACCAAAATAGCTTATTAGTCACAGCTTTCTCATCAAGGATTGTTTGTGTAATCTTTAACTTTGCTTTTTTTGTCATGCTCTTTCAATTTCATGTCAGCCTTGTTGCACCAAATAACATCTTAGAATTGCTGTGTCACGATTGCCTCCCTTAAGATGCTACTTTCGGTGTGTAAAGAATTTAGAGATACTAACACATTAACATTGGGGTGAGGATGCCATGCACTTCAGATGACCAAATTCCAGTGAGTAGTTAATGTTACCGAGTTACGACAAAAAAAAAAAAAAGAAAAAAAGAAATGCCCATGCCGTGTTGTTATATTTGAAAAGACAAGTTTTAATGCGTCCAACAAATCGCCTACAAGATGTTGACGAGTCTGTTTTCTTTTGTCCTGTGGCTTTGGTGTAATGCTTTTGGTTTTGTTTATTTAGCTCTTAAAGGTCAGGTGGGTTATTTTCTCATTCGATTAGCAGCCATTTCCCAAAACAATCTCTGCTGTTTGCTGTCCACTGTGGGGAGGGAGACTGTGACAGCTTTCATTAGGACGAGGATGCTGCATGAGCACCTAATTCTTCTCTGTTGATCTTTTAATAACACTTGACTTTGATCATGGCTTTGACATGTTGAGGCAAAATGCACTGAAGGTTTTTTTTGTCTGCAGTTTAAACTGAACAGAATGTAATTATTGTCGCTGGCTTTATGCACGTATTGAGAATCAGATTAAACCACTTGGTGTTGTCAGAAATACCAATAGATGCATATCAATTCCGAATATTCAGAACTGATTAAATGCAATTTTTGTTGCGGTATTGAACTGCGTTGTTTTTGCTCTGTCCTTTGACGGCGAGACATAGAGCATGGACACAGACCTAGCTGCACCAGAAGTATATTAACTTAGAGGCTGCTGTTCTTAACACACAGTGCAAATGGTTTGTCATATTCATTTTTCAACAAGAATAACATGTTTATGTCCTCAGCGTTCCGTGTGGAATCAAAGATGGTGTCAAAACGTACAAAGAGACTTGAATTTATGTATATGATTTATAGCCTATATGTGTTTAGAGCCTCTTTAATGTTTCACCTGCTGCGCTCGTCGTGAACCAGGTAGGGCAGAGGAAGCTTCAGTTGCTGTAGCTTGTTTGTTTTCAGGTCTATTAGCTAGTGTTGATTGTGAACTCGAATGTGCATGTAAAGCACAGGATCGTTGCCCTTTAGTAGCTGAGCGTTGACAAAAACAACATTGCTGGCAGTCTCATTGACACATGACATCTGAGGCTGTGAGCTTCCCCCTCTGCACTGCTGTATTTCAGTGCTGCTTCAGTATTTTTAGCTTCGTGTCTCACAACATAAAACAAACTACAGAAAACGTTGCTATCTATTTAATGAAACATTTTGTATATAAATGGTGGCTATAGGGCATCACATAAAAAGCACTTTTTCAGTATTTGATAAAGCACTTTAAAGAGACTCGTGCACTCAGCGTGCTTTTTCCTGAGGCACAAAAGTGATCATTTTAGAAGATAGAGGACTTTGCATACATCATCAGTTCACAAATACTACAGATGAACTGGTCAGATTTATTCCACAAGGCTGTCATATGTTTCCTTTTGTTTCCTGATGTACTGATCTCTGAACTTATATGTATGAACTTTGCTTCGATGAGAACTGACAGTGGTGACTTAAAGTTAAAGCCTAGTGTAAGAGTAGATGCCATGGATAAAAGATCAGTTATGGTAATTTTGAATTATGAATGATATACTGATATATTTCTATTTCATATATTTTCTGGAAAAATCAATTGATAAGACTGGGAGGGATAATATAACCAGAGGGTGAAGTATGTTGTTGGCTAAATCATCAAATTAAATGCCTGTCTGACAAAACAAGTTATTACACACAGACACACACAAACACAGTTTCCTCAATGTTGCTTGTGTTGATACTGTTAGACATCCGCTGTTGGATGTGGATAAAAAAAAAGCCTGTGTTTAAATGTGCCTGTGTGAATGTTTTCAGACAGCAGATGGTGATACACCTACGTAGTTGCTATTTCCCAGATGGTGATAACAGCTACACAGGCTGCGCTGCTCCATATGTTCAGCCATTGCTCTGCGCCGCCCAGCCAAATAGGGCAGCCTGTATGATAAGCAGCTCATCGAAAGGGCGGAATTCCCGAGACTTTTCCAAAAGTCAGGGTGATTCCTGCTGGCAGGTTCGCTGTGTATCGCACACGACTGCCGCTGTGTTTCTCTGATTGAGTCTGGATTAAAGGATAGCCTTGCTGTTGTGTTTTCAGAGCCTCATGGTATCACACGATTCTCCATCTTGTAAGACTGACATTTATTCATATCTCAGTCTGTGTGCTCTGGTATTCAATGGATAAAGCTCTTCTAGAAACACAGATAGAGCGGTATATATTTGGATGTAGGGTGTGTGGAGTTGCAGAGGCACAGATCAGAAGCCCTTTGAGCTTTCAAGCTGGGTGTTGTAGGTGGAGAGCGTGACCACGACGCCCACTCTCAGCTTGGTCGTGTCGGCCTCTCACCTTTTGTAAAGCATCACAAAACCAGACCCGTCAAAGCGCTTTGCTTACTTTTATGTGGATGCTGCTGCTTCAGGTGTGGGGTGTTTTTTGAGCAACGATGCCACATATTTGCTGGTTCAAGCTCCAAGATTTGATTCTGTTCTTTGTAATGTATGAACGTGAACTGTTGGTCAGATAAAACGTTTGAAAGATGTTGCCTGAATGTCTGAAATTGTACGCACTTGAAACTGTATTTGTGACATCTTCTCGACAAACAAATATCTGATTAATCATGAAAACTGATCATTTTGCATATAAAAGAGACATTTTAGTCATAAAGAGTTCCTCAGCTGAAGCACAAAAGTTCATTTTTTTGACCCTGGAACTAATAGTTTGTCACAACTTTCTATATCATGATGTAGATCAATATGTGCGTATAAAAATACAATCATTTCTTAGAAGACATGAACTGTTTGACCGCCAAAGAAGCACAAAACAAAACCCATTACTAAACCAGTATCAACTGCTCCAAACCTAAATGTTAATCTGCATTTAGACTCATGATCTCTGTCATCGAGTACATGGGCATTTCCGGGACAGGTGAGCAGGCATTGGCACAGTATCCTTGGCAACAGTCTGTCCGTGCCTATGATGATCCATGTAACAGCTGTGTTGTGACACCTGTAGGCCTGCTGTCTGCCTTGGTCAGCTGCCTCCATCGTCCATTTGCAGTCACCTGTCTCTCATATATAATGAATACCAATAGTGCCGACTGTCCAGGACTTGTCATTACTATCATCGCTTCCCTGGTGATGATTAATGTGCTTTTGTTAATGGTATAAAATGAGTGTGTATGTTTTTTTTGTTGTTTTTTTTTTTTAAAGAGAAAGGTAAAATGATTAGTCATGAATTAGGGCGTTTATACGAGTATGACCCCATCTCAGAATTAGAATGATGGTAGTTATGAATACTAGATAAAAAAAGAGTTTGACATTTCTTTGCTTGAAAAATGAATGAAAAATGACTGATTGACTGATGATCAAAATAGTTGGCAACTTATTGTCTTTCTTCACTATTAATTGTTTAATCAACTAATCATTTCACCTGCTATCTGATATACAAATGAGATGAACACAAACACGCCATTTAATTAATCAGATATCAATTGGATGTCGTTTTTTGTAAAAAGTTATTTCTGTCATGAATCCGAAGTTGACACAAATGTTATTGGATGCTCAGACAGATCGTTGACATAGTTTGAATATGTAATCCCTTTAGTTGGGATTAGCACCTGGCACAGGAAGAAGCATGTGTCAGGTCATATGGATGCAGGGAGGGAGGACTCACTCGGAGCGAGGAAGACATCTTTGTGGGGCACACAATGTTTCGCTTGAGTTTCACCAAACTGTGGGGTCTCAGAGTAGGTTCAAGTTTACTTTTCTTTGTTGGAAATCTAGACATTTTGATAGGCAGACAAATATATTTGTGAATTAGGCCAAACAAGGTGGTTCCTGTTCTTAAGTCTGAGCATTAGGGTCAGATAAACAAAGATCTGAATGGCAGCTGCGAGCAAAAATGAGGACTAACACTTTCAAGTTTTTTATCGAAAGTGTTTCTTAATGCTTTTTTTTACCTTCAGAAAAAGAAAGTGTAAATTGTTATTTTTAGCATTTCCTGTTTTTTCCTCTTTCCCAGTTGGCTGAGTACCGCCAGAGAAAAGCTCACGCGGACTCCCAGAAGAAACAGAAGAAGAAGAAGAAAAAGAAGTCGCCGGAAGACTCGGAGGGGGATTCACAGGGAAGGGTGGAGGTCGAGCCGGATCAGTCTGTGGGAGGAGAGGAGGGCTCAGGTGGAGGACAAGATGGATCACAAGAAGGAAATAAAAACCCACCCACCACGGAGTTTACCTTCGCCAGGACTCTGCGGAGCGGAGAGACTGTCAAGCATGACCAGACCTACACCATAGAGGTAGACACCTGAATTTACTCATAATTGTAACTGTTTCCTCATACAGCACACCATTGTTCATTTGTCAATTACTCAATAGTTATAGCAGATTGTGCCTTTCTCAAACTGAAATTGGATTCAGTCTCCAATACAAAATCAGAAGTGGTTTGAACATGCCCATTGGTTTTATTACATGTACTACAAGGAGATTTACCTGGTTATAAAACAGTCTCAATTCAGACCTGATGCCTCTACATAAGCAAGCAAGGCCATCACTGAGATGATTTGCTATTTCTAGATAATTATTCTTAAGTTCCGTCATCAGGTCGCATTCCCTTGTGAAATAATAACTCACAGTACAGTTTTTTATGTTGGATTGCTGAGAGATGCCTGCCTGAAAGGAAATAAGCTGCTATGTAGTTTGGTGGTAGAGCAGTGGATACTTCTGTATATGGCCAGATGGCATCAGAATAACTGGCCTACAATGTAACAGGCCTTTATGCTAGCAAGCTATAGTTTCCTGTCTTTTAATGTTTATGAAGACATAACATTACTAGAGAATGTTGACACCTTAAGAATTAGCTAAACAAATTTACTGTTACTGAGCAACAGCATCCGTTAGCTGGAAGCTACATGTAGCCTAATCTTGCTATATGAATGGAACTAAAAGAAAGTAAGCTTTGTTTCACCATTGTCATATTACAGTTATTAATCTTATATAACCACAGATAGATACATTACATAATCACCATGTATCCTCTAAACAGCTGTGGTGAAAAAGAAAGAAATACTAGTATGAAAAACACACTGTGTCTTACTATCACTCACCTCCAAAACAAATGCAAAAGTGAGCCAGATCAAGGTCTTTGATATTATAGGAAGCGATGGTACTGATACCACTTTTGTCCTCAGGGACTGCTAGGATCAACCCAAAACGTTTTTGTAGCTGCTTTAAGTTAAAGTGAAATTCAAGAACAAACAAGGAAGTGACATTAACTAGAATAAAAAATGCAAATAATCACTGGTTTGAAAGGCACTTTGCAACAATAAGAAAATGTCGCATAGTATGTCAGTTCATTTTATGGAATGAGTTAGTCACTTCTGACTTCACAAACTTCTAATGCTAATGTTTGACATTTTCTTTCTGTTCAGGTTCCATGTCTTTAATGCCTTGAAAGAGCATTCAGCATGACAGTTTCTTCAATGATTCAGAAGCAACACATTTGCACTAAGCATATAATGTCTATTCATTAATCTCTCTGTAATTATAGGCATTCAGGATTGTAATTAACTCATGCCTATTAGGAGATAATTCCTCAGAAAAGCCTTTCAACCAGCTCCGATGCTGCTTTTATGATGCCGTTTCTTTTTTATTTATTTTTCTTATCCTTGACACAGTGTACAGAGTGTACAGTATATGGTACCATTTTTACATTCCAATGAAAAGAGTCAAATTAGAGATGGGGAATTGCAGCCATGCCTG
Organism: Acanthopagrus latus; assembly: GCF_904848185.1. NCBI lineage: Eukaryota > Metazoa > Chordata > Actinopteri > Spariformes > Sparidae > Acanthopagrus > Acanthopagrus latus. The sequence goes on along the minus strand of NC_051041.1, from coordinate 9,748,491 downwards.
TATTGCACACAGTTTAACCAAATGGAAATTAAGAATGTTTGATTTACTGAGACATTTACACCTTGTTAAAAGAGAATATATAAAAGCCATTGTCATCTACACATAAGCATACACAACATAGACCCAGAATTAAATTATTTATTGTAACTGTATAGTTGCTTTGGTTGGAACAGAGACTTTCTTTCAAGGGGAAGCCAATTTTCACAGCAGTTGTTTCTGAACTACAGAGCTTTTATCAGGAATCTTTCCAGAATATTTACTAGGAAATGATTGACAGGCTATTGGACCAAACAGGACATTACCAAAAATCAAATGACTTAGACTCGTCCTTCTGGTAGATAATAATGTAACTTTTGTATTCTATGAGTAAAGTTTAGATTTTTCAAAATGCCTTAAATACTTCAGACTTTATACTGTGAAATTGAGAGATATTACTGGAAAACATTCTATAATGTTAAGAATTTGCTTTAAATAATAAGCCAGCACTGTCCTGCGTTACAAGACTCCAGCAGGGCTTACTTTGGGTTTTATGTGCTGGTGCAGTGCGGCTTTGATAGTCATTTTAATGTAGCAGAGAATATACTGTGCTGTATTAGCTGTGAATAAATTCTAAAAATGCGAATGCTTCTGAGAGGTTTTGTTTTAGCTGGGGATTCTGTTGAACTTCCACCACTTAGTTCTTCCTGTGCATAATACATCACTAGCAGATACCTTCATCTAGAATGCCATTTGAAACGGCAACAGCACAGGGATGATACATTTCAATGTTGATGCATTCTGCAAATTCATTTCATATTCACAAATACTACTGCAGCGACGGTGAGTGCTGCCTCTTGTCATTTAGAAATGGTTGGTCAGCATTGGTTTCTCCAATCGAAAACTTTTGAAAGGATAACTGTTGTTTGATCACTTTGAAAAGTTAGAGCCTCAACATTCATTTGACGCAGTGATGATCTTGATAAATAAATATTCAGCCAGTTGCACGATCCTGCTGAAAATCACCTCATTTAAATCAGTTTGAAAAACATGCAGAGACCTGAGGGCTCTTCATTCTTCATTCAAGCCCTGGCGTTCGTTTTTTTTTTCCGCCGCTGTGCAGCCAATCTCTCCCTGAACCCACTGTACATGCCCACAAAAACTACCAGTTGCCACGGAAACAGACAATTGCCTTTAAACAGGTTGAGATGCGTCAGTCTGCGTGACCAATTCCTGTGGCCTTGCACTACTTTTTTGTGCAGACCTTAAGGTTGATTGAATGTGAGAGTGTTTGGTCGCAAGGCGAGCATTGTTTATTTATTTATTTTACCTTGGGAGCAACCCACATCCTCTCCTCTCTCTACAAAAGGCTGTGGGACAAGCTGTAATTTTCTGCCACATGGATGAGAGCTGCTCTGTATCACCAATAAATTAAATGTACGAATGTTGAGAGGCTAAGCCATACAGCAGCATTATCTATGTAGCTGAATTATGTAACAGTTAAAAGCTAAATAGTTCATCCTCCCCTATGGTTTTCATAACATTTTCTCTTCTTGGTCCTCTGGTCACCGGGTTTGTTTCTCTTCAGACGTGCTGCTTTAGTGATGCTGCTTTCTGCGCTGTGGAAACACAAGAGTGTCAACATTTTCCATTCTTTGGTCTTTCATAGGCTTGTGATAGAGATTGTAATTGCAAATACAAGTCTGTTAACTCATTAATACCTCTTATAGAGTCAGCAGTCACAAGTAAACTTTCCATGAAGCGCTCCTATCAATAACATTGCATTGAAATGCTCAAATATTATGTCACGTGGTCAATTATACATCTTTGTACCTGTGGCTTTTAAAAGTTTTAGGTGATGTTTGAGTTCAGCGGTCAATCAAGCAAAATCTCATTTCTCTCCTGTTCTGGATCCCATACAGTTTCAACTTATGATCCAGGAATTAAGCTTGGATAGATTTCAATAATGGCTGTCATTACTCTGTGAGACTGAGCCAGGAGCTGTGTGGCAGAAGTAGATTACACCCGTGTTTGATTGCTGGGTCCCTGCTGAAATGAGACATAAGGCATTGTTTCAAATTGTTGTCACTGAACATTTTAGTATATTGTAAATTGAAGAGAAGATTGAAAGACACTGCTGGAGCTATAATGATGAAAGTCTTTGTAATGTTGGGACACATTTACTGCAACTACACTCATTGAACTATTTAAATGACTTGGATTATGTTAAAATGTTTTTTTGTGATAAATGTTATGTTGTGGCTTTCTTATCACACACTTGACTTACTTAATTTGTCGTTTTATAATCGCAGCATTGATTAATTTATTTTAATCCTCTTTATTGCAGCCGGAGAGTGAGGTGTCCACTACCGCTGAAGATTGTTCCTCTGAGGTGAGACGAGCTTTCTCAAAATATGTGACGTGAACTTCCTTTTTTCTTTTTATTGTGTTTTAACTCATTCTATTTTCCCCCAAAGCCAAGATTCAACTTGCGCAATTAAGCCTCTCTGAGGCTGCTGGTACGGTGAGTCCATTAGGGATTCATGGTCACACCTGTTAGTGATTAATATTTTAGAAAGATTAATTAAGTTACCTTTGCAAATCCAATTTATGTGAGAGTTTTTTTTAATTTCTAATGGCTTATTAGCCCAGTTGAGTGCATACTGTTGTTGTTTTGATTGGACATAGTACTGGAGAACAAAAAGAAAAGCAGAAGGAAGCACATCAGTTTAGTCAGCCAGTAATAGCAATATCCCATGCTGGCAAAAATCCGTCTTGAGTGGATTAATCAAAAAAAGTAAAAAATAAACCTTGCCAAAAGTATTCAGGAAAAAGCTGAAAGTCTCTGTTTCAGTTATTATTTTTTGCCTTTTCTTGAAATGTGTTTCTCTGGGCTGGATTTTTGTGCATGAAAGATGCTATATTATTATTAGTAGTAGTTGTAGTAGTAGGAATGTTTTGCCTCTCACAATGACACTATTCCAGTCCAGTATCATTGAAATTCTTACAGCTTTTCTTGCAGATTTTCTGCTGTTATGTTGCCTAATATTAAAATATTAAATTATATCTAAACAGAGATCAGTAATCTACCCGATGATGACTGAAATGAACAAAGGCCCTTTCCATCACTATTCACAAATCTTAATGATCACTGACAGCACTGTGAATTGACAGGTAAATGGGTGCCATGGTGATGATGATGATGATGAGATGACAGAAAACCTAATGATGTCTTCGAAGGATTTTATTTGGGTACAGTAATCCAATCAAGCAGCTCTCTCAGCTCTGCTTCTGGCTGCTGGACGTAACTCTGTACTTGCTTATACTTTAGTCCTCTGCAAGATTTCCTGTAACCCACTAACCAAGCCTGTTTCATGCTGTACTTGCTTGACTATGCCTACATACTTGTTAGTGATGTAGGGGAAAGACAAACAACTTTTTTACATTTTGAAGGACAATTTTGAAAACACAAATGGCAGTGGAGTTCAGAAATAAGCAGGGCTTTTTGACATTTTAGAGGTGTGAAGTTTCCCTGAAAGCTGCTGAGGGAGGATGAGAATGGGAGAGGACAGTGAAGAGCTTGGGGGAGAGAGGGGACAGGATACGTTACACAAAGAGCGACTCTCTTCAGTGTCACTGAGATGAGATTCTAACAAAGGCGACAGAAACCATGGAGGTGCTGATAGTTACTGTACGTTGTGATGAAGATGAGGAACACAACCAGAGAATGTTTAAAGGGACATGTTGACCTCAGTCCGAATAAGCGCGAGAGGTTGTGAAAGATATTGTTATAATCTATCAGTGCTACCACAACTTAATGTCTTTCAAAGTTTAACTTGAAAAGCTCATGAAACAATTTTTATCCTGTTGCGATGGATGAAACCTAGTAATTATTTCCCAAATGATCAGCTTTCAGCAGCATTGAAAAATGTCACCCTCTTTCTGAAAAAGAAGGTTTTAATAACAGATATGATATTGAAGCTTTTCTGTCCCCTCTCTTATTTCCAGGAATTTTGCAGATTGAGTCAGTTCAGACACTTTTTTAAGGGTTCAAATAGTAGTTATTGGGACAGGCTAATAGTGAATCAAAAAAATTAATTATTTTGTAAGTGAGAAATATCAAAATGTTGGTATTATTTTTAGAGCCCAAATTATATTATTGGCCGATATTAGCCTGTCCCAAAAATCTGTTTCTGTTGACATGTATCTTGTTTAATGTGCTCTGACATGAAAACTTTTTTACAAAAGACAATGCAATAAAGGATCCTCTGTGTAATTTACGCTTGTTAAATTACCAGTGAAGCTTACAGATTGGTTGCACTGATGTCCACAACATATATTTGTCACAAGTATTGGAAAACAACATTTTATGGATCATAGCAAAAATTAAAACAATTTTCAAATTTGGCCCAAAATCCTATCTGCCGATTCTGCAGATTATAATCATTTTGTGTTGCTGATTTCCCTCTCGATTATTTAGCAACTCACCACGAGAATCATATCTAATTTATCGTCATCTGCAAAATTCAGGAAAACTGAGAAATGCTGCAGCAGTTTTTTCGCCAAAAGTGGATTGCTAAGTTTGGATTGCCAAAGTTGCTAAACCCACAACTTCTCTTCATTTCTTTGACAGGGTTAAGAATTTTCAGGTATTTAACTGAATTTAATCGCCTTGCAGGACTCATTAACTCCCACTAGAACTAACACAGACAGACTTTCTCTTAAACTAAAATGCTTTGGGTTAATAGCTGCAGCGATCCAGCAAAGGAACGATGGAGAATCCATTTGATAACATCAGTGTATTTTCTTTGCATTCCTACTTGTGGCTCCTGGCTCTTGTAATTAACCACTGTCACTCTTGAGTGGTGACTGAGTGCTAAACTCAATCTTGAAGCTTCATTGTGGTGGAAACCCTGTTCATGCTAAATAAGCGCTTATTTTCCTGCCCAGGAGGAAGTGGAGCCCCTACAGCAGGTGACAAAGGGAGGAACGATACAGGACATGGAGGATGCACTAGCCGCTAAGACCCAGGCTGTGGAAGAGCTGAGCCGAGAGCTCGAAGACATCAGGGCTGCTTTCGGCACAGAGGGAGTACAGCAGGTAAATATTTTATTACTTTGTTGTAGGTCGTTTGATTAATCTGATTTTTGGATTTTATTTCCTTTTCCTTGTTATTAATGAAAATGAACAAGAGCGATCAGATTTTGTCTTGTAATCTCTGACATATTCACACATGATTGCATTTTCCATTTTATTTTGAATGACTGAACGAGTACAATACCAACTGTGTTCAAGCATTGCCATCCATTTCAAATTATTTTTTATCCTGTAAATGTTGACTGGAAATGACTGTTGACACTTATCTAACTACTTTGAGATGAATATTTTGAATTGGTGAGGCTGGGAACTTATTTATTCCTTATGTTACTTTAATTGCTTTTTTTTTTAGCTCTTTCTTTCTCACTTTTTTTTTTCTCTTTAGCTGCAGGATTTTGAGGCTGCTCTGAAGCAACGAGATGGCATCATCACCCAGCTCACCGCTAACCTTCAGCAGGCTCGCAAAGAAAAAGATGAGATCATGAAAGAATTCCTGGCACTGACAGAGCAAAGCCAAAAACTACAAATTCAGTTCCAGCAGGTAGGAATTCTGAAAGCTTCTAAGTCTAAACTACTGTCATATAAACTATTCTGTTCAGCTCATTAGAAATTCATTTGTGCTGTGGAAACATTTGCAGCTTCAGGCTGGTGAGACGCTGAGGAACACAAGCCACAGCAGCACCGCAGCTGATCTTCTGCAGGCCAGGCAGCAGCTCATGCAGTACCAACAGCAGCTGGAGGAGATAAACATTGAGGTGAAAAAGCACCAGGAGAGGAGCAGTGAGCAGCTTGAGCAAATCAACCAGCTCCAGCAGAAGCTCAGTGAGACAGAGATGGTAAGAATTTGCCTTGTGCGATCCTGCAGATATCTATTCTGTTGAATATATGTTGTCAGTGTTGCCTCTGCGTCTCTAATAATTTGTGTCTTTGTAGTCAGGGAGAAGGTCAGAAGAATCACTCACTCAGAGGATAAACGAAAAGGAGCGGCTAATTGTTGAAAAAGAAAAAGTTATTTCTAGTCAGGAGCAATCGCTGACAAAGTTAAGAACGTCGGAGGAGTCTTTTGCACAAACACTGAAAGAGAAAAATCTGATAATTTCAGAGCAAACTGCAATAATCACAGAACATGAGCTGTCTCTGAGCATGCTCAGAGAGGAACTTGTCCATGTGGGACGGACTAGAGATGAGAATGTTATTCAACAGTCAGATGAGAAAGACCAGATCATAGCAGAGCAAGAGAGAGTCATTTCAGAAAGGGACGGCTCTCTTGCGCAGCTCGAGGATGAGCTGGAGTCTGCTGAGAAACGCCAGCGCGACTTCCAGCAGCGAATGGCTGACAAAGAATCAGAGCTTGAAAAGTGCGTGGATGAGTTGGAAAGCACCAAGTCTAACTTGGAGCGCTGTAAAAGCGAAATAGAGAGCTGTAAATTAGAACTTGAGAAAGAACGCATGGAGTTAGAGAACTGTAAGGGAGAACTTGAAGTCTCTAGACAGAAGGAGCGAATGTCATCCAGTGAAATCATGCAGCTCATGGGCACAGTAGAGGACCTGCAGAAGCGTTATCACCAGGGCAGCCAGTCTGAGAGTGACACCGTCCACAAAATGCAGGAAGAGTCCGTGAGGAAACTTGAACTTCTCAGGGCAGAGCTTGATGAGATGTATGGCCAACAAATAGTCCAGATGAAGCAGGAACTTAATTTGCAGCATGCAGCAAGAGTGGAACAAATGACTGAGCAATATCGCATTGAGCTCGAGCTTCTAAAAGCACAACAACTGTCTCAAAGCTCTGCTGTTGGTTCTGAAGTGGACATTCTCAATGCAAAGATAAGGGAGCTTCAAGAGACTGTACAGCAATCCCAAACAATGCACGATAAAACCAGACATGAGCTCAGCCAGGTCGCCCAAGAGAAGTTGAACCTGCAGGCCAAGGTTGACGATCTTCTCCAAGATCTCCGTTCTGCTAAAGCAAAGGTGGAGCAGGTCTCCCACAGCCTCATCTCTCAGGAAAGCCAACAAGGTGAACTGCAACGCCTCCAGGAGACCATTGACATTCTGAAAGGCGAGCTGGCTGCTGCTCAGGAAGCAGCAGAAGAGGCAGAAGCGAAACACGATTCAGAAATCACCAACTACAAGATCAAGTTGGAGATGCTGGAGAGGGAGAAAGACGCTGTGCTTGACCGCATGGCGGAGTCGCAGGAAGCAGAGCTGGAGCGACTTAGGACTCAGCTTCTGTTCAGCCATGAAGAAGAGCTCATCAGTCTTCGGGAAGAGTTACAAAGGGAGAGCTTCCTGAATGCAGAAAACCTTCTCAATGAAGCCGCTGTCAAGCACGAGAGGGTGTTGGACGAACTGCGCATTGGCTATGATGAAAAAATGCAATTGTTACAAAGAGAGAAGGCAAGTTTTGCCGCAGAGCGAGACGAGCTTTTGCACCAAATTCTTGGACTAAAAGAGGACCTGAAGCTTGCCTTGCACAGCTCAAAAGCAGACAAGCTCGTCCAGCAGCTTCAAGAGCTTCAGGTAGAAATCGAGGAACTGAGAAAGGGAGGAGAAGAACGAGCCCGAATGGAAAACAAAATTCAGACATTAGTAAAAACGACAGAGCTGCTTGAAAACCAGTCAAAAGAGAAAGATAAATGTTGGGAGAACAAATTGAAAGAGCAGGAATTGGAAAAGGAGAAGCTGATAGGGTCTAATAACAACTTGAAAGAAGCATTGGAAACAAAAACTGTTCAAATTGAGACGCTCACAGCAGAGAACAATCAAAAAGAGCAAAAAGTAGTTGAGCTCAGTGAAGAAATTGAAAAGCAGAGAAATATTTTTTCATTTGCCGAAAAGAATTTTGAGGTAAATTATCAAGAGCTGAAGGCGGAGTATACATGTCTGATTGAGGCAAAGACGCAGTTAGAAGAGAGGACACTGAAGGAGACACTTGAGTTTGAGGCAAAAATTGCCAGCCTTCAGTCACAGATTCAGGAGCTGGAGGATGGCAGCAGAGGTATCAAAATGGCAGACACGAACAGAGACGGGGAGAAAAAATCAGTGATAGAAAAAGATACTACTGAGCTAATGGAGAAATTAAATGTTACATTGAGTGAGAAAGAAAAGCTGGCTGGGAGGCTTTCTGAAGTTACAGAGCAACTGATGTTCACAGAGAGCAAAGTGGGGCAGCTGGAAGAAGAACTGGTGAAAGTGCGACAGGAAAACGCGAAGGTCATCGCCCGAAATGAAAGCCTTGGGAAAGAACTGGAAAAGAAGCAAGAGATTAGGAGAGCGCAGGCGAGGGGGCAGGATGCCCAGAGAAAGCTCCGGCAAGAGGAGCAAGCTGTTGAGCCAGTTTATTTTTCTGAGGATCATCACCTTCAGAATCAATCTTTGCGAGAGGAGATAAAGGCTCTTCAGTCCCTCTTACAGGCAGCTGAATCAGAGAGAGATAGCATCCGGGAGAGCCTGGAGCTCCAGAGGCTTTCACAGACTCCGTCTCCAGCAGCAGCAGCAGCAGCAGCAGCAGCAGCAGCAGCAGCACAGTCCTCAGGGGAGGGACCTGTTGAAGGACGATCCTCCCCGCAGAAGTCCACAGCCTCAGGGTCAAACAGACGCAAGAGGCGGCAGAGGTCGAAGCAGGAGCGCAAACTTGGCACCACTCTTTCAGACTGCAGAGAGGAGCGACATAGGGAGGAGGAAGAGGTGGAGGAAGGTACAGCCACAAGTGCTGCAGAGCCCGAGATGCAGCCTCAGACAGAGAGCCGGGTTATGTCATGTTCACAAGAGAGGGCCGGTAAGGAGGACTCCACAGACGGCTACCAGGGAGACGGAGGCAGAGACTACATCAACAAACAGGTAAGCATTCACATGCATCTGCTGCACCACTGTCCGGTAAAAAACAAACCCTGCTGCCTTTTTTCTCTGCTGGCATTTTAAGTGTGTTTAAATGACATGATTGATTGTGAGAAGAAAAAGGGGCTTATAAGTGAAGAGAAGAGAGTGCAGTCAAAATTGAATGCAGTTGAAATTGAAATTGCAGTTAATGCTGTGATTTCGTATGTTGTTACCGGCTTCATCGAACACCGGTTGGGTTCATTCACAGCTAGATGAAGCTCTAGCCATTAACGGAATATCTTAATATTAAGCATTTTAGCCCTGCCATGTTTTCTCTCTTGTGACTTGACGGTCTTGAGTGAGTGTTTGCAAGGTTGCTCCCAAAGGAAGCATAGAGCAGCACAGTCTGCCTGTTGCATGAAAAGATATGTTCATACAGACCGCTCAGTAACATTATTGTAAGTGGAGTTATTGTCGAAAGAATAATGACAGATAGAAAATGCACACACTGGGGTGAAAATTGTCAAGGCTCCATTAACATTCTGTTCTTTCCTACTTTTTAAGGGAGCACTGTGCAGTATTAATAACCTGCTTTCGTTTGATGCTCCCTGTTCTAAGATTGAATTTCAGGTTAAACAGCAGTTACCCACAGCCTTCTGATAGCTTTGAATCATTGCCGTTGTGTAGAAACGTGTACATTCTAGTTTCTTTCCATCCTGCAGGGAGTGAAGGGTTTGAGGTGAGAAGCCATTTTACCCCAGTCACTTCTGTGTCTGTGTCACTTCAAGCTGTGTCTCAATTACACTATGCAAAAGACAATATACACTGTCTGTCTGCCATTTCATATCTGTGTTTCATTTTGTTTTTGTCACCTCCTGGGCTGGGACACTACATATGGTCCAGAATTAAATTTTTACATCACCAAAACCCTCAAATGTCTGAAAAGTAGCTGTTGCTCCTTTTAATATTTGTGCAATCAACAACAAAACTTAAAACAGGTGTTTTTCTAATGAGGTTCTGTGTGTAGTCAGACTAACTAACTCGCTTAATAAATTCTATACTGTTCCCTCTCAGGAAGTAAGCATCTTGTCTGTCTGTCCATCACTGTCATATTTGTCTGCATTTGTGCTGGTATTTGTGAGACTTTAAAAAAAAAAAAATTTCCTCTGCTTGCTTATTCAGGTGAGCAGTCATGGGACGGGCCAGAACACGGAGCCTGTCGTGTGTCAGGGAGCAGAGGAAGAGGAAGAGACTACTGAGCATGTAAATGTCACTTGAGCTCACATCCTACCTTGTGCTTTTCAGTGTCAGGAGATGCTTTTATACATCATACAGAGTGGTATAGGGGTCAACCAGCAGTCGCTCATACAGCTGAAATACAATTTGTATTTTTATCTTATCTTTATCTTTTTATCACGAACATGCCGTAAAATGCTCCTTTCAGCTGAATGAGCACCACCTGTTCATTGTTAAATGCGTGTTCATTAGATGCGATCATTTGAATTTTAAAAGCCCTCAAATTGCCACAAAGGGCTGCCTGCTCCGCTCCGTTTCACTGACAGAAATGTTACTCGAGGATAGGTGGAGCTGAAAGTCCTGCAGCAACAAATCAATAGACAAGAGCAAAACAAATTTAGCAGAGTCATTGCTGGTATTACAGGACTCAGAACAATTAGATAATATCACAGCTGCCAACTGAGAGCTATCAGAACAGAGCCGCACTGTGACAGAAGAGGGAATAGGAAAGCAAAGTGGTCGATGATGTTAGACCGTCTGGTGCAGCGGAGGATGATCCTTGACAGTACCCTGAGGCAGCTGTCTGAGGGAGAGAAAAAAAAACTACTGAACTGTTTAAGTTGCCGTACCAAACTGTGCTAATTAAAAAAAAAACCCTGTCATTTTGTATTAAAGGTGCACTATGTAAGTTAATATGGTTATTAGCCCAGTAGTTTTGAACTATAGGACCTCTGGATTTATCAATATGTGGTTTCTGTTCTCACCCTGCCATAGCTTGAAATACAAGAGTATTTGGTCTAATGCTTTCAAATGTAGATATATGGCTTTCTAAAATCTAAAATCCATAACCTCTTGGAAACTGCCATCACTTGCGTCAAGCTCCGTCTGTGTTTCTTTATAGGCTCATCAACAATATGCATTGTACATTGAACCTTTAAGTTTATTTTATACTTTCTAAAAGTTCTTTCAGATTAGGGCATTATCATTCATTGCAAGTCAACAAGTTTCAACAAATTCTACCTTTCAACCATTCATCCATTACTGTTAGTGATCTGTTTTTACCTGCTTGCTTGCTAATTATTTGTTTCACAATCTTTTAAGTGCATTAACACTTTATTTAATTGTCATAGATGACTCAGTATGCAAATGTAATTTTTCCATCCAATCAATTTTATTTTTCAAAATTAGTTGAGCAATCTCACCACATCCCCTTTCGGCAACTACAAAATGGCCCCATCTGGGGTACAAGTACCTCTGGTTTGGAAACACTGGTATGTGCAATTCAAAGAGCTTTATAGAGACTAAAAAAATGCTAATTAAATCTAAGACACAAAAAAAATGTTGACATTGTGAATTGTGAATAGTTACATAAAAAATGCATTTAAAAGACAATCAAAGCTAAAGCAAGCAACTAAAAACTTTCAGAGTTGTACATGTATATAGCTTATTGGAAAACCAGAGTAAACAATTGCTCAAAGCAGGTAGTCTGGAAGCTTGTTCCCAGGGTAGGTAACATAAAAACTAAAAGTTGCTTCAACTCTCTTGGATATGATCCTGGGAACACTGTGCAAACCCATCCCAAATGACCTGAAGGGTCTAGGAATGCCATCTTAGAAGTAGATCAGAGATGTACCAATGCCTGAGAACATTTAGTGTAAAGAGGAAAGAAAGAAGTGCAGGTACGTTAACATTTCTGTATGCCACACATTCTCTGTAGTCACTTAAAAATAACTTAAAAACAATTATGTTTATTTGAGTGGTTCTTGGAAGAAGTCCAATAAATGTAGCCCTGAGTTTTATAGTAATATCCTCTGTAGAAGAGGTTATGTTAGTGTAAACTTGTTTAATTCTCATAAAACAAGTAATTCTGTTTTTGCTGTTGATGTGTGAGTCAGTGGCGCATCATTACACAGCTGCCATCTGTTTGTTCAGCGCTGGCCGTCTCTCCTCTGCATGTTTAAGCAGGAACATCTGAGCGGTCTGAGGTTTGAAAGGATTCTCTGCTCAACACGTGGAGATTGTATCATAACAAAGCATTTTAAATACAGCCTAATTGAAATGCGGAGTGCACTTTAAAAACATTTGACATCAAAGGTAACAGAATTGCAATTTCATAATTGTGGAGCCTTAACCAATTTGTGCTAATGCATAATGCACTATGAGAGAAAGGGGCCTCTCTGTTTGCCTTTTGTTCTCTGTTACAGAAGTGATAATAGCAGACCTCTCATCCTGAACACAGATGGCTCGTGCGGCTGCGCTGTCGTTAAAATACGATACGGAGGATTTATGTTATTTAATCATTTATCTCCTCTGATCAGCAGATTTGTATAGCTGACTGCATAATTAAATTTAGGATAAATTACAAATGGTGTGAACCCATGTTGTGTTTTTTTTTTTTTTTCATTCTGTGCCATTTAGTGTCATCTTCTGGAAGACTTTTAGGGATATTAAGACAAACACTCACTACATGAAATCTAATTATGCATGTGAAAAATGTGCTTTATTTCAGCCGTGTTAATAAAGAAGATATTTCTTGCTTTTCCAGGGTGAGTGCAGGCTACAGATGGAGGCCCAGCGCATCAGCCTGTCTCAGATTCACGCCGCCCAGCTTGAAGTGCTGCAGGAGGAGACGGACGCCTGCACACACTCTCTGGAGCTGAAGCTGAAGAACCTGAAAGATCACGGTGATCAGGGTGAGCAGATCTGCAGTCGGTTGCCCCTCAATGTCCCCAGAGAGGCTTTTGATTTATCATTCATAATAATGGATCCACAATGAACAGCATGTTGCCTTGTTGTGACTATCCTTGATTCTGTACTTTTTGGTTACTGTGTGTTTGTCAGAGGACCTACTGGAACCTATTTAACATTTGAATCAGTCACTAACTGAACATTTCTTCCTTAATTTCTTTCAGATGAGCCAAAAATCTTCAAATACCACAACATGTTACAGGCTGTGTCAATAGAATGCAGTGAGATCATTCAGGTAATTCACGAAAACAAACTGTTTTTTTATTGTTTGTTTTTTTTCTTAATGAATTTGCCAAGTGTATAAAGGATTTAATCTTGTCTGTTGTCTGTTGGGTGTTCAGTGTTTTCAAAAGATGTTTGGTGAAGAGTTTTTGGAGAGTGCTGACACAGACAGCCAGCCGCCTTCTCTGGCAGACAGACATGAAACTAGGGAATCTACCACCATTGTACTGGAAGCCAGAGGTAATTTGTCTGTTTAAATAATGTTATTACAGTTTAAAACAAGCCTGTTGTACAGTTATTTTATACCTTCAAAGTGCTTTAAAATATCCCAGTTTGCACGCCTACAGTAACAGCATGGTTACACATATTCAAATATGCTCTCTCTTATGTAGAGCTCTACAGAAATCTTCAGCAGGTGAGGTTGACGATTGAGCAGGAACATCACCGACTGTCACAGCTTCAGGCTCTGCTGAGAGCCGATGGGAACAAGGTAATAACTTGTGACATGTGTCGACATGAGCTGTGTCCCAGATTCACACTGAAGGCAAATCATCAGGTTTTGAGTGCATGTTGTTGTATAGAATGAAACTATGACAGCATGAGCCGCGACTTCCATACCGTGTTCATACCCTAGAAATGCTAACAAATCTGTTGGTCCTCTAGGTGATGGAACTGCAGAGGTCGTATGATGAACTTAAGAGCAGCAGTGAGAAGGAGATCTCTGACCTGCGCGGGCAAGTTGCCAGCATGAGCACCTCTTCGAGCGAAGGTAAGTGCAGAGTTTTCCTCTCGAATGAAAAAACAGATCAAGCGCTGATGTCAGGGCGCTGAGCCAAAACACAGAGGTGTGTAATAAGATGACAGTTTCCTGTAGTATTCTTTCTGCTCTGTGTACTCTGCTGTTTCCAGCCCACAGTGTTTTAGAGGTTCTGCTCACTCTTGAGTGAATAACTGTCATTTCACATTATGTGTCACTCACTATGTGCTTTTCATAACACATCTTCCACATCACATCCAACAGTTACAATCTCTGCTTTGATTTTTTTTTTTTTGATCAGCTGCGCTAACAAGCTAGTCTTCATCGCTAAATGTAATATTGTGAACAGATGGTTGACTTTTTGAACATCCTGCATATGAATGCAGTGTGAAATATATATCTGTTTACTGAAAACACATATGTAACTGTTAGACAAATTAAAAAGGTGCACCAATACTTTTTTTGTTGTCTCATCCTCTGTTGTTTTGTGTTATTTGTTTCTTTCACCTCAGTTCTTATTTGATGCTGTTATTTGTTACTGCAGTGAATCATTTTTCTCAGAAGGAGCATTAAACTTTCATGTCATTGATTGTAATCTTAAATGCTACCCAGTCAAGCATATTGAATTTCACATTTCACCTCTCTCATCGGTTAGATGTGAAGGAGCGGGCTGGTGCACCATCTACCTGCCTGACAGAGGAATTACAGAGGCTAAAGGCAGAGGAGCAGGAGAAGCAGCTCCGGTTGGAGGAGAGTCACAGACAGGAGGTGGAGCATCTCCGAGCTCACTACCAGCAGCAGGCAGCAGAGACTGAGGAGCGGTACCTCACTGAGCTCCTCATGCTGCAGCAGCGACTAGAGGAGGTCACAGGAACTCAGACACACTTCAGGTGATGACCACAAATCCTTTAAGGATGAGTTCACCAAAAAATGAAAATTCAGTCATTATCTACTCAACCCCATGCAGGTGGAAAGTTAGATGAAGTTTTGGAGTACCTCACAGCAAAACAGTGTTTCAGCCAAAAACAAGCATACAATGGCTTCAATGAAGTTGTGCTGAAAAGTCTGTGGAAGCCCCGAAATCACACTTTGAAAAAGACGTTATTTGCACCCTCGACAGACAAATACATGCACCCACGTGAGATGCTGTGAGCTAAGCAGCTACAGTAAAAATAGTAGCTTAAAAAATGGCTCCGCTGACATATCTCCCTCAAAAACAATACTATTGATTGATTGATAAAGTGCATGTGTAAGGAGAACCCACATGATCTTCATGAGATAACTTTCCCATAGAAGCTGGTCTGCACATCCTGTGTAGCACGTGAAGATGTCTGACCCAGTTCAATTGACTAATGAAATATTCAGTAGGTTGTGTGAAGCATTGCTCCTGCCTTTTGTTAGCCCACTAACCTATAAAAGTACATTTCCAGCCACCCAGATGGCTTCCTGGGGGAAGTGGTCATCTGAGCAATGTGTCAAGTGCCAAATAGAAAACAAGGTGAATTTGAACTTTTTAAGCATTTTCCACTCATTAAGATGGATTATAAGATGTTTATGAAGAACTACAAGTTTGCACTGAAATGAAAAAAAAAAGGGAAGAAGAGTGAGCCTGTGTCATGTGTTTCACCCTTGGCTCAGCACTCAAGTATATACTGTGTTATAGGAGAATGAGACTGAATAAATGTAAGCCTGTATGGGAGTCTATGTATTCTGATCTATTTGACGACCTCTCGGCCTCTGCAGCGAGCACAAAGCCTCTGTACATGGGACGCCCACTTTAGCAACTGAGCTAAAATACTAAAATACTCTCTGATTTCAGCTTCTATAATGGGAATGTTGGTGGGTTTTTTGTCATATGATATTAAACCCAATAACTTTGGGTTTTGGAGTGCTGGTTGGAAAAAAAAAGGATTTGAGGTTTTTTAATTTGTCAGTGGCAGTCTGTAAAATAGTAATAAATCACTTTAGGCTACCAGGCAGATCGTTTTTTCAAATAAAATGAAAATATATATATAAACTGCACTAACTCTTAACTTGTTTGAGGTCGACGAACAATTAATTCTGACCTTACATTTTCTCTCTCTGCCCATCCAGTGTTACACAGTCCAGCTCTGAGATGACGGAGGAGCACAGAGAGGAACTACTTAAGGTTTGGCTGCTATGTTTTTGCCCTCATCTAAATCTTCCATGTCACATGCATCACATCTTACTACGAGCTGAAACGTGTACAAGCATTAAGACACTATGACAGTGCGGGTGGGAGGGGGCAGCTGTAGCCTTTAGGCTAAAATGTGCCCTAAATCCCCATCCCCAGCTTTGCTCCAGAGGCAGCATCATGAACGCTCCTGTATCTGAACGATTAAAAGGCTTGGACGTTACGTAAGCGGCAGTTTTGCTCATAAACCAAGCGGACGTACTCCAGTCATGGCGGCTGCATGAAAGGAGGATACTGTCTTGCGTGAATGAGCTGCCCTCCATTTAAACCGTCTCTCGCTCACATCACTCGAACTTCCATCGTGTCTTAGTTCGCCTCTCCCTTCCAACCTCAAAGTTGCCACAGCTCGTGTGTTTACCCCCTCGTTCAGAGATCTGAGAGGGAGATAAGAGAGTCGAAGATTGACAGGAGCGCAGGAGGAGCAAGAACAGGAGAGAAACTGAAATGAATTCGGGCATGATACACTTAAAGACATCGTAGGTTTGGCTTGGAAATGTTCAGCTTGAGGCGAGTGGGGCTTAAGATGCTGAACGACTGTGAAACAGACAGGGATTCATTACAAGACAAGAGTGGTAGTGTGTGAGGGGAAAATGTAGCTGTAATGTAATGTACCCCTTTATCGCGTTATCATCCCGGGAGGGTGAATAGTACAAAACAGTGTCTTTAATCTGGTTTAAAGGGCAGGGGGTGTGAAGCAAAGAGGACATGTTTATTTCAGGAACAGTCTTGAGGAACTTTCAGTTTACATAAGTTCATATGTTACTATTGTCTTCATTTTAACACAGCTGCTGTTATCTTGTAGTTTCATTTTTGTAACTTCCTTTCTTCATCTATTTTGCTCTCCTCATTCCTCTCAGGACCTAGGTGAAGAGAACCTTTCAGAGGGAGGCGTGGAGTTGAGCTCGCCTGCCAGGTCTGCAGGCTTGACGGCGCAGCTGCAGGCGCTGAGGAAAGCTCTCTACCACAAGTATGTCCAAGAAGTAGCAGCTCTCCAAGAGCAGCATAACAGGGAGCTGAAGAGACTGAGAGAAGAAAGGGAACCGGAGCGTAAGGAAGATAGAGGAGAGGAGGAGCAAGATCTGAATGGTATTAACGGGGCTGGGAGCTCAATCAGGAGCCTCAGGGGTGCTGGGCCAGTCGCGCCGGAAGAGAGACAAGACTGGGAGAGAGTGGAGGAGGAAGTTGCTAAGGTAGGTGACCATCAATTTTGGGTTCTCATGCAGCCCTTCTGTCTGGTCAGAATCAAATAAATTTGCAAAAGAGGGCAATTGCATTCAGACTGATATTGGATTAATTGATAATCAGATGAATTAGTGATCAAATATGCTAAACTAAAAATGTTTGAGTTGCAGTCCGCCTGTCAGACAAAACAAGACATTTAAAGATGTCACCAGGGCTCCAGGGAAGTGCAGTTTCACTTTTGTCTGAAGTTTTATGGCCCAAACAATTAGTTGTCAGGAGAAAGCAATCAGCAGAATAATCCATTATTAAAATGGATACAGTACATTGAATCCTGTTTTAAATAGGAGAACACAAATAGAGGAGAAGAACTACAGTGTTGTTCTGTCAAATTGCTATAAACATTGTAACAGCACTCTCTCATACACAGTATTAAGGCACATCATCTTTGGATATTTTCTGACAGGCGATAGTTCAGATGTCCGTAGAGTTTGCACAGCAGACTGAGCTGGCTAGAATCAACAAGCGAGCCGGCCAGAGGTGCACCTCCATGCAGACCCAGTCGGATGAAGAGGAGCTGGATGAGAAGGTGGACAATGAGCCGACTAAAGCTTCACCCAGCTCGAGTGCCTGGCTGGAGGAGGTTGAGAAGGAGAGACTGGAGAGGGAGCTGGAGGAGAGGAACGCTGAGATTAGAAAGTTGAAAAAAGAGCTGCAGAAATCAGGACCCGAACAGGTTGGTGTCATTATTACTATTATGTGTTTATTCACTCTCCACACTTCATTTCGTCTGAGGGAGTTCATTACTGCTGCGTCATTAATTTTGAGATGCACTGTGTCGCAATGCAGGTGTTGCATCGATTACTCCAGCCAATATTATTCATCCTTAGGCTAATATTGATACTATTTTTAACTGCTTTTTCACCAACAGTGATTTTGTTTCAGAACTATAATCAATACTGTGGGTAAAGCAGATTAATCTTTTTGTGTTTGACGAGGATCCAAATGTTAAACTTTGCAGCAACATATTTGTGAAGTTGGCAGCAAGTGTAGAGTGGGATGTTGTATTTTTTTTCTGTTGTGTTGAATGTTTGGTATTCAGCACATTTCCCACTGAGATTTTGTGGATAAGCTTACAGCTCTTTTAGCCTCCTATTATGTAATATTAATAAACCAATGTTCAACCAAAAACCATAACCATTAAGGAACAAGTGTCTTTTTACGCCCAAAGTAGCATAGAAGCATGTTGAACGATATGTGCATACACACATCCTTACTCTCTTCTAAACTGAGTGAGTGATTGATTGTTTGATTTTTATTTTGAACACATGAAAAGAAATGAAAAAAATGTATAAGCTTTCAAAAAAGTAATGTTAAGAGCAATGAAGTGTTTTCTTTTACAATTATACACATTAAACTTTTTTAGTCTTTTATTACTGATAAGTATGTAAGTATGTACGAGACTAATATGCATTAAACAGCTCTTTTGATAATCACACACAACTGCTTCAAATATCAGAGGAAAAAAACATCTGCCAGTATATCTCACAACAGTTTCAAATTTTTCTCGAGAAGCAATACTTGTTTATCCACTACTGACAAAATGTACTTTCTTGATTGAGCATACTGTCTTGCCTATCTACTTTGCATACACCGACTGATGTTGATTTGAGATTATTTCTTTAAATCACTCGTCCTCGCCTTGACGGGCTAGTCCCAGTGCCTGCTAGGCTTTCACTAACCATTTATTGCATGATTAGGCTTTAACTGTGTGATCGCAGTGGCTGTCAGGTTCAGTTTTCTTTGTGAGATGAGTTGCTCTGACACGGTGATTCAAAGGATTAGCTAGTTTCAAAAAGTTCTTAAGCTTTTGTAATTGGCTCTGATGGGGTTTAATATGTTGAGAGTTCAGTTTTGCTAATGAGAAAAAATGGCTCTGTGCATTTTCTTTCAATGCCTAATTCAGATGTTAAGACGCATTATATTATTTTATCTCATATTCTTCTGAGTTATCTTCGGTAATGTCTGCAAAAATCACTGTAGCTCCACCAGAAATCATCATCGTCAACATCATTGAGTCATACACATCACACGCACTCAGTGTGTTCATCGTGTGTACAAGAGGTCCATGTGTCATGTGATGTTTGGTTGTATTTCATTGATCATGTGAGGCAGGAAAGGGTAGAAGTAAGTTGTAGGAGTTATGGTATAAAACAACTGCGTGTTGATCAACAGAATGACACTCGACAACGCCACTCGTTACTCAAGTTGAAAAAAACATTTAAGTTTCAAACAGAAATCTCTTTTATTTTCATCACACATTAACATTAGCTGTGCAAGCCAATGGGTTTAAACAATATCAAATACATAGTTCAATTTAAAATCTGAAATTTGAACAAGATGACATATCATTTGATGTAAATTGATCAAATTATTCATCATTTGGTTGAAAATGTTTTGACAAATGGTAAGAAATATGCAGTCAGGCCAAGTTCATGTGACACCTTTATTTTGTGTCATATGTGCTCATGATTTTCAGTTTTGTGTGTGCACCCTTTCACAGTGACTTATTATTACTAATCCAAACCCTCAAGGCCCAAAATAAGGATAAAGCAGCGCTAGACTTTATAGTCCGACATTGAAGGTTTCAGTTCTTAAGTTTAAAAAACAAACTAAGCGATGGGATAATGAATTATAATTAAAAGTCAATTATTGTCTGTAATTGGTATTTTAAGACACGATGTCTGTCTCTGTTTGTGTGCAGTTCAATGCTATTTTTTTTTTAAATATTATATATTGAATAACATGTAAATGCTTATAAATTGTGATGACAAAAAGAGTAATGTAAGTGTTAAGTAATGTTTACACAAAATAAAGTAAAACACAGTTACGTGTGAACATTTCTGTCTCAACACAGACATTAGATTAGTCTGATCTGTGTGTGTTAAGCATTTTGTGTTGTCTGTTACTCAGGAAACTGTCTGAAGAAGTGATTGTTTGACTGAGATCAGTGTCAGTCTCGCTCATCAGTAGTCTCTGCACAGTGCAGTCTGAGACTGAAGTGAAATGCTTGTATTTCTGCTGGTCGTGCAGTAGGTGGGGCTGTTGCTCCAGCCAGTGTTGTGCCTCAGGTGCACCTGTTGCCATAGCAGCACAAAGATACTAGTGTTTCTCTCGGCTCCAAGAGAGTCAGAAGTGCGTCTTTGTGTTTGTGTGTGTGCTCGTACAAGGGCAGTGTGTGTATGTGCGCCTAGCTGCACTTATTTGAATATACTTTTACTGATGGTCACAAACACAGCCACGCTGTCGTGTGCTGCCTGGAGTTTTCAGGAGTCTGTTTATCCAGCTCCAACTTCGCAATGACGGGGCTGCTGTCTGTGTTTTCTCTCCTGCCTGTGCAGGCCTTAAAGCAGAGAGGAGACACTCCAGAAGAAGCTGAGGAAGAGGAAAATCCAGGGGGAACGCGAATAAAGCTCGCTAGTGGAGGCAAATCGTCATCGCAGGATGATGGAGAGTCCTCCGATCAGGACGCTGAGAGGTAGTGAGAGAAACTGTATCCATGGTCCCCAGTAATAATTAATTTGTGCTAAGATGCTGCACAAGGTAGAACTTTCTTAACTTCTTTAGCTTTTTTATTCAGTTGCTCCTTTATGATTAACTGTTGTGTTTGTTTGTTAGTGCTCTACATGATTTAGAAAAAAAAATGTTTTTCCAGCTAAAACCAAAGTAGACTCAATTTTAGTGAGTGTCATTATCACTCCAAACCTTTCTGCTTGCCACACAGCAGATATTTTGAGTAATCAACTTGTTAATGACATAACCATTTTGCTGCTTTCAGAAACATTCTGCGTCAGGCCAACGAGAAACTCAGTCAGGCTCTGGTGGAGGTCCTGAAGACCACAGCAGCAGCGGAGGAAACGATGGGCCTCCACATGCTGAGTCTGTCTGCTTCCAGTGGAGAGCAGCAGGCTACAGCTCCCCACGCCACCACACAGAGAGCTACCTGGCAGAGAGTTAACACACAGCCTGTCAGACCTGCAGGCAAGTAACATCAGGTCTAAATGATAAGTAATGTTGTTGTCTGTGTTTTGGCAACATGTGGGCAGCAACCCACCCACCCAAGTATGTTGGTTCAGATGTTGGCAGTAATCTGGAGGTGAGATTTCTGGTTAAGCGAGAAAAAAAGGCTGTGTGTTTCTGTTTTACACCATTGTAGCTGCACTTCCATAATACAGTTTGTTACACTTATATGGCTTGGAATCAGTTTGTATTTATTACATCTAGACAACAAAAACATTCTGTTTTAAATCTGTTTTAAACCACATGGGTTGGAGTTTTGAAATCTGTTTTTAATTGACAACTTGAGTACAATACAACACAAAGCATTGATGCCACCCCCAGAGTGCTGCTGGCTGCCATGACTGCAGTTTAAGCTAAACCCCTCTGCTGCTAATACAGTGCACCATGACTACATGATGCAGTTGCTGGAACAAAGAGTGCATCGTCTTCTTTTTCTTCATCAAGCATTGAGTTTTTTCTCTATGATTGGATAAACATGTAGAGTTGTTGTTGACAAATTCAGCTTGATCACATGCAAATAGCAGCATTGTTGGTAAGTCCTGCTCTGTCATTCATATGTCAGAAAACTGGATCAAAGTTACCTGCCCATTGAATGGTTCATAACTTAAGGTGGTGACTCCATGGGAGCTAAAGACAACAAAGTCTCATCTTAACATGCTAATCCTAATACTTAACACCTAATTCCAAAACCATAGCTACTCATATCAACCACTTAACAACAGTGTAGCTAACTGACAGGATAATTGATCAATAGCCCAATCTGTCTTCAGCACTTTCCTCTACAATCTACAATCTAGATATTTGGCCATCAGCCTTTGGGGCAAATTACATAAATTGCACAGTAACTCAACAACGCATTTCAAATTACACGTCTTCTCGTGAGTCTGTTCTCGTGCCAAGCTACAGGTAGATTTCCATCGCTGGTGTAATTATATTCTTGCATGCAAATTATGATTTATCTTTGTGAAATTGTTATGTGAGACAGTTTGTTTGCACAGCCGTGGCAACTCTTCTCTAATCTAATCATGCGTCTTAATGTAAATAACTTTCAAATGACATTCAGCGGTGACGTATCATGAAAACACACACAAATGGAGGTGCAACCGTAGCCTATTCTTGTTACTGTGCGTGGGTCCATATGATTTAATGTGTCCAAACCATAAAGGATGATGCTATAGTGAACAAATCCCTTAAAATTCTGGTCGACAGAACTATCTTGATCTGGCTTTAACATTGTTCCGACATTAAAACATTTTCATGATTAGAAATCTACACAGTGTAAAATTTGATCCATACTGCCACCTGCTGCCATCATAAAATATTTCATATGATGATGCCGAGTCCGTGATGTCATCAAACTACCCTAAGGTACACTTGAGTCAGCATTGTTTGCTCACTTGATCTGGATGTATGCGCCTTATTATTGTTATATATTTAGCACAACACGACTAGCATTTTTGAACGGTTGTTCTTACAGCAATTTCATTTGTTGTGCAAGGTTCAAATGGTTTGTGAAGCTGATTATTTACTGTTCTTGCCTGATTTTACATGATTATGCTGATTACTCTCACAGCATCTTGGTTCGATGTGACATTTCTACTCTCTGTTCCACGGTTCACACTAGGTCACCCTGCAGAAAGTTTCCAGGGCAGCGAGATCGGGGCAGACGATGTGAGTTTGTGGCCTGGAGAGACGGAGGCTGACGAGGGTCTGGAGGTTTCCCAGGAGATGATGGAAAGCCTGCTGCTGGGAGCGGGGACACAGCTGGAGAACGAGGAATATCTGATGGGCATCAGCAAACGACTCCAAACAGCTCTGGAGAAGATGTTAGTGGCCCTCAGCGACACCACCAGTCAGGTACAGATCAGTGGCACCAATGCACCATTCTCCACATGTATAAAGCGAAATTGTACACAACACACACAGAACAAACAAACATCAATAAGCTGCTTTTACGATGTCTATGGTTGTTTTTCTGATGGGGACGTACTGAAAAACTCACATAGTGCGCCTGCATTAGTGCTAGATCCTGCAGCCAGTTAACTTGCTTGGAAATACGAGGAAACACCTAGCCTGGCTCTTTGCAAAGGTCACAAAATCCACAAATCAGCATCTGTAGAGATTACTGATTAAAACATTTATTTCTTGTTAATTAAGCTGTACAAATATATATGTACAAATCTGACCAAACATTGGTATGCTTTTTTTTAATGTCGATCTCTAACTTGTAGTCCTTGTCAAGTGGAATTGGCTCTTCCAGGTTGAAATATCAGAAGAATCCTTCACGAACAGTCCTGCGTGTGTTCATGCCTAAAAATCAACAGATGAACAGAAAGCCCTAGTGACACATTTAGGCTTTGTCAAAACATTTAAATACCCACTCTCGACACTGTTAACCCCCTCTGTGGGTTTCTACGCCTGTTCATGGAGGCATAATGGAGATGAGACTGCAGAATGTGGCCAGCAACAAAGTTGGCCCGTCTAGAATTCACACACAAAAGAGCTGCCTCATTCCCAGTGGTTGCCCACAGATACGAGCTGTATTTACACTGAGCTTTTGTCTGGTCGATCAGCCAATCATGGTCTCAGTAGGACACAACAACTCCACCCCCCCCCCCGGGCTGTCCATGGTAGCTGTGTCCAGTGTCAGCCCACAGAGACGGGAGCCAGTTTAACTAGGCCAGTGAATGTGTTACTGTAACTGACTGCATGGCACATCTTCCCGTTGGCTGAAATTCATGCGTTACTCACGCTGAAATGAGTTTTATCTTGGAGATCTAAAAATAGCTTGAAAGAAATTTCAGGCCAAGCATCACTGTTGTTAAGCATCCAGCCACACCACAGAGTGCATGAGGGCAGAATGTAAAGTGTTGAATTATTTAAGTGTTTGTGGGTTTTAAAGCTTACATTCATCAAATTTAATTACAATTACAATATACTCCCTACCTTTCTTTATTCATGTTCTCTTTTTTTGTGTCATAGAATAGAGAATCATCTGACTAGTTTATTTCCTTGTGTCACTTTCAGAATTATTATTTGTACGTATTTGTACCACAGTGTCACAAACTCAAGAAACTCAGATTTGCTCCACTAGCAGTGCATTGTTGTTATAGTAAGGAATAGAACTGAAATTATAATTGGTTAAATCTTCAACAATTTGACACCTAAAGTGAATTCACTGGTTCCATCTTGATAAACAAATAAAATAGTTGTTAGTTTTCTTCGTCATGTGTTATAGTAGCTTTTGGACTATTTGTTAGACCACAAAAGGAAAGACCAATTAGATAATGAATTAGTCAGTTAAATTCTTTAATTAATTGAAATAATCATTAGTAGTAAGCAGCATGCATGCGGTAACATTACAGCTATATTTTTCTTACAAGCAGATTACTTGTTACACAGTTTACATCTCATCCAAGTACACACATTTAACAGCACAATAAACGTGTAATCAACAGACCCTCTAATGGTTTGTTCAATGATTTTCCTGCTCCTATTGATCTGATCTACATTAATCTTGCCTGTGCGCGGCGCTGGATCATCGTGTCTTGCCTGCGAATCGGTCGTCGTGAACGGAGATTGATGTAACGAGCCGGTCAGGAATGTTAAGTGTCTTTTGTTGAGCTGCTGCTGTAAATAATTTGCCTGTGGAAAGGTGTTTGCTCATGCACTGCTCACTCCCATCATGAGCTGGTGAGACATGTAAATTGTTCGTGTGCAGTCAGTATGACAGTAGGTGGGACCAAGAGGCAGCGCGTCAGGATGCCTTAATTGTTTTTTTCTGCTGTTACATAGGGAGGGAAGCCAGTTTGACAACTTTTTGCTGGAAGGGCGTGTGTTGTCTGCGGGGTTATTTGTGCGTGTGGTGATCTATTTGCAAACCTACCTGCCCCAGTGGCTCTCAAGATCGGAGCCACACCTGCTTCCCTCCCACTTTTGCTGAACAGTATCCTGCTGGGAGCAATCGGTGTAGGAAGTGGAAGAAGAATCCATTCGTCTGCCCTTGAAGTCTGGGATTTAATCTTACTTGATTTTGCGTAAACAGAGTTAAAGTGAGCGTATCGGTGACAGTAGCCTGCTTAGGGTGAGTCGACCTCCTCTGACAGGAGAGGGCACCGGCGACAGTGAGTAACATTGTGGTGTGATCGTGGGAGCATGCGTGGAGAGGGAATGACAGCAGTCCAAGAAGGAAGTAAAAGGGAAAGAGCGAAACATCTAAGCGCTGTCATTTAACCCTCGCCTGTCTGCCGCTTGGACCAAACAATTAAAAGGGGCCCCTGGGAGGCTTCCCTGCGGGTCGGGGTTGCTACGGCCGCGTAGTATTGTTAATGAATCTCCAGAGAGAGAGAGAGTGAGTGAGCAGAGAGAGAGAGAGAGAGAGAGAGCAGAGCAAGCCCAGAGCTGACGTGGGGGTGTGAGCTTCACTGAGCGGCATGATATGGTTTTCCTGTGAGGAAAGCAGGTCAGAGAGAACAGAGAGAGACCGGGTTGATCGTCAGAGAGGACAAGAAGAGAAGAAATGCTTGCCTCTGTGTTTACGCACCTCCTGTGGTCATGTTCAGGAATGCTGGACCAAGCTGTGACTTCCACCTGCTGCCGAGGAAGACACTTTTTGGCGCGACTTTGAACGATGATTTTTCCCCTCACAATACTTACCTGGACTTGTTCTACCTCACTGGGCAGAATGTGATTGAGATGACGTGACTATCACCCTCCCTAGGTCTTGTTTACTCTTCTTCTGTGTGCGACAAACGCATAGAAACTGTTGCTTGGAGCTATCCACAACACTGCTTCATCCCCCACTGGACTTGACTCTCACTTCCACTGCTCAGCCTGAAGGATCGTGGCAAATGGAAAGGTGGTTTGATGCGTCGGGAAAAGCAGCTCCAACATAACAAGTTCTCCCTTCATCATGGATTCCTACCGCTCGTACTGGAACTCCAGCATGCAGAGCACGGCCTGGGTCGAGGGGGCGGACCAGGATGTGTACGAGGTTGAATCTCGGGTACCCCTTCCCCGACCTTTCCCGCTTTGCAGCACCTTGACCGAGAAAAACGCTGTGGTGGTGCAGACACAAATATCACATATCAATCACAGGACTAATGGTCACCTTCTTAAGGTTATCTCCAGAATCTCCTTGCCCACTCCTCCATATACAGTAAGTTTACACCTGGTTGACTCACTGGGTCTGACAGTCTTTAAATTATACAGAACGATTGGGTCTGTACATTGCCTGGAGATAACTGTGCTCATTAATATTGTATCAGTACATTTTCACAGCCTGTTTTAAGTAGTTCAGGTCTGTACATGCATGTACAGACCTGAACTACAAACCTCATTCCATGTACAAGTTCAGGTGCTCACTCTCTGCGCTTTTATAGGTAAGCAGTAGGTGAAAGATTATATGAGTCACGTTACCACTTCCTGACTCCCACAGTGTTACAATAAGACCTTTGCTCAGGGAGATATGGAAATATGTGGGAAGTAACTGCGAGATGATCGTGAGCGTGCTGAACGGTTATTTTATAATGATCATTTCATGCTTGTGCCATAAGGATATAATGCCTTCTGTCACCTGACCACAAATCCGGATGTGATATTATTATAATTATCCGTCTGCACGTAACCTCATTTAATTATTGATTTGTGCACAAGTTTCCTTTTTAATGCTATTCCAATGCACTTTGGTTGAAGGCTGTCTTTTGCATATTATGCATAGAGATTATGAACTGTGTTGTCAAACTGTCTTCAACAGTAGGATTCATTAAAGTGACAACTGAAGCTTTTTCTAAGTGTGTTGAAAATGATAATGAAATGAATAAAATAATAATAATACCAGTAATTGATTTAGTGATTTGAAAAATCAAATGGACATTGAAAGCAGTGAACTGTGGTCCACTGTAATGAATAACACAAGACTAAACATTATGTATGCAGAAAACAAGATCTTAAATAACTAATTTTGTTAAATTGTATTTAGAACTCGCTCTATATCATTAATTTGAACAACAGGAATATTTGGTGCGATGATGTGAGCACCCAAACTCTCAGAAAGAAAATGATGCAAAATACGTGATCAGATAATTAAAACAAGAACATAGATAAAACAGGGAGGGAAATACAGTAAGAGGGATGTTCAAGGTGCTGACTTAAATGTACTTTCTAATCCAGAAAGGTATGAGTAATTGCATAGGAGACGACAGGTTGGCATCTTTTTTGTAGGAAGTGGCAAATTAACCTCTCAGGGAACTTGTCCATGAAGCGATTATTTAAATGATGGCTCAGCTCCATTTGTAAACATGTAAAAACAAAAGAAAGGTTCCTCTCACCTGCTCCCATTTCATGTGATAGTGACAGTGGATAGTGCAGCTGTATACGTCGAAACCACCCCGCCATCACATTTGGCATCATAACTGGCTCCTTTTACTTGATAAACTAAAAGAGGTGATCCTCTGATTTAGATATATTATAAAAGATTGACCAATGGATTAATGCAGCTATTGCTTAGATATCTTGACTTTCATCTCCTAATGTTTGAAACAAAATACTGGATCTGGGAACTTCCTGTTATGTGGCCTCATAGCATCTATTTTCAAACCCCTTATTTCCATCAGCTTTCTATTGAAAGACTCAAGCCCAAGCCAAGATAACCCTGACGAGATGAGTAGTTCTCCTCATAGAAAGTAAACTGATCTTCAAGGACTGAGTGCCTCTTTTCACTGTCTTTACCGTCTCTTCCTTCTGGACTGTTCTGCTCGTGTGTCACAACCTCCTTCCTCTTCCCCCCCTACAGCTTGAACATGCCCGGATGACCCAGACTGAGCTGATGCGGGAGTCCTTCCGCCACAACCAGGAGATGAACGAGCTGCTGCAGAAGCAGGAGGAGCTGCAGGAGAGGTTGTCGGAGGAGGCCCGGGCACGCGAGCAGCTGGCTCTGGAGCTCCACCGGGCTGAGGGTGAGTTCCTCTGGGCAGCCTATTTTTTAACATGAAACAAACTGTATTGATTGATTTTTCGGAATAAGGGACACGTGCCATTGGTATGATTCAAATGTAGGTTAGTTTGTTCTGTTCGCACTTCAATTATGGTGTGACAGTGTGTGTCTGTATGTCAGAGTGATTACAGAAAACAAGGAGCATAAGGCACTGAAGGGAAAACACATGTGTGCATGTGTCTGAGGGGAGGGGGGTGTTACAGGGGGTGATGGGATCAGCTGTTAGAAAGGGAGAGTTAAGGAGAGTGAGGCCATCTGTGGTGAGAAATCGACAAATGGTAATTTCTTTTGTCAGCCTGTCTCTGCTTTGTGTTGACAGCTAAATTATGAGGAGTTGTGTCTGGAGATGAAGGTATTTGTAAGGGAACAAATTAAAGTCTATTAAAGTTGATTCATCAGGGAGTCGATGAACAGTTTCAGTGCTGTGTCAGATCTTGTTGTGGGTGCAGTTTATTTTCTGTCCCTGCGATGTCAGAGACAGCTGGTCCTCGAGGGTCAACTGTTGCAGCCACATCCTCTCTCACACACCAAACTCTGATTATAGGTCACAAATTGGCGAATGTACAGTACAACAGTCTTGTCTTTGTCTCTGGCTTTGTGTGCACACTGAGCAATGGTGAGTTTATAGCTTTTTCTAATCTTTTATTATCTTTTACTTTGATTGTATCCTGTTATAATGTTTGTTTCTCGTATTCCTGTGCTGAAGAATAGCAAATATTTGCTGTCATAAAATGCTTTATAGTTTTAAATGACAAATATCAAAGCAGGAGATCATGTGGCAAGCTGTAGAAAATGAAAGTAAGAGCAATATTGTAGAGAACAGGGCTGCAATTAGCAGTTCATTTAATTATATATTAATCAAAATTAAGCAAAAAAATGTTCTTGACTAATCTTTCACTTTGTAAAAACATTGTGACAAAAAAGAGCATGCAGAGCTTCTCAGCACCCACAATGAAGTTTTTGATTAGCTTTTTTTTGCTAAACCAAATAGACTAAATAAAAAGATGTTGTTGTTTTTTCCAAAGAAAGGGAACTTGAATTTTAGTTTTCAGCAAATAGAACATTAATTCCATTTTGTCTTTGTGAAGACTCCACAACTACTCCACTACTTTTCATGGTTCTGAGAACTTGGTTTTGAAGAACCCATTTTATTGTATCCACACCGCAGGAGCTGTGGACAAGCGTAGATCTTAGAACACATTTGGCTCCAACTTCGGAGAACAGACAACACAAAACGCAAACAACTGCTTGGCACAAAAAGGATTGGCAGAAAACAGATTTTAATGGCGGCTGGCAAGTAGAATCATGGTGCATTATTACCACATGCTAGACAGAAGAGTGGAGCAGTACAGCAGTGACCTTAGTTTGTTGGTTTATGTTGCCCTAAAGTTAGGTTGTCATCACTTCAGGGAGGTCCTATTGGCAGTGCAAATGCCAAAAGGAAAAAAAAAAGCTCTTAAAGGTGTTAAGTTCCTCTCCATGAGTCACTTCACTATTGCCAGACCCTATTTTTAATGTTCAATACCTATTTGCTTTTGCTTTTTTTTAAAAAACTTATTTATTGTATTTTATTGCAGTACAGAAGCACAATGACAATTAAGATATTTATTTTATTTAAGGGTTTTCTTTAGATTTTTGCCTTTAAAATGACTGGAACGATTAGTCACTTATTATAATATTTGCAAATTAGTTTTCCTCCAAACGACCTGTTGGTTAATAGACTGATTGTTGGAGTTGTAAAAGCGAATGCTCCGAACTTTCAGCCTGTCATCTGATGTAAATGAGTCACAGAACAGCTGTGTCTTTGTGGCGTGCTTCCTTCATTAACTTTAAGGAGTGCTTAATTCCTGCTAACACAATGTCTCGTGTACATTTTCTCGCTCAAAGGCCACAGATAATTCTCTTCCCAGTGTGTAAATGATACACGCAGGTAAAAGCTCAGGGTGCGGCCTTTTCAAACTGGTTTTTGAATGAACGCAGTAGACAGGCTTAACCTGGAGGACAGATCTTTTTCACTGATTGATGTATTGAAAACATTAAACAGGATGAAATGTCTGACTTTGTAACCTTTCCAAGAGAGCTCTGTGTAGTTAGTGGACAGTGTTTTTTCTAGTCAACGATCATGTGCATCTGATAGCTGTGTGTCGTGTTGGTTCCCTCCTTAGGCAAAGTTTACACACAGCTTTGGTTACTGCTTAAGCATCTGTAATAATAGTTATCTCCTGACAGCACAGGTGACATTTACCTTCTGCCTCTCTCATGTAACGAACAAGTGCTACAAAACAAGAACCAGGTCACAAAATGTATTGATTTGATCTCAGAACTGGTCTTATTCCAGCTACAATCAATGAATTAATGGTTTCTCGCCAGTCAGTCGGTGTTTGCATTCCTCCTCTCCTGTAACTACGAACTTAATACCCTCCGTGTGCTTCATGCTTGCTGACCTGTGATGGAGCAGTACAGTAATGATGGAGCATTTCATTGTGTTCACAGCTCAGTCTTGTACTTCATGTCAAGCAAAATGGGTCAGACATGCTCACTTGTGTCCGCTACTGCATTTGTATGCATGTTTGTGTGCCCCTGCGTGTATCTATTTATTGCGTTTGCTGGCGTGTTGTCGGTTACCTTGGATGTTGTATCCCACCGTTGAACGCTCACTCATCTGGTTGGCTGCCGTGTGTGTTTGCGTGTGACTGAAGCTCAACTCAAGGCTGAAATTAATTCAGTTTTAATTCCTCTGTTAACTGATTGTGAGAGGGTAAGAAAAACACAAACCCCCGAATGAGAATGTGTATTTCGGTGCTCTTGATAACTGTCCTTTTGCTTTGCCCACATTCAGGTTTGATTGACGGTTACACGGGTGAAAGGGCTGCGCTGGAGGAGCAGTTGCGTCAGAAGGATGAGCTCCAGCTGGGCCTCGAGCAAGAGCTGCAGGTGAGGCATTCCAGCTGCAGAGAGGAGGGAAAATAATGATCTGTGACTTAATGTCTTAAGGCAGATTCCTGACATTTGGCGCCGGTGCAGTTAAGTAGGGACTCGTGTAATTACCTGAGGTGTAATTCAAAGAAAGAAGAACTGAAAATATCTTCTGTGATTTTCTTATCGTCAACAAATCACGTTGAAAGACCAAAACCAACAAGCAGTACCGTCTATCAAAGTCAAAATAAGGAAAATTTAGAAAACCACTCTCTTTTAATTGAAAATATACTATTTCTGTTACTGAGTGTCACGTCTTCATGCAGGTGACAAGTAGCCGACTGCACGAGTTGGAGCAGGAGAGGCGTCAGATGCAGGAGGAGCGGGAGCTGCTGTCACGGCAACAAGACGCCATGAAGGAGAACGCCGGGCCACGCGAGCTTCGTACGTAACCCAGAATTCCCTCACCAGTGAAGCAAATGAATATACATAGATTAAGAAAAAGCCTCCTTACAGGAAGCTATCGTCCTTATTGTTAAAAGGAACATTTTAGGAAATTTACTCTGCATTTGCTGACTTTTAAGTCATCATTTATCAAGAAGTTTGTTCTGCATGACTGCGTTTGAAGAAGGACACTTCCCTAAATAAAAACATAAATTGCTCCTTGAATTACACAGCAGCCGTAGATTTGGTGTAAATAATTAACCCAGAGTCTGTCATACAGCAGTTGTAATT
The DNA here is from genome assembly GCF_904848185.1 of Acanthopagrus latus. Classification (NCBI taxonomy): domain Eukaryota; kingdom Metazoa; phylum Chordata; class Actinopteri; order Spariformes; family Sparidae; genus Acanthopagrus; species Acanthopagrus latus. Next base: position 9,716,517 of record NC_051041.1, on the reverse strand, counting down.
ATCTAACATCAATATTATTAAAGATAGAAATTTGCCTTTGTACTGTTCCGGGCTGCAGCTCTGATTCAAAGGTGCAGGGGCCACATATTGATTTCTTCTGTAGTTCTTGTGTTCCTGTCTGATGAAAATGACATAAAAAATGTATGAGCCATCACTGGGCTGCAGGAATTGAGGCTAATGGCTAAAAAAGTCAATGAAACTTTTATTTTTAGAATGTTTTTCAGTGTAACGACAATGGGGCAACTCTTTATCTATATTTCTGAAACATTTGCTACCGGTACTTGTGCCACAGTTGTTAAACTTAAAGGTGCTCCAGAAACATGATAACTGTATCTGCTAATGTTGCATTATAACCCCTGTATTATCAAAAAGGTATCCCATGAGTACATTCTCTGATAAAATGGTGAGTATTTTTTTTATCAAAGGGTACAAAACCAAACGGAAACCTTTTCCTTTCACAGCATCCTTTCTGCAGCCTTAACTTACATCTTTGAAACCGTCAGAAAAGCACTGCAGTTCTATCACTTCACCCTTTTCTCTTCTTTTTCCAAGAGTTTTCCTGTTCACAGCAAAAAACAAAAAAAAAACCAAGAGCATGTTACATTCCTGTGCTTTCTTATTCTCCTGTAGGCCTAGTTGAAGCTGCAATGGTTGCAGCACCTGAAGCAGGTGTGTCCACTTTGAGCATGGCTCAGTCATATCTACTGTATGTTCTAATAATTGTTTACTGTTAGCTGAGTGACATTGTATCTCTCTAACCCTGATCCAGCAACTCACCAACTAAGCTTGGAGCTTGCTTGCACAAACTCACTCAGTTCAATCACTAACCTTTTGCTTCAGCTTTTCATTTTTGACTGATTTTTATGTCCTGGTTCGTCATTCTTTAATGTCTTGGAGTCAGTGTTCAGCATGGTGAAATGAAAGTTATCTTAAGAGATTTATATGTTGTCATTGTTTCCTAATTGTCAATCATCTACACTCTGAATTGCAGCGTCTTTTTTTTTTTTCATTATTTTTGCTTCATTGCTTACAGCATTTCTTTGAGTGAGCGAGATGATTGGCCGTTCAGGAACTCCCTCTCTCCCTTGCCTGTTAATGCTTATTGGGCATGGATATTGCACTGTCCGGGCTGTCCACATGTTCGTTCTGTCGTTTTGCACTCTCTCACCTTGTTACTTTTGCACTAATCCTGCGGGGTTTGATCCTGGGTGAACCGGTGTGGGTTTGTTCACTGGTGGCAGTGGAAGGGCAAAGAGGCATCATGATGGGGAATCGCATTCGGTAACGGGGCTTTATGTCGGGAAGTTGACTGAGATGTCGGAAGAGTCTGAAGTTAATCAGTTGAAGCTGTGAAGGTGTCCACAACATCAAACATTTCACTGCAAAATTCGCATTAAATCTGATCCCACGGCTCACAGACTTCAGACTCTTCGGCTTCATCTCAGCATCCTGTATGTCACTGAAATCAAACCTAAAACCAATAATTAACTTTTTTAGTTAACAGGAAGTGTTTTCTAACCTCTCCTCCTCCCTCCGCTGTCTTCTTTAGACCTGCTGGAGGAGACGGAGAAGCTGATGAAAGAGAAGGTGGAGGTGCAGCGTCAGGCGGAGAAGGAGAACGCTGACCTCCTGAAGCAGGTGAAGCTGCTGGAGGCGGAGCTGGAGGAGCAGGTCAACAGGGTGATCGAGCTGGAGCACGCTCAGAGGACGGAGAGTGGAGACCTCCAGCAGCAGGTCCAAGCTCTGGAGAAACAGCTGGAGAAGAACAGAAGGTTCCTCGATGTAAGTGACGAAGAAAATTACCTCTGATGTTGTCTAGCATGTTGTATAGATTCTGTAAACATTTTGAGTCATTTTTTTAGGCCAGAAAGCCAAAAAACGATGTGTTTACAGCTCTTAAATACAAAAATTCAAGTTAAGATTATCAGTATACTAGTGCTTACAGATAGAGAAAGTAAAAAAGATAAGTAATTAGAGACATGAAATAGAAGGAAAAATTTGAAAGTATAAAAAGAGCGTAAATGTAAACTCTGTGGACTCTGAATGTTATTTCATGAATTCCCACGGCTGAAAAATCATACAGGTTTCGACTTAAGCAAGTCAAACTGTATAACAGCTAATATAATGATTTCATAATTTGTGGGCACTGGTGCTTCTACGTCATATTTGGCTCGTGTTCTAATGAGATACGTTCCCGTCATCATAATTGGGCCAGCAGATTTACTGGATGTGGTTTTAGGGCAGATTCCCTCCACTCTGCTCTGTTGATGAGCTCATTTCATATTTATGCCTGATTAACATTTGTCAGCATTTAATTTAGTTATTTTGCAGATGGTTTGTATTTTGACCGTGAATCATTTAACATGTCTGTTTAGTTTCTGATTCTTTACCAAGGCAGTAAAAACTCCATAACAGGATTAGTGTGATCCTGTAAATATTAATTGAGATCATTTAAATCTGACATTTTAATAGAAGAAAATAGTTGTTCTTACATAAGTGGAGACTGGCAGCCTTTGTTGTAAACAAAGAGACTCATTGTGCAGCATTCAAGGAAACCAGTGTCACAACAATCGAATTTAAGACGTCTTTTCCCTTAAGACAAGCCTGTCAAAAAATGAAATCTGATTTGATATTTTTTTAATATCGCTTTATTCATGTGTCTGTCTCTCATCGTCCTGTCTTTATCTTGGCCTCCAGGAACAAGCTGTGGACCGAGAACACGAGAGAGATTTCTTCCAGCAGGAGATCCAGAAACTGGAGCAACAGCTGAAGAACCCACAGAAGCTGCAAACTGGCTCAGAGCAAAGAAACCATGAGGTAACATGAGAAAACTCAGCCCTCTGCCAGAGGACCTGGTGTTCATTGAGATGCTTATTTTCTGAACATAACACTGCTGTGGTTTCAAACACTGAGCTGAGAGTCACACAGCAGAACAATAGAGCTTGGTAAAGTTACTTGTGTTGCCTGGAAAATGACACCAAATAGTGCAAGTGTTACGCAGAAGAGCGAGTGGGATTTAATTGTTTGTCCTCGTGACCCTATGAAAGTTTAATTTGCATGATCACCAAACACACACTGCAGTGGGAGTGAGGTCTTCGCAAGAACTAATATTAATCACAGCTCTTGTGCAGCATCATGACTGGTTTGAGTTGCTCAGAGAAAGGTGTTGATTGTAGTGACGAACCCGCAGAGAATCATCACCCCCTGAGCTCTACAGCGTGTTTTAGTAATACAGCTCATTGTTCTCACAGCCCACAACTTAACAGTTCTGATTCACTGTAACACTGTGCTCTCATCTGCTTTGCTTCTAGCTGCTGTTCGGAACAGCAAACTAAAAAAGTCAGCAACTAGCCGATGGATGTAGTGGAGCATTTTAACAACTAATGAGCTTAATATTCCCATTTGTTGTGTGTAATTTATGTAATTTATTATTTTATCGTAGATCCAGCTTTTGTTAAGACCTTGTCCTACTGCCCCCAACTGCTGCTTTGATATTGGTGTTACATGACACGTCTGAGAGAACATTAGCTTTGTTGTTTATTGTTGTTAAAGCTTATCGGATCCTGATACGGTTGCTTGTCTTCCGTGTGGTTTTTGACATCAGCAGCTATTGAAAGTCAGTTTGAGCCCCCCTGAAACAATGACTGAATGTTGATGGTCACATTATGTGCAGAAAGTATTGTCTTTCACGTTAATAGTAAAAAGTCTTAACCTGCCTTTTAAAGTCCTCATATTTGCTGCCAAATAGCAGTATCGGTCTTCTCATCATTTCACCGCGAATGTTGTGGGAACACTTCTTATTACACGTACACGCATGATAACCATGAACTAACTGATTTACTAGTAGTTTGATACCTATTAATCCACACAGGTTCTGCTAGTGAATACGTTGTGAACACGACTGAAGGCTTGTAGTTTTGTATTTGTACCTCCTATCAATGAGCAGTACTCAAGAGGTTATTGAGGGCAACTCCTGGTTATTGGTGTAGAAGTTTGTGGTCATGCAGAATAAGACATTAGACAGTGCTTGATATCGACTAATAAAGAGCCAATATGCTGCTATTCAGCAGCCAGTTAATGGTCTATATGTGTGCCCTCATATGATTTAGTTATCTGCTGTCTTTGGTGTTTTTACAATCTGCATTGTCAAGGATTTCATCCACAACTGTCATTTTTCATCCAATCACAATCTAGCCTCCAGCTCACTCCCGGCAAGGAGAGATGTAATTGTGATCAACAGTGTTTTCTTCCTATGCAGCACATTTGGAAACGCTAATCGTGTCCTCAAATCCCATCGATTGAATCTTTAAACAACACAAAGTAATTTGCCTGTAGAGCATCACACCCAGTTCGTGTTTATAATAAAGACACTGACCAGTTAAAATAACATGTTTATTGGCCCTCAGTGCATTTCACTTGCCAGGGCTGAAACCTTATTTGACAAGATAAGTCACTTATTCTGTCTGGGGAGATGAATTTAATGCTCATTGGTATCGTAATGTCCTTTTACTGTCTCTGTAACTGAAGTATCCTTACTTGGCCTCTATTGCTTGTGTGGCTTTGTCTGACCAGAGTGGCATAGAGAGATCAGAGCCACTTTGTTGAATAACATCATTTTTGATCGATCTGATGTAAGCTACATCCTTCCTGTTAAATCATTAATTCCCCAGCCTTATTACTTTCACTTTGATACAGTACTGATGAAAAACACAAAGCTGAAGCATAATATTGATGACCTTGTGATATGGTAGCCTAATAATCATTAAATATGCTCTGTGTGCTTCTGCCTCCATCATCACTGCTCTGCCTGGTGGATAGATAAACCTTTGCAACTGGGTTCCACACATGGCACTTAGAGGCGTTACGATTCGGCCCCGTGTTCGCTACGTCATTGCGGGGGATTTCATTCCAATCACTGACTCTTCCAGGTGCAAGCATAGACCCGTCAGGGACCGATTAGGGCCCTGTCACGGAGAAACAGGAAGTTTTGAGAGGCTTCATCTGTTACTGTAGTTTCCTAAATGTTTATATCATGTAGTTTGCACATCATTCTCCCACAGCCTTACCCCCAAAGATAACCTACTATTTTAATGATTTTCAGAGACTCCTGACACATTTCTATCACTAAGTGCTTTTTCTTCCCCCCTTTGCCCTTCAACTGTCCATCCTCTGATCCTTTATGCCTTTGCCTTCTCTCTTCCATGGCTATTACAGGTGGATGGAGTAACCTTTAAGGTATTGCTTCTAGCTACATGTAGAATCAAGTCTCCCCCAGAGAGCGTTTTAGTGCATTTTAGTCATCCCGCCCACCCCTGTAGCAATAAATGGCCTGTAAGTCTCTCTCATCCTATCTCCTGTTTGATCCCTCTCTGCTGTATGTCTTCGTATGGACGCGACTCGACTTCAAAACGTTGTCCTTTCACTCTGCTCCTTCCTCTTGTCTCCTCCTTTAATGTCCCAGTGGGAAATCAACAGCAAAATCTGTAAACAAAATGAGAGGAAAAGTTTATGTCATCTTTCAATATAATTACACCAAACCTACTTTTTGTATGCTTTGCAAGGCTTTTATTATTTTTTTCTGAGGCAGTGCAGAGTACAGTCCTACATTATTCTCTGAGGAATTAATAAAAATGTTGAAAATCTTTTAATGTTAAAGACAGTGAGAAAAAAATGGGGTCTACTCTGGGACGAGACCCATCCCCAATACAAGTTTTGAGGAAATCCGTTCTGTAGTTTTTGTGTAATCCTGCTCACAACCCACCCAACCAATGAATTTGAGTAAAAACATGACCACGGTGGAGGAAATAAATTAAACCGACTTCCTGACAACAAATATAAATTGACCATTCATTGATGAAGTGCTCATGGAGTGAGTCCATCCAACTCTCTAGTCACATTAATATTTGATGAAGGGCTGCTTGTGAGGGGGTGTATGTCATCTGCCTGACATTTTGTTATGAATATAGACTCAGTTTTCTGTGAGATCAAAAGTCAGCCTTTCATGAATCAACATCATGTACTTGTTTAATCAAGCGGAAGGAATATTTGACGATCAAGATAGAAAATGTATTGCCCGTTCTGAGAGAATCCCAAACAAACCTCCCTCCTGTGACCTCCTCTCCCTCCCCTTCATTGATCTGCTGATGTTTTCACCGTCTCACAGATGGATCAGTCACCTGCCAGCGGTGCTCCTGGTTAATGTACTGCTCTGTGGTTTGTGTCGCCCTGAATGAAATGTCTCTCTCCCCTCTGTCCCTGCACCTCTTCTTACTCTCGGCCCCCTCCTTTCTCAGGTGGATCAGCTGACCTCCCAGCTAGCTGTACATGTACCAGCTATGCTGTAGCGAGTGGTGCCTGGTAGCGAATCTCATTAAACGACCACTCCCCCTTCTCTCTCTCTCTGTCTCTCTCTCTCTCTCTCCCGCTCTTCTCTCTCTCACTCACTACCAGGTGGACCAGCTGACCTCCCAGCTGAAGGAGAAGGCGGATTGGTGCAGTGAGCTGCTGCTCAGCTCAGAGCAGCTGCGTCGTGAGTTGGGAGAGCGCGACGAAGAGATTGACAAGCTGGAGAGCCGCATCCGCGAGCTGGAGCAGGCCCTGCTGGCCAGCGCTGAGTCCCTGGAGAAGGTTAGGAAGGGGAGGGGGAGGAGGGGGCTGAAGGATGTCAGAGACGGCGAGGGAGAAAAAGCAGTTTAGAACAATAGCTGTGGAGCACGGCTGAGGGTGTGTTTGAAGGGATGTAGATGAGGTGACAGATAGAGGAGGAACTGGAGGAGGGTTGGGACGCATGGAGAGGGGGAACAATGTGTGGGTAGGTCTACTTCAGCAGCCACCAGCAATCTGCTTTTAGGGATAATACTGAGCTATGGCTAGCAACTGTCAAGATTGCCCCCCAGTGTTCGTGGAGGGCTGTGGTGAGTGAACAAAAAGAGCAGTGGAGGAAATGCTTACATCAGAGTTCCAGTTGCAGGCGATTATTCATGATTAATCTGGACAATGTTCTTTTTGTAGCGTGCATGAAAAAGCTGTTTGATCACAAGAGTTTTCTCCGTCACGCCTTTCATGTGCATGTTGTAAATAATTGTGCGTGTTGTTGTTGTTGTGTGTTCGCAGGTTGAACAAAAGAAGCAGCATGCATCCGTCACAGAGGCACGACACTCCACACTGGAGTCTCAGTTACAGACGGAGAGAGAAGCTCTGGAGAGGAAAGAGAAAGAGGTACCGTATGACTGCATGATTTCAATTTTTTTTATGTGACAAAGATCAGCAGGGGATGAGTTGTTGTCTGATTTGTTTGTTTGGAGTCGGTGTGCAGGCGCTGTATCAGTGTTTGTCAATGTGTCTCAGTCCTGCGAGGGAAAACAGTGACAACCCTGATTCCCCAAAAGTTGGGATGCTGTGTAAAATGTAAATAAGGACAGAATGGAATCATTTGTGACTGTTTTTTACCGAAGTTTTATTATGAAGTGTGCCTAAGCCTGTGTAGTAGCGTCCTTTATACAATGATGTGTTTGACAAAGTGGTGAACCTCACAGCATCCTTGCCTGTGAACGCCTACCGACAAATCTGTTAGGCTCTGTCCACTCTTACACTGGTATTTCTCGCAGACACACATTTATAGTTGTTTGTAGCATCATTGTCAAATGTGAACCTGGAGTATATGTGATATTGTAGCATTTGAGTTTGTGCGGTGACGGAGTGGATGTTTTATCGTTTAACATTATATTTAGAAAGATACAAATGGATGTTGATAATTCAGTGATGGAATAGAGAGGACACCAGCTGCTTACAATGTTTTGAGCTGATCCTGTGGAGACTAGTCATGTTTCACTCGTTCATAGTATTTTCAGTAACTAAGCAACTGACCAGAGTTTACGATCAGCTTCCTAATTACAACTGCATGCGCGTGCCCAGTGTGCGTGACTGGCAATGAGATATGTGTTTTCAGGAGAAAATGGAGGAGGGATGGATATTTTCTGGCCTTAGCCTAGTTTCGTTTGAAATGTGTCGCTGGCATCAAATGCAGAATAAGCATATATCTGCAAACATCCATAAAGAGGGTGATACAAATCCCAACTTACTTGGAATCAGTGTCGTACTACTGTAGTACCATTTGTTACATATTTTTGCAGTGCCAGAGGTGTTAGATTCCCAGTCGTATCAGTGAGGTGCATATTCTACACAGTGTTGTGGTGTTTCCTCTGAAGTTCCTGTCGTGTTTTCTCATCACGTCAGATCTGCAACCTGGAAGAGCAGCTGGAGCAGTTCAGAGAGGAGCTGGAGAACAAGAGCGAGGAGGTGCAGCAGCTCCACATGCAGCTGGAGATCCAGAAGAAGGAGATCACTAGTCAGCAGGAATACCTAGACACAAGGGACAGCATGCTCCAGGTAAACTGCCATGCCATCGCTTTTTGTGAAGACAGAAGCTGATGTCATTTGTTTAACTTTTTTACACTTATTTCTCAGTATTCTCAGTAATTGTGTGATAAATCTTCGTTTTCTGTTTACAAACTGTTGTGCTAAAGAGAATAAGAGAGATCGCTGGTTGCTGATGACTTTAAAATTGGTAATTGATGTGATATGTGTGTCTTTGCCTGATAAGTTTGTTCTTTGACTGCTAAAATACAACAAAAGGCGTAGTCATAAAACCAAGAACTGCTTCCATCAGTTGCAAAAAGTGTTTATGTAATACTCATATCACTATTATTTCCATATGACATTTATGTTTCTGCTAAAACACTGCCGCTGCTCTTTCTGTGAGGATATTTTCTCTTTGTTGCTAATTTTAGTTTGCACATGCTTAGGTTTTTTTTGCCATCATTCTGCCACTGCCGGCACATTCGCTTCTTTGACTCGACCAGTGTACTTTCAGCAGTCCGCCACATGGCTCACTCTGAGTGGACTTCCGCGTTACTTGTTTATTAATAGCCATTACATTATAATCTCTGACTCTTGAAGGTGATGGAGAAGAAGGACAGGGAAATAGCACTTCTTAATGAACAGATCACTAAGCTCCAACACATGGAAACAGCCTCTGATAACAAGGTAACGCAATATGCGTATACGAAATAGAACAATGTTCTATTTCGAATACGCATTGCTCCGTGGTAGTGTATCACTGTGTGTGTTTTCTGGTTTCAGTCACACTTTTATTTTCGTTGGCTCCATATTTTCGTTTTTTTGTTGGGTTGTTTTTGCTTATTTTATCTCGGTAAGTACTTTCACGGCACCATCGTCGTTTGTGAGGTGATCATTTGCTCATTTGAGGTGGCTCGTTAAACCTCTGAGTCTCTAAATGTTTTTACGATTATCAAACATATTAAACAGAAAAACATGTCTTGAGTCCAAAGAATAATTCTAAGCACAACAGGGACTCAGATGTTTATACGAATAGTAGGATAGTTTCCCAAATATGAGGTTCGCGGTTTAATATTGTCTTTATGTTTCTTTATAGGAAATTGACAACAGGGATGAGCTGATTAAAGACCTGGAGTCCCAGGTGGAGTGTCTACGGAGCGAGCAAGAGCGCCTGAAGAGGAACAATGAGGAGGAGCTTGACCAGCTGAACGCAGTCATAGACAAGCTTCAGCAAGAACTGAGCAACATCGAGCAGAAGCAGCTGACAGAGGAGGACGATGACTCCAAGGAAGAGCAGAGTCGAGAAGAATTTGACGAAATGAAGCAGAGAATGGACCAGGCTACCAAAGAGCTCGACACGCTCAAAACAGAGCACAGCAAGCTGCTGGAGACGTATCTGCGCTTGAAAGAGAGCGCAGAAGCTTTAGCTCAGACAGAAAACACGGAGGGCTCGGAGGCAGAACTCGAAGAAGCTCTCAGAGAGAAAACTGCAGGTCTCGTGGTCATGCAAGCCCAGGTGCAAGCTTTAGAGCAGAGTGCAACATCCAGAGTAGAAGAGCTGGACCTCCGCATCCGGGAGCTTGAAGATGTGGTTGACGAAAAGGACTCTGAGTTAAGACGCTGCCGCCTTCTTCTTGAGCAAACGCAGAGCAATGCAGAGGGTCTCCAACAGAAGGTCTCTGATCTGGAGAAAAACCTGACGGAAAAAGTTGCTGCGGTGCTAGTAAGCCAGGCCACACTGGAGGCCTTCCAGCAACAGCAGTCCAAAGAAAACCAGCAGGAGCAGCAAAGGCCTGCTGAGCCACACGTGTACGACTTTGGCGACTTTGGTATTCCCCAAATGGACTTCAGTGGGATCGGTCAAGCGAGACAAGCTCCCACAGGGAAGGTAGTCCACCTGACCCAGAGGCTTCGGGAGCTGGAGGTGGGACTCAGCGGGATGCAGAAAGACCAGGAGCTTCAGAAGCAGCTGCTGTCCAGTTCTGAGGAGGAGGTGATGGAGTACGAGAGGAGGCTGTCTGTGCTCATGGATCTGCTCAGTCAGATGAAGGCCAGGACACATCAGAAGACCTCACAAGCTGTGGGGGTAAGAGACTGGCCAATAAGAGAAGGAGTAGTCAAGAACAAGATTTGATATTTTTTATGTTGTTTGAATTTAATTATGGATTACACAAACAATCACGCATTTTGATCAGTGAGCTTTAAAGGTGCTGGTAGATGGATTTTGTTACCTTCAGGCAGAATCTGTGTATTGTCTTTATGTCAAGCTAAGCTAACCAGCAGCTGGTTATAATGTCATGTTTACTGCAGAGACATGAAAATGCTATTGATCTTCTCATTTTACAAAAACATCAAACTATTCTTGTTAAGAGTGCAAAGAGACTTCTGCAGTTTCATTAGTGCTTTATTTAACAGAATATATAATAATGATTTGATGCCTTGATAAAAGGTGGTAAACAATTGCTGAATAAACATGGTTAATAAAGCATTTAATTGTTTGTATACAGTGAAATAAATATTAAGCTAGATTAACTATAAATGTAGAATAATTGATGATAATTATCATAGAGTGTTACCATGTCTTTTTCTTTGCCACTGTGTTCCCTACGGTACTATTGTTCTAAATGAGTTAGGTTTTTAATTTTCTTTTTGGCCTTATTAACAGTTAACCATTGAAATCCCAGTGAAGCCCTGGTGACCGAGTCTCAGGCTGTCTAATGTTGCCCCTGGGCTGATAAGGTTCTAAAAGTTTGCTCCTATGTGACTTTTTTTTATCAGGTATCCTCTGCTGACCACCAGCCTGCTGTGTCGGACGTTCTTCAGGAGTTGCAGGAGGTCAGAGACGAGGCCTCGGCCACCAAAGAGCAGCTGGACAGCTACAAGGAGAGCTGCAGCAGACTCCAGGAGGAGCTCCAAGTATGTGGCTGCCTCTGTGTTACTTACTTTCTTTCTTTCTTTGAAGCAGGTGTTACACACTTCTAATGAAAGTGTTTCTAATGTTTGGTGACACCGACACATGCTCTTCTTTCTAGGAAAAAATGGTTTCAATACAGAAACTACAGGACCAACTTCAAAACGTAGGAACCAGAGTTTGATCCTACACAGTTTAAATTTTCCATACAATACGTTTTTTCTTGTCTAAAATGTCAACTTCGTCACTTTAGGTGTCATCTGGAGGCAGTGAGGAGACGAAGGTGTCCGAGCTTCAAGGGGAATTATTGGAGGTCCGGAATGAAGCAGCTGCCACCAAAGAGGAGCTCAACAGCTGCTGGGAGAGCTTGGAGAAGCTACAAGAGCTGCTGCAGGTACAGACATTTAAATCAGTCCAACTGCTAACTGCTAAATCCAAGTTATTGTAAAATTAAAAGTAAGGTATAACCCTGTCATCTAACTCTTTGCCAGAAAGTAAAAAAAAAAATGAAAATTTACACATTTTTTACACATGCGATGGTGTTTTTAAAGGAGCGGGAGATGACCATTGCTCACCTTAAAGCAGAACTTTTCGAGGTAAGTCATTTTTGCTTGCATTTAAATCTTATGTACTGTGTTATCACTGTTATTGTATTCCAATTTGGCTTGGGCTGAAATTAGATATTATTGTATATCACAATATTTGTCTTCAATATGGAATAATGAACACCTTACATCAGGCTTTTATTTTGAAAAGAAAATGCCTGCAAAGCAAAGGCAACATGTTGCTTGGGATGTTGGGATGTATTAGTCTGATGCAGTGGAATGCATGCAGCATTTTAACTTATAGACACAGAAGACAGTTTCTAAGAAGTCCAGCTCGCCACTTTGGCAGTATTTGAGGTTTACAGTGGGAAAAAATGGGCAAACACCCAAGTTTTTATGAAATGTCATTCTTTTATGATACCCATCTGTACATACAGTATTTGACCACCTGCTCATTCATCCTCAAGGTTAAAACGGAAGAAGAGAGAGCCAACATGGCAGATCTTCTCCAGGAGGTCAGGAGCGAAGCGGCTTCCACCAAAGAAGAACTTGACAGCTTCAGGCAGCATAATGAGAAACTTCGGGAGGACCTCCAAGTCCGTGAAGTCTCCATTTCTGAACTCAAAGGGGAGCTCCAGGAGGTGAGACAGAATGTGGACACCACCAAAGAAGAACTCAACAGTTACAGACAGCACAATGAGAAGCTGCAGGAGGAGCTTCGTGTCCGTGAGCTCTCCATTTCTAAGCTCAAAGAGGAGCTCCAAGAGGTTCAAACAGCCTTGATGAAGACCGCTGATTCTAGTCCTCCCTCTCCGTCTCCCTCCCCGTCTCCCTCTCCGTCTCCTCAGCTTCTCTCCTCCACTTCCTCCTCCTCCACCCAGCCTAAAAGGAAAGGAGGGAAACAGCCGCCTGGCAAGGGAAGCAGTGCCAAAGATAAAACATCTCTCTCTAGGAAAAACTCTGCTCCTTCTAGCCAGTCCTCCAACAAATCTCACAGTTCTCGACTGAACAGCAGCTCCGAGCAGCAGGAACACACGCCTGTGACGCACTCGTTCACCCAGACCGAACCCCTCCAAATGTCTGACCTCGCCCCAGAGAGCAAGTCTCCTACGAAGGACGAGGTGGAGGAGGTGATCGGGGAGTTCCAGGACAAGATTGTACAGATGCAGGAGCTCCATGCAGCGGAGATCCTGGACATGGAGGCTCGGCATATTTCGGAGAGCGAGAGCCTTCGCAGGGACACGCAGGCTCTGGAGGACGAGTGTAAGGCTCTCAAGGCTGTCATTGACAAGCTGCGCTCTACAGAGGTGAGGCCAGGAAACAATAACTGCATCCCAAATCCAGCCGACATACTAACTGTCTTAGTGTTCTGTTTTAGCAGTTAGTGTGCAAAAATGTCCAATTCCACTTTGAGAATACTGAATGTTTGTTCTGCATTACTTTAAGGTTGAAAGTAGAAGGAAGACGTTTTATTGTAAATGCCATGACTGTAGTTACATCCTACGTTTGTGATTCATCCAGTGAGTCAGTTTTGTTTTGAGCGACGTTACAAAGCATTACTCTCGATCTTCTGCTGTGAGTTATATTTAATCTTGGAAGTGTCATATTTACAAAAACAAGAAAACAAAAGAACAAAGATATTCGATGAACAACGATAGACAACTGAGGAGAGTATAAAATTCAAACATTTGTGAAGCTAAAAGTAGGAGATACCAATTTGTTGTAATTAAACATGACTAATCAATTGTTTTAGCTCCCAGCATATTAATGAAATGAACAGTAGCTCAGCGTTCTAAAGAGTTTTCCTACTGATTGATACAGTAAATCATGTTTAATCTTTCCTAGGCTCCTTCATCACGACAAGACCGTCCGACATCACAGTTCAAAGATGGCTACACAAGTGGTAAGATACGGCACAACCACACAGTACGGTGTTGTTTTCTCATGTGTTTTTGGGTTTTGCTTGAATAAACACTTCATAGAAATAACCCAAATGCAATAAACAGCAGTCTTGAGAGAGGAGTCAGCTCAGCAATTCTTATTTATAAGTGTGTTTCTGCCATTGCTTTATACAACAGAGGTCAGATTTTTGTGTTTTGCGCGACACATAATAACTCTTTACAAAGCTTGAACTAGTTTTTGATGCCAGCTTGTGTAATTTAACACATTTCCATTCCAAATGGTAATAATTGTTATAGTGACTGAGACCTACATGAAGACGGGCATGTCAGTTATGTATCATGACAAAGTTTAAAAAGTCAGTCCTTTCCTTGAGGCACATCTCAATACATTTGTATTTGTCCTCTTGTTGCAGACAGCAGCTCAGACTACAGCCAGCGGACTGGATTTGACCTCCCTAGCTTGCAACAGGAGTTCAGGACGACTCCAGAGGGCGCCAGGAGAGAGACTGATGATCCACTGCCTGACCGCATCAAGGTACAACCTCCACCTATTATAAACATTGTCCTACAACTCAACAGTGTTGGATCATACAGAACTATTTGTAATAAAGAAAAGCTGAAATGAACAACAACACAGTATTTTCCTGGTCTCAAGGGCTGTATTTAAACATTAAGACACACTATTTTTAAGTTAACGGCTGTTTTAGCTGAGTGAGATGACCGTAACCTTTCTATGTGCTGTTTGCGTGTTCAGACGTTGCTGCGTGAGGTGCACCAGGAGGGCATGCAGGTGCTCTCTCTGTCCGAGCTGCCCATCCCTGAGGGCGACCCAAGCAGCCAGTTCAACATCCCAGGATGGGTGAAGGAAAGAGACGCCCTGCTGGCAACTGTGGAGTCTCTCAAAGGCCTCATCACCCAGATGCAGACACACAGAGAAACACAGGTAGAGGGAAGAGAAGATTCCACAAAACACGTTGGTCCAATGGAGAGGTCTTTACCTGTAAGTGTGCTTGTGTCCTAATCTGTGTCTATGATTCGCTGCAGACGGACTGGCGTGCGGAGATGCTTGATGCGGTGCGTCAGGTGTTCATGAGGGAGCGTAGTGTGCTGAAGAGCGCCCTCTACAGCCATTTGGAGCTGCTGGACACCAGTGATGCCGTCATCCACCTCAATCAGCTGGAGCGCAGACTGTCTGAACAGGTCAGAGATAACAAATTATATTTTACATGTATAGTTGCCAATATACATGGTTTATTCTGAAAATATTAGCATTATTTATTATTAGTGTTACAATCCAGCACAGGCACAAACAGATGCCACAGCACAGTCAAACCGGACAGTTTCCTCTTCTATTAATTTTGAGAAAGTAAAGATTTTTTTTATCCAGCATTTTAAAATAGATGTTGTGTTTGTGTTCCTGATGCAGGACGCTCAGCACAGAGAGGCGATGGGTTCGCTCTGCACCGCAGACAGGACCAGTCTCATCTCTGAGATTCATCAGCTTCGAGGTCAACTGGAGCAGATTCATCAAGGTGAACCAGATTTTTTTTTAAAAAATCCCTTGAAACTTGCTCTCTCCCTGCTGGTGATCTTCTCCAACATTTTGTATTTTCCTGCTAATGTTCATTATTATTATCATTATGCTGTCTCTTAGGTTGTCAGCCTGCTGTTTTATTGGGTGCTGAATGTAGCATGAAGGAGCAGAGGGAAGGAGGAGGAACTGATGGAGCAGCAGAGGCTGACAGACTGCTGGTGGAGGAGCTGAAGGTTGAACTGTCCCAGACTAAACTGGAGCTGGAGACGACGCTCAAGGCTCAACACAAACACCTCAAAGAGCTGGACACACTCAGGTTAGACATGTCTCCAGCACACGCAGATGCATTTAAGTAATGACTAGATTTAAAATGAAATGTATAAGAAAAGTATATTCTACAACAGGTATTTCAGTGTTCAAAGAAAGTTTTAAATGCTTTGCCTAATGTTAGGAATACTGTGGGCTTCTCTAGGTTCCACAGAAACACTTTTTCCCCTTTGTTTACAGTTAGAACTATTCAATCGATACAAAATAGGAGGAGATGAAAAAAAGGTCAAAATTGATTAACTACATCATTAAGCCCACAGATTATCCCCTGAATTGAGATCTGTTGGGAAACAGTAGTGTAGTAGAAGCTAGGAGCCCTGAATGTAGTGTAGTTTAGTTTATGTAAGAAGGCCAAGCAGAACGAAACAGGACACAAAGTAAAATCACTTTGGCTTCGTTCATACAAGTGCTGGAAATCCTTCAAAACTTTTTTTGTGTTTTGAAGGTTTGAAAAGTGCTTGTATTTGGGATAAAAATGCTTGAAACTATAACTGCAGTACTGTAAAATACAATAACTAAACGTAATTTAGGCTGTTTACAGCACAACATCTGATTTAATGTGAGGCAAAATTATAATTTTGAGTATATCTATATAAATATGTAATTTAGCCACAGATGTAAGGTGAATGCATCTTTAAAATGCTTAAAAGGTACTCTCGGGAAGCCTGAACATTTTCTGTCTCAACAGGGTGGAGGTATCGCAGAAAGCTGCTGCAGTGGACACACTGAACGACCAGCTGACGGAGGAGAGAAAGAGAAGCAGAGACCTTCAGTGGGCCGTGGAGAAGGAGAAGTGTCGAACAGGGAGAAACGAGGAAAGTAAACGAGAAGAACTAGAGGTAAGAGCCTTCAGACTGGTGACTCCTCCTGGACTCACTCTTAACATCTCAACTTTCCCCTTCTTACATTATGCTGTTTAAGTCATTCTGAAAACGAGTGTATTCCCACCTTCCTCCAAGGACCTGCACCTCAGTCTGGAGGAACATAAGAGCCGTGTGGCCCAGCTGACCCAGACCCTGGACCAGGAGCGCCAGGCCTCCTCTAAGCTTTCCCAGCATGTCGAGCAGGAGCACCTGAGCCTCCAGAGAAGCCTCCAGGAGCTCCAGGTCCAGCTGGAGACAGAGCGAGCCAAGGCCCTAGAGATGAGCACTGCGCTGGGAAGGGAGAGGGAGCTGCGGACGGCTGTCTCCTCAGACGGCGGCCCCTCCAATGAGGTCCAGAATGATGGGAGGAGTCAAGAGGAGGAAGGGAGTCTGCTGGAGAGGCTGCAGAGGGAGCTGGATGACAAACATGCACAGGTATGGGCTTTTGTTCTAGGCTGCAACAGAGTGACCTTCAGGGAAATGCTGTCAGTCAGTAACAGTCTATATTTGGCTTCATTTTCCTTTTTAGGTGGTGCATCTCCTCAGTCAGGTGGAGGCCCAGAAGCTCGAGGTGGTACGAAAAGAAGAGGAGCTGACTTTGGGGAGTCAGAGGTCGAGGCGGGACGAGGAGGCGCTGCTGGAAGCTCGGGCCCAGCTGGAGAGGCTGGAAGCACGAATGTCTGAGGCCCAGGAGGAGCTGGAGCGAGAGATGGAGAGGAGGAAGAGCTTAGAGGAAGAGAAGGAGAGACTAGAGGAGAGGTTGAACCAGTTTAGAGAGCAGAGAGGAGGGAGGGAGGAGAGCAGACCTCTGCAGGCTGACGGCGACAATGTGAGTATCAACTACCGTCACACATGCTTGAGAAACCATGCTTTTATTTTGACAGTATAGTATTAAAGCTGTGTTGTTGTACCAACAGCAGGCTGTCTGGCAGAACGAGTCCACTGACCGCACCAAAGACTGGGTGTTCCAGCAGAAGAGCTCCAGCACGTCTACCCACCTGGAGGTCTCTCCAACGGGCCGCACAGGTGGACCACACCACGGCCCTTGGCGCACAGTCGACAAGATCCTCGGCAAACTCCACCTTGTTTCCTCCAAGGTCCGCAGTATGGCGAGCAAGACTACTGGCAGGTAATTACACACACACACAGTGTCACACATGACTTCAGAATGCATAAGTGTATCCTGATATGCAGGATTCTACTGACTGTCATTTGTTGTGTACAGGCTGACAGCAGAGGTTGACAGCGAAGAGTTATCCTGGGTACAGTCCAATGTTGATGAGGTCATCACTATGCTGCAGCAGTCGCCAGGTCTACCCTCTGTCCCCGAGGTCAGAAACTGTCATGTTTAACTTCTTTAAATATTACTAGATTTTGGATAACAGGAATCAAATTCATTGAGAACCTTGCCGATGAGCTCAAATCATCTGTTTGTGTATTTTCATCCAAACGTCTGTAATCTGTTGAGCTCCTAATATGAACCACACACATGGTCGTGACTGCTGTTGACTGTGTGTTTTCTCCACAGAGTGTTTCCCTGCTGGCAGGAGGCTCCTCCAGCTCCTCCAACACCCTGACGGAGCGGCTGTTGAGGCAGAACGCCGAGCTGACTGGTTTTGTCAGCCGTCTGACCGAGGAGAAGAACGATCTGAGGAACCACACGCTCCGCCTGGAGGACGAGCTGCGGCGCTACCGGCAGGCTGGTCTGGGGTCAGGCGACAGTGTGAGTACATGATGGGAAATCAGTCAGTCTTACTGTCTTACTGTGCAGCGAAACTATAAGATAAGATACTAAACATGCTGTTGACTGAATTCCGTTGTTTTATATCCTCCTGCAGTTCAGCAGGAGAGGAGCGTCAAAGGCGGATTCGTCAGGCATGCTGCTTTCCCAGGAGAGGGAGGCCTGGACAAGAGAGAAGATCCGCCTGGAGAAAGCTTTACATCTGGCCCAGGCTCAGGTGGCCCGACTCAGGGGGGAGATCAGGACCGACACCCTGCGGGAGATAACTGGACCTGAGGCTGACAATGCTGCACTGAAGGTCAGCTTAAAACAGCAAATAAGTCACTTTAATTCACTTCAACAACAGCTACTGTTCAGAAAAGCTCATCACTTTACTCTCCTGCCTCCAGAGAATATATGGGAAATACTTGAGGTCAGAAAGCTTCCGCAAAGCACTGATCTACCAGAAGAAGTATCTGCTGTTACTGCTGGGAGGCTTCCAGGAGTGTGAGGAGGCCACGCTGATGCTCCTCTCCAGAATGGGTGGCCGGCCATCGCCATCCAGCCTGGAGTCCCTCAGCCAGCGCCGACGGGGGCTTATGCGCTTCCGCTCCGCCGTCCGAGTCTCTATTGCCCTCTCCAGGTAAACGATGCTTACCTCCTGCCAATGTTCATGTCCATAGAAACTGTTATTTGACAAAACTAAAACCTACATATCCTCTGTTCAGAATGCGCTTCTTAGTCAAAAGATGGCACAAGGCGACGGGGATGAGCTCCACAACCTCCCCCAGCGTCCACAAGAACGGAGCAGGACAGACTTTAGGTAACCAAAACTAGATATTGTTGGGGTTTTTTGGCTTCTACATTTAGACGTTATGGTAAATAACATCCTTCAAAAAAACATCCTTCACAGGCACAGAAGCAAGAGACTCACCTTATCTTCACCCAGGCAGTGTGGAGATGTACAGAGAAAGAGGAGGAGGAGGAGGAGGAGGAGGAGGAGTGTCCAGCAGCAGGGGGCGGAGTGGACATGAATCGCCCAGATCGGCTGTCTCCTCCTCACAACACAGGTGCAACACAAAAATAGGGCTGCGACCAAAAATCATCATAGTTACTATGAAAAAGTATTTCTCTGTTTTTTAACCCAGCTCTTAAAATGAAAGGAAATCGGTGGTGTCAGTTGTGTGACTCACAGCTGGATATCTGTTGTGTCGGTGTTGTGCAGGTTTCACATAGCTGGAGACCACGGAGCTCTCACCTGCTCCCACCTGCAGAACTACGACCCCGACCGAGCGCTCACTGACTACATCTCCAGACTGGAGGCGCTGCAGAGGAGGCTTGGGAGTGTGACATCAGGTAATGGTGCTGTGTGCCTGATGTAGAGTACGATATACAAGCCTTTACAGTAGATTTTTCTGGCAGTAAGTAGACACAAATCAGTATATGAATGTTTTGTATAAACAGGGAGTTGATGCAATATTGCCATCTTACATCAAGTGTGACTTTTTGAAAGCCTCTGACAAATACAATTAAGAGAAAACACTTTTAAACATTTATTTTGTTCCCAGAGGTGTTTCACCGTTGTCCACAATTGGTCTGCAACTAATTATTATTATTATTATTATTATTATTATTATTATTATTAATTGAGAAAATGATCTTTCTCAATTCATTGTTTGGTCTATAAAATATCAGGAAATAGTATTAAATGTTCGTCCCAGTTTCTCAAAACCAAAGGTGATGTGTTCAAATGTCTTGTTCTGACACCTCCATATCTGAGAAGCTGAAAACATAATTTTCTTCCATTTTCTCTTGAAATTTGGCAAGTTTTCTAAATAGTTGACTTATTGTTTTCGCTCCAATCCACAATTAGCTTTTATTAGTATACATGAATATCACTTTCAGCTATGAACTGTGCAACAGGCCGTTTTGAATATACAGCACTTAGATACTGTTGCCACTGCGATCATACGACGTTCAAACAGTCAAGTGGTTCATGTCATCAAAACTGTGTTTGAAGCCACCAGAAAACTCACTCCATAAATGCTGACTGTTCTTCAATAACATGCCATGGAAAATAAAACTTAAGTATAGAATACAAATCACATTATTACCCTGCAATTTGAAAAATGATGCTTGTAAAATTATAAAAACCTTAATCAGGATGTTGTTTTCTTCCTGATCAGTATTCTATTTCTTTTCCAGTTGTTGTGTTTATATTATTCAATGTTATGAAACCATTTTTAATTTGACGTAATTGTTTATTTTCTCAACAGGTGCTTCTTCATATGCTCAATTGCACTTTGGCTTGAGAAGATAGATGCCGTCGAGGAAACTTTGGCTTGAAGAAACTGAGTTGCCTTTTTCTCGTGCTGAGCGCTCTGCTGTTTTCTATCAGTCTGGTGTGGACTGTATCTTTCCATGTGGACCAAAACCCATTTTTTTATCTGTGTACGACATGTTGTATTCAGGCTTTTTTGTCGCCGGCACTTGAAAAACAGCTATGTTTGTAATTTGATCTGCCTCTTTGTCGTGGATGATCTACAATCATGTATATTTGTCTAATGCTAATTTAAGACCTTGTGATTAATTTATATGTTTGTGTGGTATGGGTGGAACGTTATGTAAAGGATGTTTGGGGTTTATTGTTAAGGAGGCTGCTGCTGGATATTCTACACTACACTGTGTTTTGTTTAGGCCAGACAGACTACAGAGGACATTTGTAGAGAACGTATTTTTGTAAAGGTAGGAGCTTTGAATTTTCTGGGTATTTTGTCAAAAACTGAAATAAAGAGGACTACATTATTTGAAAGAGCTGTGGGTGTTTGTTGTGCTTGTTTTCCGCTGAGTACAAGAGAAAAATCCGGCGACGTTACAGTTAGCCTTCAGCTGACCACAGAGGAAGTAGTGAATAACTAAAATGGACATTTCAGAATTTTCACTCAGATTTTTTATCACAAGTCATGTCAGCATCACAATATTGAACAACATTATCGCACACTGCATCGTTTACAGTCAAGTGTGCAAATATGGGTTAGCAGTGTGTGTGGAAGCTGATTCTTGACAGCTACTTCAATGAAAAAAGGAATTACAAATTAAAATGTTCAACTTCATCTATAATATCTGTAACGACCAAAAAGGGCAAACCAAAATACCAAAATATGCTGTGATGCAAAGTTTCTAATCAGCACAGATCATCCTTTAAAAGCACCTCATCTCAAATTATTCCTGCATTTCTCCTCAAATGTGCAACAATACCATGACCTTCTTCTTTAATGGGTTTTAAGTTTATATAGTTTTTGGTATCCCATCTGATACAGAGTGAATGGGATGACTGCAGCAGAGTGGAAACATCCCACAAGAGACGATTTAGACTTGTTGTGTACCAAAGGCTTCCAGTTACTACTTCAATGTTTTTAATGCGATTTAAAATCTAAAATTTCACAGAGAAAGTGAAAGGAGGCCTGGCCAAAAATGACAGCAACACAGACCTACAGCGGAACACAAACTGAAAATCAAAATAATCATGTAAAACATCTGCACACAGACAACATGGACCCACCAAAGGTTTAAACTGTCCAGTGGTTGAATATTATCAAGTTCAGTCTGTAGACTGTTCACCACAGTGGGGGCCAAAAACCTACCAGTTCAGTTCAAAAAAATATCATGAGAACAAAGAATGATTTCCATTCTTTAGGTTGAACAAGTTTGAATGTACAAAAGGCGGTCTCCCGATGCCAGAATAAAAAAAGTAAAACTAAAAAACTAAAATCTGGAATTTGGACTTGCAGCGCATTGACATACGAGAGATGGACAGAAAAAGAGTTCTTTGTAGTTGTCAAGTCTTGTACCAACTTCTGTACTGACTTTCTGAGTTGTTTACCTGATTGCAGGGGGATGTTCGCATGAATTTTCAGTCAGGAACTCATTTTTCTGATTATCACAACACTACAGTGATGTACTCTCACACCCTCTGCTTTGTTTTCCACTAAAAAATAATGATCTAGCATCCCAGGGAATGATTAAATAAAGGAAGAAGCACCAAATAATGTTTTGCGGTCATCAAGGCACTGCATTCCTATCCTGAAGAATTCACACTGTGAATATTAGCATTCATGTTTCAGCCAGAGTTATACAGTCTATGTAATTATCTCTGCAAACACAAGTTTAAAAAAAAATTCTGTAGTAATGTGAACATTCAGAAAGAAAGGGCTGAAAGAAGCACAAACAGTGACAGGTTGGACATCAAGGCAGAGCAAAGTGCTTTCTATTAAAATTTCCTCAATTCAAGTCCCAGGAAGCCTCACGTCAGAAACTCAGGATGTCTGACCGCTCCCTCCAGTGTTTTCATTCAGTCTATCACTGTATCCTCTTCTTGTATCTGATGACGGGGTTGTGGGGCGTGTGAATCATTGTGGTGTAGTTGATCGTGGGGAAATATCCATCCACCAGGTCAAAGTCGTACATGCGCAGCAAAGTGGACCAGATGGTTTTGATCTGGACGTAGGCGAAGTTCTCCCCGATGCAGCGATGGCGGCCTGAAGAGCAGAAGGAAAAGAACATTTTTAATGTATTTTTTACATACGTTAAACACATTTTTCTTGTACTTTCTAGTGTTCTCAGCAGATTTCAAAAATAACCTTCATTGCATTGACTGCAGTGACGGACTGCACAGAAATGACTGCAAATTCAATTCCATTTCAAGTATTAATATTTTTATGTCTCTTACCGGCTCCAAATGGCACATAAGCAAACTTCTCCCCTGCAGCGGGGTTGTCGTTGAGGTAGCGATCAGGATTAAACTCCATCCTCTCGTTCCAGGTGTCGTACAGGCGGTGGTTGACAGTCGGGGAGACGCAGACCTGGTGGCCCACAGGGATGGTGTAACCTGCTGCGGTCTGAGAGAGTGCAGGAGAAAGAAAACCGCTATTACACATGTCTGATACTAATAAACATCAAAACTTGTGGGATGTGACTGGTTATGATCAGCTGATCGGTTGTTCCTACCTGTGGAGAGCGAGCCATCCTCATCATGGTCATGATGGGCGGGCGGAGACGCAGGGTCTCCTTCAAACAGCGATCCAACAGGCTGAGATCTTTCAGCTGGGGACAAACACGGGACAACGTGAGAACTCAGACAACACAAAGGACTGACTAAAGGAACCATTACTTCCACCAGCTAAATATGTCCATGGATGTGCATTTTTTTCCCCTAGTTCCAATAAGACTAAAGCTAAACAGATTTGTGGTTCTATGTGTGGTTTTAATTCAGTTAGGGAAAACTAGGAACGGATTTATGGCAGCTCAAGGCTGACTCACCACAGACCTGCATCGCACCCAGCCTTACCTGATCGAAGTCGAGCGGAGGCAGGGCCTCTCCACACACAGCCTTCTGCTCGGCGTAGCAGCGATCCTGCAGAGATCTGTCTTTGGCCATGAAGAAGCCCATCCAGGCGCTGGTGGTGGAGGACGTGTGCTGACCCGCCAGAAGGAGGCCAATCAGCATCCCCGCGATCTCGTCATCATTCAGTGGTCGTCCATTTCTTAATGTGAAACAAAAATGTGAACCGTTAAGATCAGCAGCTGTCTGGACTAAGTAATACTCTCTGATTTCCGATTATCTCTAATTTCAGTAAGCAGTGGCTGCGATGAGCACCACCAGTTCTGAAAATATAAACTGTGTCTTTAAATGTGTAATTACATTTCTGAGGTCCTCAGATCAGTATTTAGTCCGATTTGCTGTGATGATGTGAGGTGTACAAACTTCTACTGTTTTCTCACGAGAATTTTTTGATTTGGTGGGTTTCCAGTTTAAGGATCTCTCCTAAAACATGACCAGATATATTCTGTATCTTACAAACGATCTGTATGATGATCCATTTGAACATAAAAAGGCAAAATTGTGAACCAGCAGCATGAGGTTAGGGTTAGGGTTATTTCCTTCCTTGACCACAGAAGCCATCTTACTTGTAGGTGGCATCGACGAGGGTCTGCAGGATGTCGTCCACTTTCTCTGTGGACTGTCGACGCTTTTGAATCACTTTGAAGAAGATGTTCTTGATCTCTCTGTGAGCTCTGTCCCTTTTCCTAACAAAACAGGTTACATATGTGTTATAGTTTTTATTATAATACCACAACTAGAACATTACATCGCGGGTCCTGAGGTCTCCAAGCGGTCCTACCTGAAGCTGGGCAGCGGCAGCCAGCCGGGCAGAAGCCAGGCAGCGTGACTGAATCCTCCGTCCAGGTCAGCGTAGAGCTGGGCTACTCGCTCATTCAGCATGCTGCGGATCTCCTTCCCATGGAGGCAGCTGCTGGCTGTCAGGATGATCAGCTCAGACAAAGCCTCAAACAGGTCTGAAACAGGCAAACAAATGAGGTTGTGGCATTTTGAAGCTTTGGGTTTGGATTAAATAGATCAAAACAAACTGGAAAAACAGAATCTTCACATTTAAATCAAGTGACTTGCGAAGGATCTTACTTTTCTCCCCGCTGTCGCCCCATCTCTGGAAATACTCTATGGTCTCCGCCTCTATGACTTTCACGTGCTCCCTAAAACGAGCAATGTTCAGGCCCGTCTTCAGCATCTTCTTTTGCTCCAGAAAGATCTGCAACATATTAAAAGGAAACCTGCATTACAACTGGTTTCAAATAGCTAAAACTAGTCTTTTTCCCCTCACAATTAAATGTTACAGCGGACTCACGTGGTTCGGGACATCATAGGCGACTCCTTTGCCAAACACTGGAGTGGTTAGCCTGGAGTAGACGTCCTCCGCGTTCAGGTCATCATTCTTGCTGTTGAACATCAGCGTGGCCGCTTCGCTGCCCAGCAGGTAGGTGAATGTGCTCCCGACCATGGTGAAGCTGAACACAGGGCCGTACTGTGGGCGGAAGGGCAGAGGTGCAGGAGTTAACACAGCACACAGGGGTCAGGACGGAAGGAATCTGACCTATCTCCTCTCCTATCTCGTGAATTACTGGGTTACATCAGCTTGTAAGTTCCTTTCAAATCTAGAATGTGTAGCAGGAGTGGTTTCAAAAATCCTGAACATGAAAAATGGGTCATGTCAAGTGTGTGAGTGGTCAAATAACACAGAGATACCATATTTTTAACAGACATTATGAAAGTGAGCCCTGTGTTTGCATGATTAAATAATTCATTTAATTACAAACTGAAGTATTTTCTTGAGAAGCTGATTCGTCCATTTTGTCTGTAAGATGTTTAAAAATATTGAATTTCTAAAATCATTTTTTTCATTGACAAATTGCATGTTTTTCTCACACCAAAAGTCCAAAACTTAAACATATTTGGTTGAATGTAGTTGTAAACTTTAAAAATCCGCCAGCATTCACATTGTCTAAGCTAGAGTAGAGTGAAGTGTCTGTGCACTGCAAAACTTACTTTTTCATAAGCATTTTCAAGAAATTCAATGGGACTCTTTCCAAATGCAATAGCATGGCCCAGGAAAGGGATGCTGGAGGGAATGAAAGGAGGGTATTTCTGCAGAGAGAAGCATGATGACAGTGAATGATGAATACAAACTGATTCATATGTATCGTATCATTTTTATGTATTTCAACAATTATCACTTTTTAGCAAGCTAGGCTAACTTACCTTGTCCTCACTGTCGGAGGACTGTTTGAGCAGCACTTTTGAAACGTATCCGATAATGAGAGTGACGAGAGACGCAGCCAGAACCACGGAGGTCAGGTTCTCGTTCACTTTCCCGACCGTCTCCCCGAACAGTTTACTGCTCATTTCATAAAGATGAAGCGACATGTTTACCTCCCTCCGCTGGTTCTGTCCTCTAAAAACAATTCAGTGACGATTTCAATGACCAAAGGACGGTTATTCACTAGTTTGACCGGCTGCAGTCCATCTGATGCTCAGCTCTCGGGGCCGTTGGTAATATCACCCCAATAGCTCTACCTGTCAATACCGTTCATGGGTTGGTCCTGCCCCCGCCTGACCAACAGAGCGTTTCCATTGGCTGTTGACCTCGTGTCCGTCAAGTAACTGCTGCTGTGATTGGCTGCCGGTACCTGAACCGATGTCTGGCTATATGATGTCACTCCGGCAGGACGACTGTGATGTGCGCCATCGATTGAAAGGCTCTTTGACGGACGTTTGTTATCAGCATCGTTTCATTTGGCGTTGAACCTTATTCTTTCACTTAAAAAAACGTTAGTTAGAAAGTTACACATATCTTCAGTGTCATGAAGAGGTCCCGAAATAAAACAAAAATACTGATGATTTACTGGAGAAAGTTAGCTAGCAGTTAGTTTAGCAGGGTGCAGTTAACAGGATACTTCAAGCTACTCGATAAAGATGGAGCTGCGTTAAACTCTGGATGTTACAAGTTTGCACTGTGGCAAATTAAATTTGTCATATTCACCTCAAAAAAGGCATCAGTAATGCTTCAAATCTGAGTATGTTGTAAGTCTATAAAATAATATTTACAAGTAAACAATGTTTCTATTGTAATATATTATGCTAATGACCCAGTTAAAGCTGATGTATGGAGTACATTGAGAAAATACATCAACTTGATTTTTCTAAATCTGGAACATAATCATTATGTTCCATGTTGAATACTGTTCCGAACGAAGGCTCAGTATTATTTTATGGCACTAATGTCGTGTATTTCTATATTAGATTGTTTAATAGTCAAGTGTTACCACTTTACCAGACTTGAAAGTGTTTTCTACTATCCTGAAAAGTAACTTTTATTCTTTCAGCCATGCAGAGGATTTGAAGTGACTTCTTCATAATCTCAACTCAAATGATTCCTCATTTCATTTCCCTCAGAAAAGGTGCAATATTTAAGAATTAGCCACCTGTAGCCCCCATCAAGGATGTTACAGTTAAAACTGGATACAGATTTGGAGGCAGAGCTCCACTTATTCCTATGAAAGCTGGTTGGTGGCACATGAAGCCAAAGAAATTTGACATCCCAGCCGGGTATGAAAATACCCAGATCTACTGTGTTTAGGGGCCAACCGATTTGTCTCACTTTCTGTTTAGCAGACGGCTAACTTAAATAGATAAATGATTTAATTTTGTGGCTTCTCTAGACTTTTCAAAGTTATTTGACAGAATGGCTCAAAGTCTGATAGTCAAACGACTCAAAAAAAAAAAGTGTATCCACCGTTTTTTAAGCTGCTGATTTCACAATGTAAGAAAAAGGAAGATGTCTCTCTGCGCCCCTAGATTATTATTTTAGTTTTCAGGCCTGGGACCATGGAGGGCCTGAAGGGAATGCCAGCAAGGAGCAGCGCCATACCACAATAAGTTTATTGTTTTAAATTAAATTCTAGAACATTGCACATTTTAAGCTATTAGCCACAACAGGGAATGTGTGAATTTTCCCCAAAATCACTTCAAATTAAAATCATTTCACTTTGTTAATAAAAGATCACATGCTTTGAAGTTTTGAAGACAAACTACCAACACATCCTCATTCATACATCAGTCATTTTATTAAAACAAAACATTAAATAAACATATTATTTACATGCGATCAAAATATATGACTCATCAAAATACACAATGTGAAGATGTAAAAGGTAGCGGTAAGCCTAATGTACAAAATGAGGCGTTTTGTGGAGAGGCTGACTTTGTGCTCTTCACCCAGAGTTATTGCAGTCAAATGAGTCAGTGAGAAGAATCTGCACCGGGATCTTTGGCAGCTGTGGTTTCTGCAACAGTTTTTCAGCCGTAGGCGTATTTGTCTGTTGGGCCTTTATCGTTTGGAGTCATCTGTCCACTCAGCTTCATCAGAAGCTTCACAATAAGGCCAGCCTGCAAGGAAATAATGAATGTAGGAGAACATTTCAAGCTGTCATCCTTCAGAAGGGATTGCCTGTAAACGTTCAGCTTTGAGACTGGACTCTGGGCTGCTTGCAGTCATTATTTGCGACTGGATTTTTCTATTTTAGACGTCATCCCCAAAAACAAAGCGGTTACCTGTTTTGTGTGCACAATGAAGTTCATTTTGTTGTCGCCACTGTGTATCTGGAAGTACTGGTCCGCGTGTCCAAGCTGCCACATGAATGTGCCATACTCTAAACTGATGAGGAGGACCTGGCAGTGCAGAGATTTAACAAATTATCATACTGAGCACGCAGAGGAAGAGACACCACACCAAATATTACAGCTCAGGTTTAAAACAGAGAGTAACTGATGCCGATACCTTGGTCTCCATATTCATGAGGTGCAGCCCCTTCGTGTTGACCCCGACGTAGACCCGGATGACTTTGTGGTTGCTGGCGCTGGCCTTGGTGTAGACCTGGCCTGTGAAGAAGGCCGCGCCGTAGGTCGGGATGTCCCAGCAGTTCTGCAGGAAGAGCCGCTGCAGGTGGTGCATCTCTTTACTCACCCCCTCGCTGGTGCTCAGGGCCTGTCAGAGAGGGAGAGAAAAGCCTGTCATTCAAGCCGGCAGTGAGACTTCATTTAAAAGCTGAGGAGAATTTTTATGGTGAAATCTTGGAGCGTACTTTGTATTCATGCAGAATCCTGTTGGTCCAGTGGTACGCTTTGCTTTTCACCTTGGATATCGGTACAATTGATTTCAGGTTTTCCTCACTGTAGGGAATAAATAAGATTAATTATGTTTTTTACTTCATACAACAGAATGAAGGGTTTGGTGCACTGCAGAAACAAAACTTGGAAAAGAATTTAATGTTCATATTTCAACTGAAATTATGATTAGAAACTGTGTTTTACTTGAGGAACCCTTGCTTATGCTTCTTGCTCTCATAGTTGCCATAGATGATCTGCAGGAGGAGGCTGGCCAGTGTGATCAGCTTGGTGTCTGGAGCGGGGAAGAAGCCTTTCAGGAGACAGTGACGGGCCTCGTCGAACAGAATGAGGATAGCCAGGGGATCTTCCACCTGGGACAAAACAGTGACCAGCAGAGTGAGAAAAGACACATGACATGTGATATGTCTAACACCTGAAAAGACTTAGAAGAAGTAGCTTCTTGTATGTGACAAACTGAGCCACCTTTTTCTCAATTTCGAGAGGCAGCCGGACATCCCTGCGGAGGAAGAGCTGAGGTGTTTCCCTCTGAGGATCCAACACGGTTAAGTCCGTCACAATCTCCGTCCAGATCCGCAGGTGCTGCAGGGGCTTGTGGTATGGCTTCAGCTGCAGGTCTGACACAAAGAAACAAAAACGATATTACTGCAGTCTTTTTTTTTTTATGAGTTGACTGACCAGGTCATGTTTCTGGTTCTTCAGCCACAGGATGTTTTTGAGCAAAAATGTCGTGTGGGTGAACTCACGGAGGTTCTCGGAACAGATCCAGATCGTGAAGTACTGCTGGGTGTCCTGCGACAGACGCATGCCTTCCATGATCTGCTGCACCGTCGTGTTGTTGCCGTGCTTCAGCTCCACGGAGCGATACGAGCCATCCATGCGGTAGATGCGCACCTTCTCATACTGTGGAACAAACATACATACAGTTAACAAAACCAAGACTAGCGGCTTAGTCCAAATAATTTTCAAAAAATCTGCAGACTCTACTTGATGAGATAGCACCATCTAGTGACCGGCAGACCTAACTGCCACCAAAAAACTAAAAATGTTTAACTTAACCCAACACTTGTAAATTCACATTAAAAAAAAACATCTTTTGTTTGTCATCATTTCTCAACCAGTCTCAAGCTCTACTATCTGTTGTCATGTTTGCGTTTGAAGCACAGTAGTGAGATTAGTGTCTGCTGTGTGACTCACAGGCTTGCTGGTGGCTTGCTGCAGAAGCTTCACCGTTTCCTCCCATTCGTTCTGTTTGTTCTCCTCACACACTTGCAGAGGGGATCTCTTCTGCTGGTCTTCTATGTGCTGTTGGTGGCAAAGTCAGTATCAATATTTAATAATGGCTCTTGTTTACCTCCAGCATTGTAGTGTGATACGTCATAAATACATAAATGTTTTGTCTAAAAATAAAGCATTCACTTTGCGAGTCAAATGCACAGTGGTACTTTTTTCAGTCAAAATAATTTACATTAAATATTTAATGTTTCAAGCTGTAAACAGGTCATAAATGTATGCTGTATGAATATTAGAAGGACTCCTGTGATTCATTCAGATGTTTTTTTGGATACTCAAAAAAAGGACACGTTTAGATTAAATTGAAGTAAATCAAATTAAAAGAGTAGTTAATAAAATCAGTCACAGTGTTTTCCTATACGTTTTTCCATATTTCTTTTTGACTGCTTTCTTGATGTTTTACTAATGTAACAAATAAAAGTCTCTACATGTTCCTAAAGAACTGCAGTGCATGTAACTGCATTAAGGACGTTTCGTACCCGGTCGATCTCGGGGTGCTGCAGCAGGAGTTGCACTATCTCTGCGTGGCCTCCTCTGGCCGCGAAGTGCAGAGGGGAGCTGAGCTGGCCGTTGAGCAAGTTTGGATTACAGTTACCTTTCTCCAGTAACAGCTTGGTCGCCTCGACTTTACCGTGCCTGGATAGGCCCAAACAAGAAATGACAGTGAGAAGTTTTGGAGTTTTCAGACTCTCTCTGGTTGTGAGGCGAGCGTCTCACTCACCAGCATGCGTAGTGAATGGGAGCCCAGTGGTCGCTGTCCAGCTGCTTGACGGAGAAGCCGCTGTCCAGGAGTTTAGAGAGCAGCTCCGTGTCTCCTTCACAGGCGCTGCGGTGGAGAGGGAAGTCGTCCACCCACTGACGCTCCCTGCAGAGAGTTTATACAGATTCTTATGATGTAGGGTGGAAAGTAAGTACACAATTAGTCAGTTTGCAAACATTGCTCCTGAACGTGACATGTTCCCAAAAGTTGCTTTATAAAAAACAGGCATACATTATATTGCGTTCACCTAATGTAAATGCTCTCAAGCCCCCCTTTTTTGTGACATCAATATTGTTTTCAAATCACATTCTAATTTTTTTAACAAGTAACGATCACTTCTGCATCGAAATGATGCTTCATGCTTGTTAAGCAGATCCACTCACTTGTCTTCTGTCACACAGTTCGGACCGTGTTGCCACTTCTCCCTCTTGGGGATCTGGATCTTAGAGTAGTCGGGTGCTCCAAGGCCAAAGTACGGGTTGATGATAACTTTGTCCACCTGCGAACAAAAGACCGGCCAGGAATGGCAGAGTGAGGGCGAGAAGACCAACACACGGTAAATGACATCAAAAAAAGTTTGTTCCCAATTTCACCAATTTTCTAAAAACGGGCCTCACCCGGTTGGTGTACTGCAGATCCGAGCCGTAAAGTGGGTTGAGGATGCACATGTCTGCCTTCTCCAGAGACATCATCTTGCTCTTGATCTCCAGAGCAGTGTAGCCCATGTGCAGCCCCTCGTCACTCAGCTTGCCATCGCTGCCGTAGGCCGGGTTGCTCACGTTGGTCTTCACCCGCTCCACGGGTGCTGGTCTAAACAGGGCGGGGATGGCGTGAGGCACAGTGTGCTGCTCTGCTAACCATCTGTGGAAGTCAAAGCAACAAAGTTACAGCTCTGCATCCTCGTCGAATAGAAGACCTCGCTCTGAAGTGTATCCTCACTTGTCCAAGGCCAGAAGCATCTTGGAGGTGGTGGAGCAGAAGTGAGCACTGGTCTCGCTGCACACTCGCATGATGTCCTGGAAGCAGTAGAAGCTCGGGCTGCCGGCGCTGTAGACAGGCTTGCTGTTGTCTGTCCAGAAAGATTTATTAATATACAGCTTGGACAGTATTTTAAGTATCAGTTTAGTAGGACAGTCTTTTTTTTTTTTTTTGCTCACCTTTAACACTGACTGGCACAACAAAGAGCGAGGCCTCCTTTCCTTCACTGTCTCCATCGAGGGGGAATTTCTTCATATGCACCACACGCTTTCCTGAGACACAAAAAAGTGTTTAGATCAGTAGTTTCCTGTCTAGATCTGAGGGGAAAAACAAAGAAGATTCACAGGATTAGAAATTTTTCATTACTGTGAATGTCCCAAGCTCACCTATGAAGCCTTGGTTATTAGATATGGGTCTGATTTTTTCGTCGACATAATCCAATATGGATTTGGATTTGTCTCCTCCTGCTTGGATCTTCGTCGCAAGGAGGACCTTCTTTCTTTTCTTCTCCTTCCCTTCCAAAGGCACTTCAATCAGCAGAATCTGTATGGGAACGTGGAAACCGAGTTAAAAACCGGGCTAGAAAGGTGGTTAACTGTTTACTGGCGACAGACCCTGCCACTGTCTGACCAAGCACATTTACCTCATAGGCTTTGGCTCTGTACTCCTTTGAGCTCAGGCTGACTTGACTCTTCGGGCGAATGACAGCAACAAACACATCCTCGAGGCTGTCCTCGTTGCCCATGCTGCTGGCTCTCTCTCAGTCTCGACAAGTCATTCTACACGACGGCCAAATGCTGTGGAGAGGCATCCCTGAAACACAAGATCACAGGGGGGACAAAGATGTTATCACAGAGGTTAAGTGACCTCATGCAGATAAAGCTGACATCCAGCTTGTTTACATTACAGTAAAGTGATGTCAATTTCTGAACTTACCAGACTGTTCTACTTACCAGACTCTAATACTTGCCTTTACTCGCTTTGTCATTATATCCAGATTACTGATGATTATTCATCAATAATCTCATTGTGAAACATTGTCATTTAAGAAGTGCTTTTGGGGAGATTTCACACAATTGAGATATATATTGTGTGTCGCAACATAGCCTAAACATTCTGCATTATCACTTTAAAGCTATAATGTCCAGCCCATGGTTAAAGCAAAACAAAAACTATAATTACTTTACTCATGAACAAAACACCTGCAGTGTGATGATACTTTTGGAATGGCTTCAGATACTTTATACAATTAGAGCAATAAAGCAAATATTTGTCCAGTAGTCATTTTCTGTCTTTCAATCTAAGGATATTTATTGGTAGAAAACTTCTTTATTAATATATATTTTCAAGTATAATACATATGATTAGAATGGATGTTTAAATGTTGCAAAAAAGCAACAGTGGGCTTCAATATTAACAGAAAAGACCTATTTAAAGAGGTATGAATGAATTCATCACTTTTGCCACCTATAAAGTGGATATACATGTATGTATGAGTTTGTGTAAGTGTTGTGTTACACTGCTTCGTGTGTCACATATAAAAATACAAACACCTTTCAGTTTTCACACATACAGAGGCCCAGGCGAGGATGGCTTGTGCTCAGGACACCCAAAAACATTATTAATATTCAGTATGTAAATCCAACTAGCAAGTCATTTTTCTACAGTTTTAAGGTGCAAAAATACATTTTCATTGTATGTTATTTCCATATCCATGATCCATATTTGATATTATTATATCATCAATGCCTAATAATGATAATTTTGTTGAGAATTAAAAATCTATGTTTGGGTTTCAAAGGTTAAATTATTATTTTTAAGAAGAAGTACATCTTTTTTTCATCATACATTACAAATTGAGTACATTATATTTAGAATTTGTTTTAAGGAACCACAACCAACTATGACAAGTAATAATGTGTTTCTTGTGTTCGATCACACCTCTGAAGCCTTATGTCTGTGGTTGTAAAGACACATACTGGAGGTTTACAGCAGCTTTCAAACGTCTTATGAACACATAATTATGCATTTCGCAGGAAACTCCGATACTGTGCAGGCCTCAGGTTTTACACACTCTTTACAGACACGACTTGACTGCATGTGCTGTACAGAAAATCCACAAAGTAGTGTGAAATAGAACACTGTCAACACATCAACAGCCCTCAGCTCAGAAGTCAACTTGTTGAGTTCTGAGGGGGTCCCGCCCCGGAAACCAAACAGTCTCCTGTATTTAAACAGTTATTACACAAAACCATGTTGTATATTATATTGTAACGTACACCGGGTACTAGTGGGTCCAAACACTGCTGATAGATATTGCTGTCCACGACAAATACGATCAACTTTTTTGACCTGGATCAGCAGCTGTAGCCGGGATGCTAGTACACACTCAAACATCACCGCTTTTCATACGCTCGTTCAGAAGCTAAAAACTTACCGAAAAGCGACGTGGCAGTTTCCTCTAACACACCTAACGCTGCCTCTCTCGGCTCTCATA
Organism: Acanthopagrus latus; assembly: GCF_904848185.1. Taxonomy (NCBI): domain Eukaryota; kingdom Metazoa; phylum Chordata; class Actinopteri; order Spariformes; family Sparidae; genus Acanthopagrus; species Acanthopagrus latus. The sequence continues at coordinate 9,682,290 of NC_051041.1, read as the reverse complement.
GAGGTTCACTTTTGTGGAGTGTGAACGCCCGCAGCCGGGAGACGGCTCCGGGTGAACTTCCAGGCTAGATTATTTGTGTTGCGGCAGTAGCAGGCCTGTGAGTTTGGGCAGGTCCGCGGAGACAAACAGTGGAGTCGCGTTACGTTTCAGTGCAGCAGCTCCGGTTGGACAACAGAGAACTCTGGCGGTGAGGGGGACTCAGTGCGACAACCATTAGACGGGACTCCGTATTTATAAACTGCATGTACTTAGTGAATTCCCTCAAAATAAGAGATGTTTAGTAAAACCAATCTTATAATCATGTTGTATAAAATTACAGAGAGATTGCGGGCCTATTTTTATCATCTACTGAATACTCTTTATTGTTACCACACTGTTAACAGGTGGCGTTAGCAAAAAGTCTGAAAGAATAGCATCTTAGCTAGTCTGTTCACTGGTTACAAAATCGATCTATCAGCCCATTTTAGACTAAATTATTAAAACTAAAAATGAAGACGTTATATATCCCTTTTTTAAAACTCTAAAGTAATCAAGTGGCTGTTTTACCGGAAGTTGCGTCCTGGGCCTTTTTTGTCTCTGAGCAGTTGCTAGGCAACCAGGGGATACTCGACTCCAGGAAGTTATCGGCCAAGAACTTGTCCGACACATGAACCCACCAGAAAACTACACTTTCACTTTCAAACCTCCGTTTTTTGTACGTATATAATGAAAAAGCTATCACTTTTTAGTTAGTTAGCATTAGATTTGGCCTTAAAGGTGCTGTTAGAGCTGTTTCCCTCTGTTTGCAGGCTTTATGCTAAACTAAGCTGCTGCTACCTGCAAAAATGCTATATAAATGCAGTCCTTTTAAGATTGATCAGTACATATTAAACACACAAAAAGATATGTTCTAATTTGTTTGCCTTAGGGGTATTCATAGGCATAGTTTGTGACTGCTGGAAAGGCAAGCCGCTTCCCTCAGTTTACTGCCTCTATGCTAAGCTAAGCTAAGCTCATCAGCTGCTTTATTTACCTGACAGGTATTTGAGCTGCAACAATCTTCTGCTATTCACAGGCATGGTTTTACATTACAGTAGATGAGTGCTATATAAATGCAGTCCTTTTAACAATCATTTGCTATCCACAGGCATGCTTTTACATTACAACAGCTTAGTGCTATATAAAGGCAGTCATTTTAAACATGGACAGCACTTTTCCAAATATTTTTAATTATTTATTTTGTAGATTATCTAATTGAGTCTGGAGTGTGTTTGAGAGACGCATCATTGAGGCAGGAGTCCAAGTACAGTTTGCTGAGAATTTTGGTTTTATTTTCATTTCTTTGTAGGTTTCTTTATGTCTGTATGGTGTCAAGCTAGAACATGTACAACATAGCAGCTGGAATCAAGGATAGAACAAAGGGAGGAAGGCAGTATTTAGCCTATTATTATAGTGAAGTGAATGCACCTGAGGGGGGCACTTCCGTTCTAATTCTTTGCTTGTATTGTTCTCCCTGCCCCAAATAAGACCCTGTGACTATCTAGGGGCGGTAGTTTGCTCAATGTGATTGATGGTTTTAGCGTAGAAGAAACAGATTTCACAAACATACAGCGTCATCAACTAATAATGTGTACATTTTAATTGAACATATTATATAAAACTTCAGCATATATTGACATGCACTGTAACACAAAGCAGCTGAAACAAATAGTGGTCTCTTTGAAGCATAATATTATAACATGTTTGTATTTATTTTATTGGTCCACAGCTGAGAGTCCCCTGGTATTGCCACCAAACCTAGACAACGTCCCTTCTGCTGGTCCCAGTTCAGGTAGACTTGTCTTTGCACTGACTGAGCACCTCCTGCATTTTCTTCTGGATGTCCTCCACCCTCTTGGCCCACTTATCCCGCACCTCGTCTTCGTCATCCTCTGTAACAGCTGTGTAGGCCATGAGGGCGATGAGGCCCATGTGGAACAGGTGGGCGATGTGTGAACAGTGGCGCTCCATGATCTCGCGGTCGCCGTCGCAGTTGTCCAGGTACACCTTCAGCAGGGTTCTTCCAAACAGCGAATTGGTACCCATCACACCGCGGTAGTACACATCGAGGCTCATGTCGCTCTTGTCTCTCTCATAGATCCTCTCAAAGGTCTCCATGTGGCGCTGGGTGTTGTCTGGATCTTTCTTCACCTGTGCCACCATGATGTTGAAGGCAGCGTACTGGTGCTTGATATACTCCTCGTACTTGCCATAGGTTTCGTTCACCTCGTCGATACGGATCTTCCTCAGGCATTGGTGGTTCTTTTCTGAAATGCTCTGTAGTTTAGTGTTGATCGCCTGGAAGTCCTTGTCCAGAGGGTGTTCCTCGTCGTGAAGCAGGCCCTTGCGAGCCACCCCAACCAGGGATGAGACTATGCCAAAGAGGGGGTCGATGGAGGAGGCGAAGGAGGACACCTTCTCCACACAGCATAGCACCTTAACTGCGGTTTTCTTGACTTGTGCTGCATTAGCCATCACGACTGCTTTTCTCCTGCCGTGTTTAGATTCAGGCAAAGTGAGTCTGGAGGCTGGAGAGAGAGAGAAAAAAAGCACCATGTGTCTTTTAGCCTCAGCTTCTGAGCGCGCTGTAAGTGGTTTAACTAAAGGATTGGTCACAGAAGTTCTCAAATGTTGCTTCTACTTGCATTAACCTAAGAATGCGGCTCATGGCTAACTCTCAGGTTGCTGGAACAACCCACATGTCACCAGCAGCTGCACACATGCCATATTGTAGAAGGTGTCAACTTACACTCTAATATTACTGGCAACAGGTCACAATGAGGGTTCCTGTTGTCTACATCAACACGTGAGCAGAGGAAGAAACTAGGGCTTCAAGTAAAGAATATTTTCCTTATTGAACAATCTTGCCATTGTTTTCTCGATTAATCAGAACATTTTATGAAATTATAACAATTTCACGTAGCCCAGGTTTATATATTGAAAATGATTCATTCGTCCAACAGACTGTCTGAAATCCAAAAAAACTTAAGTTAAAAGCTGCTGTAAGCTGGATAGTCTTATATAAAAATAAGTGTTAGAAAGCTCTATATTCTAATACTGTTATCAAGTGTTTGGTCAGTAACCCAAGTCTCTTCCTCCTGCTCAGGCAGTTAAAATATTTTCTGGTATCCCTGCCCACTTTATCCAGTCAGGACAGAGAACATCATAAAGAGGCGGTCCCATCTTGCTTGTGATCGTGCAGAGAGCAGGATCTTCCTGACATGGGAGGGGATGGCTGACTACAAAACGGCCAGGAAGTTAGCTTAAACAACAACAACACTTAAAGCAGCTTTAATATTATAGAGGACTAAGAAAAGCAGCAGATATTCCCAAACGAGAAACTGTACCCAGATCATTCATTGAATTTTGAGTTTGGAAACTGACGATCATTCTTTATTTTTTTTGTCGTTTTGTTTTTTTATCAACAAATCTATTATTAATTAACCAGTCATCGCAGCTGAAGAGGAAACTCATTTCTGTTTGTCCACAATGTTTTAAGAACCAAGCAATTTAAGTTCTTAACAGTAAAAAAAATAATAAAATAAGCACATACTTTTATATGCATTATTACCTTGAGTATTATCTTTTGTTAACTTACCTGCCTTTTAATGCCCCGACGTGCCTTCATATTATGTTATTGACAGAGGTTACCCGTCAATGTAAGCGGCAAATCATGTGAAAAACTTTCTACAAAAGGTAGAAATAAAAGAAACAAAGCTAGTTTTGTGTTTTGGGGGATGACTGTATAATGTTTTCATAAAGCCCTGCAGTATTAAATCAACAGTTTCAGAGACAACAGACCCTCACCCAACTGTAGTGCATCTTTGTCATAGTTGTGGCATTAATCAGCTTTGTTAATGTTGTCCTTCTGGAAAAATAACTCTGGGACAACAGTGGGTGTGTCCTTCCTAGTAACGCAAGAAAGACTGGAAATAAACAAATAGTTACGGGTCATGACCTTTCATATGTCACATTTATTAGTTAAGATAACTTGAAGCTGCTATTTGGCACAATTAACTTTAACTCAGAACCTGCTACTCAGCCTGTTTCACCCTGTTTCTCTCATTTCCTGATTCCAAGCCATACACACAGTACACACATGAATCAACCATCTTTGATGTTCCTTTCATCCGTCCTTGCTGACTCAGCCAACACACACAGTTAAAACATATTTCATATGTGGATTATGAAGAAGTGAGATGACAGATGTTTACTCACCAGATATAAAAGTGTTGGTATCCTTCTGTTTACAGCAGTCGTCTGACTCTCCTTTCCACCATTTTCCTCCCTAGTCAAATAAAGACAGCCCCTTCCTGCCAAATATGGAAGTAAACTCGAGGAAGTGACTCATGCATGCCCCGTGCTGATTGGATGAGGGGAGCTCTTCCAGAGGCACTGCAAATGCAAGCCCCACCCACAGGCTGCAGGCAGTGAATGAGTATCCTTTTCATTGTGTTGTTTTGACTGTAGGTCCCCACACCTGTCAAACCGGGGTGACCAAATACCACAGAAGTAAAAGACAGTGTCACACTTTAGGAAAGCCAAAAACAGGATCCCTCTCCATGTTTAATCACTGCAGTATCACGATACTGAACTGTAAATACAACAGAGCCATCATTTTGTCCTGTAGCAGTAACGGCATTAGGATGTAAAGGGTCAGTGTACTCAAATTACAAACATGTTTTTTTCTCATGCACAGTATCTTAGTTGGCATCAAGACAAGCAGGTTTCATTTGCCAAGGTTTTGAAACAAAATGGAGATGAATTGGATTTTGTTCGCAATTTCACAGAAAAGATCTAATTTGGACAGTTTTATTTTTGACTGTTTCCACATTTTTTGTCATCTAACATGAAGAAGAGTCGAAGGCGACACACACAACTTGTCTTTGCAAGGGGCAAGGAGTCCAACCCCTCATAAAGACATGTCTCGAGCAAGGTCTTTGTGACCAAAACATCAGCCTCTTTATATAAATCAATGCAGAGGTTAAAAAAAATAAAAAATGTGTAAAGATGTAACTATTTTTCATTGGCTGTAGCATGAAGTAGCCTAAAATCACATAAATGATAAGAGTGGAGAGGCCAGAGACGACTCTAGATCCTTTAATGTTACCCTGGGGGCCTTTGTCACATTCTGGAGTGTTCCACAAACATACGAAGAAGACCAGACTTTGACAGTAGAAACCAAGTTTTATGTTCCGGTCCCCGGGCAGGGACTGCTAACACACACCTGATTGTGAGCCCCTTGATCGAAACACCTGATTCCAGTTACCTTTAAACGACATGATGATCCTAAAAGGTTCACTTATCTTGTCCAGCAAATATATTTAATGTTGGTTGTTGTTGATCATTTTACTGGATAAATACGTGAATAATGATGAATTATTTGTTTAAGCACATTGTCTTAATGTAGTTGTAGTATTTGAATGAAGAGCTAATCACATTTTAGTTCAGTTATAATTTAATTCAGATATATAACCCATTCTATAGGGTTTGCATACTTTGTAGTGGCCATGTATATGCTATAATTTTCAAATTTATTGATTTATTGGTTAATTTGCACATTTTCTGTTTGTCATTGTTCTCCTGTGACTTCCTGTGTGTGGACTCTGTGTGGCCCATTTCTGACAGTAAGGAAAGTAAGGTAAGTTAATTAATAGAGTACATTTAATGCACAAAGATGTTTTTATGGTTACCAGAGCTTAAGCCCAGGATTTGAAAATGCTGAACGTTGGTGTCATCTGGTGGTAGTATAACTAATTACATTGTTGCACATAGCAGTACATGCTCCTGCTTCTTAACTCTGCCTCATTCACAGCTTCCTGCACACTAAGCCCCTCAAAACACCACACAATGTCAGCTTCAGGTTAACAAAACGATGGCCAAATTAATTTGTTTTTTATCAATAAACAGCGTTGTTAATACAGTCATTGACAACAGGAAGCTTTACAATCTAGCATTTTCTTTGCATACATGTAGAAACATGTCTTCAATTTACTGTTTACTTAATATTTGCATTGTTTTGGGAAATGCAAGGAAAGCACTACACGTTTCCAGTGTTCACCTGGATTCACCTGGCCTGATTACGTGTCAAAACTGCAGGAATTTAAATTCTTTGCACTCTGGGTGTATGATCTGTGTTAACAGCTAAGCAAATATTATTTGGAAGGACAAGGACAAGTCTTATGTAATATTTGACTTGCTTCCCGCGTAGTGATTGGAGACAAATCTTGAAAACATCTGCAGACTTTTCCATGTACTACACACACATACACACACACACACACACACACACACACACACACACACACACACACACACACACACACACACACACACACACACACACTGCCCAGATACACTCTCCCTGACCCCTTGGAGAGCTGGACCTCGCTCCCCCTCAGCCAGCCCCCTCTGAGACGAATGTCTGTCAGAGTCTTATCCAGAACTATTTATTTCAAGCATAATTGTCATAATGATGTCACACATACAGTACAGTAGATGTTAACCTTAGAACGAAGAGAAACTGGAGAACACTCATTAATCAAGTCAAATGCTTTTATAGATAGAGACAGTAACATTAAACATAATTGTGTGCTCCACTGCTTTTTTGCAGCTATTTGGACTGGTTCCTTACAACCAAACCAACTGATTCAGGGCATTATCCTTGAGAGAACAAGAGCTTTTCTGAAGACAAAATATAATAAACCCATTCCCCTTGCTGGGTATTCGATCTATTCCCAGTGTTGACTGTTTCTGTTGTTTTTGTACAGCTCACATAGTGTAGTAGTATGCAGTGTAATGTAGTGTTAACTGGTGGATAACATTGGTGGCCTAGCAAATACACATGGAATGTTAAATTCTTGATTTATTCAATCAATAGAATAGTCTGACGTATGCAGAATTTCTGTAGACTGTACTTTTGTTTATTTTCAATATCTTGGATACACATTCTTTCACTTTTTGTCTTATCTTTTGTTGCATTATCAGTATCGGGCGTATTTTGGGCCTTTCACTTACTGATAAGAAACCCTCTGGGAAAACAGTCACCTGTTGTCGATGCACATAGACTGTTCGGAATGAAACAAATGATTTATAAAATCACTCTAATGACCAGTTAATTTTTTTTTGTTTGTTTTAAATTCTGAATCATTTTGGGTTGTTACACCTAACTGTCTGAATTGGCTTTTTGATATAACATTAGGTGTAATGGCCATACCATATCAATGCAAACAACCATAATGTGGCTTTAAAGGGACCCCCACCCCCCCAATCGAAAGTACATATTTATCCTTTTACCTTTGGCGAAGATAAGTGACCTAAATTTACACCTCAGCAGTTTACATCCCACGATGTCATGAGCATGAGCCTCTTCCTCTCGGCTATGTACACTGGTGGCCAAAAAATATTTTTTCCCCATAAGCTTGCATTGTGAAAGAAGTAGCTGTAAAATTGTGGATACATTTTTGTAAAAGTAACAATCCCCAGCAAAATGTGTCATTTCACTATCATCATTTGAGCCGTTCTGTATGATAACAGATGAATCATTTTATCCCTATTCAAGCTAGCCGGGCGCGAAACTGGAAGTTAGCTGGCACAGTCAGGGGAGGTCTTTAGTGTGCTCGCTCTTTTGTCCCCACAACAAGAAATACAAGTGTAATTTTAAAACCTGGGAAGTTGTGCTTTTTTGGCTTCACATGCCACTGAGCAGCTTTCATAGAAATGAACGTGACTCCACCTCTGATGCTGTATCGACAATTTAATTGATTTTTATAACAGTGGCCATGCCTATTTGCACGCGTTGGACAGTGCAGTGATTTTTATTGGCTGGTGTGGTTCAGTAGACAGAAAATAGTTCCACCTTGAAACTGCTCACAGGCCTGTGGATCATCTTGAGTTACTGGGTCAAGATTTCTGGATAGAGACGTTGCTGTTGAGTTTTTCAAGTGCCATCTAGTTTCATTATATTCTAGAGATGGCTGACATCTCTACGGTCGAGATTTTCAAAAGTCGGCAACTCAAACCAAAACAAGAGGAAATAATAAGAGGAAAAATACGCATGTTGCGATTTTGGGGTGAGCTGCCCCTTTTTAAAGAAACCTTTAACACCCAACACCTGATCCACTCATTTTCCAATCCCCTCTCATGACAAGATTTTTTAATGTTTAGGGTTTCTGAACCACAGTAAGTGAGAGTCATGACGAGATGAATACCCCTCACACACAAACACACCCCTCTGCTCCCACCCCTGCTCTGTAACGTAGAGCTCAGCTGCTCCTCTATGGTATTTCCCACAATAACATCCCAGGTCGGCACTCTGACTCTGTCATTTTGCCTCTGACCCCTCCACTCTTCTCTCTCTCTCTCCCTCTCTCTCTCTCCCTCTTTCTGTTCCCAGTCACCCGGACCCGACTGAGGACGAACACCTTCTTGTTTCAGGTATGAACTGGAGCGGACGAGAGCAGCACATCAACGCATCAGCAGGTTTGACACAGCAGCAGTGGACGGTTTGGTTCAGTTTCGGGATTAGAAAGGTTTAAGCCTGCCATTGAAATGGCCTGGTGGGGTGAGCTGAGGTCAACCTTAGCCCAGTCCAGGATCTAATTGTTTCCACTGTTTGGTTAGTTTAAACATGTTTTCAGGGAGGGAAAGTGCTTTTTCTTTTTCTTTTTTTGTAAGGAATATGCAGGTACATGCCAACCTGGGAGAGATGAGCGAGGTCATTTAGTTTTCTATTCTCAGCGATTACTGATGTAGCTGCGGTCGTCTACCTAAAGGACATTGTTCTCGCCTCTCTGTGAGAAATGTATATTTCAGGCTTGATCTTAGCATCCAGAAATCAGGAGTGCAACCCTGACGGCATTAACTGAGGCTGAATGATAGTTAAATGACGGGTGATGATGCATGTTTTCATCAAGGCTCTCGTTATCCTGTTGAACAGTTTATTGATAGTTTGGTAGATCAATACAGTAGTTCTTATCTTATCTTATCTTATCGGCCAGTTTGTTATTTGCTTTGACAGTAACAATACATACATGCTGATCTTGTGTGTTTTTTTGTTTTGTTTTTTGCCTTTACCTCTGCTGATCATAGACCTGGTCATCACAGCTGATCAGACATGATGAAAAAGCAGAGGATGTTAATGGAGCTGATGGTGCTTGTGGGGTAAGTGGACTAAAACCACATGATCTCTACACAAAACACAAAGCGACTAAAAAGCATTGTATCTCTTTTCATTGACTGTTTAGGTTAAAATGCAATTCACCTGAATATAACTTTATGTATCCCATAATTTTTTTAAAATTAGTTTCTCACTGAATGTGAACAGCAGCAAGTCCACCGCTCCATGTCCCGCTGTAGTCCTGATCTGACGGCTGGGAACACTGGGTGCCTCCTTAATCCAGAACTCACACTTTCATCCCCAATGCTGGTGAATTTATTTCCACCAGAGGCAATAAGTGTCTCAGTAACAGAAGCCTAAAAAATTACCTTTTGAAAAAGCTAATATGTAGCAAAATTTGAAGGAGATGCCAGTCGTGCAGCTGCATTATTATCTTATTTTGTGATAATCAAGAAATCCAACCAGTGATTTCAACTATGCGACTGTTTGAAGTTAAAGTAACAAACAAAGTATTTCTATTTCCATTATTGACAGTCTAAAAGGGCTTTAAAACAGCCACACTATTAAGTACAAGATGTTTTTTTAGTACAAGAAAATGATCTCTGCTCACAATCCTGTGATGTTTTAGACTCGTTGGTTTGAGTCAGGGTGCCATTCAGAGGCCTGACTATGACGACACACCCAACCCAGAGTTCCTCAACCCAGCCTGGATGGCCAGCATCCCCGATGATCAGCCGCTGTCTGAGGTCACCATGCCTGGGACCCACAACACCATGGCCATTTACGGTGGCGTGTATGCTGAGTGCCAGACCTGGAGCCTGGCCTCCCAGCTCCGAGCCGGCATCCGCTTCCTAGACATCCGTCTCCGCCATGTCAAAGGGAACCTCACCCTTCATCACGGTGTGTCTTATCAGCGGGGGCACTTCGGCCATGTGCTGGAGGGTGTGGTCGACTTCCTCCGAGAGTATCCCAGTGAGACGGTGCTGATGCGCATAAAGGAGGAGTTCAGTGAGACGAATGACATCTACGGCGCCGTGGTCGACTACATCCATCGTTATGCTGACTGGGACCTCCTGTGGCACAGCAGGCTTGTGCCAACCATGGCAGAGGCCCGGGGGAAAATCATCGTCCTGCAACAGTTTTCTGGGCCAGATTTGGGGATGCGCTATGATTCAATGGACATAGCCGATGACTGGAAGGTATGTAAGATGTCAACAAACACACGCAGAGCCCACAAACAAAGCGGGGAAATCAGGTTGATTGACAGATGAATGATTTTGGGTTATTCACTGTTCCCTGTAGGTACCATCACTCATGTACGTGCAGGAGAAGTGGCAGAGCATCTATGAACATCTGGAGGTCGCGCCGTCAGGAAACATGGGCCAGATCTTTCTCACCTTCAGCAGTGGTGCCGGTGTGTTGGCGTACCCCAGAGCCGTCGCGCAGCGCATCAATCCGCAACTGTACGACTACCTCAGGGCCAAGACCGACCTGAACCAGCGCCTTGGAATCATTTGCATGGACTTCCCAGCTGCTCCAATTATTCAAATGATCATTGACTTCCAGCTAAAAGAGGGCAGAAAGAGAAACCAGGCCTTTAACCCAGAAGCTCGCAGGGCAAGTTTGAAATATGCAATTTCTGCAATGAGGAAGAAGTTTTTCAGACATTAGAAAGGGGATGGTAGACTGGTCATTGACTGCACAATCTATGAGATCATCCCTGGAATTCAGTAGTAGAATGTAACTTTCCTTAATGAACCTTGGATGAAACTTCTCATTGTGTCATTCACCAAAGATACTGGCAATAATAAAAATGAATCTGAAATGGCAAGCTGTGAAAATAACCTGCAGTGGAAACTGCTGAGGTGTGTTTTGATTGCTGTTTGTTAATATATACTGTGCAAATATAACCAGTCAGGTCAGTTGGAGGCAATAAATAATTATAATATGGGTACATAATCTGGGTAAAAGAAGACTGATGAAAGATATTTCTTGAATTTGCAGAAATCACTTCCAGGTTTGTGCTTCTGTTTCTCCTTGGAGTTACATTTGAGGCAGCACAGATAGAAGTAGTCATGTTTCATTGTCACAGGGTGGCAGTGCTGTTGGTACCAGGTTGTCTTGGTGCTGCTGCCCTGTTCTGGCACACCGGTGTGTCAGGTGGTGCACAGCAGAACCTTTTCATCACAAGCCCACTCAAACTGTCCAACTGCTGATTCGAGATATGGAGGGCTCAGATCAGATCCTAAATTCTGCTCCCAACTCTAAATGAAAACAAGCAATGTTGGCCTTCACAGCCAACATACATGTACTCTGAACAGTGTCATACTGCTGATAAAGACTCAAATACGGTCAGTGATGTAACCATTGTAAAATTAAAAGACACTGGTTAGAAATCATTGGAATATTGCATAGTATTCAAATAAGACAAATGTGTTGTGGCTGCTTCTTTAGAATTGGTGCCAGAATGACAAAGGAAACCAATGATGCGGGTGCACCGGCATAACAAGTCAGAAAATAAGCGATAAACTATGTTGTCACCACCGCACTGATGAGAGCTGATAATGCACTTTATCCTGTCTGTGTAACTACAACCTTCCTGCGGTGGATTACATGCGCTGAGGCCTCAAAACTGCACCATGCAATCCTGTGAGTATCTCTCGATTGTGTCCCAAGAAATGCAACTTTTTAAATTTCATCAAAGTGTGGTTAAGAATTTGCAGGCACCACGTGATTGGTCTGTGGCTTAAAACACACTCGCTGATAGATTGTATCAGAATGCTTGTTTCCTCCTGCTGAAACGCAAGTGTTGCGAAACAGTGGCTTATATGTCTTAACATCCTGCCAAAACAGTGACGGCTGTTAACAAAACTAAGGAAATAACGCCGACTCGTGCACGTCTCTACACCCATTTATATGAGACGAAGAGAAGGTCTTGAAAAGTGTCTCGATTCAGAGCCGGACAGGTAGGATATAACACAGCTGCCGCTCCTCCTCTTCCTGTTGATGTCTGTATTTAACCGTGATGAGACTGTTTCTGTCTGTTCTGCAGATATGGACCTGTCTTCACAGCTGGAATCGAGGCCTCAAAAGGCTGTGGTGATTTCATCAGCTGGTTAGAAATCTTTCCTCCTCCACGTTTCTGTCTGCCTGCTGTTAAACCAATGCTTTGACCCAGTTCTTCTTCTTCTTCCTTTCTTGTAGTTGTGCTGAATATCATCTGGTGGATGGTTATGATTGCAGCCATTTTTTTAGGTGGGTTGACTTCTGTTGATATTTCCTGTGTTATTTTGGGATGTTTTAGTGTCCTTTTTATAATCCCCTTTTAATGTTGACTTGACTGATTGTAGGGGCTACACATCTGCACAGTTGTCCACTTCAGCCCTGGATCCCCATTTACCTGATAGTGCTGGGAGGGGCCAGCGTCTTCTCTCTGTCTCTGACCTACAGCACGAGGATCTGGGACGACGGATGTCCCTGCATCATGAGCTATTGCTGCACAGGCTTCCTGCACTTCTTCACTTTCTGCTGGATCATCGCAGGTAAGAAAAATGCCAGAGAGTTGTTTATTAGAAACGTAACATAGTAGAGATGTGGGTAAATAAAGAGGGAGAACTGGAGTTGCTGGTGAGTGCTGAGTTTAGTGAGAGCTGACCTGAATGCAAACACTCACACCCTCTGTGTGTGCTGATGATTGCAAGTTTACAGCTAATGTACAGTAAAGTAATCTGACTGTCTGACCAAAGTTAATTGACTTGCGTGATTAATGTGAATAAACACGAATTGACATAAGAATACGTGTTGACATTTAACCCCAGCAATCAGTAAAAATGCAATTGAGAAAATATGTTATCAGGGCTTTTAATTTCAGCTTTTGTGTGTAGTTTGAACACGTAATTGAATATTTCCCCTCTAGGCACCGTCTGGGTTTATCCTGTGTATCCTCCCACCTACGTACCTGGAGATCTGTACTGCCACAAGACGACCTACCTTTTCGCCTTCGTCGTCACCACACTGGTGTGGGCCTTGATGAGTCTCGTGTTTGTCTGTGGGTGTTGCTGCACTTGTGTGGGAGTTTGTAAGGCTGTGAAAGCCGGACGCAGATTGATACCCAACCGCTACTCGTTCTACGGTGCATTAAGGGAAGAACCGCCAGCTGGTGATGTGTGATCAAAAATCTTTGTTCATGTCTCCAAATATCTAAGGATTAAGGTTCACAGTGAGTTTGACAGGAGCGCAGCTTTGCCCCATTTCTGACAGTATTCTGCTCCTGCTACTGCGGGCTGTTTCCTATATAATTTTTTAGCCATTTTTAGAAGATATACAAGTTATGAGCAGCTACAAGTAAACTTAAGACTTCTTTTTGCAACCTTCCTGTAAATGCTTGAGGAAAGTTGCCTTTACTTCAGTGGAGACTTAAATAACATTTTGCAACATTTTTGATATCATCTCTGTTACGACACACAAGGTGCTTTACTTTGGCGGCCCTGTCTCGATTCAACATCAGCTACTCTCAAGACTTGCTGAAACATCACACTGCTTTCACATGACTGCACTGTCACATCACATGCTTCCTGTTGACACCAGAAAAAGTTATTGTTTGAGCTGATAGCCGATGGTTGTAAAATTATCTAGCGGCAGCTAAAATTGAGTCATTAGATACATTTTTATTGATTATTGTATTTTTCCTTTCTGCAGTGGAAGAACTTTTCTTGATTGAGATGGTGTTTAAACAATGCTTGAAATGTAAAGTTGAATGTCGTTTGCAGGATAAGAATGTATGAAATACTACATAACTGATGTATTGTTATGAATCCTGGCTTGCCCGATTGTCTTGTCACAACCACCAGTAGTTACATGGTGTGAGACTGAGATCAATAATTGTGTAGAATAAAGAAATGTTGGCTGCAATTCTCGTCTCTATCTTATGCTGTGACAGTGACTGCCTCAAATATGGCTAACTCTGCTGCAGAAATGGTTTGAAAACATAATCCAAATAAGTAACCAGGCACCTGAATCATTCTACAGCAGCAAGATAAGAGATCAAACCACTGGAAGTCATCAAAGATAAGATTTTTAGCTGATGTAGGCTCATTGTGTGCATCCTGGTGTATTTTGTTTTATTATTAATTACATGTACACTATATGTGCAGCCTGTTTTTTTTTAATACTATATGCTATGATGTATTTGTATCTATGATATTTTGTGATCTTAACAAAATACAAAAAGGCAAGAGTAATACTACATTATGCATTTTCAAAACATGATTAAATTGTATAACTGCTTTGATATTTAGTGAGGATTTGTTTCACAGTGTTGTGAGTGAGAAAAATAATAGCACGATCCCTCTTTGTTTTCAGTCTGGACATGTATGTACATGATACACACATATTGACAAATACAACATATTCAGTGCAGAAATGAAACAGATACAGGAACATAATTCTAAAAAGGCTGATTTAGTCAACTTAGAACTTTAGTTCAGGCTTTTGTCGGGACTACTATTTCAGCCGGTCGGGGTCCTTTCACGGCACAGCACGAAAACGCCAGTTAGCTTGTAGCTTTTGGTTAGCAGGCATGTTGCGGTTAAATGAGCGGTGACAGAGGAATAATTATATAGTGGAAGGGTCTACGCTAAGACTGGAGTGAACTATTCATGTGTCTTGTCTGAATAAAAGCGTTGAAGGTGTTTTCCGGTGTTGAGTGAAGATGTGGAGCTCCGGCCGCCGTGTCCTTCAGGATCTGCTCAGCAAGCCCGCTGCTGTCAGGAGCTTCTCTCTGACTCCTGCTCAGGTCAGTGTCTCCGCGATGTTTAACAAAATAACACAACTATCTGCTCATGTTTGAAACCGCTGCAGCTCAGAGGTGACAACTACTAAACAAAGCTCAATAATATTTAGATGATAATTTGAGAATAAAAAAAAACAAACAACGTGTGTATGTTACGTGCATTAACGTTCAGTAAAACACCTCACTGGCTACAGGCTGCTTTTTTTCTTTGGCTGTAGCAAAAGTGCTTTTGAGAAACATGACCTCTGAACTTAATGGTCATTTATGTTCCTGTTTACACAATTATTTGTAATAAGATGTGTATTCCAGTTATTCATTTAGTCTATCACGTGTCTTAGAGTAATAAAAACAATGGAATTTAATGGTTTGTCTTTGTCTTTTGAGTATGTGTAACCCTAATTAATCAGATACCAAGCATAATTGTTGATTCATTTCCTGCTTATAAACTCGTCCATTCATCCTTTGAGATTCGTGTGTTTCTTTAGTTTTTTGCAGTATTGGTATTATTTTTATTTATTTATTTATTTATTTTTGATCCTAGGAACTTGTTGACACCCTGCATTGACTCTAAAGACTCAATGACTGATATGCCTTACTATCAGCCTATTATCAGTGTCAAGATATTAGTTTTAAATGGGTATGATTTAGTTTTGGAGAACAGATTCAAATTCAGAATTTTAATATTTACAATACACTTGAGGTAGTCAAAAAAACCCTCATATTTGTTTTTCCCAGAACTGAATAAACAAGCTGTTCTCAGAGGAAAGGTCCCCAGAACACTATTTTTTTCTTTCTTCTTCTAATTTTTTTTTTTTTTTTTTTTTTTTACTGAATATTCATAACAACAAAGAGACACACATCCACATGAATGACATAAACTGAAGCTTTGTGAAGACTACTGTTCACTGTCAGCACACACAAATGTTTGATGTTTCCACAGAGCACAGTCGTGGTGGAGCGCTGGTATCAGGTGCCCTTGTCAAAAAAAGGCAGTCCGCCGAGGCTTCACCCTCGTAGACACAGAATCTACAGGTTGGTTGAAGACACCAAACATGCTCCCAAAGAGAAGTTGGAGCTCATCCTGACGCAGACCGTACCCAGTGAGTCACTACAACACTGCTCTCTTAACAGATCACATGAAACTCTGACTTGTGTGTTGTCACTGGAAGTAAAAAAATCATTATAAAAGTTACTTGTTTTTGTTTTGACAGAGCTCGGTGGACGAGGAGACACTGTGTTTGTGAAAAAGTCTTTTGGCAGAAACAAGCTGCTGCTTCAAGGCCTCGCTGTGTATCCATCACCGGAGAACAAACAGATATTTGCTGAGGAGTTAAGAGTGCGTATCGTAATTTCATAATGTCATTAATATCCCTCCGCACGTCAGATAAAATGCAGAGCTATTGATCACTGTCATCTTGTCTACTAACAGCTTTTACGTGAAGGTAAACCAGAGGACAGAGTCCAAACACGTACTGGACAAATGGTAAGTTTATCAGCTGAAGATGGGTCAAGAACCATTTAATTTTTCTACTTCTGTACAGCTCACAGCTATCAAGAGATAAAAAAGAAACCACAAGCTGTTATCGGTGTTCAAACAAATGTTTCCTCATGTTTTTTGTTTTTTTTTTACAGACAGTTAAGTTCCTTAAAAACTCCAAATTGACCATAAACAAAATGCCCTCAGAAGAATTCCAGGTTACTAAAGAGGTCGTCCAGAGACAGTTACTCAAGAAGGTACGTCTGTCATTCTCCTCTCAGATTATCAGTCAAAAATCTGGAAAATGCTTCTGATGAACAAAAGTGTAGCAAAGTTATTGACTTGGATAAAATGTGTCCTCAGCTCGGACTTGTTGTGCCACCTCATGCATTGAGTCTCCCATTTGAGTCCGTCAAAGAGTTGGGTGACTACTGGTGTGAAGTTACGGTAAGAAATGTTCATTATCAGTGCATCACATTCATAGTTATACTGAGTTTATTTGCATCCTTTTTTTTTAGCCATATATATGTTTTTTTGGAAGATGCACCTGCCACACATAAGAAGTGGCGAAACATTTTGCGAGTTACCTTGAACCTGTTATTGAAATGGAGAGCACCTCTTCAACTCAGTCTCATACACCAAACAACAATTTGAAGAACAATCAATAAATCACAATCTATTTAAAGTGATATCACCCCAAAGAGAACACAGCTCACCACTCTCCTGCAGCAGCATGCTCGTTGTGGGGAAGCTCTGACAAGTTGATTACCAAGTGCAGTAGAGTTCCGCAGCTCAAGGATGAAAATGTATGATTATTACTCCATGGAAATGCAGAGTTCATATGTGTCTTGCCTACTAATTTATAACCGTTATTATCGAGAGCTGAAGAACAGAATTTGGCATTTCTATCTGCATTCTGTAATTGATACGTCAAGGCTTCCCCACAACGAGCTAGCTGCTGTAGTAGAGTGGTGAGTTGTGTTCTCTTACCACTTGAAATCTGGCAGAGCAAGCAGATGTTTGATTCCTCGAACTATGTGCCGGGACCCTATTTGTACTGTTGCTGAAGTTTGGTGCTGTTCTGAGCATTATTTGTGGCTATGATTGGCTTTTTGATGGCGGTTTCTTAGTGGAGGCATAGACTGCGGTGTATAGTTATCGTGCAGTCTTTTCTGAGGTTGCTAAAACTACAAAAGCTAGCGGTTGGAAAACTTGATCTCTCGAGTAGGGGGTCATGATGTGTTAGACCATGGATCAAACTTATGCTGGAATATCCCTGTAAGTAACTGTTATTCTACTAAAACTCATCAGCTTATTCTTCACATTTTCATCTCCCAGGTAAATGGAATAGACACCGTCCGCATCCCTGTGTCAGTGGTGCCATTCGAAGACCCGTCAGCAAGCTATCGGCGGCAGTTAAAAGCACAAGAGCAGGAAGCCACAGGTGTTCCAGACCTGGCTGGTGTTGATGTTTCTGCAGTGGGGCCGATGTCTGGTACTGTAGTGGAGGTGGTTTCTGACGCTGCAGTGGAGACGGTGTCTGACGCTGCAGTGGAGGCGGTGTCTGACGCTGCAGTGGAGGCGGTTTCTGAAGCTGCAGTGGAGGCGGTGTCTGACGCTGCAGTGGAGGCGGTGTCTGACGCTGCAGTGGAGGCGGTTTCTGAAGCTGCAGTGGAGGCGGTGTCTGACGCTGCAGTGGAGGCGGTGTCTGATGTTGCAGTGGAGGCGGTGTCTGACGCTGCAGTGGAGGCGGTTTCTGAAGCTGCAGTGGAGGCGGTGTCTGACGCTGCAGTGGAGGCGGTTTCTGACGCTGCAGTGGAGGCGGTTTCTGAAGCTGCAGTGGAGGCGGTTTCTGAAGCTGCAGTGGAGGCGGGTTCTGAAGCTGCAGTGGAGGCGGTTTCTGACGCTGCAGTGGAGGCGGTTTCTGACGCTGCAGTGGAGGCGGTGTCTGACGCTGCAGTGGAGGCGGTGTCTGACGCTGCAGTGGAAGCTAAAGCTGGTAAAGACTCTGTGAGTCAAGTTAGTGAAGCTTCAGCCTCAGAAGGAGCCTCTGCCGCTAAAGAAACTGCAGCAAGTGAAGACACAACAGCACCACCAAGTGACAACCCCAAGAAAGATTAAAGAATTAATAAGTCCGTAGAGCTGAAATAGATATTGTTTTCCAGTAATACACATTACATATGCAGAAAAAAACAGTTGTCTGTGTGATTATTGAAATGTCTCCATTCAGTTCCTCCTTGTGTGTGGATGTGTCTTTAAGGAAGGAATCAAGTTATGTGCATTAATATTACAACTGAGTTTTAATTCAACTGGACACTGAACTCTGTTGTTGAATGAAATATTGTGGGAATTCATACACTGCCCGAGGAACTTTTTAAGATTTTCATCAATAGACAATTCAGTGTTTTACTGGGAAATGCTACATAGATAAACTGACCTTTTGTAAACACATTTGCATCACTTAGATACCAAAAACCAACCAGTTGCAGTCAACAGTATGGAGCCAGGATAGGAAAAGATTTATTCATTAATTTTAATTGTACAACACGCATAACAAAAGTACTGGGTAAACAAAATCTTTTTTTTCCCCAGCAAATGTCATCAAACAAGTTCTTTAGTGAATCTTGAGTGCCTGATACAGCTCTGTTTGTTTATCTCAGGAGTAATATGAAAATCTGATTTATTTCAAAGAAACTTTCATTTTCATTCACCTAGACAGACTTTGCACTGTACACATGATGATAAAGAAAAAAGAAGCATTCAGTTTAAGCTCTATAATTTATATTCCTGTCATTAAGATGTGAGTGAGGATATGCATTCATTCTGTCGACTGCTTGTTCCAGTCTTTGGTATGTACCCTAATCATGAAGTATGGGAGGCAATCAATATCCCTGGACTGCTAGTGTGTTTCTGCCAAATATCAGATGAAGTTTTGAGGCAGATCAGGTTGTGCATGTGTTGGTGCGGTAATGGTGGACGACCACAGAGTCGCCACCACACCTTCAAATAGTTTATAAATGAAGTTTAACGTAAAATCTCATGTTGAAATGTCAAAGCTACCTGGCTCATGAGCTCACATTTATGCTTCACTTCCTTCTTGGGAAAACAAAAAAGATTTCAGAGCGTGGACCACCCACTGCTTTGTTGCAGGATGGGAAAGACTGATGCAAGATCGATCTTAACAGCTTTTATAAAAGAGAGCACTCTATCTGCAATATTCTCCAAAACTGGAGAGATTGGCAGCATTACTAATCCTTGTTTACTTTGATGGCAGGATTTCCTAAAGAATTAAAGTCACACCCTCCACTTAACCAACTTAAATAAAACAAACTTCACATGAATGCATTCAACGGTTATGGTATATTTAAGATACTAAATGTCTTTCCTTGTTATCAATCAAGATATTTAAAAAAAAAAACAAATATCAATGGGACAATGGAGAGAAGTGAATCTTAAGCATGCATGCTGGATGCGGCCAGGCAAAACCGAGGTAAACTTCTTGGTTCATGTTGAATTTAGGAGGCTCTCTGGCCTTATAGCAGCTAAAGATCCAGTTGAAACAGATATGTGTTTGGTTCTCTGGCAAATCGTGAGAGCGTGCTTTTTCAAAACTTAGCTTTCAATGCAAGAAAAATAAAAGAAAAACTGGGGTTAGAATAATAGCAACATGGCGATGGACAAATCATTTGAGCCGTTAGGAGCGACTGCAGCACATGTCCAACAACATCACCTTTATTTCTTTGTTACAAAGTTGTTGATTCACTGCCACAGCTTTCTAATGACTCCAGTCAACGTATGATTGCCAGAGAACCAAACACCGTTCGCAGATAAGAATGAGTCATATATGAGTGTTCACTGAACAGGAGGCAAACATGTTGAAAAAGAAAACATTTATGCTTAACTTGCCACACTGTTACACTGTAATGAAGGTAAAGCGCTTCTATTTACTGTGACTGGGTTTTCAGTACAGTGACACCTTATAAAAATAGTCGACCAAAGGAACTACTGAAGAATAACAATTCAACACAAATACAGGAAGGAGGGCAGGAGGGAAAAATCTGTATTACGGTGCATATAGTTTCTTCCCAAACACAGGTTTTCCGTTTGTGTGGGGAAGTCTGGAGAGCTCTAGTCTACTTGCTGCTGCAGGGTCTCCACATGCCTCCAAAAGTCCACAGTATGACATTTAGAAACCATATTTGGCCTGGGTCTGCCGGCGGGTTAGCTTGTTTTCTGCCCAGTTGTTCTTTAGCTCCAACTCGCGTTCCTTTGCCTGTGAAAGAGGAAAGTCAAGTAAAACTAGATCTCACACAGAGGATGCAATTAACAATGATTTGAAGAACAATTCTTTTTTTGAGTGATTTAAACCCATTTAAAATTAAGGAAAGAGGAAACCTTCTACAAGTGCTACAGTTTTCAAATTAGAGCAGTGTGGAGTCTGTATCCAGTATGCATGTGTTATTATAGCAAACTGACAAAGACACTGGTACCAAAGTCAAGAGAGAATCTGCTGCTTTTTAACCCGGTTTGAACCCCCTGTGCAGGCTTATCATTATTTTCTTGCAGGCTTGAAGGTTTGCTCTCTACCTGGAGTTCAGTGTGTGCAGACATGTCACACTGGGAGCGCAGATTGCTATGTCCCTCCTGACTCCCATCCTGCTCTGCATCACATTCAAATCCAACTGAACAATATTCTTAACTGAAATCTCGATCACTACCCCTTCAATTCCAGGCTGTTTTGGTGTCAAAATAATTGTAGCGTTTAAAGGAGTGCACTGACTTTAAGGGAGATATTCTCCATTGATCAGGAGAAATAGCAGAAGAAAACAGAAACCAATTTAAATAAAGACAGATGATGGTACTGGGTGACTTCCTGATGACACATTAACGTGTGCACAGTTCAGAAAATATAAAAAGATTCTGCTTGTAAGATATATAGAACACATGCTAAACATAATAAGAAAACATTAGGTATAGTCCTTTAGAATGCCTGGCGTAAATCTGTGCAAACTACCATGATTGTATGATTTGTGATTTAGCGGCACTCACCTGGTGAATGAGATATGTTATCTGATGCTTGCGTCGCTGCTGTCCAGTAGGTTGCTCTCCTTTTTTCTGCAGAAATGAAAAAGTAGACAGTACATTAATTGAACCGCGTTGTTGCAATGCAAAACTGGCAAAGATTCTCACGAGCAATCTGTCTGGATGCTTTCTGACTTTGTGAAATCATTCTTATAACAAGTTTGTCGGTAACAAGCCCATCTGCATTTTTGAGTTAAAAAACCTCAAGAGTCCAATTACTGAAGCCACTTCCTTCCTTGTGTTTGTTATTTAGAGGGATAAAAATCCTGTCTGTCTGCAAAAAACACAAAACTGAGCAGAAACCTGAACATAAACCTAAACACCGCTTGACACCCAGGCCCTGTGGGCCTCCAATGCAAGACGACGCAGTGATGTAGTCGGTTCACCTTGCTGAAGGACTGACGCGTCTGCTTCTCTTCTGTCATGCTTTTGGTCATCCACTGCTGGTTGCCGCTCAGCTGGTCGTCCCCCTTGATCTCCAGAAACTTCACCTCCTCTTTGCCCCTGTTCCGTTTCCCTTGCAGTCGCATGAACTGAAGTACAAGAAGCAAATGACTGCATCAGTCAAAGGAAGAAAACTGTAACTGAACTTACATTGTGATCAAAAGAGCTGCAGAACAATCAAGAATTATATCGCACAACAGAAAAAAAAACAGCACTTGTCTTACCGCCTCATCATCAAACATTGTAGACTGGCCAGGCTCTTCAGTCTCTGCCAGGCTGGAATTAGGATCCTGGAAGTATGGCTCATTATAATATCCCTGTCAGAGGAGAAAATGTTTAGGCCGTTATTTAAATTTGTGCTGATTTTTTAATGTTTTTTTATCTATTCAATGTCGACGGTATATAGAGGGATTTGGTTTTTTCTTAACTACCTTGACTCATACATGTGGCTTACTTGGGCCTTTTGTGTGCTAGAGACTAATGGATATTGCAGATGGTTAATGTTTATGTTGGGGAAAACAAAATGTCACTGCTATCATGGACTATAAAGACTAGTATGTGGTTGTGTAGCCTCTAGCTATGTTTTTGCTTGTATTATTTATGATTGCCTAGGTACTTTTCTTATGTCACATTGACATCTACACTGTAAGCAGTATCTGTAATTGGCTTCCTGATGGTTTCCATAATCGTCCTCTGATCTGATGAGCTGACTTTTAATAAGATTATTCAGCACTTACAAAAGGACTGCATTTTGATCTTAATTGGCCTGAACTTATTTTTAAATACTCCAATTAATCTAATCAGTCATGTGGATTCAGTTATAGTCCGTGATTTGTGAATCTAAAGCCATCTGAATGACATGTATATTTAGTTTACATTAGTCATAATTACCGGAGGGAGAGCTTCTGGTCCTGCCATCGGCTGTTCATACTGAGGACATTGACCTCCCCATGCACCAGCTCCCTCATGGTTCCCCCCAAAGTCGAGGGGGGCGTCGGACTGCCCAGGCTCATCTGCAGGTGAAAAGGGAAGAAGCTCTGCAGGGGCTCCTGGCTCGGGGTCTACGCTAGGGAGGATTTCGGGCAGAGGCTGAGAGCTCTCGCCCAGGGAAAAGTAGTTCTGGGGGGTTATGTCTTCCTCGTTATCCTGGTCGTCGGTGGCTATTTGTCGAGCCAGCTGCAGGGCAGCTGACTTTGCTGCAGCTTTGATGGCAGAAGGTGATGCACTAGAACCAAGCAGACCCTGAGCAGGCGTCCCGGGCTTGGGTCCTTTGGGTTCTTGGCGCTTGGTGAGTGTGTGAGGAATCAGGGGTCTGTCGAGCTCCTTCACTGTCATGTTTTTGGGTTTTGGGAGAAGGGAGGAGAGGCCTGAACCTGCACCCTGGAAGAGGAAAAAAATATGGAGAGAAGGGGACTGTGAGGTTAGGGAACGGAAGGGATGGCATCATATATTCTGTGCAAGTGGTCCCCTCCATTTGAAAGCATTTTTAGTCTTAATGAGCAACAACAATGTTAGACAGCAGGAGTTAAAATCTCAGCTGGCATGGGTGTTTACATGCAAAACAATGTTGATGCTAGTTACACTCCAGTGTTTATTGTGTTACTTGTACACAACTCCATTAAGGGGCTACGAAAAGGTCATGCATGACAGCTAAATCATTATTATATTATCAGGGAGATTAGGTAACATTTTATGGTCATCTGCTGCAGGCTGAGAGTCCCGTTACAGTGTACCTTGAGTGTAGTCAAACCAGCTTTAATAATACACGCTCGAGTATTTCAGAGAATGAAGTTGCACACAGTGAGACATCTTACCTGAGACTGTTTCTTCTGTGCTGGTTCATCATCATCTGAGTCCGACTATGGACAAAAAAAATACATCACTATGAGTTACAGTCTGGTTACATACCACAGGAGCTACAATAAAAATAAGCAAACAGCTGATCAGACTCAGTACTCACATCCCGTCTCTGGATTTGTGGTACAGAGATCCTGACAGGTTCTGATCGCTTCCTCGGCTTAGGCAGGCTAGAAAATAAGCTTCCTTTAGATGGCTGAGAATCTAGGTCATCGTTTGACGTGCTGTCCCCTGCTGAAGGGTTCGCTTTTGTCTCCTTGCTTGGTCCATAGTTTCCTCCTGCCGATGCTGGCTTTTTGGGAGCAGGCAGGACTGAGAAGAGCCCTCCGGCGCTGACTCTTCTCTGCGCTGCGGCAGAGGTCGAGGTTTCCTCTGAGTCACTATCATCGCTGCTACCATAGGCGACTAAAGACATGTTTGCTGATGTTTTCAACTATTGTTAACCGACAGTAACTCGTGGACATGGATAACCGCTTCCCCTTGACTAGGTCTCAAGAAACCGCGCTTTCCGAGGAGCCGACTTCAATTGAAGGTAGGGTAATCTTGGATCAGTACACCCACACAGATAATGAAATGACTCCCTGTTAGCAGTAGTGTCATGAAAACCCCCCACAGGTTAAAATAGGGCCTCACGGTGAGCTCATTAAATGAGAGGACTATCACAACTTCACGCTGCTAGCTAATGTTAGCTAGGCCGCCGCAGCAAACGATGTTAGCTGACTGACCCTCACTGGCTTGGTCGAATATAATTCGCCTCAGACCTGTTATCGGACATAATACAACATCGGCTGAAGCAGCAGCTGTGTTTCACGCCATAAAAGCGGAGCTTTTTTTAGTCCCTAGACTCCATCAAAACATTCACCTCCATCATTCGATTGAAAAAGCGGCATCTGCGCATCTTTCTGCGCAGCACTTTCTTCTTCTTCTGTTTGTTTTCAGTCTGTACACAATTTCAGGGCCTCAATGCCCCCAGCGGTCAGAGTGTATACAAACACTTGATAAAAAAAAATACCTTCCTTCGGAAATGTTTGGTGATGAGAGTCTGCTGCACTGAATTTGTGGGTTTTAGTAACAAATTTACATGCTACAATTAAAAGTTTACTCATTAAGGGTAGAATATAAACTGATTCCATTATGTTTATTAGTCAATATGTTTACACATGGCTGCATTTATGCCAACAAAACCATAAACAACATTAAATAAGATCGAACTTTATTAATCTTGATTTGTTGAAGAGAATGCTCAAAAATACAGTAGCGTTAGAAAAAAAATGCAAAAACACATTAGACTAAGAGGAGTAGGCTACATGCTGACACCTGTGGCTAATGGAATAACAGTACAAATACAATTAGATTCAACAGGGAAAAAAAGTTGACCACAATAGAAACTGAATTCGAAAAAGTATGGTATATAAAAAGATATTCAGAAGTTAAAATATATATATATATATCTTGCACATATTGAAAATGTTGCACCTGATTCTGTAAAAATACATTAGCATTTGTGACCCACTGCCATTGTCAGGAAGGCTTTGAAACACCATTTAGACAAGACTTTAATGTCAGAACATAAAATCCACAGAAATGATAATGAAACAGTTAAATCTGCAGCGTGGAACTTTCTGCCTCTCCCCTCTGGCAGTGAGAGTAATTACACAAACACTATCAACGCACTAATGACACCATTGCTCCACCATACTTAGAAATTAGTATCGAGGATTAAACATGTAGGTTCAAAGCTTTATTATGCTGTAATTTCTTCAGAAAATAAACAGATAGATTGTCTTACTCAGTGCTTTGTTAAAGAGAATTACAGCCTCTTTTCGCCCTATTTCTATCATTGTCCACCCATGTTTGGCTTAAAAATCCAGGTATATCACCAAAAGCATGTTGTTGTCATACTACTGTGTACCCTTTGTTCTTGGGCTGTCTCTTATAGTTTGGGCCTCCAATTAAGGAAAAATCTTCCTGCTACAGCATTCTCTAATGTTTTCAGACGAGGTGCAAACAGTTTGGGCAAGGCCTTTTCCTGTTTCAACATGACAATGCCCTTGTACACAAGTAATCCCTTGACAGGCCTGTACAGAGCCCTGATCTCTGCATCAAACACCTTTGGAATGAACTGGACCACAGACTGTGAGCCATGTACCACAAAAATCTTGTCTTAAAAGTCACAGGAGAGGAGGCTGTTCACTGTATGCAGCATATTCATGACCACAGTTTTGGATTCAAGTATCCATAAGTCACATATGGGTCTGATGTGTAGTTTCCACATATACTTTTGGACAATTTTGAGTGAACGATAAATATAAATAAATATGGATAGTGATTATACTGAATTGTAATGATAACATTACTTATAAAAGTGAGACTTTAGTCTAATGGGCATCTGTTGCTCGAGGCACAGTGGTGTTGAATTCTCCTCAACAATATTACCAGTTTGAGCCCTGAGCCCAAAATTACAGACGTGTTAAATAATCATCAGCCCTGAGCTAAGGGGGCAAAAGTACAAAGACCACATCAGATTGCACAGATTATTTTACCAAACATTTGAAATTAATCTCAAATTCTGTGCTCCACAAGTTTATTCATTTTGATACATTTGTTTAAATATTATATCCAACTTTGGAAAATAATTATTTTACATTTTGGTGTTTAATATTGCACACATTTTACGCTAATATACACATATATATATACAAACACATATGTATACATATATACATATATATAAAAACAAAGATGGAT
The DNA here is from genome assembly GCF_904848185.1 of Acanthopagrus latus. Classification (NCBI taxonomy): domain Eukaryota; kingdom Metazoa; phylum Chordata; class Actinopteri; order Spariformes; family Sparidae; genus Acanthopagrus; species Acanthopagrus latus. The sequence goes on along the minus strand of NC_051041.1, from coordinate 9,655,755 downwards.
TACTAGTAGGGAAAGGGCGATAATAAAATTTGATCTTGGATCACTCTATGAGTTGATCACGGTAAATTTTCATCTCAAGCTAATCATGAATCTGGATAATCTTTAATATCCTAGCATGAGGCCCTGATAGGCACTTTGAGTTGTGTCTGAGTTGTGCTGTACAAATAAACTTGCCTAGCCTTGACATTAAGAAAAAAAATGTGCATTAAATTATATATGACAACCATATAGACTGTATTTATCTAAATGACACATATGTGCCAGGCGTTACACTATAACTCTAGTATAGATAATATTGACTAATACTGCAGTATGTAGTAGTTGACAGTCGTTGATAGTATAAATAAATGCTGCAAGCAACATCAGCATAGTGCACCTGATATTGCATGGAAATTGATTATTGGTGAATTGAAAAACTAAGCAGATAGCAGTCCAAGCAGTATAAATAAATGCTACTTAAATAAATATTCTCAATATCAAACAGTCAAATTGTCCTGCAAATTTCCAAGTCATTGATTATGTGATGCTGTGTGCCTGCAGTACGACAAATTGGCCACCAAAGGCGCCACCGAGCAGCTTCATCAGGTACTGGGGGCGCGTCTGCAGAGTGGGAAGCGGGTTTCAATTTCAAACCCAAACCGTCCGAGGGACGAGCCAGCGGCTTGTCGGATAACGTCAAATCCTACTACTTACCGCGTTTTTGGAATCAGCAACACAATTCACAGACGAAGCAGACCAGTGTCGTTTTCTCCGGCCGTGCTCACAGAATCCGCGGAAACAAAGTCGCCCGCCGCGTCTTCGCTCCAGTTTTTCCGCGCCTGGTTCATGTGGATGACAAACCGACGCTTGGCGTGTTTGCTGCAGGTGTTGACCAATCCGACCGCTGCATCACATTAAAACTACTTCTCTATTGGAATTACACGTACATCTGACATAGCGAGCCATTTCTGCAAGAAGCATGCCGCGGTCCAACAGGCAAAAGGAATACAAACCTGGAGACCTTGTGTTTGCCAAAATGAAGGGGTATCCTCACTGGCCTGCGAGGGTAAGCACCCGATGTTAAACCTCTCGTAGGTTAGGCGTTCATTTCAGTTCGTCTTGACTGCCTGTCACTTGTTCACCAGCGAGGCCTAACGGTAGTTAGCGCTAGCTACCATGAGTTAGCGTAGCTGGGTCAGCCGTAAGCTAACGTTGCCGAGCATCCGCACACAGCTAACTAGCCGACTGGAGGCAGCTGCAAATGTCTTTCGGGTGATTCATCGAGCAGACGGACACCTCAGTGCCCCGCTCGGCTTGCTAAATATTGAACATTGTTGCTAGCTGCTCTTTGCCACCAACGCTGCTTTTCATCGTCTCCCAAGGGGCCCGTTAGCCTAATGTTAACTTGGTAAAAGCTGTTAAAAATAGCATTTGGCTAACAGCACGTCGGCTAATTAAAAAAAAAAAAATAACGGATCTGTCATACATCAGCGTGACGGTTTCTTTTTTCCAGTGGCATACATTAGCTGAACGTTAAGTCAGGTTATCTGAGGTTATAAACACGAATCCACGTTGTGACTTCGTTAAGTTACGTGCTGAATAAGTTTTTTTTTTTCCAAGTTTTCTTTACTCGTATTAACTGTTGCTTTACAGACTACACATGCCTGCTGTTGTAGCCACATGCTTCGGTGCTTTGTAAACATCCCTGTCTACCCCACACTTGTTGCGACAAGCAGCTAACTGTGTTTCTGCTCATAACGTTTAATTACTTCCATTACGTTAAAATCTGGCTTTTAAGACCATAACGTAATGTCTACCCGGTCCATAAACACACAGTGGCCTCACGTTGCCGTCAGTGTTTCCTAATCTTTCAGCAGGAGGGAGAATGTGAACCTATAGGTCAACACTGGGTTACGTTTCCCTCGTTGACTGAGCCTTCCTTGAAGCCATATGAGAAGTGTTTTATATTTACAACATGAGAGAAAATGGGTGTAAAAATAACTGAAACACTTTGGCACTTTACTTTGCACTGAAGTGAACTAACATGGAAAAATGTGTAAACCCAACAACATGCATGCACTGACCACAACTGGCTTGTACAGTTGAAAAGGAAACTTGGTTTCTGTTTATAATTTGGCAACCATTCATACAATTATATGATCAAACATATGGCCCCCACCCATAAAGCACTCTTTTATTATTTTAATATCATGGCTGCCTTTAAATATTACCTAATGAATCTGACAAAACGGTTATGTCAGCGTCAGTATTGATCTCTTCCCTCCTTTTCTCAGTCTTATCAGCCATGTCCCATGTCAGCAGGCCACAGGCCCTGCCCCACCTATCCTGACACAGTGGCCCTATCTGGGAATGCCAAAAGGCCTGTCTGCCAGAGGCAAACGGACACTCTGCTCGGCCATCATAACAGTGCTTTCCTGTGCCTTGGTGTCTTGCTGTGCTATTTTTTTCTTTCTCAAAACATAAATAAATATTGGCAGGGTGTTGGAGGCTGTCAAAATGAAAGATGAGAAGTGAAGCAAAAAGTGGCCTGACCGCTGTTCTCAGTGGGTTCATTAGGAGTTCAGATTGGAGTGAATTTTATAGTAGCTTACATCAGGCTGAGCAATACATTCAGAATGGCTCTCAATTAGCAATGATGTTTACTCAATTATGTTGTATGACTGTTCTGTCCTATAAGCTTAATTTGGTATTAAAGCACTGCTGTTGAAACAGTTGAGTAGACAGGAAATGCTCAGCAGAATTGATTAAAAAAAGTCATAGTTCTAGGTAATTTATCAAGGAAGGAAACCAATCATTTCTGATTCAAGCCTCTCAAACTTGAGATGAAGCGCTCTCCTGTCTTTTATCATTGTAAATTAGATATTTTATGTGTCTGACAGTGTTGAAATGTGAAATTGGAAGGGCATTTTAAGTTGTATTTATAGACTAAACAATTGATTGATCATTTTCAAATTGATAATTATTAAATCTTTTTTGAAGAAGAAGAAATGCATAGTTTCCTGCTGATATTTGATGTTTTTAAAATGTGGTCTTATTAAGAAAACAAAAACATTTAATTGCTCCTGCTCTGAATGTTTAGTTTTTTATCTTCATTACAATTGACCTCAGTTAAATTGATCATGTTCTCCTGTGTTTGTCACTTGATATCAGAATTGCTCTCCTACTTTTAAACTTTGGGTTAATTTTAAATATTGATAGAGTGAAATTAACTTTGAGACTCCTCAGCATTCTTCTTAAGACATTGTGGTCTCAATTCACAGATTGACGAATTACCCGAAGGAGCCGTGAAGTCCCCTTCAAACAAGTACCAGGTGTTCTTTTTCGGAACACATGAGACGTGAGTAATATGTGTTGTCATTGTCAATATTTCTGCTAAATAATGGCAGCAATTTGAGCAAAATATCGTTAACTGATTCCTGCCAATTCTGAAATACAAGTTACTGATGTGCATGGTACATTTATAAAAAGAAAATACTTTTATTGCAACAAGAGCCCAATCGATTCTTGTCCCATGTTCTGGACTGATGCCAAAGCTAAAATGCATCAGACGCCTCACATGTGGTTATCAGACACTTGTGACAAAGATATGTAACAGAGGCAGGATATCTTAGAGTTTAACCATAAACCTTTTTGTCCAGAATGGTATCGGTGCAGGGAAACAGTTGACATGAAAAATGTTAAAACAGACACTGCTACCTGTGAGTCACAACACTATCTGAGCCAGGCACAAACTAAGTTGATGACATTTTGTCAATTGATAAACACGACTTGGAAAACTCACTGAATTATGTTAATGTCTCTTTTGATTGACCACCACAGGGCGTTCCTGGGGCCCAAGGATTTGTTCCCCTACGATGAACATAAGGAAAAATTTGGAAAACCAAATAAGAGGAAAGGATTTGCCGAAGGACTCTGGGAGATCGAGAACAACCCCACTGTCACGCATGAAGGCTATGAGGTGTGTTCATTTAGTTGTGGCCAGGTCTGTGCTGTTTTGTTTCTGTGCTCCCTGATGGAACGCAAGAACAGATTTTGTAGGTATATAATGTGTCTTGTTTCCGTATCTCAGTTGCTTTTCCACAGACACAATTAATCGCATAATAGATAAATAAATGACATTCCAAATGTTGAAAGAATGCAACAAAGCTACCCTGTTTTTTTTAATTAATTTAAGACAGCATTTAGACCTTGAGGAGTGCTCTGTGTGGGTCCAAGTCAAAATATTTGCATTTCTGCATTCAGTCATCAAAGAAGGACAATGCGTCAGAAGGAGCAGGGGATACTGGCGGCTCGGAAAAGGCAGATGCCGAGGGCAGCAGCGACGAGGACGAAGGGGCCTTGGTCATCGACGAGAAGAACGAGAGGGGAGGGACTAAACGAAAAGCAGAGGAGTCCACAGAGGTGAGTTTTACTTGTCAAGTCTTTGAGAAAAAGAAAAAATTAGAGACCTTCAGTCACACTCTCACACTTCAAACTTTTTTTAAGGCGTCTCCCAAGCGGCCGAAGGATACGGAGGCGGAAGGTGACTCTAAAGTAGACGGTGACAAGTCGAATGCAGAAGCAAAGCTCAATGATGTGGCTGGACCCAAGCCAACTGCTCCCTCCTCACAGAGCGAGTCGAAAGCGGAGGCCCAGGAAAACGCTCCAGCAGGAGGCCAGCTAACAGCAGATAAGGTGAGACATGCAAGGACTGCAAAACACACTATAATATACTTTGTAAGAATATAGATACTTATGGATGTGATTATTTGTTCTGTAATGATGTGTTTTATTGCTTTCTACTGTTCCCCCTGCAGCCTGTGACAGACAGCGCTTAACAGCAACTCACCGAAGAAAACCGAATTGTTGATGCTTTTCTCTGGAATTCAAGCATCAACACGATTACCTGCAGGATGCCAGATTTCAGCTGTTTAATTAAAAAGGAGAATTAAAAAAAAACAAAAAAACAACATGTTTGTATTGAGAGACAAACAAATCCTCATTTGCCATTTTTGGGATATCATATATCCCAGAATACAAAAAAGAAAAAAAAAGTTTGCTAATCTGATTTCAAAACAATTGAAATGAGCACTTTAAGGCTCATTTATGGGATTTAGGTGTGTATATATTTTTTATTTCTAAGTGCAATTACATAATTACAAAGACTGCTAGGTGTCAAAAACATTTTTTTCAGTTTGGAGGGAATAAACACTGAATATATAGTAAATAGAAAAAACAAACAAACATTTAAACCACAAAAAAAGATAAATGCTCTCATTTGATGGTTTTAAATCTTAGATATTGTACAGGAATAAGAACAAATTTTTCACCCATGCTCTCAGCTTTCGTTCACAAATTAAACGTTTTACTTACATTTGTTTCACCTAGCTTCTCAGCTTCATCTTAAATCATATATTCGCTCATTGGATACATGATAAGTTGCACTTTCAGATTTCTTTTCCTGCCCCATTAATCATTGTCTAGTTCACTGTATGACGTTTTTATGCAACACAGGTTTTGTTGCTTAGGTGTAGTGTTATGCTTCATAGCAAGTGACCAAATTATGTGATTAATGTCTCCAGGTTGAAAATGTAATGCCCATTTGAGAAGAGCTATTTTAGGATGAAAACGAGCCACTTTGTAAAACCCCTCTGTAAATGACGATTGTGCGTTGTGGAAAGCAGAAAGACATTCCTGAATGTTGTTCAGTCACAGCTCGGTCGGCTCAAGGTGGAGCTGTGGCGTTTGTGGAGGGAAATTATCTGGCAACCTCTTGATGGATTTCATCGACTCAACTCTCAATTTCATGTTATAAGTTCATGTTTAGCTCACATGAATGCTGCCATTGCTTGATACTGGAGATGTCATTGTGAATTGCACTCAGTGATTGGTTGTACCAAATATATGTTTTTTTTTTTCAGCTCTGATTTTGTCGAACGCCAACATAAGATCAACACAAAAATTAAATTAGAGGAGTGACTCATTTGTAACACTTTTCCAATCCTTTTAACTGGAATACGAGTCTGTTTCACTTCAGTTGTCTTATTATTTTGGCCGTGAAACGATATTTTGATGTTTTTGAAGATGTGTTTAATTTGAATATTTGTTTAGACATGTTCCAAATGTGGTGTTGTTATTTTTCCACTATTCAAGTTTTTACAGATGTTAGGCCTGCTCACCATGTTACTTGGATGTTTTAGCTTCAGTGTTCTTCCTGTATTTGGCAACATCAAGTTCAAAGTTTAACGATGAACTGAAGGGAAATCTCCGCTTCTAACTGACTGCTGTGTCTAAGATGGTTTGCACCGACCTTCACCACTGATTTCAAACTATGAAATGCTCAGTTGCCCACTCAAATCTGGAGTTGGTTTCCAAGGGTATAATTTGGCGTTGAAGTGTAATTCTTGGTTTAGCTTTCTCTGTTACTTTCAGAAGCTGTCATTCATCTTAATCTGCTGCTTAGTTTACTGTTGTAGTTGCCATTTAATAAACATGTCGATTGCAAAGAAAACCTTGTTTTTGTCATGTTCACATTCAGTAAAAACCTCCTTGTTTATTGTCAGTAATCCACTTCCTCAGTCTGGAAAGCAACTGAAAACAATCCAATGTTAGTCACTGTTTTCTTTTTAACCAACAAGATTGTCTACAATTATTGTTTTTCGAGTCATAAAGTACCCCCAAAACCAGATATTGTGCAGAATGCTGTGCTCTCAGGTGAAGTTTCAAGCAGGGGGAAATCTACTTTTTATTTTTCAGCCCAACCAGACGTGATTAATCATTTCACATCTCATTTTTCACTCTGTTACAAATGTATGAAGCGGTGGCACCTTTTTGTGCGTGTGTGAGCGAGCACTTGTCACAAATAATTTGCTCCCCAGAGAGCCTGGCGGCACAGTTGGGGGCTTTAGGTCGCTATAGCTGAACTAGTTTTGCTGTTATGTAACAAGTCCTGACAGCTTTGAATTTGTCACGGGGTTTGGTTGAGTATGAGTTTTTTAAAATATGATGTTGGAGACCGTGAGGTGCTGGAGTAAATGTTTTTCAAAGCATTGATTTGTAAATGTACGCTGTCGCAGCTGGTTCACAAGATTAATGACTGCTTACATGTACAATTGCAGGTTTTCTCCTGTCTTGTGGCATAAAGATGCTATAAATATCTCTCAGCCTTGTCACAGTAACACCACAGTATGTCCTATAATAACTCAGTGTATCTGCCTCCGTGGTTGCACCCAACATCAAATCAGGGCTACGGCAACAACCAACCAAACCAGATTTTACAGATGGATTAACTGAAGTGGGAAAAGCCACTGAGTTTTTGTAAATAGCAATACATCCAAAATTCAAACAGGATATGGTTAATAAAATTGCACATGAGCATGAAAATCTGACCCTGTGAGAAAACACATTTCCATTTTATTTCATTAACATTTATCACTGTCAAGACAATTTACACTTCTAAAACAGACACTCAATACAACTGCAACACTCTGACAGGATTAGAGAAAAAGAAAAGGCACTTGCACAGTCAGTTAAGAGTTTCACATGCTAAAGCTTTTGTGAAAACTGAGCTGAAACAATTATAATAATGATTAAAAAAAACCTGATATATGTTAAGGGGTTTTCCTCTTGAGGCGATCTGTGACTGATCTTTTATTTTTTAATCTTTGATTTCAAGATTCAATGCGATTTATTTGTCATTAAAAGCGAGCAACTCCTGTATGCCATGCAAACATGGAATATATATTTATGTCATCAACACAAATGCCTAATTTTGTAGCGCCTGTTTTAAAATGTATATCTTCAAATATCCCTGTTTATCCCTAAAAATGTCTGGCTTTAAACACACTGAATGTCTCAGGGTGAAAACAGTGAAGGTCATCTTTGCGTTAGCTAGAATCCTGCCTACAAATCAACCCCCTCATCTCTGCTGTCCATCTGATGCATTATTTGGCCACTGCGCATGCGTGCAGTCAGATCTCACCCTCCTGTCCTCCAGGGGGCGCTGTGGGCTCGGCTGGTGCTAGCGTCGGTATCAGCGCTGCTGCATGTGACTTTGACATCAACAGAGGGTAAGATATTCCTGCATGTCATGTTAGTACCTCGTTCATTGTTAAAATAGCGCTTTTTATTTGACAAAATATGTAGGAGTCCTAGTGTGTTTGGAAACATAGCTAATGTCGTAACTTTACGTCTAGCCGATGTAAACGCAGCGTTAATGATGGCTTCCCCGAATGCTAACGCTAGCATAGCTTGTGTTGAGATAGCAGCCCTGTCAGGAGACCGAGCACCGTTTGAGCTAATTTACAAGCCCTGATTTGTTTTGTCCCTGCAGCACGATGAGGCTGACCACTCTCATGTCGATGGCAGCCAGGGTTGTTGTGCCCAAAGATTTCCGCTACGGCACCAACAGACCGTGGACGCCTGCTGCTAAGAAGCAGAACCCTCCGGGGAAGAAGAGGAGAAAGGTGTTCGTGGAGCCTATAGCAGCAGAGGACTGGTCTGTTTTCAGAGGGGACACGGTGAGTAACTCATAAACCTCCCAAGTCCTGTAGATCTTTGAATATTCGCCATTAAAGTGAAGTAGACAAACAAGACTAAGTTAAATCACTGCATGGATTGGCCTTATTGAATGTTCAACGTGTCTGATAATCCCAGTCGTGTTTTCTTCTTTAAGATTGTATCCTTCTAGTTTAAACTAGCACTTAAATCCTTTCTGATACGCACAATATTAATGTGGCAATAATGTAAACTCAGAAAAAAAAGATCTACCATAACGGAATAAACGAGTTTTTCTCAAAGGAAAATAAGGTCCATGACCACTGTTTGAAGATAGAAAAGTGGCAGGGTCCGCCATATATAAACAAAGTGTAACTTCAAATGTGTTGTCCTTTTAAGGTCAGTTTGTTTTTGAGTTTGTTTAGGTGCTAATCAGGTATCAATAGATTCATTTTTCTTTCTGATACTGATTATTAATCATCAAGGAGACTGTACGAAATTACAATTTTGAGGTACTTAACTTACTTAAATCCACTGCACTTAATGTATTTGATCACTTGATTTACAGTTTAAGATGATTTTGTGCTCTGAAGTTATTACGTGTGATGCGTAACTAATCAGTTAGTGTTATGGGCGGACACTGAATGAGACCATAGATCAGTAACTACAGACCAAATGAATTAATTTGATTGGCAATCAGACACTTAGACAACTACAGATAATCATTATTGGAAAAATGCAGAATATCAGTGCCGATAATGAATCTCATCCTAATGCTAATGTCATAAAACGTGATACATGTTTGCCAGAAAGGCATGAAGGGGACTCCATGAGAATCGTGTCAGAAGGCGTGTAAAATGTCTTTTGCCAAATCTGGGTAAACAAAGTGGTGTTTGTTCATAAATCTTTGTTCTTTTATTCCTCAGGTTGAGGTCCTTGCAGGGAAGGACAAAGGAAAGCAAGGGAAAGTGGTCCAGGTCTTCAGACACCGGAACTGGGTCATGCTAGAGGGAATGAACATAGTAAGGAAGTGATATTTTTCTCTCAGAAAACTGAATTGAAGTGTTAGATTTTGCTTATGGGCTATTGAGTTCCTCTTCTTCTTCTAAGAACATTAGAAGCAGCTTCACCTGTCATCAGTATATTACATCTGTTTTCTGTATATTACTTCATCATACACCTTAACAGACTACTGACACTAAGAGATGACGTCGCCAATATTCTCATTTGAACAAACAGTAAAGTTAACAGTTACATTTTAATGGTCCCGATTTTGTCAAACACCATGCATTTATTTTTTAGCTCCACCAGATGGAGCCAGTGTCAAGGGCCAGGCTGCTGCTGACAAAGCACACTATGTAAAGCCATTTGGCCACCACCTGTTGTTTGAAGTTGGATGACTGTGAACAAAGCTCTTTGTCTTAGCATCACAGGTACATCGGAAAATCTGAGGATTACCGTGGGACCTACATCGCCAGTGAGGCTCCCGTCCTGCTCCGCGACGTCACCCTGATTGACCCCTCAGACAGGTACAGTAAACCTGGCTACACTGCAACATTACGTTAATGTGTCTGGAGCCCAAAGAAGCTTGTTCTGCTACTTTAGAATAATTAGAAGAAAAAAAAACAAAGACAATCCTGTGTTATTAACAGTAGATAAATTAAAATGATCTCTGGATTTATAGCAGATTGAATATGATGTGTGTGTGTGTGTGTCTATTGATCATCCAGGAAGCCCACTGAAGTTGAGTGGAAATTCACAGAGGAGGGCGAGAGAGTCAGAGTGTCTCTCAGAACAGGTCGGATCATCCCGAAACCTGTCGTGGAGCGACGGGATGGCATCGTACCATCGCAGTGGAAAGGTGAGAGTGTCTGTGAGTGTTTTGATTGGAGGGGGATTCTTTTCAGTAACCAGTTTATTCCACGTGTAGCTCAGAGTCAGCGCTTAACGCTGGCTGAAATTCATTTTTCCAGCCAGTGCTGGCTTGAACACTAAAAATATGTCTCTGAGTGATGCAGTTTGATTGTTTTAAACACACGTATTTCTAAACTGGAGGACACATGGGAAGTCCAGTGTTAAACAACCCTCTGACATAATTGTGCTCCTGCTGTATGCTTGAAACAAACTTGTTTGTACGACGTGTTGTCTGACCACATTTGAAGGTGTTTACGAGGTTCTCAAACATCACACTAACAGAGAGGGGCAAGATTGGACTGTTTCTCAAAGATATCTGTTGTGTTGAACTCAGTTGTACATACAAAAAGTGAAGAATGAAGAGTAAATGATCAAAGGAGAAATTAAAGTCCTGCATTCTTGCTCATTTCCACATGTTGTCTAATGATTGCATGAAGCTGGCATTAATGTGGAGTTGCTAACTTTGGAAAGGTTAAAAATGTGTGTGGGGCTGGGGAAGTTTCAGACCAGCCACCTCTCATTTTTTATTTTTCCGCCCTTTGCAGACTTGAAATTTAAAAATAGATTTCAGAGTTATTCGGTCTGATTGTTTTACAGTGGAAGAAAGGTCTCTTTGTGAAGTAGAAGCCACACGGAGAACAGCCTTCCAATTTACTTGTGCTCCCTGTTAATTCTTGGTTTTTGTTAAATATTTGTCTTTGGGAGAGTCCACATCTTTGGGAAACATTATCAAAGTATCAAAGAGCCTGTGGTTCAGTAGTATTTTGATTAAAGGTGCGATTCTGCAGAAAGATTTGATTGTTGAGCCTCATTCTAGGTTGATAAATACCCAAATACCAACTCAGTATTTGATAATGTAGGAATCAATCTACTTTCATACAGATTGTACCTTTTTAAATGTTCAACCACTAAATTATCTAATGAAAAAAGAAAATGAACAAAAAAACTAAAAGATAACATTTTTGCCCTCACAGATGGCCCCAAAGACACCAGCCCAGATGACACTCTAGAAAAGACCTATGTACCATCTCTGAAAACCCTGGAGGAGGAAGTCATGGAGAAAATGGGCATTCAGGAGAACAGGAGGCACCGAAGGTCCTACTGGTACTGACCAGATTTAACAGAGACACTCAGGCCCTGTTGTGTTAGCAGCTGTCACATGGCCTTTGGAGACACCATGGAGGCGACATATGGAGGATATGAGTAAGGCTTATGGACTGTAAATTGCATACATGTTATCAAGGAATTGATGACTGTGTGAAGGTGAAGCAGCTGTTCTGATAACAGACCTGCAACTGTTTCCTGAATGTGTACAGTTTCAATCATTCTCTATTTGAAATGCTATCAGACTTTGTTTTATGTTCTTTTCTTTCTAAGTGTGAATAAATGGAATACGTAAACTGATATAATCACTTTTATCTTGCTTTTTACCTGAGTTAACTTCATGTTCCAGTAGAGGAACTTGATATTGTTACGCAACAATACCAAGTGCTGACTTTTTAGTCCTTTATGTGTCTCTTGGCCTCCAATAGTTTACTAAAGAGCAACAGAGGCAATTTAATTTACTAAAGGAATACTTTAACAATGCTTTCATCAATATTTTTATTTTAACAATGAGCCGTGATGAACACCCTAAGAATTATTACATGACTCTGAAGTTCACTTCAGCTCCCAACTGGGTGTTTTACGCTCTCTCAGCTTATTGTTTTGTCTGACTCCTTACTGCACTTTAAAACATCACTTGGCCAGACACGACTCCTAATGATAATTCCCCATGAGAAAAAAAAACACAACAAAAACATTGCAGATTTAGATTTCCAAAGTTTTGGCTTAAGTTTATACACATAAATATACAGTCATGATTTTCCCACACCAGGCAAACAGTTGAAAAATATTCACTGAGCACTAATGAAACATTACTCAGTAAAGTTAGATAAGAAAAACTGTGAAAACAGAAGAGGCAAGCTTGTATTATGAGAACAGCAGTGGCTGCTAGTTCACAGAAAACAGAGGCTTCTGCCCCAGTGAGGATAAATCTCTAACATTTAATGTTAGTATAATGCTGTACAGTCTGCATGATTGGAAAATTATCCTTGGTATTGGCAGAGTTAACAATGGTAATGGTTGCAGCCTGTTTGGATTATTCATAAGGCTGAAAATAGTCATATTATTTTACAGAAGCCCAGACATCAGACAAATGAGTCCCTCTTTCCAAAGAGTCTGGGAAACAGTGAGGAGAAGGAAACGGCTCGGGAGGAGACTACACAGACTGGATAGTTTCAACAAAGTTTGCACTCACCTCATTTGACTTTATATATACTGGCTCTGCATGTTGCTCCTGTGGTGTATGACGGGGTTGGCATCAGGTTTCAAATATGACCTCACCCTTGAATTGATGACTAAGTAGGTTTGTCTGCATCATATAAATGCATTAAGGTTCACAGCAAAATCAAGTTAAAAGTTGTTTGTTTACTTGCTGCATAACACTTGTTTCAAATCTGAAACATACAATTCACTTTTTTTTAATGTTTAATATTTTTTTTTATCAAAGAGTTAAATCAACAGGTTCATCTTGCTTAGTTTGGTTCCAACATCACCAATGATCGATCTATAGAGCCAGTTAATTCTCCCGAAGTCAGTCCCAGTAGTTACAACAGCAAGGAGTGTCGTATTCTAATTATTTAGAAAGAAAAACTCTTGTCTTTAGTTGTTTGTGGGCAATTTTAAGCTTAAAGGACAAGTTCACCACAAATGACAATCCAGTTGTTAACTCGTCATCCTCATGCCAATAGAACGGTCAAGTTTCGTAGTTCACAAGTGAAAATCTTCACTGGAGCTGCTAAGATAAAAGAGTTAGCGCATGTCATGACTGAATGGTTTAATTGTTGGGTGGATTCATCCTTTAAATAGAGGACCGTTCCAGGAAGCTTAAAGGACCTGTTTGTACTATTTGTTTTGGGCTGGTGGCCGACTTGTCCATCCCAAAGCACCAGTTATTTCAGTCTGCATCTGACTGAAGTTCGTGCGAGTTAGAAGTCATGGCCCCATCCATGACACATCTGAAGTGACCGGAGCCAAACATTGCTGTGTATTGATAAAACAGTGTAGCTGTCCGTGGTGCTGAAGTAACAGATACATTTGTTTTGCATTTTTTGTGCACTTTCTGTCAGTTTTGTTGTGATTCTATAACATTTTCTATATCATATAGATATATCTTCATTGTATACCACAAATAATCATTTCTGTCCTAAATTGTGACCTATATACTCCACAGAGTAGTATGGCCACCATCATGATCAAAGTTATAAGTACCAACATTGCGTCACGGGAGGGTGAGAGGATCATAGAGACGAACTGCTACCTGAAGTCTTCTTATAATGTTTCTAGAATCATCCCTCCATCATCTAATAAATAATTACTTAAAGCTGCTCTGTGGAACGTCTGTGCGCAAAGTTGCATCCTTTTGACTGTCCTGCAAATTCTTCACAAACGGCCTTGTAAAGGCAACTAAGAGAGACGGGGCAGGTCTCATTTTTTTATGTCAGTGGGTTGCAATCTGTTCTCCTATGGCCAATAGAAAAAGCAATTAATACATGTAAACTGACACAAATTGATACATAAAGCCCCTTTAAATTAAATTAGAATTAATTAATGAATATCTTCCTACTGGAATTATATTCTGGGACTGTGGAGAAGACCTTAGAACAACGTTTTGAGAATCAAGAAGTGAAATGCAGTGTACTGAAAATAATAGTGAACTGTTCGGAACATGCAGAAAAGTCAAAGTCTAAAGCAGCAACTAAATGAGTCAAAATGTTGATTGTTGCGCTGTGAGGATGTGGCTCCATGACTCTGTTTCTGAGATCGTGGTTAGGGCCTAAATTCAATTTCATCTCTCACTTTTAAGAGCTGCCACACATCCAGCAACACTCACCCTTAAAATAGCCCCTCTTAGCTATAAATACTCAGTTGCATCTGGATCAAAGGGAAGCCCAGTCTCCTGTACAGCACATTTATCTGTGATATATGAGCGCGGCTCTCTATGAAGTCTCTTTTTCTCCCGCTGGTTAGCCACCAGTATTGATTTACAATTAGACTTAAACTTTACTTGCTGCCAGATCTCCAGCTGGAGAAGCGACTAACTGTGTTGCCAGGCTGTGACACACACACACACACACACACACACACACACACACAAAAACGATGTGTCACAGATAAAATAACCGAGTCAAAAATCTCACAGCGGCTCTCTAAACCCTAATTTCTGGTCAGTAGCATCATGCGCAAAGCATGGCAAGTCGTCGGTTTGGCCAAGTTAGTGGATGAGTGCAGCAGTTTTCCCAGACTCGTCCCCTCCTGAACCAGTTTGCCTCTCTGCCACTCTGCATCCAAGAGGGAATAAAAGCGGCCAGTCAGCGGAAACAGGGTTTTTGAGGTTTTGCTTTTTATGGGAGGAAAAACGATTCAAACGCCGGTCGCCTTCTTTCCTGTCATTGCGTTAGCGTTTGTATGGATTTCAGTCTGGGGGATTACAGCAAGGTGAAGTGTAATATTGGTGAAGTGGAACCTTTGTATTACTTCTTTTGTCTGTATTCTTTTTTTTTTTTTTTTTTCCATGCGTGCATACAAAAGATTTATGGCCGCTTTAGCTTGCACAGGGCAGAATGAGTTTTAAGAATGCCCGTCTTGTAATTTCCATTTTGCGGCGAGTTGACAGCATTTCTGGTAACCCAGTTAAATGAGACCACTGAACATGACTCAAGCAGAATTAAGAAGACATAAAAATAAACTGCAGGCTCTGTATTTTAGCTGAGTCACAGCTTGCTTCCCAGCCACGTGAACTAATGAATACCACCTGGAGGTGTAGGTTGCACGTGTCAGAGTCGAATTCACCGACAAAGGTGCTATTCTTTCATCTAAATAAATCAGATGACGGTGTAGTGTTTAAAGCAAGTGCTTGTTTTCACCTGGTGCTACCTCTGTCCTTTTTTGTGCATATTTTGTTCATAAAGGTTTCAGAGAGTCACTCCTGCTACACCAGCGACATTATAACCTCCTTTTTTATAGAAACAGGAAGTTTTGCGATTGCTCAAACATCCTTGGGACATCTGAAGACACTTTAAAAAAAAAAAAAACTAAATTTGAGTGTTGCTCCTGACTCACTTGATGATCTAAGCTCAAGCTTCAATATAATGATAGTGTCTAATTATAGGCTGGTTGTTTGAAGGCTGCTGGAAAATGTAACGCTAGCCTGGATGCAGGTTTGAGGCATGGCTTGCGCTGCATGTTGAGCTACGTTCGGACTAATTCAGACGCTCCTGGTGGATTCTTGTATCCGACCTCAATGTGTTACGGCAAGGAGCAGAAGAGGAACGAAGATCACTGCTCTTACATTCTCCTTTTGGATCTCAATTCCCTCATCCCTCAGACTTGATTTATGGGCTTTATGAATTAATTATTTAATCAACTCACTTTTGCAGACCTGTACTTCACAGAACAAAAGCCAAAACGCTAGTCTAAGGTAGCAACATTGGCCCATTTGTTGAAAAATGCACGCTAAAGTGCCCTCTTGGGAGCCAAAGCGTGCACTAAAGTGCCCTCTGTGGAGCCTAAAAAGTGTGCCTAAGTGCCCTCATGGTTGGCAAAACACACTAAACTGCCCCATTGGCTGATTAGAACATGATAAACTGCCCTCATGGGAGCCAAGAATGTACTAAAGTGCCCTCTTGGGAGCCTAAACGCGTGCTAAAGTGCCCTCTGGGGAGCCAAACGCGCGCTACAGTGCCCTTCTTTTTTGCCCCTGAGAGTCTGTGTCACACCACTGGGTAGCAATGTCTTTTAAAGGACTACAAACTTTTTAGTAGGAAGGAAAGTAAATATATCATGTAACTATACAATAATGTAAACAATATTCTAAGTATATTAGCAATAAAATGTAAAGTAGCAGCAGTATTATATTACTGGATGATTATACCCATCATTATTGATGCATAGCATCATTTTAATCTTGTACTGGGGAAGTTTAGTTTGCATCAGGGCATCATCTTCTATAAAGTAATCATGTGTTTTGTGTGTAATAAACATCATCTGCAATGTAACCAGCAACTAAACCTGTCAAATATATTCAGTGGAGTGGAAAAAGAACAATATTTCCACTGTAAAAACGAGGCTGAATGTAAGTTTAAAAAAAAAGCCCATAATCCCATAAAGAGGAAATACTGAAATCATCTCATTATGTTCGTTATCAGCAGATGAGGTCTAACCAGCTGTTGCAGATGCTCAAATTTATAATATTTGTCTGAGACTTCTCGTCCATGTTGGCCTAAAGTGAAAGTATGTCTGTGGCTAAAGCAGCGGCCAGTGTGGCCACAAGAGGTAATTACAGGATAAGGATGCACTGAGTTTCCTTTCCTCAAAGCTGGGGTTGGTAAGATTGTAGAAACCAGCAAGCGCCAGCTAAATTTTGAAAGCATCCAGCTGAAAAAATCCAACCCCCTCCCTGACTAGACAGACGCCTTAGGCCCTGCAGCTGTTGCTGGCCAGTGGGGAGACATGCTAGCAACTAATTTGCCACGTTCTACAAGCTCTTGTCGCTTTTTGTAGTCTAATAAATACAGAATTCAATAAATTTATGAAATGCCACAGTCATGTAAATGCAAGCATAAAGAGCCGTCATGAATGTAGCTACCTCAGTCCACAAAGTCTACCCAGTAGGACACTTCCTCCTTACTGCTGCGTGTGCATTGTGCTAGTAGCGTTAGCTGCTGAGCAAATATGTTGCTGTGACAATGGCTCTCTTCTGTGGGTCAGGGGCAGTGTGCTTCGTGCTACAGGGTTAGTTTGCTGCTGGACAACAGGCTTAGGGAAAGTGTAGTTAGTTGTTTGCTTCCCGGCGGTTTAATTATCTACTAAAAAATACAAGAAAAAATGCTTCTATGTTAATGGTGCATTCCATTAATGTCAGAACAGGAAGTTTATTTATTTATTAAACTGAACAGTTTTGTTCAGTTTTACCACTGTTTGCAATAACACCTGATACAAATGCATACAAACATCAAAGTAAGATGTCCACAGATAGAAGTTGGACAGTAGTGTGTGAATTTAAAAATTGCAAAAATTGTAAATTGTAAAAATTGTTAACAGGTAATTTGACGTGTTTGCAGTTTTTACTTGTCAATAAGATCTTGAATGAGGTTTTCATATCCAGAAGTTCAGTGTTCCACCTCTATCTCTGATGAACACTCTATTTGTGAAAGGGAGACTGGGTTGTAAGTTATTTCTTTAGTCCGCAGTTGAGAGAACAGTCCCTCCACAAGGTCCATGTAGTAGCTGTTCTTGACCTTTGAACTTTACCACAAGATCTCCATTAGCAACATATTGACTTATGCCTCCCCCGGTTTGACCCTTTCTATCACTGAGGTGTCTGTTTTAAGGACGACCTTTCATTTCATTTTCATTTTGCCACTCTGCTGCTGAAGACTGATGACAGCAGAGGGGATGACGTCTTACAGCGAGCATTACTGCTGACTAGACTTGGTCAATCTGGGTCACCGTGACAAACCGAATCGCACCTCTGATGCCGGTCCGGTCTATGAGCTTTGACATTTCCTTCCCAGACAGTCCTGCTGGTACCTGGGTGTCAGATTCCTCAGGTGTGAAGCACCGACCACGACCTGCGGCACCACAGGTCGACTACAAAGCACCATTCACTCTGTCTGAATGAAAAGCGGGCACCTGCTCTACAGCACCAAGTGAAGAGGTGAAGCTGTTGATATGCTTTGAACAAACTGCATGACAGATTGTTCCCTGCTCGCTCTCTGCTGCAGTTTGCCGTGTGTGTGGAGAGAGTGAGGCGGTAGGCTGATTTTAATGTTTATCGTCCACTTTATTCATGCTTTAAACCACTTCCATCACCCTCTGTTGTGCAAACAAGTGCGTCATCTCGAACGGCCACCAGGAGAGAGTGTCCTAAAGGTTTACGTCGTTCCCTCCATAAGAAAATATGAAATAAATAAATGTGAAAATGAGTCCAGCTTGTTTACTCGAAGATGACAGGATGCATTAACATAACTAATTGTGGTAGCTCAAGATTGCCGATGGGCATGGGGAAATGTTACATCACAGCACGCCAGTCAAATGCCAGCATGGACAACTTAGTGTAAGTGTCAAAGAAAAATGTAACATCTTCGTATTTGGGGAGATTTTGGATGTTAACCGGATGTCAAAGGTGAGTCTGAGGATTTTACGCAGCTTATCTACAAGTTATGTAAAGGATTTGTGCCAGTAAAGGACAGGGCAAACCACAAGATTTGTACAAGAACAAATCTCCTTTTTAAAGTCTGCGCTCTCACAGCATCTGCTCTTTTCAACCTTACTTTTCTTCTCAATCCAAATTGATAATCCATAACATTTAGCGCTGTGGAGCACAGAGAAAAGTTTTGGCGAGCAGGCGTAAGCAGCACTGAGGTGCAGGGTGTCAGATCCATGAGGAGAGAGAGACAGCAAGCTGGTTTGTTATTTAGGGATCAGTGGGTGGACATGTTATCCCACCAGAAATGTCTATAAATGCTCAGGAAAGTGAAGATTCCATAGCCTATAAGCACAAAAAGGGGAAAAAAAGAATAATTGACAATATGATGACATCTACTCACGGTGGGTAGCTACATTAGACATTAGCTAGCGAGAAACCCCATTTAATGTTTTATTGCAGGTGGCGATCTGTGTCATCTGTGACAATGCAAGAATAAAGAGGGATTTCAGAGGCAACTACTTATTATCAAGTGTATATTACCAACACGATATCAATATTTCATTTTTATTCTCACAGTTAGAATATCAGTATATCGTGACGGCCCCAAATGCCTAAAATGATTCATTTTATTTCATAACATTAACTATATATCAAGTAACGTAAAGTCATTACACAAACAAATATCAGCATATCACCAGAGTAACTGCTCGTTGTTGCTAACTCTACTCTCCATTAGCTTGTCAGCACAGTTAGCAGTGCAGCTAGCGGCTCCAACAGCCGACTCTGCCTGGAATGGAGGCCTCAGAGCAACCACAGAGTGTTTTGGTGTCGCTTTATGCCTCAAGCACAGGAACTCTGGCGTTCCAGGATGAGGAGGTTTTCGGGCACCTTTAAATTACGACACGCTGGAGTGACTTTACTGGTCTCGAATCAAATGTCAAACACACCCCTTGCAGACTGAGGTTTGCAAGTGGTGAAGCAGCTTCTCTCCAGTGACAGAGGTGGTTTTAAAGGGCTGCTTCGTAGTTTTGGAGAAAGAAATCCAAACACAGGATTTGAATATTTACAACATTAATGAGGTAATCATACCAACTCAGAGATATTTATTTTGTCCACAACTGAATACACGAGCGAGGTCAATATGGTCACTGTTTGAAGCTAGAAAGGTGGCAGGGTCCGCCAAAATACGAACAAAGTAAGACAGCAAGAAATGATGTTGTTTAGTTTATCTAGGCATGCAAAAATCAGTCGATGAAGATCTTTCTCCCCTGATTAAAATGTCTTCCCCCCAAACTATATAGTGCACCTTTAAAAAAAACACAATAGATGAGGAGCTGCTGTCATCCCCCTCTTCCTCCTGTATAGGTGACCGTGCTGCAATATCAGTACCTGCATCATCATCATCAGCAGCAGCAGCAGCAGCCTCTCTGTGGCACTGCTGACTCAACTCACCCTGTTTTACCCAAATGACGCTCAACGCATTTGTCGTTTCCCTGCAGGGGAAACAGAAAAAAAAAAAACAAAAACAAAAAAACCCCAAACATATAGGTCACCTCATCTCCTGTGCGAATGCGGGCTTCACTCCGCAGCCTATAACGTTTATCCTTGATGTCATCCCTCCCAGTCCCACTTGACAGGCGTGCGCCATCCCCATCCCGGCTGCTGGGTGAAAAAAAAAAAAAAAAAAAAAGTGGGCAGTTCGGGGGTTTTCGTATGTGGCTTCACTTTCTCTCAGCTCCCTCCTTTTTCCCCTCTGCGAGCTCTCGGAGTGGGTCGGACGGCAGTGATACCTGCAGAGCAGAGCAGAGCATCAGCACAGCCGCCTCAGCCCTCACACAGGACAGTCGCACTGCAGCAAGCTGAGAGCAGCTGACGGGAAAATACTTTTTTTTTTCTTTTTTTCAGTAAACAGCCAAGAAGTCAATCCATCCTGCATCAGCTGAACAATGCTGCTGAGAAGAATCCGGTAGGTTTCTTTCTTTCTTTAAAAAAAATGTATTTATTACTGTTGTTTGGCGCTTTAATGTGTTCATTTCACTGTGATGTTGCGGTCAAGTTCTTGTAAATTTCATAATGTCATGTGAAATTATGGAGTCGTTGGAGAAAATGACCCGCTTTACAAGTTAATTGCATCGCGGGAGTTGCTGTCCTCAGAGGAGGTCCTGAAACTGTGGCCGGTGGTTCATTTTCTCCCCATAAAATGTAATTTAGAGGAACTGACGCACTTATGTAGCCTGAGTTTAACTTTTTTTTTTTTTTTTGCTGTTGTTGTTGGTTTATTTATGGTTTTTCCCTGAACCCACCCACTGTGTTTCAGCAGAGAGTGGAGCTGATTCATATGTTTTAATTGTTCAGTGATTGTGGAGCAGTGTGATGATTTGAAACTAATTAAAGCTGACTTACTGCACTCTATTTATCTATCTTAAAAAAAAACACTTAAGTGATAAGGACAACTGTTTTTTTGAATAATAAGATGTCATTTTTTCTGTGATTCAGACATGCGTGCTCTTAAGTCTTGTTTGTTTGCCCTGCAGGGAACACAGGAAGCTGCTTTCTGTCTTAAGTGCACTCGTTTGCCTCTTCTGTTCATTTTTCCACCCCAGGGCTCAGGTGGGCTTACCTAATGGACAGGTAGAGTGAGACAGATGGAGAGAGGGCCAGCTGAATGACTTTTAAGCACCCCTGTCTTCTATTTGTTGGTCTGCTGGCTCTTTGGCCAGTGGAGAAAGTAGAACTCAAAGCACTGTTGTGGTTGTTCTGGTGATTTCTGACCAAACTTTTACAAAATCTGTTGCTGAAGTGTGCACCGGCCGATCTCGAAGTGTCTTTTGGTGATGTGTCTCTTGATGATTTGCCACATTTCTGCAGATCGGACCCACATCTCCGTCATAAACTCCACCCTCATATTATTGACACAGGATGTCTTGGCTAAGAGGCTTTTAACACTCTGATGTTCAGTCAACAGTTTATTAATAGGCTGGGACGGTGAAATTGATGTTGTACGACAAAGGCTGTTTAAACAGAGGTGCAGGCGGCAGGTGGACGATCAAAAGCTAATGATCAAGCGGCAGCAGGTAGAGTGACTGAAGCTGAAGTCCTTAGATGCAGTTGCACTAAAAAATGTTCCTAAAAATAGGTCGACTGCTTCTAGACTCCTGCATCACTCCCCACGTCATAGTTTCAGCCAATATCCTCCAAATACTCTCTTATGTAGTGTCCACTTTGCAATCAAAGTCAAAAGTAGTATTGTGTAGTTCAGTTAGAGTGAGAGGATCATAAAGACACACTGCTGCCTGAAGTAAACCTATGATATTCCTGTAATATATCTACAATCAATCCACCATCACCCTGCCCAGTGTGTTATCCAGGCATGTCCTGTGGTCGGTCAGGTGTTTCCCACCGAGCAAAAACACATCCAACAGACATCAATTCTATTTCTTTGTCGACTTTGAAGACATCCACTGGAGAGCCAGAGCAAAAGTTTTTAGTCGTCTTTTCAACGTTCATTATTGACATCCATATTACATCCTCACAGGCCAATGCAATTACAGACTTCTCTCCAAAGAACTTCTTGAAGTTGTCCTGGTAAAGTCATTCAAGCTACTGACTCAGGGTTCAAGTCCAACCTGTAGCTTTTGCTGCATGGAGTAACATTTGGCAGTCATAAAAAACTTGAATTTTGAACCATAAGAAGTTCTCTTCACTTGAACATTACAAGTAATTAAAGTTCATTCTGGCTCTCCAGTGGATTTCCGTTCAGTGTCTTTTGAATATGTTCATGCAGGTTTGAAAACATCCGCTGACATAGACGCCATCTAGTTTGGAGACAGACAGGGGAGCTTATTGGCGACGTCTGCATACTTTAGCCTCAGGGGTGGTGGGGTTGGGGAGTAAGTGCAACTAATGAGATGTGTGAAGGTGTTATGTTTGATAGTGTGGGGACCGAGGAGTGGTGATGAGTGAAGAGGGTCATGAAAGCTCCTTTTAGCATTTGGTGCTAAGTCAGCTGCATCTATCCTACAGAGTGGTATAGTTTGTAGTCCTAAAACCCAGAGATCAGTTGGTGTTTTCGTACTTCCTGTTCCCTCGTCTCAAAATCAGTGGGTTTTTTAAAATCATTTTTTTGGTTAGATGCCTGAAATAAGGTCTGTGGTTACCGCAGGCTTAAGACATTTACACATTTTGATCGACAACATAAAATACCAACATCACTCTTGTATTCTGCATTCTGACAAAGCCAAGGTTATTTTAGTTAGCTACAAAACCAGCTTTAAAATTCCATCCTTTCCCCCGAGAGACAACTTTTATATCCATCAATCTAAATGTCTAAACTGCCACTTCCTCCTCTGATGAAGATGTATCGTCAGCTATGCTTTATGTTCAGGCATTACCCACGGATAAGATCTCACTGCAATTGTGATGGTGCAGCTCCCGTGATCCTAAATGTTAAATGGACATGCATTTTCCTGGGACTCAGAATCTTGCCCGAGGATACTTTGACATGCAGCGATGAATCTAGGATTCCAACCTACGGACTTTACGCTTAATGGATGACTCTGCCTCTCTATTTCCTTTTTTTTAAGGTTTGAGCTTCAAGTTGGATGGCACAAAGAAGCATCTTTAAACATTAGAACATCTTTGCTTCAGGAGCTGAAAGGAGTGGAACAAGCGGCCGTATGGTGGGAAGGAAGTTGAGATAATGTGAATACCTTCCTTGTAAAAACAGTCAAACCAGTGTCTCTGCGTGTCCGACCAGACTAAACTAGGATCAGCAGTCATTTTCCGGCTTGTTAGTGGTGACAGAGTTTGCCTGAACTGACCTTGATGCAGCACACTGCAGAGGGCCACCCACAGCATGTAGTATAGCAATCTTTAGTTGTCAGCGCAGCGGTGACGGCCGCCTCAGCATCTAACTGGATCTTCCTGGGCCTTACTGTTGTTTATTGCATTCACATACAGAGTTATTCTTGAGCTGATTTCTCAGGTTTTTCCTCTACTGATGGTGACAGTCTGCAGCTGACTTGTCTGATTCTGCAGCAGCAGCAGCAGCAGCAGCAGCAGCAGGAGGAGACTGGATTAGTCCTGCTTGTTGATAATGCACTGGCTGCAGATTCTAGACCTGTAAATGCAGTGTGTGGCATTGATTTTAGCTCGACTTGTCTTCGTTGTTACTCCTGTTCAAAAGAGCCGAGCTGCGGAGCGCCTGGCGACAGCGAGGCCAAAGTGAAGACGTGACCTAAAAAAAAGTCACGGAATAATCGGCAGCAACCGGCACTTTCTCCTCCGTCATCAATCTGAATGCACAAAGTCATACATAAGCACCCTCTCACATCAGCGCTACCCTTGCAAACAGTGTGCTGTGTCTCAATGCGGCCGGCCCTTCTATACAAAGCCCGCTCCCGAGCGATTCTTAGTGGTTTAAAACTTCCCTTTCCATCCCTGAAAAGAGCGAGAGAAATGAAAGAGAAAAAGCAAGCAAGTGTGCCAGTGGCCCGTCCTTTAATTTTCCCCCGAGGCCTTTTGTAAGGGAGTTGGTATGAAGTGAAAGCACAGTGTGCAGCTGTCCTCCTGGCCCACTGCTCGCTTTTTGTGAGACGCTTTCTTGTCAAGAATACTAATAGTGATACCAGTGCCGTGGAGTCCGCCCAGCTGGCGACGAAACAGACAACAATTATTCAGCCGTCAATGAAGGCCATTTAATTTGACACAAGTTAGAGAGCTGTGTTTGGGATGCGTGTCATATACAGACGCAGAGAGGTCGACTTAATCACTGCTTGTTATACTTACTGTGGCTCTGACCTCTGTGATATGTATTCGTTTTACTTCTTCCAGTAGATTCTGAACCATCCTGAGCACTCGTGTTCTGTGCGAATGTCTGTCTGGACGTCTGAAGTTGTGTATACGGGAGGCTGAGTGACGCATACTGCCATCTTATGTTGGTTTATTAAAACTTAATCTTGGCAGAAATTAATGAGGCTGGCACACACACACTCACTCACTCACACACACACACAGAACAGTGGTGTTGTGTTGGTAGAATTGGCTGCAGTCAAATAATCTGGGACTTCTTTGTCAAGAGTTTCTCTTTCTGCCCTCTGCAGTGGCAGACAGTTCTGCACTGAAGTACAATTTTGAGGTACTTCAAAATTATCGCCTACTTCTTCAAGACTATTTCAGTGGGAGCAATTGTACTTTTTACTCAGCTACATTTATTTCACATTTCACAAGTGACTTTTCAAACTGAGGTTTTAATTACCAAAAGTACGAACAGTTGAATAGTTATAAGTGGTTGTAATTTGCTCGACACTAACAAACTACAACACTGTAGTTGCACTTCTTAGGTTCTCTTTAGGTGAGGTTAGGTTTTGACAGAAAAATATCTCAATTTATCAGTGGCTGGCAGGCATGCTAATTGCTACCATTTGTACCTGCTGACTGGGCTGTAATACTTATTCTAGCACCACCTTTAAGGCTGCAATTGTATTATAAGTTAATCTGCTCCTAAAACCAAAGTTAACATCTTCATTTCACTTGTTCAAACAGTCCAAATCCAGAGATTTTCATTCATCATTCAGTAGTTTATTGATTGTATAGGTTGTTGCCGATAACTATCTACTAACTGATTAATAATCTGTTTATTTTGGAGTTGTAAAATGTCTCCATGAAGAATTATTTTGGGATTTTACCTGACTGTATACAGTATCTCTGCAAGTCAAGTCAGTCCGTCATGGAGTCAGATGATGTTTGAACTTTGTAACTCCGATTGTTTTCAAGATTTCCTACCAGTGAACTTAAAGGATGGATGAATAATGGCATCAAATATTTTTAAAAATGCATAATACTGTTAGTACCATAAATACTTGTGTGGTACTAAGCAAAATCCAAGTGCTGACGTGAAGGCCTGAGAAGACTGCACATCAGCATAAAGATCGTGCCACCTTTCTGAATTCAACAGGCACTTTTGACCCGATCAACCCTGAAAAGTAATTTGGAGCCGGTGCGCTGCTCTTTAATAATGAATGGACATTTGCAGCTTCATCATGGCTGCCTCGGGAGGTTGTGTGAGGTCACCGTGAGAGCCCTGCCATGCCTGCTGGGTTAATAACAGGGCCAGACTGGTGACGGAGGGCTGGCAGGATGCCGCTGGGCTGAGATGCCGTGTCATTAGCTCCCGGAGGTGATGAATGGCTTGTGGTCAGGAGCTTGTGCTCTCAGCTTCCTTTTGAAAACCAGAGAAGTCGCTCTTTATGTTTCAGGGTTGAGCTCTGAGATACGTCTCTGTGACTGTGTGTCAGTGTTTCACTCAGAGATTCTGCTCCAGAGTTACGGAGTCTATAAAACAGTGAACCTTTCTGCCAAATTTAGCAGGTTACATGGTTTTTCTCCCGATGCACAGCTCAGCCGCCACTCTTTTTAAGTACACTTAGCTTAATCTAATGCAGTCAACTGCAAAAGTCCTGGAATAAATTCAATGTTTATGAAGGTATTAATGTACGGTTTTATCTACGCTGACATTTTTATTGTAACTGTCATGTCGGGGGCTTTTTTTCTCTGGTGCTATTGCGTTTTATTGCACTATGCTGAGTGGACTTGTAGGATTTCGGATTTCGGCTCATTTACATGCCTTTTTTTCTGTTGATCAGTGAGCGCTGTCCCTTTCAAATGTATATCAGTGAGAGTAGGCTAAATTTAAAACACCTGTCAGTGTAATTGTAATGTTATTGTCTATCTTTACCCATTATGTATATTATGATCTTTATTTTTAGTTTCTACTGCTTTGGTCTGGACTGAAATATCTCAACAACTGTGGGATGGATTTTCAAGACATTTTGCGTCGACAGAGGATGAGTTTGATAACTATATATGGACGATGAAAAGATGCCTGTCCTCTAAAAGACTCATGCATGAGTTGTGTCTGTGAACATAATGAATTAACTGCTTGACTGAATTTGATAAAACGAAAGAAGTAGAACAAATAAAGAAATGAAATAAAAGTAATCTTAAAGATATTATTTAAAAAGGAACAGAAAGTAATCAACTTTCATTACCTTAATATTTTATATTTGGATTATGTCACTGACTACCTTTTTACTTTACTTGCCAACTGTATGGGAGAATATTTCCACATAAAAGCAGCAAATTACATAAAATACAATAAAAAAAAAATCATTACAGTGGGATCTTCACCCAGCTGCATATTAATACATGTCCAAAACAAAAAAAAAACAAAAAAAACACAGTGGATGCTGTAGTAAGGGTTTCACAAAGGTGTGAATGTTGTGACCTTTCACAGTACAGTAAATCGGTTTGGATGGATCAGTGGAGCAGATCTGCTGAAAGGCTGAACCGACACGGCTCATTGCTCTGCCTTTAAGGTTAAAAATGTGTGGAAAATTAGAAATAATCTGTATCATTAGTGTGTCCCTTTCTTTCAGTGATTTTACTTCAGGATCGCTTTAATAATCTTTGTCTGTGTCATGTTTGGTCTAACCTTTATTTTTACCGTGTTCTCCTCTCATTCACCACAGACATGTCCAAATACTTCTCGTCGCAGTCTGCCGCCTCACTCTGGCCTTCCCCACACAAACTACATCTGCATTCGGTACGTCAGCGTTTCACCATCATCTCTCACTTTTAGTACTCATCCACCTGCATTTGTAAGAAAATGATACAAAGGCACTTTTTAAAGTGACACCGTGAATCACTGTTGTCAGCAAATGTACAGAGCTGCTCTACTCTTCACGCTCTGCATCCTTTTATTTTCCTTCTCAGGTGATGTTATGCAGCTCCAGGTGAACATCCCCCACTCAGGTCCAGTTTCCGCCCCACTGGGCAGCTCCATCTCCATCCCCTGCTTGGTATCGCTGTCCTCCGCACCCACCTCCTCCTCCTCCGCCCCTGTTGCACCTCGGGTCAAGTGGACGGTGGTGTCCGGCGGGGTGGAAACGCAGATCTTGGTGGCGCGGGGTCAAAGGGTGAAGGTAAATGAGGCGTACCGAGACCGCGCCGCCTGGCTCAACTACACCTCCTCCCCCGATGATCTGTCGCTTTGGCTGGGAGATCTACGCTCCAGTGACTCAGGTCACTATCGCTGCGAGGTGCAGCAGGGCCTGGAGGACGCCAGCGACCTCGTAGAGCTCAAGGTCAAAGGTAACGAAAATCACAACACATCCTCACATCAAATGAACTAAATAGGTAGATTGCTAGTGACGCCCAAAACGTCATACATCACCAAATCGGCACGACCCTTGCAGCTTACTAATGATAGACTTGTCTGACCTTTGTCATACAGTCGCTGTTCCAAATAATGCCACCCTAACCTTCAACAACTGATCCAGAGCACACAAAACATAGCTTTTTACAATACCGTTGTTCCTGGTGTGTTTTTGTGTATGATCTAAAATGTAACATGAGCTTATGTGTGTGTGTTTAGGGGTTGTATTCCACTATAGAGATGCTCTGGGCCGCTATGCGTTCTCCTTCCCTCAGGCCCAGAGGGCTTGCGAGGCCATCGGGGCACAAATTGCCACTCCTGACCAGCTGCTGGCAGCTTATTACGACGGCTACGAGCAGTGTGATGCAGGCTGGCTGGCAGATCAGTCTGTCAGGTATCTCATCACCCAACATCACACTGAAGCTGAATGGAGCCCACATTCAGATGTGTTTTCCAACCTCTTATTCGCATTCAGCCTAAAGTGTGTTTTGTATCTGTTGAAAGGACAGGATCACCTCTGGGATTTAATATGAAGTTTACGAAGTTCACTTTGAGAAATGCTGACTGTTTCCGTTCTTGCAGGTATCCAATCCAAGTGCCCCGCGAAGGTTGCTATGGAGACATGGATGGCCAACCAGGAGTGAGAAATTATGGGACAATGGATCCAGAGGATCTCTTTGATGTTTACTGTTATGTGGAGGAAACTGAAGGTATGATTAATTAAACTAGTTGGAAAAAATGAACTTTGGTGCCCTCTTGTGGACAATCTACTAATAACTACTAGTAATTGCTTAGGCTATATCTACATATAATCATTTAATATTAAGTAATGAATGTTTATGAGCATATTTTATATTTCTAGGGGAGGTGTTTCACGACTCCGTCCCACAGCTGCTGTCGTTCGATGAAGCGCAGTCATACTGCAGAGCTACCGGAGCAGAGCTGGCTACAACTGCTCAGCTGTACTTGGCATGGAGTGAAGGTATGGACCGCTGCAGCCCCGGCTGGCTGTCTGACGGCAGTGTCCGCTACCCCATCATAACCCCTAGAGATCGCTGTGGAGGGCCGCAGCCAGGCGTCAAAACACTCTACCGCTTCAGCAACCAAACCGGCTTCCCAGAGCCCTCCAGCCTTCATGACGTTTATTGTTTCAAAGGTGAGAAGTTTGTGTCTCAAAAAGTTCTTGTTTATGAAATGAGATTTAAATCAATCATGCAAACTTTTTAGTACCATTAATTTGCACAAGATTTTAACCAGGATATAGACAGCCATTGTTCCCTATTAAGGAAGTGTTTTCAGCAGATGTTACAAATAATAGGTATGAATAAAAGAAAGCTTAAGAAATTTGCATTTACATTTATTAAATCAAATGTTTTTGTCACTTTTCTATCCACTTTTCTATGCTCTACAGATAATAGAGACACTCATACTGACTCTCCTATGGACTATATGGCCACGGAGCCTGAGCACATCAAACAAGATGTTGTTATTCTTGTGGAAACAGATCATGAGCTGCACCTGAACCAACATGCAGAACAGGTGGAGCTCAAAGCTCAAAGGGTAGTCGAATCTTTCCCCCTTTTCTCCAGCCCTTCCACTGAGGAGAGCCCCACAGACACAGCTGAGTTTTCCCTAAACACCACACCTCCGTTGGACTTTCTCCAAGCACATAATGAAACTTCATCTCCTACAGAAATGAGCTCCCAGAATCCTACAGCACCGATGAACGGCAATATTAGTGCCACAGAGATGTACAATTCCCCACAAAACACATCGTTACTGCTCAGTGTTTACAATCAGACAGATTCCCACCACAATCTAAACTTCACCTTTTCAGAGTCTGAGCCTGAAAGCACCACAGAGTTTCCCGAATCCACTAATGAGCCTCAAACACATAACCAGACAGTTACAGACACAAATTCTGAGGAGAATACATCCGAGCGACCAAAGGATTCTCAAGAAATACAACAGATCAACTTGAGCTTTAACAGATCACGGGCCAATTACACCGAGTCCGACAGCAATCGCACTCAAGAGGAGAGTTTCTGGGAGGTGACCCACGACCCCATGGTTCAGGTGAAGCTGGAGGAGGCAGTAGTAGAAGATCCTGTGCAGATGTCTCTGTCAACACAAGCCTCGAAAGAAGAAGAAGAACTTGTTACACAACCAGCACAAACTACAAAATCTTCCCTCAAGGAGCTGACCTCAGTGTGGGCTCCTCTGGACGGGTCTGGAGATATTTCTCAAGGTATGTCAAGCATATATTTTTTTGTCAAAAACTTAAAAAGAAACCCTAAATATGAATATTTTGAATGAGTTATTAGATATTTTGGAGAAAAAAAAGTTTCTTGCTAAGAGGTCCATGAGAAGATTGATACCACTTCCAGGTTTGGGTGGTAAATATGAAGCTACAATCAGCAGATGGTTCACAAAGCAGCATGTTTTATCATCATTATGAGTTGGTGTGTTTAAGGGGGAAGGTACAGTTGGCAATCTGCCACTTGTGTAGTTTATGGCCCATACTTTGGCCATAAACTACACAAGTGGTCAAGAGAGAGGTATCAATCTTCTCATCTAATGCTCAGCAAATAATATACACTTTAAATAGATGCATTCACAGCACTAAAAAATATTTATGCTCTTTCTTAGAGAGTAACCTTGACACTGAAGCAGTCAGCTTCATCTCCACGTCAGAGTCTTCTACTTCCCGGTCCACTACTCATCCGTCACCTTCTGCTTCTGCTAGCGGTGCTCCTGCTAAGTCTCAGACTGAGGTCCCCGGTCTGATGCTCACCTCAGTGTCACACCATTCAGGCAAAACTGGCTTGGATATCTTCTCAACAGCACCACAGCTGTGGGAATCACCCATTTCTAGACAGGAGGGAAGTACAAGCTTGGAGTTTGAAGACACAGTCACTATGGAAAATGAAGAAAAACAGATGCATCCAACAAGATCTGGACCCAGTGTTGTTTCTGGAAGAAGTTCAACTACTACTGAGTCTCTCACTGAGTTGCCGTTTGATCCCTTCATACCACGGTACCAAACATCAGGTTACAGGGTGTATTTGGAGTCAGCGACTGCTGGGTATGAAGAGGCAAGTGGACAAGAACCTGGGACAGTTACTGCAAGCCCGGAAGAAGACGTTAAAGTTACCCCAACCGTTGAAGGTGGTGTTAATATTAGCAAAATCACTGAAGAGGAAAATAAAGTCACTCAAACTCTTGAAGAGGAAGCTACAGTAACCCCAACGCTTGAAGACAAAACAAAAGTTTACCCAACTCTTGAAGAGGAACTTTCCTTATCACTGGAAGAAGGAACAAATGCTACCCCAACCCTTGAAGAAGAAGCTAACATTGCAGCGTCCTATGAGGAAGAAGCTAAGACTACTGCATCCCATGAAGAAGAAGCGAACATCCCAACAACCCTATCCCTTGATAAAGAATCTAGCATTGCCCCAACCCTTGCCCATGAAGAAGAAGCTAACGTTACTGCATCCCGTGAAGAAGAAGCTAACGCCCCAACAACCCTATCCCTTGATAAAGAATCTAGCATTGCCCCAACCCTTGCCCATGAAGAAGAAGCTAACGTTACTGCATCCCGTGAAGAAGAAGCTAACGCCCCAACAACCCTATCCCTTGATAAAGAATCTAGCGTTGCCCCAACCCTTGCCCATGAAGAAGAAGCTAACATTACTGCATCCCGTGAAGAAGAAGCTAATGTTACTGCATCCCGTGAAGAAGAAGCTAATGTTACTGCATCCCGTGAAGAAGAAGCCAACATTGCCCCAACATTTGAAGAAGTTCATGTTGCCCCAACCCTTGCCATTGAAGAAGAAGATAATGTTAGCCCAATTCATGACCTTGAAGAAGAGGGTAGTGTCGCCCCGACCATTGAAGAGGAAGCTAGCACTACCCCAACTGTTGAAGAAGAAGCTAGCACTACCCCAACTGTTGAAGAAGAAGCTAGCATTACCCCAACCGGTGAAGAGGAAGCAAGCGTTACCCTCGAGGAGGATTTTACTGTCTTTCCTCTCGATATAGAAACATCTAACTGGGCTCTGCTGTCCACCACCACCAGACCCCAAGAGTCTCTGAACGATCTAGAGTACAACAGAAAAACCTCCACAGCAGCTCCAGATTCCTCCTCGGGCACAAAACCTACTGCTGCTGCCACAAAGACGACAACCACGACCGCCAGGACCACCACGCACTGGTCCAGACGCACCTGGAGCCCACCGACCACCTCAGCACCGAAGGTTCTCCACAAGACAGCTGAGCCCCGGCAGGTGACGGCATTCATCCCTCCAGTGGATCAAGGTCTGGTGGATGTTGAGTTTAGTCTCACCCAGCCTCCCACCCTGCTTATCTTGCCCAATGAGCGGGCAGCTGTAGGCGGTACAGGGAAAGTTTCAGGTAATGTTAAAGCCACTCTCATCAGCCTAACCGTCCTCCTCTTGCTACTCGACGCAATGATGCACTAAAATCCCTGGTCTGTCCTCTGCCCCAACCCTACCTTTGCTCCATTTTCTGTAAAACACCTCCCACCTCCTTTTTCAACGACTTCCCACGTTTGTTTCACTTTTTGTCTCAGAAAGCCCCACTACTCACCCTTCTGACTCTTCGCGCTTCACCTTAAAACACTCCTCACTTCTCCCCTCGTGACCCCACCTCCCCTCCGAGATACTCACAGTGGGACAGCTCCCATTTGACATTTGTCAGCAGTCCACTCTTGTTGTGCATGATGTATTCCTCCTCATCCAAAGATTGACTTCTGTGAAGTACTGTAATATACCCAGTGTGTTTACGAGTGAGTGATTCAGTGCTTCCTCTACGATGAGTGGTGGCAATAGCGTCGGTTAAACTTTTCTCGGTATCTTGATCGGCGGATTTTATTTGCACCAAACAAGTGCAAATCATTCTCTTCACCATCACTTTTCCTCCGTCTTCGCTAACAGTATCTTTTGCAGTAATCTGGAAAGAGACTTGATCTTTACCTGGAATGTAAAACGCAAATTATGTTTAATACGACAGCACTGATCAGAGCAGCAGCAATAATGTTTCATATTTAATCCATAACTTTCAGGTCAGCAAAACTGTCCTCTTTATCTCAGTCACTTTTATTGCTATTGTAGATGACCTAGCACCAGAAGCACAGAGTGTTATTATGTTTATAAGCACAAATGTTTGTTGTGAGTGGTAGTATTTAGCAATACGTTTTTAAAGATCCTTAACTGGTCATCCTTTAATGTTTCATACTTAAGTCATGTTCAGTTGTTTAATCATGATCTTCCGAGTTGTGTACAGTGTTGTGTTTTTAGGTGTAAGAATGATAAAATCACTAATATATGTTTGTTTCTTGTCTCACTGTCGGTTGATGCATCTGTTGTTTGTTTTCCTATCATGTCCCCTCAGCAGTTACTCCCCACTGCTAGAAATGGGAGCTGTAGTGAGAGGTCCATTCTATGGAAGCCAATTTCTGCCCCCCAAAAAAGCAGGCCTTTACACACCTTGGATGTGACAAATAAACAACACATATATGCAAAATCTTTGCCTGCGAATATGTCACATCAAAACGATTCGCACTGGCGACCCTGAATATGACCCTGAGTATGTTATAACATCAAAGTTACAAACTAACCAAAGGATCGAGGCAGCGTTAGACCAGCAACTCCCATGTTCTGTGAAGTAAAATTACTGTTTTTGTCAATGGAGTCTGGTGGATTTGAAGTGAACACAGATGGTTAAAAACAGTTTCAGTTCCAAGATGGTAACTTCAATATTTACAGCAGTCAGTCAGTGCAGGGAGCAATTAAGGTTTCTCATCTCAAGTCACCTTGGTCACATTGTCTTTAATAATCTTAATCTTTAGTCATATAACGCAGTGTGATGACAGATACAAACAATCAAGCAAATGCCCTTGTTACGAAAAACAATTTGTCGTTTTTTTACTGTTTTTTTTTTTTCATTTTGTTTGCTTATAATGTAAAAGTGCTGATGACAGAAACAACAGTTTAGAAAAATGTTGACATCCAAATTAATCGCCTAGGTGTTTAAAGGTCTTTAGGCTAAAAAAATATGACTCCTTGTGTAATAGTTTTTACTGATTATGCTATCTTTTTGATTCTATTTAGTGAAAATGTTTTCCTCGCAGAAATTGGCTTCCATAGAATAGTCATATATGTGAATATCGCCGCCAAAGAAAAACAAACCAGAGGAATTGCCTTTCCACACAGTGGGCATCAGCAAGTTGTGAATATAAAAACTTCAACTTGAATTGAACAGACTAAAGTGATGCACAACGCAGAACACAACCCAGTGGCCTGAATGAATGTTGGCAATGTACATTTTTGCAAACTGCGAGATATGTTGAATTTAACATAACATGTGTTGCAACTTAATGTTTCTTTAGGATACATTTTAATCTTATCTTTTGACAACAATTTGCTTATGATCGGGCTTGGCCAGGGTTCAGAAAAGGTTTTTTTTGGGGCTTAAAATACCTCTTTTGGTCGCCACAGACACTGCTCAAGATATCCAGACTTCCTGTCTAAAATATCCAGCTTTATTTGCCACAAACAGGACTGACATGTAAAAATGTGACCATCTCTGTGGTTTACAGAAACATTAACTGCCAACGTTTTATCCTGGTGACTGGGCTGCAAAATAGACTTGTTTTTACTCACTACTCCTCGACAGCCATCATTATGGTGGTAATTGAAACTCCCTGTCCGACAGCTTCACTCACCACATTTGCATAGGCAATTTTACGACAGAGTAGCTTGTAACAGTAGAGGCAATACTTTTAAAGAGGTTTTATTATGAGAACTATTGGAAAAGCAACCTCCCACCTCTGAGACAAAACCTTTTATAGATGCCTGAACGCTGTCCTCAGTAAATGAATACTGCACTGATTAGAGCGTTCAGATTATTTTGCTATTTCTGATGTTAAATCTCACCTTCATTTTGCTGATCCTAACCTGGAAAAAGGCAGAGCAAGACAAAGAGAAAGAAAGTTGACGAAGCCATCGTTCATTACTAAGCTCACATTATCGCCTACAGGCAATTTATGATGTTGTGCTGTTTGAAAACTATGCGAACATAAGAAATCATGCTGACTTTTTGCGGAAAAATCTAAAAATGTATTTCCCTTGTTGCAAATTTTAAAAATTGCCAACATGGGTCACAGCATACATGTATGGTTTAATCCTTTTACGCTTCACCACTGAATGATGTTTTTACTTTCAGCACATATGATTCTCATTTGACTCGTGTAAAGCCGTTATTACCTTCCATACACACACTCTGACAAAAGACAGAGGTATGAGAGAGTGCAGCATAATGACAGACGCTGCAGACTTCTTGTTTATGGGTGTCAAAGGAACCGAATAAACCGAATCCACTTGTAAAATGTTTAATTTCAGTTCGGCGCACATGCCTCCATTTTGCCTTCTTTGACAAATTTAGAAAAATTAGACCTGAACTACAACCACTCTTTTTCTTCAGGACTTTAAACAGCAAGGCTAACTTTCCGCGGGTACACATGGCCTGAAGTAAAGACGTGTTTCTCTTGTACAGTGTAATCAGCCATACGAGTGTCTGACAACATAAAATCACAGCATCAACAGCCAGTTTTACAAAAGTAAAACATGTGATGGGAATTTACACTAACAATCAACTGATTTCTCAAACATTTCTCCTAAAGTAACTCCTTTAAAAAGTATTAACGCCTTGAAAAAAATCTTCTATATGCACTTTAGTTTCTTTAGGTCAACAAAAAAAAAGGGGGAGATTTAAGTGTTTGATGAGTGTTGTTGAGTTTCTCCAAGAATAATGTTTTGGCACATTAAACCCAACAGACATCATATGACGTACTGTAATGTATTGGGCTGATTGTAGCTCCAAATGTCTGCAAATCAAAAGGACACTGTTTGAATAGAGAATAGAATGTGGTTACAAAGGAAATTGTGACTGTGTTTAGTTGAACTTTCCCTTTAAAGGGTAAATTAACCAAAAAATGAAAATTCAGTTATTGTCTTCTTACTTTCTTGTTGATTGAACGTCAGGTGAAGTTTCGTCGTCCACAAAACATTCCTGGAGCTTCCTGGATGTTCCTGAACAACTGAAGTCGATGGGGACCTGTTTTACAAAATGTTTTGTGGACGATGAAACTTCCCCTGACTTCACCTATTTCTTTCAGTCTTTTGAAAACAGCACAACAAAGTCACTCAGTGTGATTGCAACCGACACAGTTATCATTATTGATAAGAGTGTCACAAGACGAAGATGGAAAGAAAGAAAGTCCGGAGAAAACTCCAAGGAAGACAGAAGAAGGCGTCAAGATTTTGACCTCATGTGACACTCTGAAGTTTGTCCTCTGCTGCCATCTGTAGGCTCACATGGATCCTGATACCTCAACATGTCCTTTTAATCTAAAGATGTGTCCTGTAATATGTCACCATTGCTAGTTTGTCTGCACGTATTTATCTACCTTTGTAAATGTGTAAAATGTACTGGCTGCATTTAGTTCATCGTCAATCTTCAATCTATATCCACTTTTTTTTACCTGGTATTTATAGTTCATATATTTCACTAGCAGTTTCTCATGCAGTTTCAGCAGCAGTGAAATCGTAACTGGCACTGTTTTATTTCAGATGCCTGTGTGGGAGAACCATGTCTCAACGGAGGCACGTGCACCGACCGAGACGGTGAGATCAAATGTCTCTGTTTGCCAACATACGGGGGAGACTTCTGTCAGACCGGTGAGCACTTTTGCTTCTGTAATTTGTGTCAAACAAGTTGGAGAAGTAAATTATAACAGTTTGTGCAGCATAAAACCTGTTGGGACATCCGAAAAGACTCTTTTGTTGTGCCGTCTCCTCCCTCTGTGATGTTTCCAGATGTGGAGCGATGCGAGCCAGGCTGGGATAAGTTCCAGGGTTTCTGCTACCGACACTTCGGCCAGCGCCTGAGCTGGGAGGTGGCGGAGCAGCACTGTCGCATGCTGGGAGCTCACCTGGTGTCCATCATGACCCCTGAGGAGCAGAGTTACATCAACAGTAGGTTCAGACCGCCATTGGTTTACCCTCTATGAGCGATTTACGTGTCCAGTGGAGTAAATATCATACCTTATTGTGTCCAACCAGACAACTACAAAGAATACCAGTGGACCGGTTTGAATGATAAGACCATCGAGGATGATTTCCGCTGGTCTGATGGAAACCCGCTGGTGAGAATTATGAGAAATCAGGAGGTGTTTGAAGGTTTTCAGATGTTCAAAACGCTGTTTGGACAACGACCAGCAGTGTTAATGATTTCATTTCAATAATAACATTGTGTTATTAAATATTTAGATTTTACATAAGGTATTCCCCTGAATATACACCTCCAGATCATCTCAGTCGTTGTTAAGAGTACCATAGTCAGTCTGTCAAAAACACTGTCTGATTTCCTCTGAGGCTGCGGAGGAGCTTTCATCGGCACTTTTTCAGAGTTTTTTTTTTTATAACTCCTGTTTAAGGAAAAAGTCAAACATTTTGGGAAATACACTTGCTTAGAGTTAGATTGGAAGATCAATACCACTCTAATATAATTTAAGTTAAATCTGGGGCCACTGCCAGCAGCTGGTTAGCTCAGCAGAGAGACTGGAACAAAGAAGAACAGCTATCTTGACTCTGTCTAAAGGTAGCTGTGTTTTTTTTTATATATATACTTTCCAAACTGAAAACTCAAACAAGATTTAATGTGTTAACCTGTCAGCTTCAGAGTTGCAGGTAGATGGATTCTGTCCCCAGGCTAGCTGTTTCCCCCTGTTTCCAGTCTTTATGCTAAGCTAAGCTAACCATCTGCCTGAAGTAACAAATACGAGCTGCATCCTAAGCAAGAACATTTCTCAAAATGTCTTTTTCTTATCTAGTACTAAAATCACACTTTTAGCAGATTATTATATCCTTAAATGCAAACTGTCATGCTGTTTCAGCTGTATGAGAACTGGTACAGAGGGCAGCCAGACAGCTATTTTCTCTCCGGTGAAGACTGTGTGGTGATGGTGTGGCACGACGATGGACGCTGGAGCGACGTACCCTGCAACTACCACCTCGCGTACACCTGCAAGAAGGGCACCTGTGAGTAAACAACAGTCAGACACTTCGAGCTCCTCATTCGTGTTTTCAGCTCCCTCGTGTGGCTGTTTTCGTGAGGATCTAACTCTTCTTGACTCTTCCATCAGCCTCGTGTGGGCCGCCGCCAAAGGTCCGAAACGCCTCCATGTTTGGAAAGGTTCGGCAGAGATATGAGACCGGTGCGGTCGTGCGTTATCACTGCGCTCAGGGTTTCCAGCAGAGACTGAATCCTCTGATCAGGTGTCTGTCTGGAGGAAGGTGGGAGAGACCCCAGATCCTCTGCATCCCTGGTAAGAAAAAGACATAATCAAAACCATTTATTTATCTTAAAATAGATGAAATACTTATACATTTTGAATGTCCTTTCAGAGGCGGGAGGTCCGACCCAACACCCTGAAGTGACGTCGCTGACAAACACCAACTTTGCCGCCATCGAAGACGAGTTTGAAGCCACTAAAGAGACGCCGCAGTACTGGGACATCCGGTTTTAGTCAGCCACGCTTTCCTCAACTTCCTCTCTTAGATTCTGAAGATGACAAGAATCGAATGCTTTTACCAATGAACGTCGAACAGGACACAGCGAAACCACAGATGCATTAAGACACAAAGTTTTCCTCTCAGCCAAGAAGCCTGAGTGCACAACCGTTCCTACTTTTTGATGCCCTTTAGAATATTTTCCACCGTAGACTTTAAGATTTTAATGCAACGAAAGGAAGAGCGATGAAGAGGATGAATTGATTAGCTGATGAGTCCTTTTCACTCGAAAGAAAGCTCCAAATCCCAGCCCTCGGTCCACCTTGGTAGAAAAGATGTAATAAGAACCATTCCCTTTGTGGTTCTTTCTATAAAATGGTGCTAATATCTCCAAGACCTTTGTATCCAACGGAGGTTTTTGTTTTCAGTGCGATGTAGGAACAGAGAGCCTACTTTTCAAACTCCAAAGCACAAAGTTCAAACTCGACAGTCAATAAATACTGTACATACATTAGTTTCCACACCTGTGATTGCTTCCCACATTTTTTTCCCTGAGAGAAACCTTTTTATTTCCAGCCGACACAGTTTTGTTCGTCAGCTTTATGTTGTAATAAAGTTTTGTAGAACAGAACAAAGAATAAATTCTTCTCCCTTTTTACCCGTAGCACTGTGCGTGCCATTTATTTCATGTGTAATTAGACACAGACTGACTCACAGACTGACATTTTTTAACAGTTTGGTCGATGTGTTACCGGGAAAAGTCGTGACATCGCTTTTATGGATTGTGTGAGATGTATGACGGATGTAGTCGGCATGTTCTTCTTGAAAATGTAAAGGGTGAAACAAAATACCAATGTCTACCTAATGTTGCCTGAAGTGAGAAAAAGGAGGATTTTGATGAATCCCTTGAAAAGGAGAGTGTGATGACACAAAAATGTAGTAAAATCAATTGGATAGATAAACTAGGCTGTGGCCTGTCCTCGTGCAGGAACCCCTGGGTGGCTTAATTTATCTATTTATTTATTTATTCTTGCTGTTTCTTTCTTTCTTTTTTTTCAAAGGATTTTCCCCTATCACATTGAAAAACAAAAAGAAAAGTGAATAAAACAGTCTACCTGCAACTTTGTTCTTCTTAACAGTGAAAAACACTGCGTAGTGCACCTTTAATTCTCACTATGATATGTCACAAAGGACTACAAGAGAAAGTGGAAGTTTCATTTCATTTCATAAACAAATCTCAAACTACATGATCAGCGCGCAGGCTGCAAGGGCAACTAAAATGCAAAATTAAAGGTCAGGTGACCCACGTGACTGCGCACAGGTGCGTCTACACCTATCAGAGGCAGCAGGACCGTTGCGTCACGGTTTCGTCACTCCTACTGGAAAACTTGAGGAAAGCTTGATGGAGAACAAGAGCAAAACAGGATGTAGGTAAGATGATTACTCGTTTTGTAAGCGTGTGTTTGCAGCTGGTAAAGTTATCAAAGGTATCTGTGAAATGTTCGGTGGTGAGGAAGAGGAGCAGGTGTGCAGAACATGAGCTACCTGCTGCAGGTGACTCAAGCTAGCTTCTTGCTAACCTTGCCGCCCTCTCACCTCAAATCACTCAGGCTATTTTATCCCACAAACAAGCTGCTCGGTCTTCAACAGAGGCCTGGTTGTCGCTGAACCTAACTGACACGTTGTTTCTGCATGTTCTGTGTTAACAGCAGCCACAGTCGTTCCTCATCCCGCCACCAGGTGGCGTCATTGGGCCATGTTCGGTTTGGGACTGTGGGGAAATGGCAAAATGTCAGGAAACAGTGAAGTGTTTGTTATGACAGCTGAGCCCAGACTAAATATTTGGATCACAGTCACACTAACAGAAGACAGGCTGAAACAAACAAAGCTGCCGTAATCTAAATGTTTGTGCCAGTGCTTCAGCCTGAACTCTTAATCATAATTTTCCTCATAAATTAAGTCACAATATGATAATAGTGACAAACATTCTGCACATCCTGTCTGAATTATCTCCTCTGTTAGAGGCAGCAGCCTCCACTTTCTTATCTACAGACTACACTGTGTAATAAATCAGACTGAATGTGTACCTGTTGTCTGTGCTGTCATCTCGTCATCAACCATTTTCCATTCCTTCAATTCACACCTAAAAAATACATAAAGAATGGGTAGAAATTCAGCTAAACAGTGGTGGTAATAACACTGTCATGAAAGTTCAACTCAACAGGTGACAAAATGTGCATTTAACGCGTGTCTCGCACCGTGCGCAGCTAAATTTGTTTCGAAGATAAGTTTGTGTTCTTAAACTAACCACTTTGATTATTTAATTTTAGTTAATCAAAGAGTCAGCCATAGTTTTTATGATTGATTTGATACTTTTTGCAAGAGCTTATGTATTTACAAAAAAAGCCCAACATTCAGTGGTTTTTCCTGTTATGGGTTTAGGGTTAGAATATTTTGTGGGGGGTTTTTGCGTGTAGACAGACAAAACTACTGATTAAAGACATGAAGACAAGACAATTGAGACAGTATGCTGGATCTTTCAGAGGTAGATATACCATAATGTAGAAATACTATGTTGCAAGTAAAATTAGTAAAACTATTGGTATCAGAAAACACTTAATAGAAATAGAAGAAGAAGAATTATTATTTTGTTAGGGATACTAATTATTACAGTCCAACTGATATTTGATTATTGGGGCTGATGTTTTCACCATTATTAGGAAGTAAAACATTACAATATCTTATCTGTGATAGGACAATATCAACCAATGATATGCCAAACTATGTATCGGTCGGGCTGTAATAATCATCGCTGCATTACTGTGTATGCCAATTTAATGTGTTGGTCAGTGTTAATGACTTTATATGTGAATATCCCCCTCTGGGCTCAATCAATCTTATCTTAACCTTTAATAATAGATTGTAATTTATTTTCAGATATTACACAGATAACACTTTATTAACCAGTAACTGAACTTATTAAGATAATGTGTTCTGAATTGGCAGAAAATGGAACTGCTCAAGTCAAGTAGCTCATAATTGTGTTTAATTATGGTATTATTTGTAATAAAAATATATAAATATAAATATAAATATAAATATATACACACACACACACACACACACACACACACATCCCACCACTGGCTCAGTTTGATGTTTTTATCACTCAAAGTTTAGGATCATCATCGGAGGCCAAAAAAACCTTCCTTCTTTATGCAGAATGTACAACCATGTATGAGAGAAGTTCTATATGGAGGTAAAAGAGAAGGGCTTTCCCTTCCCATCATCGTGCTTTTGAGCAAGGCATTTACCCAGAAACAGATCCACATTAGTGCTGCTCAGTGGCCAAACATACAGGACTGCAGCAGCTCCAGGCAGCTCCCCCGGTGTGCAGCACATGTGTGCCACCTTTTCTTCCTTCTGCTCCAGCTCAATTAAAAAAACACAGATCCACATTATCAGACCTGATCAGAGGGCAGAGTTGAATTCATAGATGGGCGGATGTTCAGAGAGGTGTCTCGGGCATTCTCAGGCCTTCAATGGCGTCACGCAGCTCGGCCTGAATGCGGAGGGGTGGCTGTCCGTCCCCTCCATCACAGAGCCGATAACACGGCTCAATATGGGAGTGCATTGTGGCCTGTGACCCCGAGGTCGTGGGGTCAGAGCAGAGTGAACAGAGGCCAGTCGTTAAGGACTCCTCACGGAGTTCCTCTTTCTTCCGGAGGACGCGTGGCTCGCTAATTGAGGGCCCACCTCCCGAAACCCCAAGTGCGAGGTCCTTGACACCAGAAAGTGACCGCTGGTGAGAAGTGCAGGGGGAGGAGGGAGGTGTAGGGAGTGAAAAGGAGTGAAATACAATTATTTTTGAATGCATTTCTGGAGCCGCTAAATGGATTCTGGCATTTAGGATTATTTTAATGGATACTCTTTTAGATTTGTTGATTATGTTTTAGTTTCTAAAATGTCAAATAATCATGCTCTTGAGTCTAGGAGAGGAGCTATTTATCATTTTTATGATCAGCTACTCTTTGGATTATTCTTCTAGCCTGGATTGCACCAACAAGGATTAACATTTGAAGATGATTCAATCATGGTTTAAGTTATAATTCTGTTGCACCAAACTTTAAAACTAGCTTAGAATTAAGAAATGTAACTTTAAACTGCTCTTTAATCTCAGTTTAGTTTATTTTCTCTTTGCCTATATTAGATTTAATCGTGTTGCACGAATATCAGAAAATAGTCAAAACTCCTGGGCTTTTCGGTCTAAAACCCAGTTAGAAAATATTAGAAATTGCATTTAAAAAAAAAAAAAAAAATCTGGGCTCTTTTCTTATTTAAGAAATTTTAACCAAGACACTGTCATTTCAGCTTGACATGATTTAAATGATACTTTCTTAAAATTTGCCATTCATTCTCTATGCATCGACGAATCAATTGATTGATTTTGATTCATTAATTTTTAAGAAACAAATGATTTATTCCACATTTGCAGCCCACATAAGGTTATCTCTTTGTTCCAAAGAGACTAGTAAATGTGTCAGAAATAATGTTTTCCCACCAGAATCGAGGCACTGAAATTCTCTTGAGTCGACTCAATCGGATCTTCAGAGGAAAGGGAAAAAGATTTTTCAACGAGCATATCAGTAATAATTGGAGTGCACAACTTCACAAAATCTGTTTTAGTCCGTTTGTTGAAAAGACTGAAGACTGAGGAGAAGTTGAAAAGGCGTGCCAAGTTGGCTGGGAACCTCCTCAGCGAGCTTTACCCACAACCCTTCACCCCTCCATCACCACTCACTGGGATACAAACAGCCTTTGTGGCTTCTCTCTCTCTTCACTTCCAATTTGGACAAATGCAGTTTTTTGTGTGTGTGTGTTTGTCATCTGAGCAGTAGCATTTTCTTCCTCTGTGGTTTTACCAGGACAATATGCAGGCATTTACTCAAGGAAGGAGTGTGTGTGTGTGTGTGTGTGTGTGTGTGTGTGTATATGTGTGTGTGTGTGTAGCCCAGCTTTATGAATACAAGCAGAAGTCATTCCTCTTATAAAAGCCAGCGGATACAAAAAGCGCCCTCCCCTTGCAAAGCTCTGTACTTAAAAATGACATTTTCACATTTTCAAAGATGTACCAGTCTATATATTGTAAAGTGATTATCTATGACTGATGCTGCCTATTATGATATTCTTTTAGTTTTAAGAAGTTTATGTAAAGAACTTCACTGTAAAACCTTTGGTTAAAAAAATTCCAAATCTACGTGTACACATGATATTTCCTTTCAAAACTTCTACTCTTTAACTGCAGGTCTTTAGCTGCAATTATGAGAGATGAAGCTGCTAACAAGGCAAGACGACTAAACTTAATACTTTATCATTTCTGGTATCTGAGTTTTAATAAGACATATATTTCTATATATCTGTTTTTAAAGTATGAAGTATGATTTTTTTTTGTATCTGTTCTTTTCTTAAAAAAAAAACAAAAAAACTTCTTTTTCCTCCTCATAATTTCTTCTACA
The DNA here is from genome assembly GCF_904848185.1 of Acanthopagrus latus. Classification (NCBI taxonomy): domain Eukaryota; kingdom Metazoa; phylum Chordata; class Actinopteri; order Spariformes; family Sparidae; genus Acanthopagrus; species Acanthopagrus latus. Next base: position 9,611,793 of record NC_051041.1, on the reverse strand, counting down.
GTATCTTATCGGACACATTCTTTAAAAACTTGATTTATGATTTATTTATTTATCAGTTTATTTGACAGGGACGGTACATGTAGTCATCGTTTCATCTAATTAAAATGCAACCGATGGACCTCTGTTCATGGCTAATTTGCAGTCCTTCGCCCTGGTTCGGTTCTTGAGAAATAAAACACTTGATACAGCACTTTAAAACGGACATACAAACCAACAATAAAACAGACATCAACAAGCAGCATCTACAGACAGTCAGTATAACATTTATTAAGACCAACAGTTAACAGACAAACAGGGAAAAAATGGGTCAAATATGTTTTCTGTGTAAGATGTGGAACAAACAAATATTTAATGTAAACAAATAGATAAATTGATTCAAATGAAATAAAACTGTATTTTTAAAGAACTGTGGTGACGCTCTGAGCTAAATTAGACATCGACAGTAATGCCATGAATCGGTGGCAGGCTAATAATAACTGGTGGATTGGTTAGGCAATACCTATATACATTATTTTGTAAAAAGGGTCAACAGTAAGTCAATTTATGCTTCATTATTACTTTTTAATCATGTGTCAGACATGTGGATTCATCAGCAGCTTTTCTCCATTTCTGTTTTCTTGTTATTATTCGTTAGAAATAAAAATAAATGATTTTATCTGTGAAAAAGTTGACAAGACAAACACAACAAAAAACATAGACAAAAATAAAGATTTAGACATCAACAAGCCATCAGAAAATAGCTATAACACCAAGCATTTACAATGGTCAACAGGGATTTTTGATGATAAGACAAGAGTCCAGGGATTATATAGATAAAGTAACATGTTTGTGGTTTAAGTGTGCGTATGTTTAGATATTTATATGAGAGGCAGTGACGTGCATCTGTGTTAAGTGATCCCTCGGTGTGTTCGATGTGTGGAGTCATGAGTGTGACGTGTGTATGAGATTATTCTCCATCGTCTTCACGCACATTCATGAGTTAAAGAAATAGGCAGCATGTAACCTGTCATCCTCCCCTCTTATTGGACCATTCCGCTTAATTAAATCCTCATCTCAGATGATCAAATATGTCTTCTGTTGTTGTAACGAAGTACACTAAACACAGATGATTATATCAGTGTGTCACACACACACTGTTTGTACCATAAGGACTGCTGCTGCTGCATGTAAAGAGTGTGTGTGGATGCTGCAGCAGCTGTATCAGTTTCCCAGCATGATAAAAGAAAGTGTGGGCTGCCTTAAGTCGGCAGCTCAGCTCTCAGATCAGCTCCACTGATATAATGGCTTCTTTAATCCGAGCCAATTAGACCCACAGGGCACAGGGAGTGGCTGTTTTCACACTGCACCAATTTGCGCTGGGGGTGGGACGACTGATTGACAGGCAACCGTGTGAAAACAGAGCGACAAAATGGGTTATAATTTGAACCCATGGAGAGGCAATATGGGGGACGCAGCCTGCATGGGAAACAAAGTGTGGGAGCATCACTCACCGAGGAGTTTTGTGGGGAAAAAGGGTACGATGTGGTTGAAAAGTCACAAGTTTGACAAATTTTGCAGCGGCGATGGTTCTCGACAAGTAGACTGATCATTTTTTGCATCACGTTTCTCATATTCACTGAAAAAAGCTGTTAAAATCCTGATAATGTGACATTTATTTGAGATATGCAGCAAGTAAATATGTTTTCTTAACATCTGAAGGTCAAGATTTGTAGGCAGGGACATCTGTGCTGCACTACAGTACGTCATTACAGCGCTGTTTATCACACATTTGACCTTTTTTATCAAAAACAAAAAAAAAACAGCTTTTTGTGATTTGGATATTACACTCAGCCATACTGCATTTCTGATTGTTTTCTGATTAATTTTGCAGCCCAGAAGCCAAATGGAAGAATTTATTGCTACTATCAACATTCTTTGGTAGTTCTTTTAATGTTGGCAACAAATAATTGATCACATCAAGCGACAGTGATTTGCTCTCATACCTTAGCTCCTGAGCTTTTTGTGTTGCAGTCCTTTTTTAATATTGTGATGCGCTTACAAGCTGTTAACCATGGGACAAAGAACCGTTTTTGCTTTCTTGGTAGTTTCATTTAAATCTATATTTTACAGGCATTAAGATGGAACAATGAATAATTCCAAAAAAAGTCAACAAAAGTTACACAAATTGTTTGTATTATGCCTTTTTAGCCTTTCAGTTACTGTTTTTACCCTCAGATTTAGCTTGACCACAGGTTGGAATCACTGTTTTAATATATAATGAAAATGAGCTACAAAATAAAGCAGAATTTCTAGTCATATACTGTTGTAGTTACTGTTAGAAACACTATTAAATGCATTTTAACAGGTCTTTATTTAGTTACTACTTTAGCTGTTCTCATTTCAAGTGAAAAAAATGAATCAGTAATCAGTCATTTTTAACTCTGTCGACTACAGCACTTCCTTTTAATCTACAAAGCAAAGAATCATTGTCAGAAACACGCCAAATTCAAACGCGATAAAGTAAAAGGGTTGGGACTCGTGCCGTTCTTTTGGTCGCCGCATTGATCTGATGCTGCTCTCAGACCTTCAGTCCCTGCAGGGCTGCGCAGCTCCAGTGGGGGGCGCTCTGAGCTGAAGTTGTACCTACTGAATGACTGCATGGGAATCACCTCCTCCTCAGTATTCAGCTTCTGTTTCAGTCAGTGTGATCAGGGATCATCGTTCTTGTTCTCACAGCTGTTCCTCTACACTGACCATTGATTAACCATCCAAGGTGTGTGTGTCTGTGCATGTGTCATGGGGGGTGGGGGGGATGTAAGTTCACTACACACACAAGGAAACCTCATCCGAATCCTATTTTATTGTTGAGATCATCATGAGTTAGTCCTGATTTTATGATGATTGCAAAGAAATCAATCAGATTGGTCATTTGTGTGATATTGTATAGTTTATGGTGAGATGTTGCTGTTTGGTTTTGAGCATTATTATGAAGTGGACAGTAAAGATATGACAGGGGTCCTTTTTTTAGACCTGAACCTGCGATGCTGCTGCTACATGGTCGCCACACCAGGACACACTGTGATATGTTGGTGATATTCTCTCAAGACAAAACATCAGTGCTCTGTCTGTAGACACTGAACAGAAATAGAAGAAGTTTGGATGCTGTGTGTTGAACATTTTCAAATGGGAATAGGAAATAAATGTTTGTCAAAGCAATAACAACTGCTGTAAAATGATTAATGTGACCGTTGGTGCGATAGGGATGGTGTAAAACTTTAATAATCTGTTCAAGGGGAGTCATTTTGAGATTTCTTGATCTGATTGTCTCTCTCTGGTTGGAATAAATCTATTCTTTCTGCGCATGCTCTCCTCACGCGTGGGAAACGTTAGGTGACCCGTCAGAAATGTGGCGGTCTGTGTTCGATACAGTTGTTTTGTTGGAGGCGTTAAAGGATTGTTGAACGCCTTTATTGTCAAAATCGTATCAACAGGCAGAGCGATTGAACAAGCTCTTCCTTTTCTTCTGATATATTTTGCAGCTTTGATGCTTCACAGCAGACGGAACAACATTGCTCACGTCAAAAAAGTTTTATTCTGTTTGAATGCTTTTAGGGCATGTAAACCCAGACATCTCAATGTGTCATTTTATTTTGGCTCCATGTGAACAACAAAGTCTCTTATCGGAATTATTTAAAATGAAAATAAAATTGGCCATGTAAAAGCTGCTGACAATGAATAATGAGAGGAATACTATCATGCAAAAAATCTGAACATTCTTCTTACTTCACTTAAAGATTATAAAAGGTTTTAAAAGACAAATGTGCTGAACTGAATATTATTGCAGTGGATTATTGAAAAGTACCAACTCAGGGCCGAGACCCAACAGTCCCCTTTAATTCAATAAAATCTGGTCTAATATCAGATAAAACGTTTGAATCCCCTAGATCTTTCTGCTAGAGAAAAATTTCCTGGATCTGCACCAGAAGTTAATGGGGTCTGTTCTGGGCTGAGACCCAACCTCCATTCAAGTTTTGTGGAAATTCGTTCAGTAGTAGTTGTGTAATCCTGCTAAGAAACCAACCAACAAACGCACGAGGGTGAAAACATAACCTCCTTCTGTTGTTTAACAAGAAAACGACAAAGATTTATTGGATGAAAAACATTGATGCGAAGCCAAATATCACTCCTCCCGGTGCTCTGGTGGCTTCTGATGTCACGTCAAGTTCAGGAAGTTCATCGTCATTTCTCCTGCATGTAAATCACGTCCCACATCAGTATTTTCATGTCATTTCGCAGGACATCCCCAATTTTGAACATGAGGCATCCCGAAGACCTTTACGTCCACCAGTTCGGTAGACATGTCCATCAACCGTGAGATTGTGGCACATTGAAACAAACAGCGTACTGACAACGTTATAATCACCTCTGTGTGTCTTGTTTTTTTTTTTTTTCGTGCTGCTCCGGAGCATTAACATGTGAAAGCCCCCAGTTCCTGTGAACTTATTTGACCTCCGACCTCTCCTCTATGTGTCGCAGACAACAAATAGCTGCAGCTGCGACGGAGGGCTCCCAGTCGGTTCTCACCCACAGACCCCAGTTCAGATTGACTGGGACGTGTCTGCTCGGAGGCAACAATGAGTGAGTAAGAAGAAGTGATTATTATAAGTGGTTCTGACTTGTTTTGAACGTGAATGACTTATTGAGGCACATTCTTCGCCCCTTCTTACACACTTAACATAGTTTCAACATGGTGGAGGCTAGACCGGTGCGACCAGACACATGCATGCATACACGAGCAGATTAATGTTCAACCCGCAGACAAAAATACCCATGTTAGACTATTAAGGAGCAGGCATGTGATACCTGGTGACCTGCCGAGGATGATGTGTTGAAATAAGAGAAAGAATATGACGACAAATGAAACGCTTTTTGACCTAATCATGCCAGCTTAATGGGAATGATGTTAAATACTGAGATAACTTTCTATTTTTCAGCTGACATATTGTCATCGCAGATGGATTTCATTCACAATCTTTGTGATATTTGCAAAAAAAGAGAAAGAAAGACACAAATGACCCATTACAATTACAGAGTAGATGACCTCAAGGGTTGTAGTTGGTTGATAATATCATGTTCGCAGTGGAACAACCTACAGCCTGCTTTCTCTGAAGCCCTCACTGTAGCTGCTGAGCGCACACCCTGTCCACATGTTGAAGGTGTTAATAACGTCCTTTCACATCGATTTGCCGGTTGAGCTGTGTGGAGCCATTTTACATTTTTCAAGTGTTTTAGTACAGAGCTCGGCAGGTGTTTGGGGACATTTTTGCATCTGAATTATATTTATTGTATTAGCAGCTTTTACCCTTTGAATGTATAATTATGTCGCTTAATGCTGTACCATATAGACATTTAAACGTAACGTAATGTTTATGACTTGACTTTGATGTCAGGAGGTGGAGGGGATGTTGGTTGCAGGCGAGAAGATTTGCGATGCTAGTGACCACAGTTCAAGACTGTGTTTAGACATTTGTAAGTGTGAAACCACTTGATCACGTTAGCAGACCTCAGGAAAAAATTTGCGGCAAGTTTTGTTGCAAATAAATGTGATACGTGTATCAGGAAGACGGGGCCTCTACAGATGTGTTTGTGGTGACCAAACCAGGTATTTTAAGGCCTAAAAGATGATCTTGTTCCTGAATAAACCAAGTGGTTTTTTTTTCCTAACCTAGATCTAACCGGAGCATAAATGCAGCATTTTCACAAGGTATTATTGAAAATTGAACCGAAAGAAACATAAAGTCACAACGTATATGAATATAGTGTTTTGATGTATTTTTTACAGAAATATACATTGCTAACATTTATTCTTGCAACTGGGTTGATAAAGTGATAAAATGACCACCTGACACGTGGAGGAGTTATTATCGACGGCACAACACCTCCATCGTTTTTCGCAGACACTTCAAACATGTTCACACGATCACACAAACACACACACACACGTTCCAGACAGACACATTCCTACACGCAGTCGGACTCAGACCTGCACAGCCGAGACTCAGACATGCAAACAACATGGCACACACTTTCTCACAGCTCTATCCAGACACGCACACACCCACAGTGTGACGCAGACAGTTTGAAGGGCCTCATCTCGCCTGCCTTTCTTTGCCTGTCTGCTCTGTCTGACCCAGCCTTTTTATATGTCTAATTAAGAAGTCAGACCCTCCAGCGTGCCATGACATACTCATGGCTGATTTCTAGCCATGTTTTGTGCCTGTGTCTTCGTCTGGATGGATCGGTTTTGTATCGTTATCTATAAGATATTGTTTTCCCCTTCGAGCTCGCTGTCCCCACTGTCAGTGGACTGAGGGATAATTCACAAAATGTTCAATGGCACCCACTCGGCTGTTTTTTGTGGGAAAGCTGCGAGTGGATGACTTTCAAACAGAGGAGGACATTTCAGACAATGATCATGTGTGTAAAGAGCTTCAGCTGAGCCATTCCCATGCATGATCTTTGTCATGCATCTACGAGCTTAACAATGCGTGGCAATGTGAGATTCAGTCAAGAGGTTCTTTTAAACCCCGTGTGGTCAGTCTGTATTGTTTTTGCATATTTCTAAAAATGAGCCGTTGCGTTTGGATGCGTGTCCGTCTGCGCACACGTGTGCAGAAATAAATTTCCTCTGGTGACGGACGACACGCTTCGTCCTCCTTTCTGACTGTCCGTGGAAGACTTTTCCCCCCCCGACCCCTCCTGACTGAGTCACGACCTCTGAGCCCCTCATCAAAAAGGAGGCCAAGAGGTTAAACTCTGCAAACCAGAAGGTCAACGACCTCTTTATCCAGCCTTGACCCCCTCCCACCGCTGCTCTGCAGTTTGGGAATGAATCAAGGAGCCTGTTTCTGGATTTAATATTTCCAAAAACTCAGATTTCTTCAGTTTTTGCTGTCACTGAAGTGCTATCATACAGACTGAATGAGCTCAGATCATTTAGAAACCATAAGCTGAGAGGTTAAATTTGTCAGGTATAAGAAGTTTCAGCATCTTTACCTCTACTGGGAAGCACTTTTACAGGGTTTTGTGTTTCTCTTTCATCATGTGATCTTTGAATGTAAGTACACATGGCACATACTGCTAACTGTCAACCCGGTGTCACAGCTTGAAATACTGACACAAGTGAATCTGTAGAATCGTCCTGTCCATGTATTTGAATCCTAAAGATTAAATTCTGTCATTCTTTCACAAACTGGTTTATATTAACATATAACCGAAATAATGATCTTCCTCTCATTTTATAACTGTTTCAAGAACTGAATGTATCTTTATCCTAACCTTAACAAAACCACAGTATTCATCTTGAAGTATCTTTCGGTATTGGTACTGATCTTGAATGTACTGCAGTGTAAACACAAACGTATGGCATGAAAATCTTTTAATTATCAAAACATATGTAAACATTTCTGGCAATAAAATGTTCAGATTTCTTTCCTTTGAGCAACGTTAGTCAGTTTCTCTGTAAATACTTGATGTTAGGAAATGAAGGAAATGGCTTCAATCTTCAACACTAAATAGATAACATGCGCCTGATTCTGGTCTTTATCTATATAATGTACAGTCCACGCCGTCCATATGAAGGTCACATAATGTGAAAACAAACATCTCAACACTGAATAAATTATGCTCCTCCTCGGTCTGTTAAAGGTCAGAAATGAAGTGTGACATGAAGAGATGTGACCTCGGGGCAGGCGGACAATGGTCACTTCCTCCCTAATTCACCACCTCGCTACACACAATCGACTGTTTGACTGTGTGTGTGTGTAGAGGAGGCTGGTCTGTGTGACCCTCTCCGATGGCCTTTAAATCCACAAGCAGCTTGACCCCCGACCCCTTTGATTGCCGCTCTGTGTCCTCGCGGGCCTGTGGGATTTCTCATAAAGACACCTGTGACACCCCGCTGGTTCGTTTTCACAGAGTCACACCCTCCTCATCTAATACCATTAATTCTTACTCAGACCGAAAGTCAGAGTTGGAAGAAGTACTGAGATCTTTTCACTTAAAGCGAAACTCGAGCCAAAATGCAACCTAGGCTTTTTTTGTGAATGTCCCTGAGTCAAACCTTCTTGTGAAAGCATAATTGCAACGAAAGAGGCACTTGTAAGATTTACCGTATTTTCCTTTTTTGGGTTAGTTAAAACTCATTTTCAATGGGAATGCTATATGCATTTTTAAAATAGCATCAAAATTGATATTTTTAAAACACTAAGTAGGCTCGACACAACATGAAACTTTGCTCGTATTATCATCGGGGTCTCTACACATGAACACGAGCATTGAGAACATTTGATCACAGAGTTTACTAAAAATACATTTTTTGAACAACTCATGTTAGCTGTTGCTTGTTCCGCTAGCCGCTGCCCTGCCAGTGGAAAAGTATCGATTTCCGAATGCGACGTAACATAGATGAGAGTTACGAGAGAGGTGTAAACACATAATGTTCTCAATGCTCGTGTTCATGTGTAGAGACCCTGGTGATGATTCGTAATTATGCTTTACACAAAGGTTTGACTCGGGTACATTCACAAAAAAAGCCGAGGTTGTGAGAGAAAGTTATTTACAAACACCACAATGTAGAAAAACGCAATTAGAAGTTAAAGTCTAAATTAGGTAAATCTAGGTCAGCAAAAATTAAACGCTCTCATTCTGCAGGAAATGTCCCAAAACTCAAGATTACACATGGACAATGTTATTATATGTTTTTGGACTTCCTTAATCTTTGACCTTTTGTTAAATATTATATCTCTTAAACTCATTGGAGTCAACTTGTTGGTTTGTCAGCAGGATTACACAAAAACTTCCCAACAGATTTTCACAAAGCTTGGATGGAGCACGAGTTTCGTCACAGAACAGACCCAATCAACTTTCCGTGTAAAGAGACGGTTCCAGGAATAATTCTCATCTCCTATAACATGCAGAAATCGGGCATACTCAATTTTTCTCTGGGAATAATGTATGGAGCTTGATAAAAAAAAAAATCGGGTGTATCTATGAGTGAGTACAAAAGGGTGCTGTTGGGTCTTGGCGGAGGTATGCGCTCTACTGAGTCCCATCCTAGTTACTTAGAGTGAAAGAGTAGAAAAAAAAACATTTGATGCCTACTTTTAGTACATGACAGAAATATAGTGCAAAAAATGATCTGTATTTAGGATCACTGCAGCCCTAATTCCTGCACACATAGTGACATTGACTCTAACAGGTTACATCTCCATATATGCAGGATACATGTAGTGAAATTTAAGATGTCGAAGTATTTTCTTTAGAGCTGGAATAGTTCATTTAACAAATTGCTGTAGTTTAGCGCAGATTTATCATAGATTAACCCTTTTATATTTAAGTTTTTCATATTTTCTCAAAAATACCAAACATTGCCAGTGACCTAGACTTTAGGAAACACTGGACATTTTCTAATTAATAACTGAGAAAATAATCTCAATGAAAATAGTTGCAGCCCCATTTTTTGTGCCACTAGTGTGAATATAAATGTCGGTACACTGTTGGCTAAATTTATAACTTCACACTGAGGGATTAAAGATTGGGGGACATTGCTTTTTGTTCCCACTTTTATGTCTTTTGTAATGCAGAAATCGACAGAAAACATCTGTTTTATCCAGTTTGGTGTTGGGTTTTTTCTCCTGTGAGTTTCCATGTAACAGGTAGACTGAGACAGAGGCGGGCGGGGGGAGTTAACATAGACACATTTGAAGTCAGACAGGATTCATTTTGTCTTCATCACCTCGTCATTCAGTCGAGGGCTTTGCCGTTGAACTTGAACCCAGTTCCCTCACACCGCCTGATTTCACGGTGGCAGCCTCGAGCCCTCCAGCACCTCCCCCGTCCTCTTCCCCCCCTTCCTCCTCACCCTCAGCACCGTGCCCGTCTTTGTGAAGCTGTCTTCCTTGACTTTCCGCATCCCCCGTCTGGCCCTCTGCAACCTCTCTTCCATCTCTCTCCCCCTTCCTCCCTCCCTCCCCTCCCGCGCAGCCATTCTTCACTTCTGGGTCGGGGGGCTCCAGGAGACGGCCCACGGGGACTCGCAATACAGAATGCTAATCAGGCCCTCCGCGGCACTTCCCACGATTTTCCTCCCAGACATGAGCTTTTGTTTTGTTATTGATTCCATTATAATCAGACGGTTCTCGTAACTTTCCTGCTGTTTGGAGGCCAGTCCGCAACGCTGACTGCAGCACGGGGCCTACCTGTCATATGGCCCTCCTCTCATTCATTCAGGATTTATGTCTCGCATTTAGTGAAAACAATACAAATTATCATATTTACTAGATCTGCGGAGTGACTTGTGCTTGCAGTATTAAAGGGTTTTTTCTCTTTTTTTAATACACTGTCTTTGAATTAAGGTTTTGGCGGCCTAAAATTTGGCATTTTCAGTCTCAAGAAATAATACCCTGACGTGAACTGAGAAAAGTGTTTTTATCTTGTCAGAAACAGACTAAATCTACACATGGTCTGGATCGGTCTGTAATTAAGCTCCTGTAACAGACAATATACTGTATAATTTGTGCAGCTGATACCAGCACTGTGTGTTTTTCACACTGGGACGTCTGCCAGGTCTTTTTTTTTTTTTTTTAATCAGATCTGCTGCCAGTGTCCACATGCAGCGATGCAACGTAGTTAATTTGTATTTATTTTACTGTTATTTGCACAGGGGTACAGGAGGTTAGTTGGGCACACGTTTTACTGCAGTGCCACATTACTAGATTATATAAAACGGGCCGCAGACATGAAAACATGAAGAGCGGATTACAAAATAAAAGAGAAAACTGACAAAAAATAATATTCAGGCTCAGTGAAAGCATTGTAGTTGCACAGAAAAAATTGATTTTAGGTGACATTCAGAGGTAGTGCATACATTCTGCACTCAAATAGGAGGACAGATACTTGTGTGAAAAAAGACTAGTAAAAGTAGAAGTACAGCTTCGACTTCTTGACTCAAGTAAAAGTAACAGCACAGGCTCCTTTCACAAATGGAGAACCTCGTATGTCAACACTTGAAAAGAAGCACAAAACAATCATAAAAATACTCAACATTCAAACTTCTTTTTTCGTTCTAAAACATCAAATTTGCGTTAACGTCAATCACTCCTGTGGTTCGAATTTCAGCCCTGTGCAGTGATTCAGAGGAGAGTTGCGCATTACATTCCCTTCAGAGAAACCACTTAGAGTGAGTGATTCATATCTGTGGCATTACGCGTGAAACAAAAGCGCAAACCTCTCTCCTCGATGAGACCTTTGGCCCTACCGTGTTTGTGAGCCGAGCGAGGAGCTCGTCCCTCCAGATGTTCCCGACCGTGGCGTGCAGCAGCTGAATCCACTGGCCTGCATGCATCTCCTTCCGAGCAGCTGTGCCACGCTGTCCCAGACGTGCAGCACATCATCCAGATGTGACTCCTGTGCAAGTGTACAGCGCGTGTAAACATTGATCAGTGATCGTGTAGATGCGGGTCTTGTTCCGTGTTCACTACTGGAGCGTTTCCGACTCCAGACTTTTCTTGTGTCTGTCCTCTTGATTTACCTTCATCGTTCAACAACTGAGTCGTGATCCTGAATTCATAAACAGGTAATGAAACCTAATGATGCTCATACTCCAGTAAATGATCAGCAATTTATAGAACGTTTTGATCCAAAAATAGGCCTGCAACTACCAGTTATTTTCATCATCAATTCATCTGCTCTTTTCAATGATGAATCGATAATCATTTAGTCAGTGAAATGTCAAGAAAATATGACAAATTAGCCAAAAAATGATGTCTTCAGGTTTTTTTGTTAAACAGACTATAAGGATTCTTTGGATCAATCATAAATGACATTTAACCTGCAAATGTTTGACACTTTTGCTCCAGAAATGACTTGATGAATCGATTAAGAATAGCCAAATAATTTTCTTTGTTTAATTAATTAACTGTGCAGTTTGTTAATTTGTTAACGCCATCTTCAAATGCCTACTCAGTTTTCAGGCAGTTTCTCAAAGTTATATCACACAATAATCATTAAATATAGATTAGATTAGATTTTTTTTTGCCATTTGCACAGATACAGGTCAGTACAGGTACACTGAAATTCTTATGTGTCTCCCAGTCATCTCATAACTACAGAGGCAAATAAAGGAGCAAATACACATGTCTGATTACTGGAAACTGAATAAATGCATCCTCTGTGACAGACAGCGCTGGTTTAAATCAAAGCTGTGAGTGAATATTAGAGTCAGTTGTATAGTGTGAGTCCTGCCGGGAACAGCTGGGCAGTGAAGTAATAGAGTAGGTTGCGTTTTCAACAGTCACTGGTGTGCCATCGAGCAAGGCAGTGAGCCCCGATGATCAGCTCTGTGAGAAAGTGTTGGAACTGACCTGAACTTTTCAGAGTAGAAAACAGGAAGCAAACTATTTTAGAGCACAAGTGCCCCGTGAAGTACAGCATGCAAGGAATGAATCCACATCGCACTGTAAAGAACTTCCTTTACGTTCTTTCTTTAAAGAAAACTCCACTGTTTGTTTTTGTTTGTTTTATGAACCACTAGGGCTCTATTATTTCTTTCTATTTGGGGGAATTTTTACATGTTTTGGAGACTAGATAAATCATGTATATATTGTGTGGGGCACAACATATAATCTGTGCTCAAAATGTGGCGAAATGGTCAAAATAACTTTTTTCCATTTTATGTTGACGATGTAGAAGAAGAAGAAACATGGCGCTGTTTTGTAAATACGGATGTAATTTGTGAAATAAATACATACATAGACAGTAATTGTCTCATTGTAAACATTAGTACTTTTATTGATTAACTGCAGAAGACACAGTTGCATAGTACAACAAATATCGAGCGCATTAACAGCAGCTCGTGTGCAAATCAAGCTTATAAGACTCCCGAAACAGAAGATCATAGTGCATTATGATAAAATCAGTTACATGAATCCCTCTAAAATAGTATTGCACATATCCGCAAGTTCTCCAGCATTAGATCAAAACAAAACTCATTCAGTGCATTCGCGTAATCATAATAAACTGTCAGAGATGATTCAACAAACAAAATGTGGAATTAAAATGTGGGGTTGTGGAATAAATCCAGATTTCTTTATCTGACTGATTGTCAAATAAAACATAAAAAAACACTCTTTAACAACAGCACAACACACACATTGCACCTCTGCTCATATCATGCATATTCATAAAACATCAGCATTCACCACGTTCCTCTCAGACAAACCCGTACATTAGCTGCTGACGCGCAAACACTCACACAAATAGTGCAAACATAACAAAAACTGTCACTCATTTCTTTTGCATAGATAAAAAAGTTAATATACTGTAGTTATAATTGCACAAAACTCTCTTGATTAGACATACACTAAAAGTAAAAACACAATTTGATAAAAATGATTACATGTTGCAATGAAATTATGCCCCCATCTAAAGGTATTATACACAGAGTAAAAAATGTTATGTAGTGATTGGTGGCTTTTGAATAAAATTTACAAGACCTTATTTAAACCACCAAATCATTTTGTACTGTAAATCATCTGGATTAACAAAGGTTATACTGCGGTTAAATCGGAATGTACTCTCGTATACAGTTATGAGATGGTAAATTGCGAAAAAACAAAACCTGCTATATAAAAACAGTAAAGGATTGATATGAAATTCATAGTTGATGGATCAACATTTTTGACACTGCTCCAGAAAAATAATTTCAAGTCATTCAAGTACTCCAGTCACACAGATTGTCAACAACTCAACTGAAACATCTAAAGTTTAACATGAGACAAATACATAAATGTAATCGCTAATTCGCTAGGATTTAAAAGATAAGTGAAAAGAAAAGATAAATGAACATGCAAAACTACATTTAAAAAATCAACAATTTAAGATCTAACATATTAAGAGCATCTATTGTTTAACTAGTGAACTAAACTAATAATTAAAAACATTGCAACAATTTGTTAGATGGTGTGTGTGTGTGTGTGTGTGTGTGTGTGTGTGTGTGTGTGTGTGTGTGTGTGAGAGAGAGAGAGACAGAGAGAGAGAGATCAAGATCGAGTGATCTAATCTCTGACCTACATGAAAATCTAGTGCAGATGTTTCCTGAACAGCTGTGCAGTGCAGCTCCCAAGAACACAGTGTACCACACACACACACACACACAGATCCACTTAGAAGTCCTTTACTCTCACAGTTTCAGCCTTGTGACGGTCAAATGTCAGTTTGTCCACTTGTATCAAAGTCTTCTGGTTTGCTTCTTCGTCACTAAGATGTTCTGTCGCAGCAGCAGCAGCAGCAGCAGCAGCAGCAAAAACTGACTCCTGTATCCACTGACAGTTTTAACTCTGTCCACTGTCAGGTCGTTGGAGACAGCTGCTTTCCAAGAATCCGTGCATCTCCGCCAGTATATCAGCAGTAAACGACGTAGTCCTGTGTGACTCACAGTCCAAAGAGCGGAGGGGCAAAAATCAGATGATTCCCAACTCCAGATGGATCACACACCTTAAAAGAAGAGACAGAGGAGAGGTCAAAAACAGCCTGTTAATAAGCTACAAGATGTCCTGATACTGATAATGCCTGTACAGTATGTGGAGCAGAAAGACTGTGTGTGTGTGTGTGTGTGTGTGTGTGTGTGTGTGTGTGTGTGTGTGTGTGTGCATTTTTAATAATTTATTCAAATGATGTTGGTGAACCAGTTGGCTCAAATCCCAACAATTCCCTAGTTGCTCTGATTCTACTGTGTTCAACTTCACTGCATTTACATTATAGGAGCGGAGACAAGTAAAAAGATATAGATCCCAGGGGACCATCTCGGTTAAATAAGCCTCCGAAGAACGGCATCTACATATGCAATTAATTACCCAACACATCACACACATATCCTATATTACTTGGTGGAAGGGGGGGGGGGGGGTGAGGACAAAGCTTCCTAATTCTTGTATATAGATTGTTTTTCAAAGCATTTTAATGTTTGGAAACTACTGATTTAAGTTTAATTAACTGTACATTAATGTCTGTCTATTAATGGTGGTTATTACGAAGTGTTGATGATGTTATATTTGAGGATTGTTGTAGCCAGATGTTTGAGTGAGGGATCATGTGCACGGACTCGAACATTCATGGCAAAATTTTGTCTCGGTGTTGCTCGCCTTTCCGAGTGGCCTTTTTAACACTTGACTGTAAGCTCCTATTCGCTGCCCGTAGATGGCACACTCATAACAGAAAGACCAAACTCTCAATGGCATAAACAACCGAGACACACACGCGGTAAAATGTACCAACAACAATTCCCCCAAAACTCCTGAAAACAGCCATGTCTGTATTTGCCAGTCTAGACACAAGCTGCTCTCCCAATCACCAACATCTCCTCTCCTTCTCCTCCTCTCCTCCTCCTCCTCCTCCTCCTCCTCCCCCCTCCTCACCCCCACTATCATTGTCTGAGCCACCAAAGTGTTTTTTCCCACGCTTTATTTTTCTCCGTCCTGTTTGCAGCCAGGCAGCAGCAGCAGCAGGAGGAGGAGGAGGAGGAGGAGGAGGAGGAGGAAGAGGAGGTGGTGGTGGTGGTGGTAGATGAGGGTGGGTGAGTGGGGGCTGGGGGTAAGAACTGATGGGGTCGCCATGGCAACCCCACATTGGCATGCCCCTGATTGGACTATGTGGTGGCTAATTATTCAGCGCATATGCTTAAAAAAAACAATAAAGTGGGACGTATTGAAATGCAGAGCCGAGCATCGCATGGTGCACGATTAACATACGAGCGCCCGCCACTGCTTTTGAAGAAAAGACGCCTCAGTTTACTCCATGTACAACTTGTGAAAGTGTTACATTTGTACTCATATTTTATGTTAATGTTCAATGTATTAGCAAAATCTTAAAGAATTAAAAAAAAAAAAAAATTGTCATCGTTTGTTTGCGAAACGTGAACTTTTTGCCATGAACTTTACACTGCTGTGTGAAAAATCAATTAAAGTGAATACATTTATGTATAAGGAGATTAATAATTCACGTGTAAGCCTATTTGCATGTGAGGATTGACACAAACTTTACATTGAGGTTGCGAAAAACTAAAAAAACAAGAGCAGCATGCTAATGGCAGGCCTTTGAGCACTGGCATGACGGACAAATTGTGTGTGTGTGTGTGTTTGCGTGTGTGTGAGGATGGAGGGTCTGCTGTGTGAAAGAAATCAGTGGGGTAGGGGTTTGTGTGTGTGTGAGAGAGGGGGGGGGGGTTAGGTTAACAATGGCCGGCATTGTTTACCAATCTCCCTCGTCCATTAATCAGGACGATCCGGGTCTAATTGGAGTTTTGGTTAAGCTGGTCTCCAGACCCCCGTTCCCTCCACTGGCCTAAATAATGGCGTTATGCCACAAGTGCCGCCACACATTGGGGAGGACAATGTGCCGCTTGTCTGAGGGCCCAGGATAGGATCCCCACCCTCTCCTCTTCCCCTCCTTTCTTAGAGCCCCCTGCGCCCCCCAAAATAAACCTCACACAGAAAACACAAAGAAGGCCTCTCACTATTGAGATCTCACTGTCGCAGGGACCCCTCTCCTCGTCTGTCTGGCCCCCGCTCCTCCTTCCTCCGTCCAGCCTTTCTCAGTCACTACACTGTTTCCTCCCTTAACACATAGGTGGAGGAGTCACTCATAACCTAATCCCTGTGGTTGGCTGGTTTTCAAATGTTGTACAAAAACCTCCTAAATCCAAATCAGGGTAATCTTAATATTTTCACACCAGCTGAAGGGCTGCGTTTCTCAGGCTTGTAAAAACCTTTAAAAAATTTAGAGGCTGTGTGTCAGAAATGCTCAAAGCAAGACCAGAAAAGCTGGCACGATGGTTTTCATCCAACAGCAACAGAATGAGAACTAACTGTATGTTAATGTAGCTTATTTACAGTTAAATCCTGAAATGTAACTGTTTACACAACAGACATTTATCTGATCTGTTGGCTTGTGAAACATCAAAAATACACTGTAAAGCTGAAAATAAGTGAATAAAATACTTTTGACCTGCAGGATTTCCCTCTACAGCATTAGGGAGGTTATTTAAATGTTATTTCCAGTAAAATCTCAAACTTTTAGACATTCCTCAAATCCAGAAATGTGGTTATTGATAAATAATTTACCCTGCAACGTATTTCCTTCATCAAGATGATTATCTGATTATTTTTTTTAGACAACCCCTAACTTCAGACATTCCTCCAATCCAGAAATCAGTAAAAGTTAATGATCCTGTGTTAAATTATCCATAAAGCAACATTTCTTCTATTGCACATGTGAGAAAACTAAATGTGCTAACAAGCAGAGATTTATGAAGACCACTGTGTTGCTAATTACGGCTCCTTGTGGGTGTCAGGGAGCGTGTAGGTGTTTTTTTCTTTTTTTTTCTTCTTCACATCATCAAACGAAGCTGTCTGTGCAGCGTAAATATTGTGTGAATGCTCCACATGCACATGAAATAATGCCAGTTAGAGCAACTCTTTCTAATCGAAAACCCTCGGAATAATCTAATTAACGTTCCAGAAAAAACAAGCAGACGAAAAGGAATATTTTCAGAGCGTGTGTGGAAAACCGCAAAATGGTCGATCGTCAACGACGTCTGCAGAGGGACTACGGGCACGACGAAAGCGACGCAGGAACCGCAGCTGCCCTTAAAAATGCCAGCTTGCCGACACTGAAAAAGCCACCGGCTCTACGGTTTCCTCCTATCTCATCCCTTCCCCGCATGTCTCTTGGGGCGATCTCTACAATTAACACACTGGCAGTAATTAACACTGTCTTGAGGCAACCAATGGCGCGGAAAGGATGGAGGGCGCCAACATAAAGTGGGGGGAAGGTGCAGCGCTGGCTATCCACGTTCCCCTCTTTTGCAGCTGCCATTTTGTGCCAGTCTTAACACCTAAGATGGTGGCAGGACTGTGACTTGCCGTGTGGGAGAGGAGGACAAACTGGCAAGGGAGGGGTCGGAGGAGAGGAGGATTATGGGATTGAGGAGGGAGATTCTTATTTTCATTCTTCTAGTCGGTACATTGCTGAACGGTTACCAACACGGGTGGGGTGGAGGGGGGGTAGGCGGAGAGACAGAAGGAGGCATAATCGTCAGATTGCTGCCCTACATGCGCCACACATAGAGGAGGAATTCTCCCACACATGGACACACAAAGAAACACACACACACAAACTCACATGTCAGAGAGGAAGAACAAAGTGTTTGTACAGTGTGGGCGCGAAACACAACACCCTGTGATGGTCTGTTTGTGTAAAAAAAAAAAAAAAAAAAAAACGAAAACGTGTAATTTACATGTGCTTAATATACGGCGCACACATCCAAACACACACATGTGCCCATGCATGAACACACACACACACACACACACACACACACACACACAAACAACCAACACAGCCGTTCTCATGGTATGGTCTGCCCCTGAGCATGCAAATGACATTCATTATGCAAATGCATACAAATCAGAACCAGCCATCTGAGAATCCAAGCTGGGAAAAAACGAAAAGAATAAAATTAAATGAATGAAGGGGAAAAAGCAGAGAAAAGGGAAGAAGGATGATTTGGAAGTGTGCATGTAGGGGAAAGTAATGACACTTTGGCCTGAACATATCAACAGAAAAAAAAAACCAAAACTATTGTTTGTTGGCAGAAATTAAGGTTTAAAAACATAAAGAGCTGGATAAATCTTAATTAGCTGCGGGCGTTGATACTGTATAAACAGGCGCATGAAAAAGGGAGCGGTATTTAAAAGTTTTAAGATCAGATCTCACAGCCTTATTTTCAAAGACGCTAAGTGATTTTTCCAGATGAAAACACGTTTGCATCTTAATTTTGCAGATTTTACGTTCCTAGAAGCTGCTCATACTCAACAAAGTTTCATTAAAAATGGCACAGACGGATTGACACGCGACATTTTCCCTCACTGTCTTGTTGACGCCACACTGTCGCCCTTGTTTGTGAGAAAGTCTGCATGGAAAAGCAGCAAAATCAACTGCGGAAGAGCATCAACTGGAGGGAGACACTAAATGAGGGCAAAGTGCTGCTAATTGCCTCTCAAGGTGTCCTTTGTTTTGCTTCACCTCTCTCACCAGCACAGCTTCTGCATGAAGCACCTGCATTATCAGCCTTCATGAATCACCCGAAACCCTTAAACTCTCCCAAAATAGAGGAGATGGTTGTGTCTCTTGCCTGGTTATTAAATTTGGTATCTAACTGGCTAAAATACTTGTGCACACTTTTTAAAAATAGCCGGTATGTGGAGTTACAGTTAGCAGGTGTCTGAATGTAAAAGGCGGCAGCTGAGTGTAGTTCACACCTCATCTAACAACAACAAACAGATCTCCCTCCTAAAAAAACAAAAAACAAAAAGGATCCAGGAGAGAAAACTGTGCTAAAACCAAAATTTAGCCAATTATCTTGCATTAATGAAAAGACAAAAAAAAACAAAAAAAAAAGTCTAATTAGAATCAGATTAGGGCCGGAACGAAGTGCAGTTAGACAAAGAAATTCCCGAGCGTGCGCAATGTGTTTGTGCATGTATGGCTGTGTATTGTGTTTAAGAAAAAAGAGGGAGGAAGGGAGAAAAAGAGGCCAATGACAAAAGGGAAAAAACGTTTGGGATTTTCAGGGTGCGAAAGTCTTAAATCTTTAAAAGCAAATCAGTCTGTATCAGTGTCAGCATCCTCACAGGAAACCTGATTTGATTTGATTTGTGATCACTTGGAGAGGCCACTCATCTTGAAAAATTACAGACTGGATTCAAGGCTTTAAATCTCCGAGGCACAGAGAGTAATCCTCTTCTACTGAGTATAAAGCGGTATTAAAGCATCATTTCACAACTTCTCGTTATCAATGGGTGGGATTTGCCACGTAAGAACATGAAAAAAAAATGTTTGTCAATGGCACACTTGCCAGTTTTGTGTCCTTCTCACACTTGACACTCGACTCAGCCTTTAGTGTCCAATTTTGGCTACACAGTTTAGTTTAAGCAGATTAAAAACCGTGGGAACACATTTTTGGGTCGCAGTCAGCAACGCTTGTCCTGCCGTTTATGTTCTTTCCGCTTTGCATCCCTGCAGTGATTCATTGCACTTTTGTCAGTTTGATGCATTTCCGCCTGAAGCTCGATGTTTGGACAGAATACTGAAGGATTAACTCCACACTAGTAAAACAATGGGAGGTAATTTATGGAGAGAAAAAGGCTGATTTATTAAAAGAGGTGGAGGCATCGCAGTGTCTCCAAAATCTGTTTACCAAGTGGACACGATGACGTGACTCCTGTAGATTCTGTGTTTCAAGAGATGAAAACACTTTTTTGGCTGCACAAATAGTAGCCGGTGTGTATTTTATTATTAGCTGTGTTTGTCGTTTCACATATGAGTGATACAACTAAAATGTTGAACTTCTATGTTTTCGTCCTCATCAACTTGTGGCTAAACAGTTTGTTCTATACCACTGATGTTGTACTGATACACTGGTTTTCAAGGTATATGGTTACATGAAAACTGACAGTTATTGTATATTGTATCTCATGTACAGTGTGTATCGTCCATGTCTATAATGTGTTATAACACATTATGAACATACTCCCAGTGTGGTTAAAATTCACCTAGTGCTGTATGATCATATTCAAAATGCACATTGTAAAGCATTTTATACTTGACTTACAAGGTCAAGTATCAGTACTTTATAAATCCTGTTCACTCACTGTTTTTGTAAGAATCGCAGTGTGTTAACGCTCTTATAATTGTAAGCCATTACAATCACTATTACAATGCATTACAATCTCGTTTTAGGTTACTGTAAGTGGCCATTGGGTGCTTTCAGTAAAGTAATAACATCCCCGTATTTAAGGCAGATATTAAACATTACAAGCTGGTTATAAGTTACTGTGAGTGGTCGTTGTTGAAGAAAAGTGAAAGAAGAACATCTTAAAAAACGTGATTAAAAACATACTTAGTAACGTATACTAACATACAGTGAATGGATTATAACGTCTATATGTCTATCACAGACACTGGAGTGGTAATGACTTGATTAATGCTGTAACACTAATAAATATTCATGAGTGCTTATAACTATGATGATGCAGTGCTATAGACACATTATAAGTATGTTCATATTGATGTAACACATTTTAGACATGGGCTTCACAGAAATTGTCACCTCAAGGTTCATGTCTGTGGGGATGTATTCAGCAAAATTATGACAAAGTGCCTGTTTAAACAATAAAACCCTTCAGTTTGCAATCCTTTGAGAGTCCCTGTATCTGATAATAATGATAATAATAGTGTTCACGTGCATCGTAATACTGTCAAACAGTGATCTCTCTTAATTTTTCATACCTTTGCAACCCTGTATGCCACTGATTCGAGACAAGTTTGTGTGAGGAAATATTCACACACAAAAACTAAACCTCACCACACCAGTATGACTACGTGTACAACAAGCAGATTGGATGTGTTTTGTGAGAATAGAGGCGCTTGATTATCTGTGTTGCCTGCTGCTCATTAGCTCCTCTCTGAGAGCCCCCTCCCCACCTTATGTAACACAGCTTCATACCTTCACGTCATCGGCTGGCATCGTCCGAGCCCACTCCTCTCTGCTGCTGGCGCTTGTTCGTTTTATTTAGCTTTTCCTTCCTCCGTGCAGGCGTGTAATGGGATTCTTGTTACTTTCGGTTATCTAGCTTTATGAAGAATGTACGTCACTCATACAGCTAGATAACCAAAGATAACAGACAACCCCTCAGGCCTGCGGACGCAGCTCTCAGTGACGCACAACGTCGGACGCACCTGTGAGGGCAAATGATGACAGGGAAAAATGCTTAAAGGGCTAATTCACCCAAACAAAGCTTCGTTCAATGTGGGTTTTTTTTTTCACATTATTCCAGAGGTGGAAATAATGACATTAACGGTCATAAATCTGGAGTGTTAGTGCAGATGATTTATCGCATGGCGTTAAAAACGCCTCAGTGAAATGAGATGAAAAAAACAAGCATGACTAAAGATTCACAGGGGATACTGCTGAGAAAACACATTTTCCAAGCTATTAAGTGTCTTTTTTTTATATGACTGAAATGTGAATGGGTCCTTATAGGAATTCGAAACAAAGCATTATAGCCGACTATCCAGTGAACTAAAGACAACAACAATAAAGATCTTTATGAGGGGGCTCCAGAAGCCGCGGATGAAATAGCACTTAGGGGAATCGTTTACACAAATACTGCTGTAAAGAAAATATTAGAGCTGAATGCAAATGGGAAATCTCCTGAAAATTGAACGCATGCATTGATTTTACAGCAGGGGTAAATACTCAAGCACTATATAAAGGTATATAAACGGTATTCAGTCTATTTTAAAGACAAGTCTGCTTATATTTTTACTGCACAGGCGAGCGTTCAAAGACTGCTGAGCATTATTCGAACACAATTCAAATTAAACTCAAATATTCCCTAAATGTGGACAAAATACCTTGTCACTTAAGCTCAAAGGGTTGAATGTGTAAGTGCTGCAGTTAAACTGATTAAATTAGGGCAGCTATATGAATTAATCTATACAAATGTGGCAACAATGTGGATAACAATCTAATTTATACTACTGAGCAATATTTCCAGACCCTGCCATCTCTACTGCACATTTAATTAATGTGTTAGAAGATACTTCAGCAAGATGCTTATAATATTTTGAATATTTAAGGTATTTATTTAACCTATACTTGAACATAATATCTATAATACACAATTATATTTTTAAAAAAGTACGTTATTTAGACACACAACCGACTACACTGTAGTGTGTTAGTCCAAAATTTTACATACAGTAAAAGAGGCTTTCCTCTATTTAATTTTTATCCTTAAAGTGCCATTTTTTATTTTTTTTTTGAACGGGGTCTGGCGAAAGAGTGATAAGAGTGGCGAGTGACGTCACAGGCATCGCCGGCTTTCAATTAGTGCGTTTGCGGCGAGGTGTGATGGCACACGCCAACACACACACACACACACACACACACACACACACAGGCCACTATGAGGAGGACGTTGCTTCTTACAGCTTCGTGGAAATCAAGCGCTTCTTCTCAGAAACAGTTGAAGAGCTGCAGGTTGTTCACAGGTAAATAATATTACAGGACAACGCTCAGCTGCTGCTGCTGCTGCTGCTGCTGCTGCTGCGCGCTTTACAGGTTGTATTTTATATCACGGCTGCTTCCTGAAAACGTCTCCTTGCGCGCTGGCTTTGGATTATCGCCAAATAAAATCCATTGTAGTAGAGTCACTTTGCTGTTTTACGCTCGCAGGCCGTGACACACTCACACGTTTCAACATTTACACTGTATTTATTTAAAGCTTACAGCCTTTTGATGTTTTTGTGTTTGACATTTACGTGTTTGTCCTTCTTCTCCTCTCTAGTGTGTGTGTGTGTGTGTGTGTGTGTGTGTGTGTGTATTGCTGCAGCTTATGTGTTCAAGTGGCTTAAAAAATGAGTGTGTGTGGATTTTCTTCCTTTCTGAAAATGTAAAAAATCCGACTTGATTTTTCGTGTCGCATGAAACTGTGGCGTAATGATCGTTTTTATATTAAGACGCTTTTAGATTTTGCTCTCCCTAAAATTCTCTCAAATCTAATTTGAAAAACTAATAATTATTATAATGCTTCATTTCATTCCATTTCTTTTTTTATTTTAGGTTATTAAATTGATATAATTTGAGCTTTTTGTTGATTTAAGGCAGAATTAGATAAAATACTCCACTGCGAGCGGCTGTAATTAGACAACTTGTCTTCAATACACTAAATTAAAACTGTATTTTTTTTTCTTAATTAACGTTTGATGCATTTGGAAACCTCTAACGCAGATTACATCACAAGATACAGCGAGACATCACGGAGCTGTTTAAGACGCGCACTACAATATACAGAAAAAAAAGAAGAAGAAAGGCGTCATAGGTGTCAACTCTGTGTAGTTTTTTGTAAGTTGGCAGCAACACGGTGAGAAACGTTCTGCTTTAATAGATTGTCTGGAGCATAAAAGGCTGCTGTAAATGCTGCGAAATGTGAGCGGAACAGAAAAAGGATCCAGAAAGGATTTTAAAATGATTTCCAGGAGTAATCAATTAGTTCCACACAGCGTGCTGCTGCTGCGTGGACGCTTGGTTTCCAGTGTGTGTGTGTGTGTGTGTGTGTGTGTGTGTGTGTGTGTGTGTGTGTGTGTGTGTGTGTGTCAGAGAGGATGTTGGGTGTTACACTGTATGGATTTTCCTAATTTTCCCTGCATCGAGTAGCTGTAAGCCTGTTAAAATTGCGCGCAGCTCTAAGTAAATCCACGGGCCAAAGGTGAGAGAGCGTCCATATTCACCTGGAGGTCGGATGAAGTCATCGTCTTCATTTCTTGGTCTTTCAGGTGAACGTTTCTGCAATAAAACACAAAAGGTAAAAAAGTGAATTTTGGGGATGGGAGAGAAGTCCTATAAACGTCCCAAGAGGGAGGCTGAATGACGCACGAGTGTGTGTGTGTGTGTGTGTGTGTGTGGAGAAAAAAATCCCCGGAAAACACCCTGCGTGGGAAATCTGCCCACTAGGTCATAGAGAGCCCCGAGCGAGTCCAGTTTGTGTAGGTTGGGCCCCTGCAGCTCCACTGACTCTGCAGCAGAGATGCTGCTGCAGACCCCCCCCCCCACCTTTCCTCTCCCAACTAACGAACATTACAACTCGGGGGTGGATTTACATTTTTCACCTGCGTGCACCTGTTCGGCCTGATTGCAGAGTCATGTTCGCTTGCACACGATTTGCGCCCGTGCGTCATCGTGGCTTGGACCCTGTAGTCGTGAGTTCAAGGGCCTCAGCGATTAAGCCCGATTACAACAAGGGAATCTGTTTTTCTGTTGCCAAAGAAAAGTCCTTAAGTAGAGTGAGTTAAACAGCTGCAGCTCGGCGCCTCGATCACAAATACACTCACTGTAATTAAGCACAAATGCCACAGGAAATGTTCAGCACTACAGAAATAAAACACGCATGAGATGGGGGCTCTGACTCTCCACTCACACAGATTAAGCAGGGCCTTATGTAAGAGCTCTATGCTGCTACTGTACTGTATAATCCCAGGCTGCAGCCGCACGCTGTTGGGTTCATGTACAATAATCACCTTTGCTTCTTTTCAATCTTTTTTTAAAACATGCTTTTCCCTCCTCAGTGCGTAATATGCTGACAGGAAACAGGCCGAGCGCAACACAACACAACACCGAGCTGTGAAAGGTTGCACTGCACTGCCCGAGGCCACCGTGACTCCCCACCAAAAAGACAGGCCTGTGGCAATGTAAGGTTGTAATTACACTTCATTAAAATCCACAATTAGTGTTCGCTGTCCGTCCAGTTTGCGAGCCGAACTGGTGGAAATGGTGCAACGTGGACTTATGTAATGTTTGGGAGAGTCACAACAGAGAATGTGGCTGATTCCGGGTCAGCATCACAGAAAGGGTTCAAATTTTAATTGAACGTTGCTTCGCGGGCTCCAAAACATAACCAGAACTTCAAGTCAAATAAAAGCTTCCTCCTTAGTGTTTTCTTGGAGTCAATTCCTCCTCAAAATGCAGGTGAACCAGGCAGTAAGAGAGGGAATGCAGATCCTCATTCTACTAATTAAGATGACTTAACTAGTCAAACGGCCTTGAGAGAAGCAGGAGATCAGCCCACTGAGCTCGGCGCTCATTCTGCTGACACCTGACCACCTCAGGACGAACTCTCTCGGACAAAAGTGGCTGCAGCCACAAGTGAAACTACACGTCTGCTGCCGTCAGAGGATGCTCAGCCTTTATCTCGGATGCTGCTGCTGCTGCTGCTGCTGCTGCGCACCGTCCACACAGACCTTAAACTGGTCCAAAGCCTCACTGGAGGAGCATGAAGGATGGATTTAGCTGGCTGTAGCTCCACACTTGTACCACAATGGGCTTAAACACATAACACAGTGTGTTACAGCCTAAACGCGTCTGATGCTCGCCTCTGCTGCGCCGCTCCTGCAGCTTTTTTTTTTTTTCCTTTTTTTTTTCTTTTGGTACAAACTCGCACTCAAAATGCCAACAAAATCACTCATAACACAAAACACGGTTCTTACTGTGTCCTCCTCAGATGCAGATGCGGGTTTGGTTGAGCTCCTGGTAGGCAGCGGTCCCTCCGGACGTGCGGCATGCTGGGAGCCAAGTGAGCGCGTTCATGAGCGGCGTATTGAGCTTTGTGGCGACGGCGCATCGTGACGTCCCGTCGGCCCCGTCCATTTTTTTCTTTTTTTTTTCTCTCTTTCAAAATCTAACGGGTTTTTTTTTTTTTCTCCCCTCGCAGGGCTGTCCTTCACATCCACAGCCCCCGGTCCTCCCCTCGCCAAACAGGAGAGTTGGGGCTGTCCGCCTGGCTGGCTACATCTCCTCCACCGTTTGTCTCCAAATGGTTTAACGTCTCATTTGTCCTAAACCATATACGCCGTCCAAGGCCCACCCCCTCCGTGAGTCAGTGAGGTAACATTGTTCCCACCCTCCGAGATTTTTGATATTATGCAAGACGGCCGATGTAATTATAATAAGGACCTATGGCAGCGCCTCTCACGCCCCCCAACAGACGCATGCAGAAGTGCATGGTGGCACCGTCATTCATTCATCCAGCAAACATCACTCGCATGTCCTAAACGAGCTTTTACTTACTGTGTGTTTCGTCTGCATGACTTTACACAGCTAATAGGAAAATACATTTTCCTATTAGATGAACTTAAATGCCAGATTATGAATGAAACTTATCACCACATGGAACGCAGCTCATTTTTACCTCACCATGGTCTCACATTTTGCTGTTTCCAACCCTTAAATGGGCTCATATTTTGCTCTAGTACACAAAACTGCCATTCACAAATGCACTGAAAGCCAATATGAGTATTTACTTATGATTGCAGCACAGAGGAGAAACGTCACTTTAAAGGAGCACGATGTCATTTTGGGGAAGAGTTTGAGAAAGATCTTCATTGGCTGATTTTTTTTATTTTTTATTCATTTATTTATTTTTTAATACCTAAACAAACTAAATCAACAAACTGTCTTCACTTTCATCACTGAGTAAACGGAATAAACAAACTGACCTTAAAGGAAGAGGATTCATGCTGTTTTACTTTGTTTATAGGTGGCGGACCCTGCCACCTTTCTATCTATCTTCAAACAGCGTTCTGGGGACCGTATTTTTTCCTCTGAGAACAGCTTATTTTTTCAGTTATGGAAACGTCTGTATTACTTCATTGATATTGTAAATATTAACACTCTGAGTGTGAATTTCCTCTCCAAAACTACACACTGCGCCTTTTAATATTTCAGATGGTTAAACGTCGAAAGTCTTTGTATCTGGCTTCTCACCCAGAATTGACATATCTCAAAGGTGCCGTTGTCTGCAGCTGAAACTTGTGGAGACAGACTCGAGAGGCGCTCCGGCTCGGCTGATTATCATGATAATCGCACCAGAAATCTATTGAGTCCATGAAAGACGAATCCTCTCAAACTTTATTGTATTAAGGTCTCAGTCTGTATGTGCAGCCCGTAGACGTGCTCATCATTTGCATTAAATAGGTTAACTCAGTCATGTTGATCTGTCTAGACCATGTCAGTGTGGGGAAGTACCTTCACACACACACACAGGCCCAACTGTTGCGCCTCTTTGGCACAGACTGCAAATGTAGGCTATGTTTCAGATAATGTTTCAGATAGTAGACTAAATACACCTATTCTTGAATACTTGCAAGAAATGTTTTATCTAAGATCTATTAGTGGTATTTTGGAGCTGTTGTAAACTGTTAGAATACACTTTGGGTCGCCAGTTTGTGAAAAATGTGCTTCACTGTTTTGGGCCACTTGCCTGCCAGAAATAGGGGGTTGCAGAGTGTCTGGACCAAACCCCATTTAACTTTTGGAGCATTTATGGCAGCACTGTCGGGCTACATCACTGGAGGTGTTTTCACAGCCTGCCAGAGATGTGGACTCAAGTCATCGTGACTTGGACTTGGAGTCGACTCGTGTCGCTGATTTGATTACTTGCAATTTGACATTCGGCACTTGAGATTTCAAGTATGCCTGTTTTTTGACCAGCTGTCAGTATTTCCTTATGTAAAAGTGAGCAGGAGGTAATGTGTTTCTAATCATTGAGAGGAAGTTAAAAAATACTCTTTTTTACAAACTGATTTGCATTTTGTTTGATTACATATTGTCACTTAATATCCATAAGCTAATTAAGATCCAAGTAAAATGAATTGCCATTCCTTTTTAACAGGTTAGATAAATTGGCCAACAATATCATTATTAGACAAGTTGTGCCTCATCTTTTCTTTCTATAAAGATCAGATACTCCAGGTAAGAAATAAGCCATTTTGACCTGAGACTTGACTTGACTGGCTAAAGAATAAAAGACCTGGTAAAAACCAGCATAAAACTGCTAAGGACTCAGTGTGTGACTTTCCACTTATAACTTCACTTTTAAGGGTCTTTCATTAGTTGTAAGCTGAAACTATGACGTTTTATCAAAGAAATGCTCTCTCCTATCCCACATTTCTGATATCTTTAGCCATCAGAAAGAAGTTCCCTCTTAATGTGCAGTGAAACATCTTGACACAAGTAAACCAACGTTAAACGTGAAACACAGCTGTAGTTTGTAGCAGCTGTAAATCGACGGAGGACTGGCGGAGCCGAGAGATGCTCTGCTAACGGCCTCACGGATATTAACGTACAATGTGGCCTAGCTGTGTCTTTCTGCTGTTGCTACGCATGGACGGTCCAGAGACATTTATCTGTGTTGCTGGGTATCCTTTGTTAAGCGTGGGTATTTTACAGTATATAATCAACATTGTGCCCGTAGCATATTTGTAGGCTACCTCTCACCTCACTTCAGATATCCCAGTAGGCTTCAGAAACCCATTTTCGACACCAAGGCAGTCTGAGTGCTGTTTTTTCGGTGCCAGTTGCCTGCTATGGAACCAACACATTGCTGGTATAGAACAAAGAACCACTTTGGGAGCAGATTAATCATGACTAAGGACCAGCTACGTATGACTGCTATTTTCAAAAAAACAGAGCTAGTGTAATGTCATCTGAATTATCCATGGGAGGATAAGCAAAAGGTTTTCACCGTTTTCACGTATCGAAGTGACAGTCATGGATGCCATGCAGTAATGACAATCAAAGCCAGGAGCAGCACTTGTGAATGGTGGATGCAGTCGACCATAGTTGTTCTTAGCAATGCTGGGAAATCGGAGACTTAATCTGGATGAATGGCTCTCATGCATGCGGAGAAGCAAACCGGTTCCTAAAAGGTTCACGGGTTGGATCAACCCAGATCCAGCAGTGGTTGACTTCGGTTGAGACGGGGTAATAGAAGCCTACTAGGAAACAGCACCTAAACTTTATTTATACAGCCCTAAATCACAGATTTGTCCTGGAGTGACTTATTAAACTCGCAGTTCATGAATGATCGGCTATAGCCGAGGGAAAAACTCTCCCAAAACTGAAAGACCTCAAGAGGAGCAACAGAGGAGGGATCCCTGAACACTGTCGAGACATTAGAAGTCAAATATACAGTACAGGCTGAAGAACAGCAATATATCAGAGCCAGTTCAAATAGAGCTAATGAGAACTTGATTCGGCCCTTAATATTACTTTCCTCTCCTGGCCTGTAGCTGCAGTAAACCTATACAAGTCAGTTTGCTCAGAACTATAGAAAGTGTACAAGCACTACTTTTCAGTTATTACCCTTCCCATTCAAGATGCCTGTCAACTGAAATACAGAAGTAAAAAATCAAAACTTTTTATAAGGCTCCAGAAAAAGATCAGTTTGAGTGTTGGATATAATTCTGATATAGCTTTTTTTTTTTTTTTTAACAACAGGTTATATTTTACTTGTCCCAGCCTGTGTGTTGGAGTAAAACCTACAGAGATGTGGTGCCTGTAAATACTCAAGTAGGCTACAAGAGAGTCACCTCAAAGCACAGTGCCCTCTGTGTGCTGCTGCTGCTGCTGCATGTATCAGGAGATAATGTGTTTTAATTACATTATTTAAGACGTGAAGTGGTTGATATAACTGGCTCCGTTGCCATGGCCACGACACTAGAATCTAACTTTTGTCGTTTCTGACAAAATCGCAGTTGACTTTAATTCCCTTAAAGTCGTAACAGAGAGGCGGAACGATCGCTCGCTGCCCTGTTGGTAATCGTAACGCGTTGCGCACAGGCCGTGAGAAGCAGACAGTCTTTTGGCTGGTGGGTCACAGTCTGTCTCAGACCCTCCGACAGCAGTAAAGCACCCTCACCACCCCTCCATTGTTTTACTGCTGCCAGCCCCCCCAGACACCCTGCAGGCTTCGCTGAGCACAGCGGCGGCGCACATGTGCGTCAAAAAACGTCGCTTTTACGGAGCCAAATGTCGGTACAGTACAGGTGACGCGCACACAACCTCACCTGGTGTCACTGTAAATGTGAGCTGGGATGCTTTTGCCTGGCCACAAGGATTCAATGCGTGTGCCTGTGTGTGTGTGTGTGTGTGTCTGTGCCCGTGCACGCAGCGACCTGGCACCCTTTCACCCCCACGTCGCGCAAATATTCAAATGGGGAACCTCTGATTTGAATAGGAGCTTAATGAGACATGGTGGTGTATAATAAATGAAAGAGGGGTCCTTCATGAGATGGAAGGCAGAGTTATTTCAGAAATGTTGCAAGCCTCTTTAGGAATTATGTGTGTTTACATATAGGAATACCAGAGAATAAATACAATAATAATATGAAGAATAAAGTGCAGGAGGATCTGTGGCTGTTGGAATACAGAACTTTTTGTCTGACAGCCAAAACTGTCCAAGCTCCTCAAAGCCTGAGCATCAAGTCAACTGGTGGTCCATGAAGAGGAGCACCAGCCGGCTCCCCATCACTCCTCCTGTGAAATGTGTTGGGAGTGGATTTACATAATGTGAACAGTCAAGACTGTGGCTGCAGATCGAAGTCTCTGCTGTCATGTGAAAACTGGAGAATTGCTGCTAGAATCTGATTCAATCAGGAGGTCACAGATCTCTACGAACACTTCTGAGTTTTAAATTCTAGAAAATAAAAGCACCTGTTATGCAGCATCTCATTTTAGATCCCAGTGACACCATGACCTCAGTGCTTTCTGATCGTCTGAGATCAGGTGATCATTTTTACTTCCTTGCATTTTGGTGATGCCCTCGGCGTCTCTGGTGTCTTTCTCACAGCTGATGAAGCAAAATGAGATCAGTTAAACATCTTGTGTGATTATTACTCACATGAGGGCTTTGTGCAGCATTTCACTTGATGTTTTTGTATTGTTTATTAAAGGATCTTAGTTACCACAAAAAAAGAGACAATGCTTCAATTAACAAGTTTTAACTACATCTGGAAGTGTTTTTAAAGGCATTTTCTTCCATATTAAGATCCTTACAATAAAGACTAGTTAATATGGCCTTGACAAGTCCTCGTCAGTGTTAATGAGACTATTTAAGTGTTAATAACTGCAACATAAACACTTTTATTGTCAGATTTAAGAGTTAAAAGAGTTTATAGACTGCAAAAGAATGTTAATACAAGCCTCATGACTGTCTTGACTTTATTATCTTACCCATTTTGTCTCTGTTAAAACTTTTCTAAGTTTTTCAGTTTTTCTTTCTCCTGTTCTTTTATTATGTATTGTTGAGTTTTCCTATTTTAAAGGCCCATGTTGGGATGGGCATTGCAAATATAGCTTTGGCTATAGATACTGTGGCTCATGGCATCAGTTTATACTACATACTTGTCCCCATACAAATACACGTTGAATAATAGCATAGGGGTGAAGTTAAGTTTTTAGTTGACTGGATGCGCGCTGTTAAAAACAGCCAGCCACTTAGTATTCCTGCAGCAGCTCCTTTAGGTTGACATGGATCCTACAGACACACTGAATGAGGCACAAGACTTGATAGATGGATAAATAAATATACTTGTACAATTTAAGTTCTACTTCATTATATAAGACATTTTTTATGTCAATTTCCAGATTAATTAAACAAGTCTTTAGTGTAAAAAAGACCATGAAAGAGATTTTAATAGGGAATTATTTAAAAAAATAAAATAAAATAACTTCCTCCAAGAAGAATGAAAGAAAGTAAAAATATTCTTAATTTTTGAATATCACTTTGATATTGTGGTTGCTCCTGAACCCTATTTAATCTGATACTATTTAAGAATTTTAGGTCATTTTTTATGAAATAGGTTATTTAAATTCTCTGTTTATTGTAAATCTAACCATTTTTTTGTAATAATAACAACAAGAAAAACGGATATTAGTCTGATTCGATTTTGGACATTAATGTTAACAACATGGAAATAAAGCGTGCATACATAAAGAGTGCAATTACATTTCGTAATGAGGAGATTATGAGACCAACAGGTGCAGCTTCAGACTTCACTGGCAGCAAGTTTACAGACATGTTTTAATTTAAAGGATATAAGTTTAAATAGGCCTAAATACATTTAATATTTCTATATTAAAAGTTTATATCCTTGAGAAGTTTTATAACAGGATTTGATTGTTTTAAATAATTTCTCCATCCCGCAAAGAGCCTCAGCTAACCCGCACTGTCCTCGTTTTATGTTCTTTTGTCAAAAACTCGCGAATTATTTTAATCATTTTTGAGCATTTTAAGATTTTAAATGTTTTTTTTTTTTTTTTTTTTTTTTTTTTTAATAGAATCGCGCGTTTCAAAAGAAACTGTCCGATTATTATTTGGGATTTTACTCTAAATATATACATTTCTCCTCTGTGGGCGTTAATGGAGATGCACCAGTAATAACAGGCCAACCATCATGTCAGTGTCACCGCCGTCAGTAAGGACAAATCCGCTTCACGCTCATTTTCAGGCTCAAGTTGTTCCTTCATAGATCATATTTTTAAGGAGGAATGGCTCTAATTCAGAGTCCCTTTGATCGCGTATTAATCGTGTTCAATTGTTTCAGGGATTTAACTCGCAGAATCTCTTCTGTCAAATCAAAAAGCCAACATTTTGTTAATTAAGTAGCCTAAATATGAAAACACTGTTGAGAATACAGCTGCTGTATTCTTTTATCACCTCACGTGATAGAAGTATTAGGAAATCTTCAAAATGTATTGTTATTATTTTTTTCCCCAAAGCACAATAAATCAAAACTCAAACAGATCGATCTCAGGCGGGTATTCAAGCCTTTTCATTTTGATATTGTGCTCAAATTCTGGGAGGTGCAGCTGCACGACTCTGATCTGCAGGCGACATAAAGCTCTTTTCCATGCAGGCCCTGGTTTCAGATTTTTCCTGCATGCTGAGGAGGAGCAGCCTTCACTAAACGTGCAGTACAGTACAAGTCGTCTCACATCAGCACAGCTGGCTTCACATCTCCAGCAATCACACAGGTACAGAGGTTCAAATCCGTCCCTCCACCTGCTGCAGCGTGCGATGAGCCTGCACGTCAGCCGCCACTAAACTCATGTTCGCTGATTTAAAAAATGTATCGAACTGTCTGATTTAAGGAATATATCACATGTCAGATAACGTCCGGCCTCGTGTTGTGTAATCGGGGAGGAACGACGCAGTCCTTGGAGGCAGAAAACAGACACAGCAGGATTTCTCTGTTCTCCTGCTGCCATCATGCGGACGTTGTGTGCATTACAGCCAGATTTAAATGGATTATTGAATCACGACTATCTGCTGCCCCGTGTGGACACACAGTGAACAGACAATGCTTCTGGACTAAACTGATAATAATGATAATAATAAAGTTAATAATAATATCTGAGAAACTCAGGAAGATCTTTAATAAACATCATTTCAGACATGTATTATATATTGCACATGTCATGTACACACAAGTACAGTTACTGCATGTAGTATGGTTATCTTTATTTTAATGTTCTATATTTAATATAATAATATAATATAATATAATAATATATTTGTGATCAAATTGTTATTATATTCTTCCCAATATCTCTTTATTACTGTTTCTATTTTTTGAAATTCACCCTTGTGCTGCCACTCATTTCCCGCTGTACTGCCGTGCTACCTGGGGGATCAATAAAGGATCATCTTATCTTATCTTGCCTTATCTTAAACCAACCAACACCCTAAACCAGAAACTTGTCCATCCTCAGGACAAAACACCCAGCCATGAACACAGTAATGTAGTTTGTGCTGTTAAATGCGGCCAGGACTGCACAGATTTGTACGAAGCAACATCTCCATAAACGAACGGCACAACACAGGAGGGACAACTCCTCGGGTCAAAGACTCTGCTGTCCTCTAACATCTGAAGGAGAAAAATCATTCCCTTGAGGACAAAAGCGTAAACATCGTGGCCAGAGAACGCAGATAGTTTGAAAGAGGAATAAAGGAATCCGTCTATGCCAGACTAGAACGAGCGTCTTTGAACAGAGGAGGTGGCCTGTGACATTATTATCACCCACCTCCATTGCAGCACTGAGTTCCCTCCACACGCAGCTTAACAACCGTTCACACCTGGCCTCGCCGAGCCTTAGCAACCCACATGAAGGCCAAGGTCAACGACCCAGAGGTGGCTCTAACAACCCTGAAACTCAGAGCTCACACTCCCACACAGAGTTTACAAAGCCTGCGTCTCTCCTCATGGCAGTTAGTGCTGAAGAAGCCTCTTGGATGAGCGGTGAAACATCCAGTCTAGTTGCTTTCGTTTCAGCACTTGACAGTGATTCTAATATTTGGTTAAATGTCTCTTTGGCCATTTTCACCTCAGTTAGGTGCTTTTAAAGCCAGAAACAAGCCTCTGGTAGTCCTCTGGTTGAATTTTAAACATCTTCACTTGACACAATTAGTGATCAGTTCAACTACATTTGTTGGCTTCCTGGCACAACTTTGGGAAAACCATTCCAAAACCTCAATTCTCGGCTGATGTAGCCATTCGTATTACCACTTCTGATGTGTGTTTTGGGATCATTGTCCCATTAGAAATCCAACTGCGCACAAGACTGGGTTGACTCTCAACCATCCCGACCAATTTTCTCCAAGCTTGAAATGGCTCCAAGTGACCGTCCTGACTCATTCAGATCAATAACGTGCTCTTTCAGATCAATGCTGAGCTTTAGAATCTCCCATTTTGGTGTTTGTGGACTAATGGCTTTATCAGATGAGCCTTATTAAAATGGGCCCAGAATGGTCACCAGCTGTTATCAATCAGAATCACTCAGAAGAAGTTAAGAAGCCAAAGTTACAAAGAAAATTCGATCAACACAACCTTCTTTAATCACCAAAATTGATCACTCAGGTTGCTGTATATATCGTTGACACAATAGATTTGGCCATATGTCACTCACTATATACATGTTCTTTATATTTACATTTAGATTCAGGGCATTTAGCAGACGCTTTCGTCCAAAGCGACTTACAGCAACTACATTTGTCACAAGAAAGGAACCACGACATATTGCTGTCGATAATAAAGCAGAAATTCAGCCATGCCATATAAGCGTATGTAAACTATTGACCACAAATGTAGCCGCAAGGTGTAAAAATGTAAAAACAACAGTGTAAAAATAAGAAATAAAAAAAAACAGCGACCAGAAGAGAGCAGGCAAGTTTTGGTCAAGCATTGATTTTTGCTTTTGTGGACTTTTAAAGTCTTCTGGAGGAAAGATTGAATGCAGAGGTTGCTGAGGTCAGGCCGACCTGACCGCACTCGCTCGCTGCTACTTTTACTCTCATGTTCACACAGCTCTCTTAACCTCAGGTTAGAGGTCGTGCTCAGTCTGTCAGCGGTTCAGTTTTTAACTCGTGGACCGTTCGACTCCTCTTCTTCAGCGGCGCTTCACACATTTACAGTGAAGTCTCGAGGCTTTCACAGTGGCCCCTGAGACTTTGTGCGTTTTGGCTTGTCTCACACAAGCAACAGCTGACAGGCTGTTAAACTGGCACTATGACAGCATGTCACATAGGAAAGGTAATGGTATAAATGGGCCTAAATGATGCTTTTAATCTTTACAAGAATCTCAAAATACATCAAAGCGTGAAAATTACTTGAAAATATATCCTCGTGTCTTGGTGATTATTTAATTTCATAAGACATTAAAGGAAAGAGATAAAATTATCTTGTTGTTGTCTCTGGACCAGGACAAATCTGTGTAGCCCGATCATGAGATTTCTGTCTCCCTGTACTTCTGCACATTCATGAGCACATTTATCAGTGAAAATATATTTATGAAAAACACCAAGTCCCTGCAGTTATAGACTTGTGGCAGGCTGTGGGAGTTACAGAATATTATCATTTATTGGGGCCTCATTGCTCACAGAGCAGTGCAGGCAGTAGAACAGAATATGAGAAGCAGTGCAGGGACAAAGAGGGGAGTCGAAATGTGGAGCGTGCATTTTGCATAGATCAAGATGCTCTTGTTGATGACAGAGGCTGTTGTCTCTCAAACCACTTTCTGTAGGGGTCACACTCAACAAAGACAGTAATTCATATACTGACTTCAGCAAGGGAACATTAACATCACCAACAACCAGACGTGTGACTTAAAATCATTTAAGTCATAGGCTGTGCCAAGTCAAATTGAGTCCTTAGGGAAAGTCAGGTCCCCCTCTTGTCGAGTCAAGTTGCAATATATCAAAACAGAGACTTCAGTCGACTCGAGTCTGCATCACTGCCGACAAACAGTAGAAGGTTTAGAGTGTGCAGTCATGCTTGTAGCTCTGTTATCTTTCAGCTAAATTCTTATGTTGACGTGTGTTGATCGTGCTCACAATATCGGTGTTGTCATGCTGATGTTAACAGGTGTAATGTTAACCATGCTCACCATCGTGCTAACATTTGCTGAGTAGCAGTGAATGTAAAGTGCAGCCGAGGGTGATGAAAATATTGTTAGTGGTAATTTACCAGACAAATTTTGGATTTTGACCTGATGATGGCGCTTTATGAAAAGTGAACAATTTGCTATTGACATGCAATTAGGCAATTTGGGATTTTTTTTTCAAACTACATATCTGTCAATTAATTATTTGCTTTTTTTCTCATAAACAACACAAAACATGAATAAACAGAGATAGAGACTGGAAAGATATTTCAAATGTGGGTGCTTAATAGTATGTGTGTTCAAAACGTCCCTCTAAACTGTGTGCATGAGACACGTTGTCACAAGCCGCCATGTTATTATATTCAGTACGACTTCTCGATCTGGAATCAAAGCTTACCTACGTACCAGAAATGCACTGACATTTAATCAGCGCTGACAAAACATCCTCGTGGGTAAAAGGAGTGAGAAGATAGAATGAGATCATAAAAGAGTAACATTATGGCAGAGCTGAGAGCGCGTGGGATGGTGGTGTGGAGTGTGTGTGGGCAGTGGAGAGGGGTAGACCTGCATGGAGAGCACTCTGGCTTGTTTTTTTGTCATCACCACATAGACTTGTAAAGCACGTTTCCAGGGAGTCAGATGGGATTTGATGACCCCCTCAGGTTTGTTGCGCTGCTCTCCGTTCAGGTTGTACACGCGAACCTGATGTCTGAGTTTAATCCTGGTTAGAGACTGCATAACTCCAGCCTCTGAATATCTAGTGTTAACCTATGGATTTATAACAAGAGACATGATTTGAGGTTGGGTAATATGACAATATAAATATTTAGAGATCATTTTGTCAATCAGCGAGCGGTCACCTGGTTATTGTATTCATATGCAGTTTTTCAGTTGATTTGTCAAAAATGTGTTCTAGAACAAGAATATATATGCTACCTATGTAAATGTTATATTCTTAAAGGGCAGCTCCACCAATTTTACACATTAAAGTGTGTTTACAGGTATTGGGGGGGTACTGCTGCTTGTGTTGAGTGCAGAAAGAGACCAGTGGACTACTTTTAAAAAACCTGGGGCCTACATTACCCACAATGCAACTTAGCTATTTAGTGACATCACTGGAGGCAATTAATCAGATTACATACAGCTTCCTCTGGAGCCACAAAATGCTTTATACTGCTTTTTCCACATATTCAGTAGCATTTAGTTCCCCAAGACCCGTAAACACACTTTAATGTGTCAGAATGGTGGAGTTACCCTTTAAATATTTATCGTGTTTATTCCATCTTTAATTTAATATTTAGCCCGTATTTGTGGC
Organism: Acanthopagrus latus; assembly: GCF_904848185.1. Lineage (NCBI taxonomy): Eukaryota > Metazoa > Chordata > Actinopteri > Spariformes > Sparidae > Acanthopagrus > Acanthopagrus latus. Next base: position 9,573,604 of record NC_051041.1, on the reverse strand, counting down.
ATTGTTGTCACACTGCATTAAAGTGAGGTTTTTCTTGTCCGCGCCCAATGGGCTACTGCATATTTATACCATTTATGTCCCTTAACTTGAATTAATGCAGGAAGTATGAAGCTGATTGTGGCTACAGTCTCACAAGGATGGAACCGCCAATGTTGCAGTTTCCCTGCTCCACCAGCTGATGTAATGCCACCATGCTACACAGTTCAGTCAAACCGTTCCTTAGCTGGTGTAGGACATTTAACAGATGCCCATTCGGTTCTGTTGAGGAGCCTGAGGCCAGCTCTTTGTGAAGTTTCCTCTTATTTCTGTGCTGCTGCCTGATCTCTCTGCCCTTTGCCCCCTGCATTACATTCCCTCTGACTGCCTCTGGACACTAGTATGCTACAGTCTTGGACTTTTCTACTTACCGCTGGACTTCATTCAAATGACTTCAGTGAACTTCTCAAAACTTCCGGGTCATCACAGGATTCTTGCGAACTTTAACTGCTTTTCCTTTTTCCTGGGGGAGCCTTTTAACATGTCTTCTTTCCTCCATCCACAAGAGCACACCTGGTTCTTCTAATCCTCTAAATGATCCTCCTGGTCCGTGTCGGAGCCGGGTGTCGCGAGATCCGTCTGTGACTCATTTTCCAGCCTATTTGTAGCTTTTTGGGTTTGAATCCAACAAATCAAGCCAGCCTTTGATAGCTGTGTTTCTAATCCAAGATGTCCCTTATGAGGCATTTTTCCAAGATGTCATGTGTTTCATCTCTGTCAGCGTCTCTATTCCCAGTAGTCGGCAGCTACTGGGTCTGATACAGCATTTGTTTTTAAACTAGGACACAAGTCTGCCTAGAAACTCAGAGGAAAGAGGGATAAAGCAGGCAGCACATTAATACAACTGTATTGTTTTTTTTAAATGCATTTTCTTTGCACAGACGAATCTCTGTTACAGGATGAGCCGTGCCTGCTGATTTCTTACTGGTAGATTATATGACTGTCATGGGTTAACACATTTTTAAAGTTTGCAGATGGTCTCTAACCATTTGAAGTTGCCTTTATTAGCCTAGACGTATTTATTTTATATCACATTGTAAAACCTTATGTCAACTGTTTTTATTATACTGCAATAATATTTGAGGCTGATTTATTTAGTTATTTGGGTTTGTCAAGCACTTCAAACATCAGCACTATCTTTATTTTAAAACAATTGAGGTCAGGCGATTAAAATGAAGGAAAACATTTATGTGCACCTTTTATTCATGTTTACATTGATTAAAAAAGTTTTATTGGGTGCACCTAAATGATAGATTGAGCGCAAGCAGGGTAAGAAGTTGACTGACTAAAGCCAGTGTTTCCCCCTTGTTTTCAGACTCGGGAAGCTAAGATAACAACCAGCTGTGTTGAACACTGTAGTCTGGCAAACGCACATGACAGTGCTATTGATCTGGTCATCTCGTATTTTTTCAAAAAATGTGGGACCTTTAAATGCAGTGCAGACAAACCAGCTGTGGAATACTACTTGTTCTCAGGGCACAGTGACATTTCTGTTGAATTATGAAGTGTCTGAGGAAATACATCACAGTGTGTCATTGTCTTTCAGTAGCCTATAGTAAACCACTTCACATTTAAAAAAAAAAAAAAAGCTCAGGGAGACGACAGTGATATCTTGACAACTATAGTACTACCAGGTTTCTCTTCACCTGTCATGCCACACTGTGAATAAACTCCTTCAGAGTGCCTGTCAGTGTTTCTCATTGAAAAGAATGGGATAGATTATGCTGCCAGGAAACTAACAACAAACAGTTGTTCGCTGCCTGCCGAACCCATTTGAATGAAATTGAGCATGATAATGAGATGTTTTTCAGCTAACAAGGATGACACAGACAAGTTTTTTTTTGTTTTGTTTTGTTTTTTTGCTATAAACTGCCTGTAATACTGCCTTCGTAATACTGTAAATGTCTCAGGTAAATGCAGCTTTCTCTTGACGCGGACGTGCCACATGTGGATATTCACAAATACACTCATTCAGACCAAAGACCTGGTGAAAAATCAGAATCCGCTTCATCTGCCAATTATCTTCACACATCCAAGACTGTTGGCTCCTGTTCTGGTACATAATCCAGAGAACAAATTCACGAGAGGATTCAAACTCAGACATGCAGCTAAAGAAATATGAGATACAGGAAGTGGATGGACAGCAAACTCCGCTCTTGCCTACATACCAGAGAGGAAAGAAAGTGTTTATAGTCCCCTGAAATGACAATGAATCTTTGGTCATTTTTTTTGGAATATATACCATAAAAGCACAGTATATATACCAGGAAATCAGTTAGCATTTCTGCATATCTGGTTCCCTTGTCTCAATTAGATTTTTAATTATTTATTTTTTTTCGGTTAAAGTGCCTGAAGTAAGTCTGTTGTTACTACAGACAGTCTGTTGTTACTACAGCTTAAGATATTTACACGTTTTGTCCTGTGATGTGTTTTATGTCATAGGACGAAACGTGTAAATATCTTAAGCTGTAGTAAATGTCCTACGATTTAATTTTAAAGTGCTTATGTGTCTTTAGAACAGCAGCTGCTAATAAGTGTCTAAATGAGACTACAAAGGTTGTCGGGGACATAAATGTCACCACACCGGAGACTCACTGAGTCCGTCTTAACAGGCCGACTTTAGTTACACACAACTTTAATTTTAACTTACCAACTTATAGAATTTATATGACGTGACCACAGGGTAGTTTGCTTAGAGTCTAACGTTAGCTTTTTACTTCTAGCAATTAAATAAATAAAAACAAAACAAAACAAAACAAAACAGGGTGATGCTAACTTCCAGGATTGCCTGGAATAATATTTTTATGTAGATTGGGGGTCCTCCACAAGGGTCAAGAACTCAGGCCCCTGTAGCTTGTTAATCCGGCCCTGTGCTGGATAATGAATTAATCACTTTGTGTGTGTAAGTGGCTTCATGTGCACATATAGTAATAGAATCATGCTATTGCACGGTTTATGATAATATCAGATTTTTTTTAAATCATCGTCCTCACAGCTGATTCTTTAATATCTCCCCACATTAATTCTGCATAATGTCAATTTCATCGGGCTACTGTACGTCATGATGCCATAACGTCTGATGGCATGATACTACGAGGTCTGTGAGAGCAATTTGGACGATTACCGCCTCACAAAGTCCACATTTCCCTCCTTTGACAACCGTAAACAGGCCTTAGCGGACGGTTATGTGCCGCTTCCACGGTTGTGGTGAAGACAGACGTGAAAAAAACAAATGGCCTAGCGGGTTTCTCGTATGGAAAGCAGGCAGGGCACAGTGGGGCTACAGTGACATTTTCCCCACATGCAAAATCATGCAAAAGGTAAATACTGAAGCGGAGGGATACAAACACTATTGCAGAACATGGCCGTCACCTCCGTCATGTCCTCTCTCGCAGAACGTCCCACTTCGACGACACCGCGCTCTGATTGGACGAGGGGCCCGCACGTCAGCTGCTGATTGGATCGTCGACGGGTCAATCACGGGCTAATGTCAATGACGTTGATCGTACACTGGGTACGCTGTATCGCCTGGGTGGACAGTATAGTTACTTCAACATTAAATGGAATAAAATGCCGCGGAGTTATGTAAATAGAGACGTTGCTTCAGCGTAATTAATCAGTGCTCCTTAATTAACACGGGTCGCCTTCGGAGCCGTTGGCTGCTGGCCTATTTTCGGGTTTTATCAGCAATATTTCAGGGTAAGTGGAGTGATACATTTCCTTCCTGCGTCTTTTTTCCTCGCACAGGGAGCAAACCTGCCCGCTTTATTATTTAAATACAGCAAAGTAATAACCAACACCGAGCTGGTGTGTATTTTAAAGACGGAACGGGCGTGATTTGAGTATAAAATGTCCGTAATGTGGTTTAAAAGTAGTGCGTGTGTGCTCCAGCCCGCACAGTCGAGTTATATGGAGAGTGTAAGGAAGGTAATGGCTGTCGGTCGACTCGTAACTTGAAAATTGTGAAATGGCCTGTGTGGAGTAGCTCGTCCTCTGCTCTGGGGATCAACCCCGGCTGTCGTGTCTCGAAGGAGGCTTTTTCGGTTTGGTAAAATGGGCACACGCGATTTTGACAGCAGTCTCAGCTCCCCAACCTGTCAAATTAGATCCTGTAGGGTACCTGTCTGCCGTCAGTGGGCCTACTCTGTCTCCAGGCTCCCCATCTGTCATGTTTGTATGTAGGATACGGACGAGCTCTTGCTTCCACTTTTGTTTTTTAAGAAAACAGAATGTCATTTTAAGCTCATGTGGACTCCACATACCAGATCTAACATGGTCAGTAGTTTAATGACATTAACGATACACATAACAGACCTTTTGTTCAAAGCTCTTCATCCAGCTGCCTTTTTTTTCACATCAGCCTCAGTAAAAAAAAAAAAGAAAAAAAAAATTACATTCTCAAGCACTGATTGTGTGTTTGTGCAGAGATTTTGGAGATTTTCTTTCTTCTAAAAAGGACACATATTATTGATGCTAATTCCAGAAGTGGTGATGCTGTTGACAGGCAAAAGGGCATCTGCATGGCCCCATTTACTGTACCTTACATACCTTAAGTGCAATCCATGTCAGGCTCAGTCAAATTAACACAATGATTATGGCTTATCTCGGGCTATATGTATTCAAAGGCTGGAAATCAGTGCCGTCCCAGGGTAGATACCATAGCTGCCGGGCTAGAAGTAGGCCAGTTTGACAGGGTGATACACCACTGTGTGCCGTCCCTGCAGATGGATTCACATCAACATCTGTAGATGATCGAGAGCAGAGATGACACATTTCCAGCAGTATGTGTGTATTTAACTTGCTGCTGAATCATTGTTTGTTTTTTTAAGTCAGTGCTACAGATGGAACTACAAAAGATTTTATCACAGAATGGATAAAAATTTCAGAGATAACAGTGAACATCCTCACATGAATTACTTGAAAAAAGCTGTCAAGTTTGCAGCAAAAAAAGTCCTGTATTTGATTTCCTGAACATTTTGATGGCTGAAGCTTGTCATTGTGACTCATTGCATTTCTTGCACATTTTATCCCCCCAAAAACAATATGTATGTATGTTAATCCTGTGGTTTACAAACTAAAAGCTCACTGAGATGAGGATAAAAGCATTTATTTCTCCTTTATTTGTACAGGAAGACTGTATGATATATGATTTACTTATTTAAGATTCTTTGATTGTTTGTTTTTCTCCAAAATAACGTGTGTCCTACCTGTGATTTAATAAAGATAGTTATTTCCCAACACAATTTAATCTTTAAGTGATTCCAATTTGTTTTAGTATGATTTTTTTTTTTCAGGTTTTTATATTGAAGTTGAAGTCGGAACATTAGTTAATGAATCGCGATTATGTTCAACAGAATAATCGTAACATGAAATTTTCATATCATCCCGTGCCTAGCTAAAGCTCAGATATCCAAGTCCCCAAATTTAATATTGTTTGCAAAGATTTCTAAGTCCCATTCCTCTACTCTCCTCACAGCAGCATCAACACATTGGCTGCCCAAAAGGCCTGCTATCATCAACAACAAGTATTTTATTAAAAATGCTTAAAATAACAGTGTTGTTTAAACTTGCAGTTCCTATGGGTAGGTCTTTGAGCTGACAAAGCTGGGAGTGGTTGCCAAGATGAACAGAATTAAACCAACCGAGGGTTTCTCAAAGTCCACAGCAACAATTCCTTTAGACAGCTTGAATGATTAGCATCATTTTGTGTATGGGAATTCAATATTTTGTCTCTCTGGTCAAATAAAGCCTAAGAGATATTTGTTGTAGCAACACGCATAATTTTTAAATTAAAAAATGGCGATTATTGAAGCAACTTATCTTCAAAATCAAAGGGGATGGACCAGCAAAGATGAGATTAGATTGAAATAGACGTATATAAACAGAAAGGAAACGCAAAACACTTTTTATCCCCACACATTTACATATAAATGCAGTTGAGCAGTGTTCACTCCAAGTTTCAGTCCTCCGTGTTGGAGCAAAATACTGCAGGAATGTCTATGTTGTGTTTCATTTAAATTCTTGTTATGGTAAATCTTGGACATTGACTTCTGCTGAACTGCCCTCTTAGGGAAGACAGTGATTATTAGTCAGGGGCTTTTTTTATCTGGTTATTTGTATCAGGAATATTTGCTGGAAAAAATATTTGATGGAAAAAAAACTGTCATTGCGATACTGGGATATGAAAAAAATGCAATTACTGTATATTCACCAGATAACTTGAACAGAGCCACTTGGAAATTGTTTTTCATTCTAGAATAATTATGGTGTTTTTGTGTTGAGTGCATTTGATCAAACCACCAAACTAGGGCCTGTTTTGTTTGATGAATTGGTAAATCAGTTGCTTGCCACTCACATGGAATAAACTCCCACTCTCCCAAGAACTCTTCAATCAGATTAAATTCTGTTTTATTAGACAGGCTTCCCTTGTAGATTATTCATGGTGAATGTGAAGTTTTCCTTTTGTATCAAGCAGCATGACAGGTTTGAGTTGATCTGCCTTACTTGGTGGTGTACATCAATTGGCAAGTGTGTTGCAACTATTGTGCATGTGTGATATGATGTATTGGGCTGCCCAATGTGACATATTCACATAGTCCATCGCATTTCAGGTGGAGTAAGGGATTCTGGAGAGAGATGGTTTGAGTCTTGTTGAGTCTCTTTCCCAGGGCATCAAATATCAATGATTTTAGTGAGTGATGCACTCAGCAGGCTCTGTGAATTGTTTCTAATATCAATAAGCACTAGAATTTATTGAAAAACTTATTCAAAATAGAAAGTGTGTAGCATTAGAAATTATAGTTGGTTAAGTAGTTGATTGACAGAAATGAAATCAAACTATTCTTGATAATCAAGTCATTTTTTTAAGCAGACGTAACAAAATCATCTGATTTCTAAATCTCAGATGGGAGAATTTGTTTTTGTTTTTTTCCCAGACATCTGTGAAGGTATACAGAATATATCTTTGTGTTGAACCCACCATTGGGTAATAAAGATGCAGCCTTGGAATCTGGTATGTTATGTTCTCACATTCTATTGACAAAACAGTCAAGAAAATAATCAGCAGACTAATCGTTCATGAAAACAGTAATTAGTTACAGATCTGATAGCGTGTAGTTCTTGTAGGTCACATGAATATATTAATCTCTCCTCACTACATGCTCCTTTTTATCGTCAGGTGTAAGGTTGATACAAATCAACTCTGTCCATGTTTTGGGGAGCGGAGATGGAGCCATTAAGACTGACCTAAACCCCCTGTACATTTGAGGCTCTGACCATTTATCTCAGGGCTTTGGCACATTTCATTGGCTAGAGCATAATCCGCTAAAGGTCACAGCCACTAATTACACTACTCCAAAACAGACAGATGCCTACCCTGAGCTTGATTGTGCTCCCTCTCCTTCATCAGAAGAACAGTCAAGGGTTGCATAACCAGCACTTGGATGATTTGAATACCATGTGCGTATCTCACTTTTCACCAGAGTCACCAAATTCCTTCCCTCTTAAGATAATGAGGCAAACCTGGTCCAGCCAAAAAAAACATTCATTATCCACCATAATACACCTCTATCTGGTCTTTTCTGATGTGTCTTTAGATTGACTCGTAAAATGTCTTTTCTTCCTCTGTGGCGCACCGTATGTCACTGAGCGAGCTTGATTTGGCTGGATGCGATGGGCTCAGTTTTAGCCAAGCGGCGACCTCATTATCTTTGGCGTCCAATCAGTCCTCCGGCCAGCTCCTAATTGAGCCATCAGCGCCTTAAGGGGGAAGAGGAGGGATGAACGTGTCAATTACAGTAATGAGGGGGCAGCCATGCAGAGGGCAGTCAGGGAGAGGAAGGCTAGACAGAAACCTTGCAGTGTAGCCTCATTCTGATCAATTCACAGATAATCAAAGATAAAATTGTACCCTGATAGTGGCAAAGACTGTAAAGTCAGTAGGGAAGAGTGGTTTTCATTTTCCCCTCTAGCCTTGGGATATTTCTACATGTGTTGTTGTTGTAATTGTCTAGAGTTGGTGCCTCACAGTTAATGAAAGATATATGATGGTGTGAATACAGATATAATGAATGAAAATTCCATCGCAGCACAGCACAAACCACATCATACATCATTAAATCTTTGGAGTATTGGGTTTGTTTTGTAGACTGTCTGTATAAAATGTTGCTTGTATTGAAATAAGAACTGCTGTAGAAACATCTTGCAAAACATCTTTTTTTTTTCTCAACTATACTTTTGCTTGTATCTAGAGGATACTGAAGTATTCTAGGGAGGGAATTTTTTTAAATAAATTATCCATATCAACCGTATGACAACACTTTGAGTTGCTAATTTCAGCTAGTAGAAGCTATGATATAGTGTGGAAACAGCTAGTCAGTCGGCATAAAATGTATCTACAACTTATTAGTTCATCTTTGTAAATCAAGCAAATATGACAGTAAGATTGCTCTGTTCATGCAAAGCTGGCAAAAGTGAGTATTAGCAGTTTTTATTATCTGTTTACTCCTGTAAATCAGTGGGTTTTTAAATTTTGGACTGACATCCTATAGGGTTCTCTTATTTTGTAAAGATATGTAGACTAGAAATCACTTGTAGGTTGATTACATGTCAGAAAACAAATAAAAAGAGGCAGAAAATGTTTTCCTTTTGAGAAGCTGGACCTGAAAATGTGTGGTAATCAGTAATCCAGATACAATAGGCTGACTTCTCAGAACATGTCATCACCAATGTTGTTAAAAGTGTGTTAAAAAAAAACAAGAGATGCACGATCCAACTTTTCCTTTCCCAGTACTGATATCTCAACTCAGGATATATGCTCTATAGTAATGATAGAATACCAGTTACCTCTTTTTTCCCCTCAAAATGAAAATCTGTGTACCTCCCTGGAGTGATTTTTGTAGTATGTAGGATAACATTATGCCAGGGATTACTAAAGTGCCAAAAGCCTAGTTGGTGGACAGCTGCAGCTCAATGAATAGCGATAGTGAAACCCGGAATTTCTATAATGATATTGTGGTAGAAATCAGACCCAGTAAGGTCAATATTCGTGCTGATCCCTATCTGGCATATTCAATCCATGCAACCATGGTGAAAGCTAGTTAGCGAGCTGGCAAAAAAATCTGACGTATTGGATTAAATGGTCGATACAGATCCAACCAAATCACCAGAATAAATGTTGATGATGTATGTGTCTGTAAACCACCAATATTTTGAAACTTTAGGTTTCTTTATGTTGCAACTTAATATTTCTTTCAATTTTCAATTTTTCAATGTTGTCCCAATGCTGTGCCTATGATCGGGTTATGTTTAGACACAAAAAACATTTGGCTGTGCTCAGGAAAAGATCACGTTTTGGTCGCTACAAACATGTCTTAAGATATACAAAGATTTTGGGCAAAACAGTCTTGTTACCACAAACAGGACTGGAGATGCCCCAACTTCCCATCAAAACCTTCCGTTTTTTTTCGCTACAACCATTGCTGGAAATTGTCTTGACGTCTCCCTGAAATGATCCAGTGGTGTTATACTTACCAATGTTGAAAAAACTGCGGTCACTGGCTTGGCAACCTTCTCACCTGTAACTCAACCACCTTCCCCTCCACTTCCTGATATGACCGTCATATCATAAATATGTAAAATGAATGTGATATGACATGTACTGTGGAACTGTCAGTATGTTATATGGACACATACAAATGGGAATGTGTCAGTGGTTCCTGTAAAGTGCCAACATTTTATCCTGGCGAGTGGGTTGACAGATCCTAGCTAAACCTAATATGCTGGATTTTATTACAGCTTCTGATTAATTCTCAAGCTGGACACTCTCTAAAGTGTTGAAATGTGGTTTGTGGAGGCCCCATGTGCACTCCACTGGCGTTTTCATTTTTTCCATCTGGCCTAACAACAATCCCCAGGAAAGCACGTACATGTAGGGTCAAGGCTGGAGGGAAAACTTAACACAATTGCCACTGAGCTGAGTCTATGTGTAAGAAGGAGAATGGGTTTTAGGAACAGTGTCAGGACAGCTATATTATAGAGTAATCAGTCAATCTCTCTTTCAGTAAAATGCCCATTATAATGTCCCAGAACTCAAAATGTTCTCTTCAAAGTCTGTGTTTAATCAGTCCAAGAGGCAAAGATGTCCAGTTTACTATCACAAAGGAGAGAAAAGCAGGAAAGTCTCACGTGAGAAGCTGAAACTAGGTCATGTTTAGCTTTCTTGCTTGAAAAATGGCTGAAATGATTGATCAATTATTAAATAGCTACCAGTTCCTTCTTCTTCTTCTTCTTCTTCTTCTTCTTCTTCTTCTTTTTTACGTGATTGGCAATAAATCAACTGTTCTTCTCAGCTCCATGTAGTGCTTGATTTAATGCACCAGAGCAGCCACCCTAAATGTAAAGCATCAGCATCATACCTGAGGGCATTTAACTAACTGTTGGAGGTGGAACTGTGCTTATTATATGATTGACTGTACAGCCGTACTGTAAACCTAAATCACAGTGGTGGACGTGTTTAAAGCTCTCCTCTTGGGAAGGATATGTGCAGTTGTTAGTGTTAATTTTGATGCATTATAATGAGATTAAATCACCTGTTTTAGATATAGATCCACTTTCCCTTTGCTGCGTAGTGTTAACTGTGACATCAGCATCGTTATATCTTGATGACTACCATTTGATTAACTTAATGCTGCTATAGATGTATTTCTAAATCTACATCTTTTTGACTAAGGTATTTAAATTATCTACACTTTCTGTAACAGTGAGTCACAGATTAATCAATTACCTGTTAACTTTTCAATGTATTTATTTATGCCTTCACCAAGAAACCGCCGTCAAAAAGCCACTCATAGCCACAAATAATGCTCAGAACAGCACCAGACTTCAGCAACACTACAAATAGGGTCACTGCACATAGTTCGAGGCATCTAACATCTGCTAGCTTTGGTTTCAAATATATATCTGTAACTCATGCAGAGGTAGCAGAGTCATTTGCTCTTTATTCTCATTTCTCATTAACTAGTCTCTGTCCTTCATGGCAGGGTGAATATCGGGTTATGGCCGTTTATAAAGAAAAGAAGCAGTGACTCAGCCTGCACACAAAGATGACTCGCCAACATCCAGTACTTCCTCCAAGGATGTGTGTGAAGCTGTTTTAGTCACTAATATGCCACCTCTGATACCATACAGCTTTTGACTGCAAATAAACACTTAACCTGTGCTGTGATCACACCCACGTGACTTAGCCTGGGATTGTCTCTCAACATTTGTGATTTAATAAGAGTCTGTCTGTTGACAGTGAGGCATTCAGTCAAAAATGTTTCAACATTTGTTTTTGTCTGACTCTAATTCAGGAACAAAATCCATACAGATTTATGGGCTCGTAGAGAAGACTTGACCTTTACTTTTACCATTCAATCAGTTAAGCTTTCTGTTTAAGTTCTCACGCTGTCCATCTTGAACCATGTTCACTGACGAGCCGATTTATGTAGAGCTGTTTTGATTTTCCTTCAAAGAAAAATGTGATCGATTGTTTCAGCGCTGTCAGTTAAGGGACTGAAGTGTCATACTTGTGTAAAAAAAAACATGCTGCTACTTTTTCTGATTACTCGCACATTAAAGTCTAGGTTTAAGCATTTGATAATCTATTAATCTCATCCATCGATGAATCAGGTTTAGCATGAATTACCCAAAGAGATGTCCTCCGATGTCTTTTGTGGCTGGATCATGTTGAGTAGTTATAAGACATCATCTGCTGTGTTTATCAAACACTTAAGCTATGTAACTGGAGGCAGGATATTTTACAGTTTGAAATTAAAATTAAACTTCACTGGGAATTTAATAATTTTGAATAACCCTAAGCATCCTCTCTGCATTTTAATCTCCATGAAAAGGATTAATCAATTAATCAGGACAATAATGAGAGATTATTCGATAATGAAAATTATCATCAGACAGTGGAAGTGCATTTAATCTGTGATTCTAGTGTTGGCTAGATTGACACCTTACTTGTCTGTGACCCCTCTGCCCTCATAATCAGAAGACATTGTTGTTTTCGTTGGTCTCCAGTGAATACACTTTAACATCATAGATCACACTGTCCTTTTCTTTTTGTCACACAATAAGAATATTGTATTGATTTTGTTCCCCCTCACGTCTCTTTTTTGATGTGATGAGACATGAGGGATGTTTGAGTAACCTTTCTGTCTCTCTCTGTGTGTCTGATGCAGGAGACGAGTGACGTCTTTCTCACCACAGCAGCTGCGGGGAAGTTTTGTCACTTTTGTCCCTGTTGAACAAGCAATGAACTGAGGACCTCCACTCCTCAACGCCGCACATCTCCACAGCACCAGCTCTTCATCCTCACAGCCTGTCAGTTGAAGGAGTCGACGACGTCGCCACATCTGGACAGAGAAATGTGTGTGCGTGTGAATGATCGGATGCATGACTGTGTCTGAGTGTTGCTGGGCTGTAGTACGAGGTCGAAGGCTGCACTTCCTCTCTCCCCCTCCGAGAGGCACTTCTCCACGTGACTGACCGTGACTTTTGTCTCCACACCTGCAAAGCATCATGGGTAGGAAAAAGATTCAGATCCAACGAATCACCGATGAAAGGAACAAGCAGGTGAGTGTTTCATTATTCTGACAATTACTCTTCTGATTAATCAGAGCAAAAACATTTTACGTGTAAACTGTTCTATATTTCATGGAAATAAACTTCAAGACTTTTTGATACCAGCTAAAGTGTGTCTTTACTGTGTAGAGAAAATGTTAAAATACCGCAAATTGAGATTATGTGATGAGATTAGTAGTCCCTTCTCTTATTCGTTGCCAATTTCCAACCGTTCTGTTTAGATAGTGTTGTGTGGCTGTTTGTGTGATAACATTTAACACCTGAGAGCTTGTATGACTTTTTCTCTCAAAATAAGTTTCAGCAGAAGTGTTGTTTTAGATTTGAAACTTGGGTTTTGTATCAGATCCAGTGTTGAAAAATGTCAGCCACCCCCACTATGACAGTTATTAAGTGTTATTATGGCAAGGACAGCACTGCTTCATTGTCTGAGGTCTCTTTATTCTGGACATCTCTTTAAAATTTAACTAATGTAACTAGAGTATCTTACATATTTCTTACATAACATAGTTAGATTTAAGCCTGGTTTAAAGTGGTAAAAATTAAGATGATCAGCCATTTTCCATAGTGGTTTAATTTCAAAATAAAAGCCTTAATTCCATAACTCTTGGTGAGACTTGTGTTACATTGCTGGATGGATCATTGATTCTCCTTTAATTGATCTGGTTGGGTTCCTTTTTATTTGATATTTCTCTAAGTTTTATTCTAAAACAATTTCAATACTTGAAACACTGCGTTTATGTGTTTCCCTCAGCCAGTACTGTCTTGACATTTATTATTTTGTCATTTTGCTCTAGGTTAATTTTCATAAGTTGATACAACAAAATGGATGCAAATTAAGTGTAGAGGAAATTAGCGATTCGTAGACATGTTGAGCTGATTAAACAGTCTTGAAAAGTCAATTTTTAGCTTCTCTAGAGCTTTTGATCACATCTACATCCATCCAGATGCGTTTTTGTTGTGGAATTATGAAGCTCCAAATTAGACTTATCATAAATGTTTTAAAATTACAAGCTAAGTTGACTGATGTCAAACTGTGGTTTTTGGTACTCAGGTCCAGAGGTTCTGTATCTTTCACTACCAGCCTGAGGCACCGAGCAGATTTTAGACCTGAAGCTGTTCTGTTGTTGTATTTGGCTTTCTGCTTGTGTCACTGTCCGATTCAATGATACACATTTGCTGCAGAGAAGAGTCTCAAGTACTCCAAAGCAGGCAGTCCTCGAGAATTTGCCTTTTTCCGTTCATTTTGTTGTTTCCTCACTTCATGAGGCTGCCACCACACTTCACAGTAGGGGTGGTGTTGGTTCTGCCAAACAAAGTGCTTTGTATCACAGCTGAACAGTTTGATTATGGTTTCATCACACCGCAGAATATTTTCCCTCATGCACTCGGTCCTCCACATGTTTGGTATTTAATATCCAATCACACTGTCGTCATGTGTCATGTCTTTTCCACGATTGCCTTTCTTCAAGCACAGATTTGTGAAATGCTGCTTTGATTTTTGCTTCTTTAAATAGATCCAGCTCCTCCCTGACCAGGGTCTTTCTTGTTTTCTCAGTTGGGTCGGATGAGTAGTTGGACAGAAATGTTAATTCAGTATTTTTGGGGATTTTCCCTGTTATCACTGTTTTTGTGAACCACCAAGAATGTTCTATTTTGTTTCTTTTAATTCTAATTTTATCTCCACACAGCTCTGGCTGTAAACTCTGCAGACAGATCCTCAAACCATCTGTACAATAAATACTGAACATGCTCCAATTTAAAATGTATGTTAACTTGTTGAGACATGAGATATTTAGATGAACTGGTATGCAGCATAATTTAGTTGATAGTGTCAATGAAACATGGATAAATTACTTTAAAAAATATGTGCCAAATACAAAAATGTAACTTTGATTCCATTTAAATTCAGGTTTTAACTACTCATGTCAACATTTATACTTGCTCAATGAAAAAACAATTAAAAAACAGTCACGTGAGAAGAGGTTGTCACCATATCCTGTCTGCTTTTGACATCTATTTGGCACTTAAAAGGAAATTATTCCCATTCATCATTAAAAAAGCGGGTATTGGTACTGGTAGCAATGTGTTAAGCCTGAGAAAGCAACCCGAGAGACTGGAAAACAGAGAAATGTGATAAGAGAAAGTCGCACATCTGAATTTGCGACCCTCAATGAGTTTTTAAAACGACAACAACTTTGGAGTGACAACACTCCTGAGTCCGTTATTGTCACCTTTATTATTTAATTTAACTTAACTAAAACGTACATACTTCTTCTCTCTGTCCCTCTCCTCTTCTATCTTTGCTGTTTTGTCTTAGGTGACATTCACAAAGCGAAAGTTTGGCTTGATGAAGAAAGCCTACGAGCTGAGTGTGTTGTGTGACTGCGAGATCGCTCTCATCATCTTCAACCACGCAAACAAGCTGTTCCAGTATGCCAGCACTGACATGGACAAGGTCCTGCTCAAATACACAGAGTACAATGAACCTCACGAGAGCCGAACCAACGCAGACATTATTGAGGTAAATGTGTCTCTTGGTGTTGTTTAAATTCAGATCATCCTAAAATGCTCTTTATTATTACAAGTAGACTTTACCCTTAAACAAACCAGAGATGTTGATCAGTATTTATGGGCATTACCAGCTTCTTATTAGAAGTGAAAGTCAGAGAATCAAATGGAAATCTGGGAGAAAAATAATACAGAGAGACAGAACAACCAACTGAAAAAAATGCCCCCCGCCCATGTTCAATAATTAAAAACTGTTCCTCCGAGTCTGTGAAAAATCATTTGAATGCACCGTTGTGTGACTCTATCCAGACACTTGGGCTGGCAAATCTGTAAAGCTCCCCCAGTAATGACTCTGTTATTTCTCCTCTCTTGTGTTCGTCGCAGAGATCAGTGCCCAAAACAATCAGAAAGCCAGCTTCCATCACTTTCATCGATTAAAATGACATATTAATGTTAATTCCCTCCCCTTTCTAACTTGATGGCGAGCCAGAATAAGACTCATTTGTCATTGGGTTTGTCTGCTCTGCCGTGCAAGCTGGTGTCTGTGGACTGCCAAAGATTGTTTGTGAGGGAAAGAAGCATCACTCTGTAACACCCGGGCAGAGTGTTTTAGTAGTTTTTATAGTCGTCACATTAGTTTCCTTAGTTGCAATCTTCCAGTTTACACTTCTGTGATATCATATCAATAATTCAAGCCTATCAACTTCATAGTTTTGAATAAAAACCTTTTTACTTTTTGGATCAAATAGTTCTTGAAAAAATAAGGTGTGTCAGATTTAGAAGGCGCTGACTGTTATTTCAATGTCTGAGATACATATTTAACGAACATTTCTACTTAATGATAAGTATCAGTCAGCCAATGTTAAAAGTGCTCTAGCTCATTTTCTTTGTTATTTTACATTCACAGACTTTGAGAAAGAAAGGCTTCAACGGCTGTGACAGTCCAGAGCCAGACGGTGAAGACTCCATCGACCAAAGTCCCCTAAATGACGACAAGTACCGCAAGACCACAGAGGACCTGGATGTTCTCTTCAAGCGCTATGGAGTGAGTCCTCTGATGCCCGTAGTTAGTCTGTTGTGATAACTGTTTGTTCTGCTTCTCTCTTGCCTGCAGACGTGTTGGTAAAACATTTGTCTGTTGTTATTCAGTTTGGCTCAAGTGCCTACAGGAAGCAGCTACTGGTGTGAAGTTCCTCTAACTGGTTGTTTCACACTTTTTTTTTTACAGAGTGCTAAACACAAGACTATAAACTTCAGATTACAGAGATAACAGATGTAGGGGCAGCTTTTTGACCCCTGTTATATCTGGCCATATTTCTTAAGGCAGATTTCAAGCGGTTATGGAGACTGCATTGTATTTTGAATTCTCTTTGACACATCTGAGCATTTTGTTTCAGTTATTTTTCCCTTTAAGGACTAAATGTTAAGAGCAGGAAAATCCATGAATATTTTCAAACAAATGAATTTAGGTGGCAATTGGTTTCCCAAATATCAGCATAAGTTAGGAAAAAAAATCAGCCTTCAAGAAAACACATTTAAAGTGATAGTTTGGGTCTTTTGATGTAGGGTTATATGAGATACTTAACCCACTTAGTGCTTTACCTGCAGTAGATGACCATCAGCTCTCCCCTTGTCTTAAGAAGCAATGCGTAATACCGAAAAGGAAGCAAAGCTTTGATTGCTTAACAGGAAAGTCAGGAAAACCATCTAAAGAAGGGCAGGGTTATGGCAGGGTTAGGGTTAGGGCAGGGTAGCGACCTATGTTGAGGAATGTAGTGCCAAAGGAAAAGGCTGTCTGACGGCAGTGTAAAGTAGCAAAAATGATCAAGAGAGCAGTGACTAGTTGTTGTACGAAGAAGACGAAAAGTAAAATTCTCTCTTCCCGCTTTGCAGCAGTCGACCGCTCCGCCCCAGACGTTCTCCATGCCAGTCACGGTCCAGTCGTCCAATCAGAGCACACTGCAATTCAGTAACCCTGGCAACGCACTGGTAACTACCTCCTATGTAACATCGTCGTCGCTCACGGATACCCACCTCCTGTCGCCACAGCAACCGGCTCTTCAGAGAAACACGGTATCTCCGGGGTTGCCACAGCGACCAGCCAGTGCAGGTGAGTGAGTGTGACAAGAGTTGTGCACTCGTTAGTACCACCGGAGACTGACTGAAAATCACTTGCCAACTCTTCATGGATTTTGGTCAGAGACATGAAAAAAGAAAATAAACCTCTTAAGTGAAGATTTTGGCTACAGCTTGAAGAAAAATGTGACCTCTACTTTGATGCTTCTAGTTCTGCATTATAAACTTGTCCTTGAAATCTATCTATCAATACATGTGTTACTCTTTTATAGACCAACAGAGGGTATTGTATGTAGTGCTTATCTTTACATGTAAAAAGTTTCTCAAGGAGCATTGCACATTCCTCTGTACTGGGGCTGCTTTCCAATACCCATACTACCACACTATTGAGTATTTTCGGAAAAGATCCTGTCAAAGGCCACAAGGAGCTACTTGCTTTATCTTTTTTGTGATGCAAATTCCAGCGAAGATGAGTAAATTCCTGCACAGTCTTTTCACCTCTGCACTTATAGATTTCTTTAAAAGGTTGTCATTTCGGTCACAAAGACCTTTCCAAGACATCATCAACAACAATAAGTCTGGAGAAAGGTCTTTCTGACTGAAAAGGTCGACCTTTTTAATAAATCCATCAGTGCAGAGTTTAAAAGTGTGTGCCGGAATTTACCCTGTCTTTGCTGAAATACCAAAAATAAAAGAATTACCGGGATGTCCTCCTGCAACCAGTTGTAATTTGCAGTCTGCAACCAGCATGCTTTTCTGGCTGTTCTGACCCATCAACAGAGAGCTGCCCAGAGAGCACAGACATACCACAGCTGTTGGGCTGCGTACGAAATGGCAAGAGGGTCAAAGAAAGAAGTACAATGTAATGAGAAAGTAGAATACGATTTGACTTTTGTCACAGTCCACTTCCAACTTGGCAAAATGTTTTACTTTTGTATTAACTTCTAAATTACTTATTTATATATTTATCAATCAAATACTAAGCAAAATGGGTGGGAGACAAGAAGTGTGCCTTTTAATCACCTTTGGCCCCATTTACAGTCATTTGAAGTGTCTGTATGTATTTAAACGTATGTGGGGAAAAACACAGATGATATTTAACACACTTTTATTTATACAGTATATAATCACCTATAGGTTCCCTGTTGGCCGAATCTCAAATGGGATTGCAATCTGTTAGGTGGTTTTCCTTAGCTATGTGCAAATCATCTGTCCTAGACTCATGACTAAGTGTGAACAGGGCTTTATCTATCTTTTTCTTTTTCTGGATTATGACTCAAGATACAACGGTGCACAATGTATGTGTTGAAATACAGGGTTGCATGCGCTGATCTGTACTAAAGAGGCTCTTTTGTAAGAAGGAATAATAATTAGAATCAAAAGAGTAAAAACAGAACAAGTAAAATCAATATGTAAAGGATAACAATTAGAATAAAAAAGATCTAGTAGTTAAAATTGTAGTGTGTAGGTGGGCTAGACACACATGATGAGTGTACATTAACATCTATGTACATTGAGAATTTGTTGAGATTGAAAGCTTACTGGAAACAGCAGCTGACAAAACAAAGTCCTTCAGTAGCTGTTGAAAGAGATTTTGATTATTTCCTAAATTAGACTTTTCAGGGCTGCAGCATGTTTTATGCCAGAACAATTTCCACTACGTCATTTCTTCCTTCTTTTTTTCTTATTTATATTTCTGTAAATGTCAAAGCCTCCAGTGGCTTCTAGTGTTATCATTCGGTATTCTATCCATCTCATCCTTTTTCTCATCCTTTAATAGGAGCTCTTCTTGGAGGCGACTTGAATAATTCAAATGGAGGATGCCCAAGTCCAGTCCGTGAGTACTCCTATATTTGCTCATATCATGAGTTTGCTTTCTTGTTAGTAAGACTTTCTTACAGCCAAGTGTTCTTGTGGTATCTGCTCTGTATTAGAGTATTTATCCCAAATCCTTTCCAAGGTTTCCTCCTCTCCTCTTCTCCTCTGCATCATCTGTGGTTGTGCCTCAGAAGGGGATGCCACCAGTAACATCAACAGACATGCATGGGATTCCCTGCACTTCCCCTAAGACATGTAGTCCTGTTTCATAATTCACCTTTTAACATTCATTTTTCTCAGGTCTGTCTTTGCACAGGAAAATGTTTTTGTGCGCTTAATTTCCATCTGTTATTTAGAGTGAAAACACCTTTTTAAGGTCTTCTGGCTCCAAAATCATATTTATTATTTCAGGCAATATCTCAAAGAAGACATCGCATATGATTTCAGTTGAAGGAAAACGTTTTTCTTGACATCCTGGCCAATAATCACCAACACAAAATTATTCTGAAGTCCTATGTTTGCTTTGAAAACAGCCTTATTCTGTCGATGTTGACACGTGTTTAATTCGGAGCGTCGTCGATTAGAAAAACAATTTGCTTTAGAGGATTTTTTTAACACAAATTTGAATTTCACACACAATATTTGCACCCTGCTGTCTGCGTTCACCTGTTTGATTTTTCCTATTGATTTCTGTCCATTTGCAC
Organism: Acanthopagrus latus; assembly: GCF_904848185.1. Taxonomy (NCBI): domain Eukaryota; kingdom Metazoa; phylum Chordata; class Actinopteri; order Spariformes; family Sparidae; genus Acanthopagrus; species Acanthopagrus latus. The sequence continues at coordinate 9,553,832 of NC_051041.1, read as the reverse complement.
CTCTATCACCCCCGCAGCTAATGGATACACCAGCGCCAGGGCCTCCCCAGGCCTCCTCACTGTTTCCAACGGCAACAGTCTGGGGAAAGTAGTTCCGGCCAAGTCTCCACCCCCACCTCCGAGCCCCCAGATGGTCAACAGCCGCAAGCCAGACCTCCGAGTCATCACCTCACAGGGGGGAAAGAGCCTCATGCAGATGGTGAGCTTAACCAAGCCGAACTTTTGTAGTCCGGTTGCTTTAATTAACATTTTAAACCTCATCCACTGAAAAAAATGTGACTTTTTACCTCCGTAACACAATAAGTGACTTAAGGATCCTACAAACAACAAAGCCAAGACACATGAAACTGAGAAGATGTGTTAAAGGACATGAGGGGATAGGAATTATTATTATGATTCCGATGAGATGGAAAACTAAACAAGAACATCAGGAATTTATATTGATATATTAAATGGAATCCAAGAGTTTGACTGAAGATAAACAGTCTATCAGAGGCTGTCTGCCATCATTTTTGTGATCTTAGTAAATACCTGTGAGCAGAGATTTGAGCTCTCGGCTCTGTGTTCAACATGTCATTATTTACTTTGGCAGAGTTGATAAAGTCTCAGATGAATCACCCGACTCCCACTGACAGACTTGTGAGATTTCTCAGAACCTTTTTAAGTAAACATGCGCCCACATTTGCCTATAGCCATATTTAACAGGGTATGCTTACCACCAACAGGCCATTAAAACATTAATTCCGTTGAGGTCAAAGGTTTATTTTTGACTTTGGAAACCGTAGTTGACAAAAAAGTGTCCCAATGAGGTCAATTTCATAGTTTTTCTTGAGCTTTTGATCCCATCCCACAATCGTCCTCAGCAGATAGAGCTTTTGGCCATGCGTCGTAAAGTTGCAGACCAACAAATGTCCTTTTTTTCTGAGCATTTTAAACCTGCAGGATTTTAACCAATGGATCACATGACTTGTATCTGAAAGGACCCACAGAATGATCACTTACAGTTCCAGTCTGCTCAAAGAAGCATTTTAGTGTCTCTCAGCTCATTGTTATGGTTTTTATGGACGGCACATTTACGGTTTGGACTCAGTCTAAACCTGGACTGGATTACAGGAGTTTGGGCCTACTTAATCCTGATTCACCCCTCCAGACAATTAGAGGAGAAATCTGATCTTGGACCTCGGTACCGATGCTCGGCACAGATTATGTGGTATTGTGAGTGGTGTACTCTTGAACTGTGTTTTTTAATATACATGTAGTTACAAATCTGAATCAGAGTTGTAACTCTCTGTGTTACCACCCTTTGCAGACAGAGGATGAGCTGGAATTGGTAAACGAGGTGATTTCCTCCACGTCAGTCACTCGCATGAGTCGATGGCTATCGACTGTCCGCACATTATTAGCATGGTTACACTACTGTACAAGAGTTTCTCATTGTTTTGGTCTTGCTCCATTTCTTGACTGCATGTGGTTCGAGGCTCATGGTTGTGTTGTTTTGTAGTGTTAGGGTCATGATCTTCTCAGTGAAAACATAGAAAATCCTCCATGTACCTTCAGTCAGTTCACAGTGCTCTAGCAGAACTCTCCTTAAGTGATCGAGTCAGTTTTGAACCAGGACCATTTTCTTCATCATATGATACCACTTAAAGCATGGGTGTCTCTTCACTTGCCATTGGGGTGTGAAGCGCCGCAGAGCATGTTGCCCGTTCACTGACACGTACACCGACTGTCATCGTCACCTTCCACCAAAACTGTCGTTTAGAGGTGTTTATAAAAACTAAGTGACATTACATTAAAGGCATTTCTCTCAGATGTTTTCCTTCAGACTTTATGTACATCAGCTCCAACAAAAGCTTAAGTTGAAACATGGCTGCAAATAACAGTTGTTTTCATTATCAGTCAACATGCAGATTATTTTCACTGTTAATCGATTAGTCGTTCAGTCTGTAAGGTGTCAAAAATTTGAAAATGCTCAATGCTCTTTTACCAGAGCCCAAATTGTGTCTTTGTCAAACAAACATTACAAAACTCATTTAATATTATTAACAACAAAGAAAAGCAGCAAATCCTTAAATATTATAGGCTGGGACTAACAATTGTCTGACATTTTTGCTTGATCAAAATAAATTCTTTATAATTGATATGTCATTTAATCAACTAATCGTTCCAGGTCTCACTTTATGTATTTTAGGATTGTGTGCATGCTTATCTTTAGTTGCATTTGATGTTAAAACATTTAATTGATCAGCAGAATTTGAAAGCAGAAATTTCAACTATTTTCTAATTTCAACTTCTCAAATGTGAGGATTTTATGTTCATCCCTGTCATATAAGAGAATAAACTAAACTTTATTCTGTTTTGGACTGTTAGTCTTATAGAAAGCGTTTAAGTATACCATCTTGGCCTCTGGGAAATTATAAAAGGCATTTTTCACTATTTTCTGACACTTTACAGACAAAACTTATTATTAATTGTCATTGCTTGAATAATGGGCCATTAAATGACTATAATAATAAATATTATAATTGCCAGTTGCAGCCCTGTGGATGATGCTAAATGTTATTCATAATGAAAAATATAAAATAGTAAAAAGAGCGATAAATTATTACACGCAGAAAGCTTGTTATCCTGTAAAATCCTGTTTTAATTGAAGTAGAATTTACTGAGAGAGAGGGATGATGGCTGCTGCTGGTGCTGATTGTCAGTCACCCCTTTTATATTTCCACTCAAAGTTGATGGGCAAGAATCTAATTTTCCAGAGGGTAGTGATTCATTTTCATCACTCTCACCCTGCCGCCCCTCCTCACTTCTTCACAAAGGCAGTTAATTGAATCTGGCCCCTCTCTCCGGTCTATCTCCTCTCTCTCTCTGTAAATTCGGCGTTACAGTCATAACTCAGGCCCAATGTTTCCTCTCAGGATGATCTGCATTCACGAGGTGTCACAATTCAGAAGATTAATTCCAGACCAGAATTATTGCATCTTTGGCTTTTGTATGCAGACCCTTTAGATTCAAAGGGCCTCAGTGTGCTTTTATCTGTGTTATGATTCAGCTGAACCAGACTCCAGAGTGCTGTGCTATTCAGAGATGTGTGTCTTTCAGCACAGGTACATAATAATAAAACCACATGGTAGCAGTTTCACAGATCTAGCAGCACCTGTGTGAGAAACACTGAATATTTTGTCATCTAAATGTCTGACTTAATGTACAAACACAAAGTAAGCACCAGGTTTGAACCCCGTTGCCTTCCCTCTAAGAATGAGTGATTGAAACATAAAAATGTGGTAAACTGTCATGGAGTACACCTAAACCACACACTGTAAGACCTTTAGTGACATCCACTGGAGAAACACGAGATGAGCTGCACATTCAATTCAGAGTTGAACAACATCTGGATCACTGTAGTTGCAAGGTAATCATTTACTGCACGAAGACGGTGACAGTTTTTTCTGAGATGTTGTGGAGTGTGTGGAATACAGAGTGGACTGTATACAGTTCAGTAGACAGTATTAGAGCTAACATTGCATAAGCTCCTGATTCACACACTTGAACACACCAGCAATTAGTAATTAAAGAAAATTAATCTGTGTTAACTTTAATAAACTGTCAAGAAAAAAAAGACAGAGTCAGCTTCTTAAAATGCATATTAGTTCTTCTGTGATGGCAAAGCATATATGGTTGAATGTTAAAATATTTTCTAACATTTTTAAACTTTTGATAAATTGATTCATTGTGAAAATAAAGGACAGATTAATTATTATCACTTGATAATACTTGGTCAGATTCAGAAATCTGCAAACTCTCAAACGGCGTTCTCCGTGTTGTTGAATCGGGTGTTTCTCAGCTAGAGGGCAGCAACTTTTAAAGGAAGCTGATAAATGTACAGCTTTTAATTGTGCTTACAAAATCAATAGCTCTGTTTTGCGTCTGGTCTGGATGAGAACCTTTACTGCCCATCACTTCTCATGTCTCTCTCCATGATGTCCTGCCCTCTCTTCACTGTTGCTCTCTGATGAATAATAATAAAATACCTTAACAAACCCCTGATACATAATTATATCTGATGGTTAAATAAGCTGCCTTTAATGTAATACGTCTGTTCATGGCACACCCGTAACAAGGAAACTCTTTTTGATGCATTCCATCAAGAACCTCCTGATAGTAAATCCACTTGACTTTGAGATTTACTTGACTCAGTACATCATTATGAATCCAACCATAAGCACATCATCATCCCCAGCATGTCAGAGTTTACATTATTGATACAAGTCATTTTAGCTTGAGACCACATTTAAAAGTGTGCTCCTTGTTTCTGCTAACACATCTGTGTCCTCTCCGGTCAGAACGCCCAGCGGCTGGCAGCTGGAGCTCAGGTGGCGCAGACCCTCACCACACCAGTGGTCTCTGTGGCCACACCGAGCCTCCTGGCACAGGGGCTGCCCTTCTCTGCCATGCCCACAGCGTACAATACAGGTGAGCTAAACACACGAGCTCCCGTGGCTGTAAAATTAAAAAGATGAAAAGATGTGTGTTACTAACCACTATGACTTGTAGAGATATATCCAAGGGAATACAGTGAATCAGATGTGACCTTTACCCTTTGTCCTCTCAGAGTACCAGCTGACCAGCGCAGACATCACTGCTCTACACGCTCTGGCGTCACCTGGTGGCTTGTTGCCAACCAGCGTGTCCACATGGCAGCAGCAGGCTGTTTCTCAGCAAACGCAGCAACAGCAACAACAGCAGCAGCAGCAGCAGCAACAACAGCAACAACAACAGCTTAATCTTGCATCACTTAGCAACTTGGTGTAAGTCTTTTCTTCCTTCCTCCCATCAGCGCTGCGTCTTTTTTACCCTTCCACAAGCGTCAGAGAGGATGTTGATGGTGGGAGCTGGTATGTTTCGGGTAAAGCTCTCAGTCAACTGATGACCCTTGTAACATTCAATTACTTTACTACTGACCTTCCCAGACAGCTTGCATGATATTCATACCATAACCTTATATGCAAGCAACTCACATTCCTTTCTAGTGAACTGGTCTCTCACCAGCATCTCACCATCTGTTCATAACATCAATCTGAATATCTGGCCTTCACTTCAGCCATATGAAACATTTTGCAGCGTTTGGAGAGATGAAACAGTTTCACTGTCTGTTCCTTTAGTTATACTTAGTGTAACATTTGTAACTGGAGAATTTATGGTTTTTTAGAGGGAGTTCAGTGCTGGTATCAACATCCATCTTTAGCAATCTTATTACAAATGAACAGCTCTCAGTTCACGTTTGGCATTAACAAGCGTCTCAAGTCACCACTTGTGATCAGATCAGACTTCCCTGCTCCTTATGTAAATGTTAATCACAGAGACAAACCGATACAAAGGTTTGTACAATTAGTAAAAAAACATCTTCATAACATTTAGAACATTTGCATAATTAACAAGAAGGCCAGAATACTTAAGAATTTGCAGCATAAAGAATTTTATGCAAACAAGGTCAAATACACAGCAGGTAAACATCAGGCGATTTATAAATGTACCAACAAGAGCAGAATCACCTCAGTCAGGTGTTAATATTAGCTCAGGATGCCTCCCAGCCATAACATAAACCACTGATAGCTTGTTTAATGTTTTATCTTCTCACTTTTATTCAGATGTTAAATGATCATCAGGTTTACCTTGTTGCTGACACTTGCAACGCAACTTTGTTCAGTCTTTCAAAAGACATTGATGATAATATTCAGTTCAGTTAGAAGTAAAACCAAACTTTTCTCTTAAGAATTGAAAGATCGTCACTCAGTGTCACTTAGAAATGTCACTTCTTTGAATGTAACTTGCTGTGTGGATACAGTTTGTGGATGTTTCCTAGAAACGAGAGGCAAAGACAAATCGCTGGACAAGTATTAAACAGATGAAACTTGATTTGGAGAAATTCTTATTGAATCTAGAGCCTTATGGAAAAGCTGGTGGCAGATATTTTTCACGTCAACATTGAACATTTAATGGAAAATCCTGACAAGCGTCCGTTTTAGAGCAGGGGACAGCTTGAGTGTTACAGCAGCTGAAACGTTGCAGGGTTCAGGTTGGGTGTGTTGGTGGCGTGAACACCAGATCCTTGAAGTGTGTTCTCTCCTCTTGTCCACAGCATGTGGGGCGTGGACAAACAGAGCAGCGAGCTGAATAGCCAGGTGTCCAGCCTGGCTGCCAATCTGAGGTGAACAGCCACTGCTAGTGTGTGCGTGTGTGAAATGTCATGACCTTGTCTGTAGGGGGGGTTTGTAGTCTACTTTGCATTTGAAGGGCTTTTGTCCAAAACTACTTGCAGTATATGGAATTTATTTTAATAACAAAGGAGAGTAAAGTAAGAGTCAACTTTCTAAACCTTTAACTCTTACAAATAATTTGAATTGTTCAGAAATACTGAAAATAACTGTATTGGTCTGTTCTATATAATAGTACAGACTAAATTAAACAATTAATAACTTGGTTTGAATCAAGTTAACATTTGCCTTTAAATTTATCAAAAAGCAAGTCAACATGGTGGAGACACACTCTCTCCTACAGCTGTCGTCCACATACTTCTTTAGGCATTACATTTTGAAGTTTGGCCCTCTGAGATAAATTGAATAATTTTGTGATTCTTCCTATGTGTATTCTGCAACTCACCAATCATTTATTTTTCATTGGATAAAATTTGTCCTGGACATCAAAGAAAGTTGTTGCTGAATGTTTGCAGGAATGGAATTAATACCAATAAATCTTTGATTTTCAGAAATTATTATCTCAACTACTTTTCAATTTCTTGCAACCAAATTTAGTTGCTCTGTAGTAATAATGTAGCTCTATCACATCCAGAACTTATTTGATCCCACATACAAAATTTGAGTGCCACAGATGTTGCTAAAAATAGCTTCAGAGCTAAAAAAAAACAAAAAACACTTTAGATATTTTGACTGCATATTTTCCCAGGGAAGAGTGTTTTATTTGAAGCTTGTTTTATGTGAAAGTGTTCGTATTTACACATCCTTTTTTAACAGTTGGAGGATGTTTTATAAAAGTTGTTGCACATTGAGTCCAATCTGTTAAATAGTATATATGTAGTGGAAATTCCTGATATACGATAGAGTTGACAAGCAGTGAATAGAACTTTGTGGTCCTCACTTCCTGAGAAAAGGAAAAGAAAAAAGACAGCTAGGCCTGTCAGATCCTGAAAAACAAACAAAGAGTGAGGAGAGCTAATAGAGGAGCTTCCAGGTGTATTTCAGGATGTCAGTTGTTTTCCACCAATTTACTTAAACCAGTTCATCCTGAACTGTGACTGGCAGTACTTCTAGGTAGGCACATCAAGAAGGGATGAAGACAAAAGACAGCAAACATGAGGTCGCATATATTTTTAAACATGCAGTTATTTTGGGGGGGGGATTGGTCGGTGAAGGTCTTAACTCTTTCATCATGTAATGATTTTTTTCAAAGAAGTGAAAAATAATTAACTGATGAGGCTCGGAGTACACAGAATTACAAAACAATGAGATTTGACTCCAATCTCCAAACTTCAAAAAATCAAAAGTAAGGAAGTTTGTGGCGTATTGGACTTTGCAGTGTTCCACAAACTTAATAGAATTTTTTGAATGAAAAAATATCCATGACATGAACTGTGAAAAAGTTTTGAATTTTGATTGAGTTTGCATGAAGTGACTTATCCGACACACAATTGTCAAGTCCCAGCTCTGACGTGCTCTTTAAACTGACCCTTCCTATTTGATGCTGCCACTCTGGAACAATCACAAATACGGTGGCCTGTCAGGACCAAACACGTGCAAGAGTGAAAGCCTCCCACTCAAAATCATGCAAACGAAAAGCACAAACTTTAAGGTTGTTGAGATGCAATGTACCTACCAAAGCTATCAAATATTTCAGTCATGCTCCCTCCCTTGCAGCAGATCTCTGTTGTTTCTGTTTGTGATTTTGCTTTCACTCTTCACTCTAGTCTGCATTTTTGTCCTTAGGGAGCCACCGTACACACACTGTAGTTAAGAGATGCACAGAGCGTCACTTTTCTGATGAACGCATTTATTCTTGTGTAAATGCTCCGTTCACCATTTGATCAGAAAACAAGATTTTCAGCAGGTTAGGGTCTCTGTTTCTGATGCTGAGACATTATTAACATTATTGCTGTTGTTGGAGAAACCTTTGCTCGCAATAATGTTTCACACTTTTCTCCACACATGCCTTCTAATCCACCTCTTCCCTTTGGTTTGGGCTCCAACATTTTGTTTTCTCCCCACAGTGTTGGTTCTCCGTCCAACCTGCTCTTGGGTAGAGATGAGTGGTTGGGCCGGTACTGTATCACACTTCCTTTTTCCTGTGTGTCTGTGCGCTTTTGGCTGGCTCCCCCCTCAAAGCATGTCTGGTGCTGTCTGCAGTCAAACAGGAAAGAGACGTAGATCCGGTTTCCACCATGTTCTCTAACCCGAGGTTGTTTTTCTGTTTGTCATCTGTAGTTTCTTCACATCATAGCTACCTCACTGCCAACCACCCTGTCACTGATCATTTCATGCTTCCTGGGCTGTTCTGTTGATCTGTTGGGAGAAGTTTCACTTATGCTGTGAAGGCTCAGAGTTGTTCGGATTTACTGAATAATCGAATGTGGCTTATCCCTGTTGGTGCTGTGCCTTTGTAATGTTGGTATTTGTCTTGCCGCAAGTCCAGTTTCTCACACACCTTTGTCAAGTAGCTAATCATTTGTTCTCCCCCTCCCGCCTTTCCTCTTCTGTCCCTTATCTTCCATCGTCTTCCTCTCTGACCTTCCTCTCAGGCCTGTGCCTCATATACCTCAAGGCGCCATGCTGACCGTCAACACGAACTCCAGCGTGAGCATCAAGTCTGAGCCTGTCTCGCCCGGCCGGGATCGCAGCACCCCTTGCCCTCCTCCATCTTCTACCACGCCGTCCTCGACCTCAGGAGGAGCCATCCTGACTGCACCACCACAGTACCCGGGCTCCCTGCTGTGCCTGGAGCCCCCGACCGGCCGCTCGCCTGCGGACAGCGTGAGCAGCAACGCCAGCTCCTTTGAAGGCAGCGATCGTGATGATGCCGGCGCAGCTGGTGGCGGAGGCGCAGGAGGTGGAGGCGGAGGCGGTGGCAGTGGTGGTGGAGGCGGCGGCGGCGCTACTGGAAGCGGCAATCCTGCCAGCCGATCCATGCCGCCCGACTTCAGCCCTTCAGCCGAGCTCCTCAGGGCGTCGAACGAACCGGAGCAGGAGGGAGGGAACATCAAGCGCATGAGATTGGACGCCTGGGTCACATAGAGGCGACACCTCTCCCATGGCGAAGTTTGGTGACACTCGCAACACACACACACACATACACACACACACCCACATTCATCCTTACGCCCCCACTGCCCCGACCCCACTGCCATGTGACACTATCATCACACATCTGCCTCTGTCCACGTTTATACAACTCAGCTGCATTACCCAGACTAATGAGGCTTTGCCAAGCAAAAACAAAACATAAAAAAATGAAATACGTCGGGGATCAAGCCCCGACTGAGGAGACGATGGCTTCGTGCTCATCTGGGTGTTTTGTCCCTGGTAGGCCCTTGAATATAGAGGGACAGTAGATCTTTAAAGCCTTCTTGCTTGAATGGACTCACGTTTAGTAATTTCTTTTGGTAGAAATTAGGTGTTGGACCTTTTTTTTTTTGCAACCTGACGAAACCACAAAAACATTTATCTCACGTGGTTTCTGCATAACCGTCATGTATTTACATCCGCTACGTTGTTCACGATGTGATTGGTGGCTTGTCGACATTATGAGACTCACCACTTCCTGCTCGCTGAAATCCAACTGGATTGTGTGCTGTCCATTCTTCCATAAATCACCTCTAAACTGCACTTTTGGATCTTACTTAAAGTTTGAGGACTGAGCATCTATGTGGCACTGAGCGAACAGACTCAAACAGGCCCTCCTAGGTGAGGATACGGTTCTTTCTGCTGCAGCCCCTCAGGTGGCACTCTGTGGCTGTGGAGTCGAGGACCTTGCCAGAGTGCCAATATTGACCTCTCTTCAGCGTCAACAACAAAATGCCAAATGCCTCTCGCACACGGTGCAGGGACACTGACGAATTATCACTCGCACTGTCACGGAACTAACAAGAACTAGAAAACTGTCGATGCTCTTCAGGCTCTGAATTCGCCGTCGCTCTCTCCTTGGACCGGGTGCTCTTCCCGTCCCGTCCCGTCCCGTCCCGTCCCGTCCCGTCCCGTCCCGTCTCACCTCATCTCTGGACCTCGGATGGAAATCGTTGCAACAGAAATCCAGCCAGTCGACTCAGCTTATTAACCAGGAGTAGATGCCATCCAGTTAAAATGCATAGAGTTTTTCGAGCCTTTGGTGGCTTTTATTTTGTCGGGTAGGGAAGTATTTGGTTCTTTCAGTCCAAGTGTTCTTTATATGTTGGTATTTAAAAGAAAAAAAATCTGTTTTGAGGGTCCGTTAGTCGTCCAAGAAGTAGGAATTCTGACTTTGTATAAAAATCACTCCTTATACAAAAGCTTTGATGTCCTCTTTAGCTCTCTAGCTCTCCTTAGCTCTTTGCCGTGTTTCAAAAAGTGACAGGAAAAAGACATTTTCTATATTTCTACCGCTTCAGTTGGCGACAAAGTAAAAATAGCTTTTCGGCTTCAACGACGTGTATGTACATATGAATATATTTGCATAGACTTTGCTAGGTATCCCTAAAAACAAGCAATGTGTTGATTCTCAGTGGATCTGTTTGCATATATGAGTGTGACTTTGATATGTTTCGAGCTACGGTGCAGGGGTTAACGCCGCACTAAGTAGTGCAGGTGGACCGGACTTGTTTCAGTAAACCTATTTTATGCTAGTGTTGATGGTGTGTGCACTTTCTGTCCCCCACTCACAGAGGCCTGCTTGGTTGTGGTGTCATCATATTCTCCTACCACACATTTTTTAAAAAAAAAACCCACGATCAAAGTCATCCATAACCACCTGAACATGAGCAGACTAGGACACTGCCATTCACTCGTAGTGTAGTTTGAGAGGTGAAACACTTCCTTGATTGACAGAACCGTGTAAAATCTTTTCCACGTTAGACACAGATTATGCCTTTTTTCACTTTGAGATGAAGTCAAGACATTGGCTACCAAGTGCTGTGTTTGTGGTTCAAATGTATGTTTTCTAGTTTTGTCTGAAACCATTTCAATTTTGTGTATGAGTGTGTGTATACACAGGTTGTTTATAGCCTACAAATAGAGAGTTTCTCCTTTTTGTTTTCCTTGAGACGATGCTCAAAGCGCAGACTGTTGTTGTTGACTGATTAGACAATCCTACACTTTAAAGTCAGTGTGGGTGGAGTGGAGGAAGTGGACCCGGCTGCACGTATTTGATGATGCTCGGTGCGATTAGTCACAGCCCGCAGCACTGTGGGTTTGTGGCGATAGTCTGGAAAAAAACATCCTCGTGTTGACGATGTTTTCAATGATCAGGCAAGATTTCTCCGTCCCTCGTTCGACAGCGTGGTGGGTAGCTTTTCTTCTCTCGATCACCCCTGATAAACAATTCAACATCCAACACATTCAATAAACTCATGTTGGAGAAATTTGCCCCTAAAACAGTTAAAGGAATAGTTTGACATTTTGGGAAACTAGCTTGTTCGCTTTCTTGCCGAGAGTGAGCAGAGGAGATCAGTATTAACTCATATTTGAGCTGAAATTTCAAGTATTACAGCTGCAGCCCCAGCGTGAAGATGATGATCGATTGTCCCCAGGGACTTTTAACAATCTTTCAAAGATGGACTCTTTACAGTGGTTAACCAGAGCCTGGTAATGATAATGCAAGTCTACCAAGGCCCACGGTTACACAGTACAAGGTGGAAATTTCTTGTTAAAACAATGGAAACAAATATTTTTCCAGCCCAAACCATAGTCACATGACTAACGTTAATTTAACACAGATCTGAATATTCCAAAATCATGACTCCCTGCTACATTTTCAAGTTCACAGCTGTGGCTATATTGGAATTAATTATTATTATAGTTTAAGTATAATTAATATAGTTATTGATTGATAAAGAAGACAGAATAACCACTGCTTCATGGTCTGAACCAAGACCTTTAACTTTTATTCGGCTCACAACTGTAGCACATGCAGACAGACTTTTATTGTACCTTTCACAATAAAAGCCTCAGGAGATATGCACTGTTACTGCTCATTCACCGCTAATGACACATTCATGTCATATTGTTGAGACTGTAATTACGAACAATCAGAGGCCAAGTTTTTCTCCAAATTCAGAATACATTTTAGACTAGTGTCAAGAAAACTGTCTAAAGAAAATGTGATTTAACGCACATTTCAATCCACAACCCCTCCGGTCTGTGACCATTGAACCGTTTCACTCTTGCAAAGAAACCAAACAAGTGTTTCCCTGAATGCTGAACTATTCCTTTTGAAAGATCCAACCGATGAGTGGTACCAGCCTCGGAAAATCATTTTCCATTTTTAAAAAAAAGCTTCCTCGAAAACTCTTTCGTGTTTGTGGGCGCTGATGGTTGACTGAAATGTGACACCACACCGATTGGCTTCGGCGTTCTGCTTCACGCAGGTTCGTTCATGTACAAAAAGGTTCTCTGTCCAATCTAGCAGTGTAGTCACAAGACAATCTATATGAGAAATGAAAACCTGCACCCCTGTTACTCGTTGTGTACAATGTTTTTTAGAATCTCACTATTTTTGGATTAATTTTGTGCTGGTGACAGTTCCATTGTCTTATTATTATGATGATATTATTATGGAGCTTTTTATTTTATTGCTATTTCGTGTAGGATAGTCGACTTGTTTTTATTTTCTCTCTCTTATTTTCTCTTCCTTATCATAAACATATAGTACTGGTTTCCTTTTTTTAAAACAACTTGCTGAAAATTGCACGATCAGTTATTGTGGTATTAGCAAATGCAACGAAGGAAATACCAGTTTAAATGCTGCAATTTTAATTAAGATATAGAATATATTTATAAATGGGAAACAACTGAAATTAGTAAATCATGAAATTTGAAAAATGTAAATGCATGGGATACAGGTAACAGCGAAACTTAAGTTACGTAGAGTAATGATACAGGACATGCATCACAAATGAGTTTGAAAAACGACTCAGAATAATGTAGCATATGAAATACTAAAGATGAAATTTATAGCTAATATATTGTGTTGAGCTAGTCTGCTTTGGGTTTTTGTTGTAAAGAAAATATTTCTTTTTGTTGTTTTTTTGAGAATGATATACAATTTGTGTATATTTTCATATACAAAGTATGCACTGATATGTTATTGAAATTCTATACCGCTTTTACAAAAAAAGTGTTTGTTGTACCAAAGTATCCAAGTCCCTTGAGACCTTACCCTTTTTGCGTATGTTTTACCGTATTTTATATATTAAATAGACAAACTGAGTGAAATGAATTTGTGTCTGGTTTATTTTCTAAACTGCCATGAAAATCAAAGCACGGTTGAGCCGTCGACCGTGAGACCAAAGCAAATCTTGCTCCTAAAATAATCAATCCTGGACAGTTTCTTGCCAGTAAAACCTCCAGAAAGGAAGTGTAACTCCATCCATTTCAGAGAGCTGGTTCTCTTTTGGTTCGTTTCTTCTTCATCTCCTGCTCATTGTCACAGTTACAAACACGTGCGATGAAGCTTCATTTCGCACATTCAGTGATAACTAGACGACTAAATTTAGAGGATCTCTCGTGACCTCCTGCGAGGTAAGAGAGTCAACTGTGTTTAATACAAAGATTTAACTATTTCATGAAGTAGCAAAAGAAAACATCACGCCTTCTGTGTTTGTCTGATGTCTCCTTTGTTTCTTTTTTTTGCAACTTTGAATAAAATGTGTGTTTTCAGATCCTGCATTTGAGTAAAAGCAGCAATACCAGTAATATTACCCATAAAATACTATTTTACTCCCTAAATAGGAAAACACCTGTGGATCCACAGATGGGTAAATCGCACTTGAGGTCAGGAATACATTTTTAATAATAACATTGTTTTAGTACAAAAATCTCTATCTGTGCCAACTTCAACTCATTATCTGCTGTAAACAAAAAGTATTTAGGACATTATAACAACCAAGATGAAGGTTGTTGTTGCTGAGACATTCCTGACCTCAAGTGAGATCAACTGTGTCCAGAGTTTAATCCGAAAAATGTACTTTGTTATGCAGAAGACTGTACTGTGTTTTTATTATTATACGTTACGATCTGAAGCAATTCATTCATTAACGGAACTTTAATGGCAACTATTTCTGACAACTGAAAGATGGCTGCCATGTCCTGTTTTTAGATCAAAAATAACCAAAATGAACTCTGTTCAGTTTCTCATGTGTGAGGGTTTTCTAGTTTAGTCACATTCAACTTTTGCGATTCTGAAATGACGCAGAGGTATTAAGAAGCAAATGTTTATGTTGTTCGCTGTCTTGAAATACTTGCTGATGGCTGACTTTATTACTTTCTAATTTCTAAGCACAAAAAGTAAATGAAGCTTATCACCATTCAGATTTGATGTCGCTCGAAAGCACATCTGAATCTGAATGTGACCGCAAGCAGAATATGCATGAGAGCTGAATTCTCCTGTTATTTTTATCGATTTTTATTTATTTATTTATTTATTTCAATCTATTTATTTCACACTCTGCTCAGAATGATATATCTGATTTATCTGTTCCCATTTAGGATGATGGTATGGAAAAGCAGCAGATGCAGGAAGTCGTAATCATTTTTGTGAGACGAGTGTAGCTCCTGTTGAGCTAGAGGACATGTTCAGTGGGATTCCTTCACAGGTTGTAACAGGTCGGCTCGCCATAAAAGTCTGATATCAAGCGAAGCGTGTAAACATGAGCAGAGCAGAGCAGAGCAGGGGAGACAGAACGACTGGGAAGGAAGTAACAAAACTTTGAGAGCTAAACAAAGATCCCTCATGTAACTTAGTGTCGGAGGAAGTATTCAGTCATCTTTCTCTAATAAAAGTATCATCACCACCATGTGACGATACTCAACCATAAATAAAATGAAAAGGAAACTATGTAGGTTGGGAAAAAAAAAGGTTCTGACATCAGATTGTTTACTAATGCATACATGTAAACGTAGCATTTATTCTTGTAGTGATAAAGTTTTTTTTAAATACTTCTTGGTGGTTTAATTTTTCACAATGGATCATTTTATAAGATGATAAGAAATGTTTTGCTTGTATAATTTCATTCTTTTGTCCCAGAGTTCTGTTTTCTGTTCACACTTCTCTCTACCACGGATCTGTAGAAACTATAGATTTCTTTAAGTTCACTTTCCTTTTTTTTCTGTTGTGACAACGCTCTGCTTTTGCTCTGGTTTGGTTAAGGCACAAAACCACTTGGTTATTGTTAGGAAAATATCACGATTTGGATTTAAGTATCAACACAAATGCAGCTGAGATGCTCAGATTTCATGTCAAAAATATTTTGTTGCCACAAGCCAGGTTGTAAATCTTGTAAAGCCAGGCGTTTAATCTGTTCATTCATATAACATGTTGATATCCATGCTACTTTCACAGCACTTATGTCTGTTAAAGGTCGACAACATGCGAGAGTGGAGAGGGGTTGGTAAAGGGTTAACGGTGTGGGGTAAGGCCGGATTTTGGGTTTCTTCAAAAGCCAAAAAGTAAACCTGTCGAACAGTACGGACACATGAATGGATCCTCACTCTGTGACACTAACACCGAGACTGAGCGCTGAATGTTTCTTTTCTTTCTGTTTTTACACAACATTTTTGTGGTGTTAGTCGTCGTCCCCCCCTCCCCGTCCGCCAACTTCAACTATGACTCTGTTGTTTCTTTGTTTCCTCTGTTGAAAGAAAACCTGCTCACATTCTCTATTGTTCAAGATGGGCTACATTTTTTCAGGATATGAAATTGGGCACCGACTATTTGATCTTGTAGAAACTCGCCGCGTTGACTCACGATCACAGAGGAACCCACGTTTCCAAGTTACCATTTCAGCTTCCATTCAATTATTAATTAATTATTTGGATCTGGATCGCTTGCTGAACACATTTAAAGTCACAAATATTAATGAGATTTATTTTAAATACTTGTGCACTGATATGAAACAAACACTCTTCAAAAGAGAGAAAAGGAGATCCACAAATAGCTCGACGAGTGCTACTGCTGTAAACAAGGAGAAGCCTTTGATCAATAAAACAAAGATGCATTTTACAGTCTCACTTATAAATATAAAGTCTTGAGATTACCAAAAGATCTAGTTGTGTGACAACAATATAAAAATGGGAACATTCATAAAACATCTTGATGTTAATAATTCATATAAAAAAAAATAACCAACTCACTTGATTCTGTGCTTATGACTGACAGGTTGGACTTTTCTGTCATAGTGTCCAAATGTAATTAAACTCTTTTGCCTCAAAACAGATTTTATCAGCTTAAGACTCAACAAAGGTGCAGAGTGAATCATAAGGTCAGTAAAGGTAGTAAACACAGACTGAAGCAGAGATTTGTAGGCGTAAATGTTAACGTAAACCTTTTCGGCTTCCTTTCTTATCTACAAGATGATCAGTTGGTTTTCTGTATTATGTTTAAAAAAAAACCAGGAAGATTTGAGTTACAACACTAAAAGTTGTAAGTTGTTTTCACGACATCAAATCCCATTTTTGATTCTATTTATAATCGCTCTACAGTGTTTTGTTCAGTTAAAAACAAGACTGAGCAAAGCGTAGTTTCATCAGAAGTAGGTCACGTAACCCATGACTCTAATTAGAGCCAGAGCGATATATGAGGCAGGAGAAGATTTTTCTCTCTAAATCCTCAAGCAAGCTCGAGTATAATCTGTCATTTTCATCGACATGTTCTGTGAAATGTGCATACAAATTTGAATAAAGACATTCACAGGAAAGGATGCATTTCACTGATGTTTGCTCTCTTTACACTGTCAGAGCTGTATTGAGCTACTGCTAATGTAAGCTAAATATTTTAACTGCTACTTCACAATAAAAGCTTTCACGTTGGAGGCATTTTAGTGTGAAAGGCAATGTTCACACCGGCTGCTACAAAAGAAAAAGTCACTGGTCATTTTTGCTGATTTTTGACAGCTGATCATAAGTTTATGTTTGTATGTTTATGTTTGGACTGTAAACAGATGATCAAGGAGCGAGTGCAGTTGCTGGAACCGCCTTGCAACTTAAAACGACACCAGAATAACGAGTCAAGTTGTCTGTCCGGGTGTTATGATATTAAAAAGTCCTCAGAGTTGTTTGTCTCTTAATGTCGCCTCCGCCCTTCAGCCCCACCAGCGCTGCCTGGGAGGAGGAGCCATCGTGGGCTGCTCGACGTCGAAAACGGACCCCTGTCCGACCGACGAGCAGACATAGTACAGGTTGACGCCCAGCATGACCAGTATGGGGAGGAAGGAGAGGCCGAAGCCGAGGCCCCTGATGGTGCTGCCCAGAGAGAGGCAGAGCCAGTAGATCAGCCTGCAAGCACAGAGCACAAATGATACGTTACACATGAGAGGGAAGCGCTCGCTCTCAGATCTTTGTCCCTGTTTGATGTAGATTCATAATCAGCTTGATTTGGATAAAAGAAGACAAAAAGATCTGATCACTACCCACATCATCTCACACACCCACTCTCCCTTTTCAGCAGGAACATTAGAAGGCTTAGCTCCTTCAAGTCTTTCATCCATTTCTGTGTCAAGTGCGTGGCGACTCAAAGGATCCGGATTAACAACTTAATTGATGCTTTTCTACTCGTTTTCTAATTTTCCCCTCATCATGCTTTTGATGCTGCCAGAGACGACTTCTCAGAGCCTACAGTCGTCACACAAACCGTCTCTGAATGTGGTTGGTATGGAGAGAATAGTAGATATGTTAAATTATATTAATTTAGATCCTGGGATGATTTGGGATCAATTGAGGAGCCGCCTATCAACAACAGAAATTTGCATTTAAATGCAATATGACGAGCGCCGTGACGCTGTCGGCTTGGCGGCGCCATATTTTCTTAGGCAAATCCTTTGATCGCCAGTGTAGATAGCTAAATCAAATCTTTAATTACATGATACTCTACTGAAGTTGTGCCTCCCAACTTTCTAACTACCTCAATTATTTTACATTGTCAGCGCTTTAAGTTGCCGTTGAACAGCCTCTTCCTTTGGTGGTACATTGTGCGTAGGAATACGGACATTGTATGGTCGAGGAAATGTAGTGCCAAAGGAAAAGGCTGTTTAACGGCGACATAAAGTGCCAAAAATTTGTTCTAAACTCATCGTACACTTAAAATTATATATATATATTTTAGGTGGCTAAAATATGTCTTGCTGCTTTCAGCTGTACAATGCTCTACGTCTGTGGCGGCGAGATGACAGTGATTTACGGCAGGTAACACACCAACTAAGTAAGACATACTTCCTCCAACAACACCACATCAAAAGACCCGAACCAACGCTTTCATGTATAATCTGGTGTAAATGTAAACACACAAGCAAAGATAATTATATGAAGAAGAAGAGAAAAAGACACTACACAAGATAAGAAAAGGGATGAAGGAAAACAGGATGGAATAGAAAAAAAAAAGACTCTTCCGGGAGTGATCAGATGGGTTTAAAGCAAATCTCCGGTTCAGCCAGTTTATTTGGAGATGGAAAAGGTGACTGCAGCCAAAATGACTTGTGTGATTCTCGTCTATCAGCGATGTGAAACTTTGCACGGTTGACTCAAGGTTATAACAGGAAGTCGCTCTTAAAAGGCCATGAACACTAACCGACAGACAGATCAGTTAATAAGTTACATGTTTACTCCCACACACAGTCAGTAGTGTAGATACTATCATTAACCTGAGGATATGTCTTTGTATTAATTAAAGCCACTAAACAAAGGCAGGGAAATAACAACATGGCACATCTCGCCCTCAGCTTCACCAGTACGATGGGTAATGAAGACAAGCCACAGTCTGTTGGGTGTCTCAAAATACTAGCAGACAGGATGACAGTGACTTGAAAATATTGTTATCTACATAAAAGGGGGCCACGCAGAAAGAGTTTGGGAACCACTATGTTTACAGATTTGTAATTACTTTCCTTGGCTCAAAGAAAGTTTTACTAAAAATAAATCCTCCTAATATAAATATTATAAAAAATATATATATATATATATAAATATGCCTTTAAATGTGCCAAAAATATGATTGAAATAAATACAGACAGAAACACGATTCTTTACTATCTAGAAATTAGATGTGCAGCCTGATTTTCTTGACGTAACTCCCACTGAATCTCTGACACTCACTCATAAACAACACTGAGACTTTGACTTCTACACATCAAAATCATCTTTCCCTCAACTTCCACAGGTTTGAAACATACCTGCCGAAAACGAATATGATGGTGAGCAGCGGCACCAACTTCACCAGGTCCTGGCTGATATAGGTTGCCATGACAGCGAGCTGCAGGAAGAAGAAGAGGAAGAGAGCCAGCGATTCGTTGATGTAGTGCCAGTGCACCGCCACCTCTTTGTTCACCTGATTGCCCTTGTAGAGGGGCTGCAGGGCGCTGTAGCGCAGCCGGGCGATGCCCAACACCAACACGCCTGCAGAGACACGAGGGTCAAGATAAACCTGGTTTCATTCTTTCCTTTCTACATCTTAAGTGTTTGTTTCAATACATGACAACACACTGAAGTCTTACCGAGCAGGATGGGGATGATGGCGAAGAAGGAGCAGCGTAGAGTGTACACCACCCTGAGGGGGGCGCTCTTGAGCATTGGCGACTCAAAGGGAAGGAGGGCGTAACCTCCCCACACCAGGAGGGGGAAGATGATCCCTGCGGCCACCAGCGTCAGAATCACCTTCAGTTTCTCGCCGCACAGATCATCACACAGGTCTGAGGAAGAAAAAACACAAGGATTATTTTATACAAAGTGATTTGTTTTAACTGTAATCATCACCTGTAGATATCTTTATTGGGACAGGAGGAGACAGCGGGACGCAGACTGAAGTCATTGCATGATTCATCTCAAGACGTGTAATTACATCTGATTAAGGAGAAATGAGACCATGACGCTGCACCGCTCGGCTCAGAGTGCAGTGACTCATTGACTGAGTGAAAGTGTGCTCAGCAATCTGATGTGCAACCAATTCATCAAATGAAAGCTGCATGTTGATTTTTTTTTTGCATATAATATATGATGTTAAATCCACAGGAGCTCATGAGTCATAATAAAAATTAGTCGTTCATCACTACTACCCTTTCCTTTCTGTCACCTCTCCACTGTGTCACAAATAAAACGCTTAAAAAACACCCATACGTCCTTTTTCACAGCAGACATTTTGACTCGTCACAGCAGGA
Organism: Acanthopagrus latus; assembly: GCF_904848185.1. NCBI lineage: Eukaryota > Metazoa > Chordata > Actinopteri > Spariformes > Sparidae > Acanthopagrus > Acanthopagrus latus. Next base: position 9,533,434 of record NC_051041.1, on the reverse strand, counting down.
AAAGCTCAGGTGTTGCTGATTTGAGGATTAGCGATTGTGACAGCGTGCCGGTGAGCTCAAACATCATTAAATTCAATATTTACACCTGCACCTTTTCTCACCGTGACACGTCGAACATGTCTGCTGAAAAAAAGGTTAGAAGTGGGTGCTGTGAAAACGTCTGTGGCTTGAGATTCACCTCACAGGACGCGCTGAACTCCCCACCAAACTGACAGACGCTCATCCAAACAGTCAGCAGACTTGGAATATTATGAGGAGAAGATGTGTGTTTTGTTTCTAGCAAATAAGAAAAAGTTTTTAACAGATCAGCAGCTGTGTAGCGACTTCACATTTACCACAAGCACTTGAACACTTTTAGCTGCTCTGCCGTATTTGTAATTCGAACGCAACCAAAACTAAACGAAAAGGATTTAAAGTCTTAAGCAATCAGAGTCTCAGGAGGGTTGTCAGTTTAAGAACTTCAAGTGTCCGCACACAAATCAGATTTTTTATTTTTACATTAACAAGATTAAAATGATGATTTTCTAACAATTAAATCAACTGAAGCCTGTGTGAGACTTTTGACAGATCATTAAAGGGATCCTGGAGAAAGACAGTTGAGTGTCGAGTCTCATTCACAGCTCATCAAATATTTACTCTCAGCCAACCAAAAGCAACTGTATAATTATGGTTATTAAAAGCTATTCTGTGCCAATAATTGACAGGTGAAGATGGCAACATTAAATTAATTCACATTCCTATGTGAAGAGGTACACAAATATGAAACATGTTGGGATTTTGCTTTTAAATGGACGTATATCATGACCTTAAAACATAAAAATTTCCTTCTGCAGTCTGGTTTTCTTTCTTGTTTCTATTGTTATGCCATACATATATCAGATGACATGCAAGTTGTGTAAAATGTAAGTGAAAAGATTACAAACCTTTGGAAAAAAAAAAAACTACATGTTTTGACCAATAACATCGGTGAGTAAAATGTAGGATTTAGTGGAGATGTAGGGTAAATCCATGTCTCTGATTGGCTGTTCCTACATAGGCTCAACAGATTAGCTACGGTTTACTGGTTGCAGGAGTAATACGGGTGTCTCAATGCTTCCAATCAACAAATAATTAAAGTAATTCTTAATAAATATGGGCCCAGATGCTTGTGTGTTATACTCACAGAACTTGTCGTCCTGTTCTGCCCACTCTTGGTAATAAAGCCCGGCTGACTCTGGCTCGTCCTGCAGCTCCTCCCTGTCGTCTCTCTCTATGAACAGCCTGCTCTCCTCAGGAATCTCTTTACTTGATGGACGCACGATTGTCACTCGTGGGGTGAAGTTCGGAGATGTTTTCTCCGAGATCCAATTTGACTCTCCGTTGTCGTCTTCTTCTTCCTCCTCTTCCCCCTCGTCTTCATCGTCTGCCAGCGAGCCCTCCCCTTTATCATCTCGCTGCACCTCGATCTCATCATCCCTCCACTTCTCGCCCTCAGGCATGCTCTCCCTCCATTTGCCCTTTCTGTCGCTCTCCGCGTCCTCTGACAGGTCCTGGCTCCCGCCGCTGATCCCCGTGTCCCTTTCTTCGGACTCAGAAACTCTTTTTTCTGACCAGGCTTGATTGTTGTCGTCCGTCTGAGGCCTCTTGTCCTTATCTCCAGGCCACGGCAGAGTCGTGGGCTCCAGATGAGCTGAGTTTGTCACTTCTTCCTCGTCATCCTCCTCATTTAAGCCTTCTTCTTCTTCTTCTTCTTCCTCTTCTTCTTCTTCCTCTTCTTGGTCTGTAACCTCCCTTCCTTCCTCCGTACTGTCACTATCTCGTGGCTTAATTGTGGCTATTTTCTCTGCAGCTGGATCAGCAGGAGGAACAGCCACCTCATCTGAGATTGGACCGCCCTGGCCAGACATTCTTTAGTTTTGAAACTCAACTTTCCTCTTTATTCAGTTGAAACCTGTTGCTCGGTCGAGAGTTTGTTAACAAAGCTGCTTCCAGTTGCTAAAAGTCATTTTTGGCTTCATTTGTTGAGTTTTCTGCGAGGGGGAAAAAAAACAAACAGAACAAAACGTGAGTGTGCGTTCAGCTTCACGAAGAAAATCAAAGTTCACTATTTATTACGGGTGTGTCCTGACAGGCCAACACGCTGTTAGAGCAAGTTAGAGTTTGTACAGCTGTCACCTCAGTCTGAGTTTATGTCAGAAGATTAAAGATTGCTTTTTGCCATAACAGGGCTCCAGACTAACGCTTTCATTTAGGCATACGCAATACAAGAATGAAAGGTGAAAATACACGTTTTTTAAAAAATGTTATACATTTCAGGCGTACCAGAGTTACCAATCCAAAAGTTCAGTCGCATTTGACAGATATTTTTGCTGTTTGTGCAACCACAATAGTTGAGCCCTGGAGCCCTGTATAACCAGTTTAGCCTTACTGACTGGTGAACAATAACACTACATAACACCCAAACAATTACAGCAATAAATCCAGTGAGAGTTAAGATTAGAAAAATTGGAAATCAGGATTAAGTCTGATTATTTGAAGGAGACAACAGCATCACACTACTGTTAATAAAGTCAAAACCATTTGTTAAAACATAAAGTACCGAAGAGCTGCAACTCACGACAGCTAGCTTCATTAACAAATAATCTACCAGTTAAATGTTTGGCTTATATAAAAGAAAGGAGGCTGGTACAGATGGTGATTTTACCTTTGTAGCATGGTGTCAAAATTAAGAATAAGCAGTGATGAAATGCAGCTAAGTCCAATTTACTACAGTAATATTTTTGGTGCCATACTTTATACCATTTTAAGCTACCTTAAACATCTAGAACACACTTACTTGATCATTTAAGTCAGATATTTACATAACATTGTTGTGGATGAGACACTGATTGAGACCAGAGTGGTTCTCCGTAAAGCGAGGACGCTTCATGAGAGCCAGTACAAATCATTTTATCGAGAATTAGAAAAAAAAGATGAATTCCAAAATCTGAAAAAAACTGATCATCAACCCTGATAAGTTCATCTATCACCCAGTTAGCTGATTGATAATAATGTACTCTGATGTCAACATGGGGGATATTCTCTTGGACCATGCGCTGCATTTCTGAGTTACATAAATTCATTTCGCACACATCGAACACTATGAAGACAATAAAACCAAGTTACATAAAGCACCGGCAGAACTACACATAACAATACAGGACAACTGCACAAACCCCCAGACCAGCTGCTGCACCTTTTTACCTCCCCAGGTTTAAAACACCAACATTATTAATACTATAACTAATTATAACTAAGAATCATCTGTACATCTGAATATGACTTACGCTACTTAAAATTAGTCAGGGTTATTTCAGTGTTTCACTTGATCTGAATATCTACTTTGTGTGTTGTGACTATTTACGGTCCCCCAAAATAATGCGACACATTGCTTTAGAGTTTCCACTGCCTGTCCATGCACATGCAGCAGACATAAATTATTTGGAGCAGTGCATTTTTTTTCTTCCAGGTGTGTCAGACCTTTGAGATATCTGTGCGGCCAATTATTAACAGAAAAACTAACAGATCAACAGATACATTTCAGCTATAAAGTGAGTAAAGGAGCTGAATCAACACGGCTGCATTCCTGCTCTCTGAAAACACATGAGACAGCCTGGACTTTGCCACAGACAGCAACAACAGCAGTGGCTGTAAAAAAAAAAAAAAAAGAAAAAAGAAAAAAAAACAAGAAAAAAGAAAATGAAGCTGTGAAGCATGGCAAATATAGATTTAATGTCTTTAACAACAAAAATAACCCTTGAAGAACTACTTAGTTACTTACTTACTTCAGCAGAGACTTCCAGGTGTTTAATGTTGACTTTCATGCTGCACTCCTTCCTCAGAGTCAACTTTATTAAACTTTAAAGTCCTTGTCTTACTTTTAATTAATGCCTCACATTACTCTCCAAACACTGGGAAAACTCCAGCCTCTGCACACTCTACCTTTGGAGCCACACATAAAGGAATATCTTTGTTTGTTTACCAACTTTTATAGTCCAAAGTTTGTTTTGACAAGTGAAGGTCGTACAGAGTAGATTTTTATTCCTGAATCTACACTGAGGCGGAGCTCATTAGGCCTGCTGCGGTGCACCGCACTCAGGAATGTAGTCTCAAGCTAAAGGCTAAAACTTCTTTAGCATTTTTGTATTTATGCCCGAGTTTTGCGACCTTTTGAACAAACAACCGTATTTTTAAAAAATGTAATGGTGGACGTACCTGTTTTGTTTTGATTTTTACCCCGAAACTATCCGTAACTTTTGTGTGAACGCAGAGACGTCAGTAGTGAAGCTGTTCCTCTCAGGTGAAGTGAAAAGTCACCCGGCAGGTGTGACCAGGTACTCAGTCCATTCTCTTAGCACATAGCAGGAAAACCGGGAAGAGGTACCACTCTGTTTTTTTTTCTCCGCGTACAGAAAAAAGTCACCGCCCTTTGTCGACTGTGACGTCACTCAGTTTCTTCTTCAACGGTCCCCAAAGATCGTTTATTTCCTTCTCTGTGCGGGTTCAAGCTCTTGAAAAGGGCCTTTAATGGATCCAGAGGGTGTACTCTTGGTACAGAGAGGCAATAAATAGATAACTATGCTCTCAATTTAATGATTTACACTCACTATTGTTAAATAACTAATGCTCTCTCTTACTGATATAGTCCTACCTCTCCAATAAGCTCAGTGGTGGTCACGCTTTAGCTAGGCTAGTTTTTAGTAATAAGTAATAATGTTATTCATGTTGTCATTGTGTTGACTGTATAATTCTTGCCCTTGTAGTTTTAATAATTTGTGAATAAGCCAGTGGCTAATGTGTTTGTTTGTGGTCACTTAAGTGAAAATTGATCTCAAATTTTGTGTTGCTAATTTGTTAGTGTGCTTAATCATCTATACCTTAACGATGAGCAATCCACACTCATGCCATTATCTTGACCATCTGGTCTGTCAATGTCACTACAAACTGTGAAAGTTATGTCTTTGAATCAGGAAGATGACAGAACCGTATGTTATGGATACAGGGTTCCCAAACGTTTCAAATTAAAGGGTGGGCCATAGCCAAAATCAGACACCTATTGATGCAAAAACAGTATTAGGGCCTCAAGTCTTTTGAACTGTCTGACGTCCTGCACTGTGTCAATCTTTCGCAGTGCTCAGAATATAAAAAATAATATATCCAACATACTTATTGAACATATCACCTCACAAAAAAATAATGGCATAAATACATCTATAGTACATTTTTTTAAATACATTTTTACATCGCTTTCATTGGAAACATCTGGTGGGCCAAAGTGAATCTTATCACAGGTCAAATTTATATATATAGGTTTATAGCTGTTATGCAAAACAGCTTTTTTTTTCAGCAAAGTAAAAAAAAAAAAAAAAAAAAATATCTTCATCTAAATGCCAATAGGCACTTTATTTATTAAGTGGTGACCTTTGACTTGGTTGTCACGTTACATACCGGCACAGTACGTTGTTACTTTGACAGTAAAGTAAAATTGCTATGGAGTGCAGAGCTGAAATATAAGTATGAAATATAACACATCAATTATACTTAGATTATATGCATAACATCTAAACATTAAATTACGACTCTCCTTTTGTTATGATAACGAAATAAAATTCTCCCTTAAGAAAGATTTCCACATTTTACTACAAGAAACCCAAAAAGTACAGGTTTTGTAGTTTGGAGTGATCCACTTGTCAAAACACACACAACCTTTGTTTCAGCTCAGGTGCATAGCACATCTGTCAAGTCATGGGACAGGAATGGTGAAGGTGGAGCTGCCACCCACAAACTATAATTAACAGCTAAATCCTACCAGTGACCTGCATCACTACATCATGTAAACTGAATGTAAACAAAGAACAGAAGGGAACACCACGCTGTAGAAAATAAAACGGCAAGATCAACATTTTATTTCAAGAGCATAATCTCACAAATTATTGACTGCTTGTTAAAACACACACAAATCCAAATATGTCCACTTAAAATAACGTGACTTCATAAAGCCAGATCAAATTTCAATGTGATTTTTAAAACTTTAAACCTCCATCTTCGTCCTCATCTCACATTCTCTTTTTTTTTTTTTTTTTTTTTTTTTTTTCTTTTTTAATTTCATGACAACTTGACACAACAAAGCACAGTTTGGCATTTCGGAACTTCAATTGTTTGATCCAACCATAAAAGGTGTGTTAGTATTAGTTAAAATGATGTACAAGTTATGTCACACAATTTTAACACTAGGTGCTTGAAGACAGGTAAAAGGATATTTGTGAAAACTCAATTAAGTTAATTTAACTCAAAAAACTGAATTTAATCTCATGACAGTCCCAAGTTATAAAACAAAACAAAACAAAGGCTTCACAGTAACACGTAAACATTTTGGGGACAAGGGGAAATAACTACTGCGACTCGATAACAGCTTGATCCAAAAAGAAAAAAAAAAAAAAAGGTACATGTGGAGCAGGAAATCTTCAGGGCGACTGTGAGCATTGAGAAGGCGTTTAATACGGAGCTTTTTGTTCTGTCGAGGAATGGATGTCACCAAAGGCTGATCAGTGCAGGACAGTAACCGACAGTACATTCAAAGCTTTGGCAATTAAGGCGAAACAAATATGAAGACAAGACGAAACTGTAAAAATGGCGTTGAGAAAATTATGACATCCCTTTGACACATTTTGTCTCAGACTCTCCTCACAGACACTCAATAACCAGCGCAAGTGAAGCTCTAATTTGTCAGACTCTTTACCAGAACAAAGAAAAAAGAATCATTCTGAAGTACAATGACATTTTAAGAAACACAAACTACTAACACAAAGCCATACTCAAATATATTTTGTGTGGGTCTAGTATCGATTATCCTCGGTTTCCTCGTTTCTATGTGCGTGCAATACTTTTTTTGACCCCTTGGGGGAATTGGCGCATCGGCATTTCTTCACCTTTAAATTGCTTGGACTCAAACATTTTCTTATTCATACATCCAGCAGTCACAGAGAAACACTATCATGTATCTGGAATCATGTTTGTGTCCACCAAGGCGGAATCCGAGGCGGAGTGCAAGGCTTTATAAGCCTCTGATAGACGGGCCTCTATAAACATGTGCGTCTACATAAATTGTGACGTTTTTGAGTATTATTTCTGTCCTACATATTTCAAAGTGCATTCTGACAGTACGGTTTTTACTACGTCACATCTATATCAACTCTCTGCGAGGAATGTGCCCGTAATGTCCGGGAGTCTGGACATTTGGATGCAGCCCAATAGTCATTCTCTTTAAGCTGTTTTTGGCCTCTACCAACTTTTGAGGGAAACATCGGACCTTTTAGCAGCTAATTACTGCACTGTCATCACCAATTTGAGATGATTTAAAAAAACAATCCGATGACCCTGAGGCAATTTAGTTACCCCTTCTTTAAAAGCCAATCTGTTGTAATCTTATATATGAAAATCCTTCTCCCTTCTTATTCTGTGAAACATTATATTATTTTGAATTAATTATTTTAAACATGAAAGGATACACATTAACGCAATTGAGATTTCGGTTGACTAACTCACTGTTTACATCGTATAAAAAAAAAAAACACACTTGACTTGACATTGGGTTTGGGCTAGCATAGCAGTATCATTAGGAGGAGTGTGTTTGGATATGAGTTGGTGAAAACCTTCCTTATACTAATAGAATGTGACTGAGCCTTGTACCAGCCTGTATTTATATTCTAGTTTGTCATACGGGAGAGAAACTGATGAGAGAAAAGCTGAATAGGATATTGCACTGAATAACTGGATGTTGACGTCAGGTTTTCAGCATTCTTGAGCATCACTGTTCGGTTTTCTCTCATCTCTCCGCCAATTGTTTTGACTATTTATTTTTTTTTGCATCCAAGGTATATACTCGAGCAAACGTTTTACGGTTACAACTGAACTGACAAACACTACATCTGAAAGTTAAATGAAAACTGGACCAATCAGTATGTAATAATAAACTCTACATGCCAGTTCTAGTAAAATATTATTAGTACTACGACTTACTCAGATGGCAGAAAGGAAGTTTTAAAAACAAGAAAAACAACAAAACAAAACAAAAAAAAAGAGAAATCAAGCACAAGAAAACAACATGAACAAGTTAGTCAGGAAAACAAGTGCTGCTGAATTACTAGCCTACCTGACTGACAAAAAGTTTAAAAACTTGTGTTTTCATTGACAAGATTGTATTCAATGTTTAAAACACCAACTACTACAGCAAATTTTTTGGTCAGACCGGGATCGTTCATCAAGCCTGGTTACTAACTTCAAGGCTTGCGTCCTGAATCGTTTCTTCAGTATCCTGCTCAATGGGCTCCATGTCTGTTTGCTGCTCCTCTTCTATCGGCTCTCTTTCGCACTCAACTCCAACAGCAGATGTATCGATCTGTGAATGGTTAGAGAGTACACTGTCAAGCTCCGCTCCAATTTTGCTTTTATTTTTGTTGCCTGAACCTTTGGGGCGACCCCTTTTACGTGGAGTGTCCGATTCACTTTTGGGAGTACTTGGAGGAAAGCCCCTTTTTTTAGGGGATCCCTCACTGGGGCTGCGTGGGGAGGATGGCGAGGAAGCCCCACTCTTGCGCAAGTGAGCACCCCTCTTGGTCTCTGACTTGCGAGGACGACCGCGACCCCGGCGAGGGCCTGAGGGAGCACCCTCTGGAGGATCAACGCGTGGGTATTTCCTCGGCCTTCCCAGCGGCTTCCATACTTTTGGCTTGTTCCGTTCCGCATTTGACAGAAGAGGGTATTTCCTTGGACGTCCCCTTTTGGCTGGTAGTTTTCTCGGTCGACCAGGCCTCCTTATTGTGGACGGGATTGCTGTTTTCCGAGGTCGGCCAATGCTTACAAGAACCTTACATGAGAGGCGATTCTTGTTTAAAGAGCCTTTAGGTCGACCTCTTCTCTTGTATTTATTAGAGGCAACTGTGACCAGTTCTTGTTTTCTTGGCCTGCCCCTTCCTCGCTTAGGGACTGTTGAGATGCCATTTGATGAATCTGAATCCACCCTCACCTTCCTGGGCCGACCTCTTCCCCTTTTCACTGAGTTTAGACTCCCATTAGTTTCCCTCTTAATGGTCACCTGTCTCTCCAACCTTGTTTTCTTATTGAGGGACCCTTTCGGTCGACCTCTTTTTCTTGGTGTTACAGAACTGCCTTCATTCTCTTCTTCACGCTTTACAATTTCCAACTTGCGCTTTGTGGATCCTTTCGGGCGACCGCGTCCCACTTTTGGTGTTTCGGAGCCACCATTTGGTAGGCCTTCACCATCAGACTTTTCAACATTGCTTACACTGAGAGACTTTCTTGGCCTGCCTCTTTTCTTCGGAGTATGGTCTGTTGTAGCACTGTTCCCATCACTGGTCCGTTTCTTGGATCCTTTCGGCCTCCCCCTTCCCCGAGGCGCTTGCACAGAATTATCAGCATCGTTGTCTCCTGATCCTTGCTGCTCCGTGTGTTTTATGAGTTTTGGACGCCCTCTTCCCCTCGGAGGCTGTGTGGAACCCCCATTGGAAATGCCTGAAACAAGCTCCGTTAGGTTAACGTCCGTAACACAAACCTTCAACTTCTTTGAGCCTTGCGGCCTCCCCCTTCCTCTTTTAACTGGATTGATGTTGGATATGTGTACACTGGTCTCTGCCTCATTGTTGGCAGCATCTCCTTGTTCTGCTTGATCTGCTTGTTCTGTCTCGTCCGTCCTTATTTCCTCTTCCATACTGTTGACGTCAGCTTGGACTGCCAGTTAGGTTTGCCCCTTGAGAACAGAGAAGCACAATTAATACTTGAAGTTAAATATTAAAGGGAGGTGCAAAACATTATCATGACTGGGAAATAATAATTTAAACATTTTGGCGGGTCCAAAATGATTGTTTTGTTGATGGCTGAGTTAGAATTCTGGCAGTAGGTTCGCTCTTCTGACAAGATTTATCATATAGTTGTTGGTATCACGTAATATTTGTGCATCGTCAGCGATCGATTGTCAATGACTCCTTCACAATAACAATCAACTGATGTGCACATTTAATACAAGGGTTTAAGTGTGACAGAGCAAGAGTTTTTTTGGTGTTGCACAATTTAATTTTGAACGCACAGCTGAATGAATCACAAATTGTGGACAGAATAAACGTAAAGTCGTGCCATGACACAATCTAAATGTTTCCTGCTTTAACAAGAGCTGAACCAATCAGGTAACACATTTTCCAAACCAAAGATTTTGGATAATAAAAGAAGTGCAGTGAAACAAAATAGCTGTAATGGCTTTTATAACAAACTAAATAAGGGTATAATTGATATATAGAAAAGACTATGGCCAAAAGTCACTGGCACCCTACTAATAATGGGGTTTGGGTTTATCAGCCAGAATCATTGTTGTAGAAAGCTATAAATGGGTTGTAAAGACTCAGGAGAGTCTTTCCAGTGGCGGCAATATGCCGTCAACTTTATCAGAAAAACTAAATATTTATGTTATATATCTAGTATGGTGGACACATGATTTAAAGGTATTACAGATCACATTAACATACTACATACACATCCTGCTTATGAACCAATTACTTATGTTGACACAATGATTAGTTTTATGTCATTTTAAGCACACCTTCACATTTTTTTGTAATTCTGCAGATAACCTGTATCTACAGATTATACCTGTTCATCTGGCTTATAAACATTCTCCTTTTTATTAATGTTATTATGCCTGAAAATACAAAAAATAGCTAGGACACATTATTAATACTCTTTTGCTAAACAGGCAAAGGGGAACACACACAATCTACACAAACAACATAGTTGTGCATATTTTTAAAAATTATTTGGAAAGCTATTAATAAATGTTTGTATTTTTATTATTACAGAAAGGATGGGTTTTGAACGGCTATGTCTATTTTGTGGACTACAATCTTTAAACGGCGGGAAGGTGTTTGATGAAGTGTCCAGGAGGCTAGCAATAACACGTGCACATTAAATATCGCTGCATGCAACTGATAATTATAATATCTTAAGCTGCGATCAAGTTCGAAACACATGCATTTTATTTCAAAACACTATAAAACCCCATGCATTCTCTCCTGTAGCTTAAAGACTGTAAATATGGTCTATTCGGGCCTTAGTAACCCGCTTTGACTATGGACCAGATTGTTTTCCAGGTAATAGTCAGTTTCAAAATCGATGGCGATGGAAAGTGAAGCTAGCGGTTCGAAGCGGATAAAAGAGTGCAAACAACAGTGAGCGTATCTCACCTGAGGGACACCCTCTGTAAAAATTCAGCTTAATTTTCCAAAAATTATTGATTCATCTGACAGCCCGTACAGTGAAAGTGCGCGTTTATTGTGGTTGTGATGGCTGTTTAAATTTGCGATCGCTTCCGGGTGTCCGTGACGTTTAGGAGGCTCTGAATGAAACTATGCCACAGCCTTATAGTTCCGCCTCATAATCCAGGCTGCCTCCCAGGATGTTGCTGTGATTTCTCACATATACTGTAGCCCACATACAATATTTATACCCATTTTAGCTTTGGCCCTGTTTAATATTTCCACACTGCTGTCCACAGGCTATTTTTGTACAGCTCATTCCCTCAGTTGTGATTTCTTTTATTTTCACTGCAAATACCTTGTCTTTCTGTCTTGTCTTTTCTTTTTTAAAATACCTTTTTTATTCTGTTTGACGCAGGTACACACGATGATCACTGAAATACAGTATATCCTCACAAAATGACTAACAAGATAGTTGGGCAGGGGAAGGGAAAATGTTAAATGAATAAATTACCATAAATGTAAAGAAAAAAAATGTAGCATCACTAGGGTGGTTCATATAATTACATTTAAATACATTAAATCATAAAATATTTTGTGAAACATAATTCATGTTTTATACAGTCCCACTCCCACTTCACTAGATCATTCTCCGATTTTACATTGAGCTGCTTTGTAAATGTTAGCTGCAATTACCTTTTTTCAAAACAAGTTGGCTTTGCAACATATTCAATATCAAATTCACATCAATCATATTCATGTCTCCTCTCCTTTTTTGTAACTATTTTGATTCAGTACACTTTATAGTCATTATGTTGCTGTGTGTAGTAAGTATGATTTTTTACTGTTGTTTTTATATGAGTTTTAAAAGTGGATACTCATATGTATAGTAAACTAAATATTTACTTTCCCTTACTTTAAAATGAAAAATCACCTAATTTTACCTCTCAACAGCTTGTGTCAAAGTCTGTGACACCCCTCAAACACAAAAAAATTCTGACATTAAAGTGAGCAGTTGCTGTGATCACAATAAGTAACTGGTATCAGTTGAAGATGCTTCATTTGGTCATATTTTGAGCATTGAAACAAGGACGATGCATCAAATGTGTTTAATTCTGGCTTGTTGAAACTCTCACAACATATATTTTTTTAGAAGCAAACTTCTAACAGCTGTTAGATAAATGACAGTATTTCCCTCTGAAATTGCTATTTCAGTTCCAACTTTATAAGGGTTTAACTTAACAATACATGCTGCGCTAACTCAAAAAAGTACTGTGACTGTGGATTGGTAGCTCAGCATCGCCCCCTACAGACTCATTTGATGAGTGTAAATAATTATTGGACAGTAGTGAAACATTGTGAATGGTGCACGGAGGAAAACATCTACAGTGATGGAGGAAACTAAACCCTAGAATTACTGTTGGGTAGTTCTTTGCACCATTTTTGCACTACTGCAGTGGTATATTTGGTGTCTTATTATGTCCATGTCCATGTGGAGTGAGCCTGACATAACAAACAACAATCAGAGTGTTATAAGACAAACAGCGGATGACTTAGCAGCTTTATTGTACTGAAAATGGAACTGAAAAAGTAAAAAACACACACTTGATGCTGACTGATGCCAAACTTTATTTATTCATTCATCAATAATTGGTTTAATTAGCTCATTTCAGTGTACAATTCCTAAAAAAAGAATTGTACAAATAATTTTTTACCAACAAAATATCAACAAATCAAGAGCCAGAAGAAAAACTTAGAAATAACAATAATATTAATAATAAATAATAATGATAATAATAACAGAAGAGACTGTAGATAAAAAATTGTATCTTTTTTCTTCTCAGATTCATTATAAAAAGTAACCAGAAGGCATGCTTGAATAAAAGTAAAGATTTTGTTTTGAAATATTTTGATTAAAATATATATATTTTGGTAAAAGTCCCCCATACAAAGAACAATGGAATTAAAGTATTTCAAATAAATGTATTTAAGCATGGAAAGTACTTTTCCAGGCAATAAATGTACATAAGTGTGAAAAGAAAAGGTTTAAGGAAATTATACATATATTTGTATTATCGGATTCTGTATTCAGCATTGTCCTGTTTATCACAATCAGAAAATCGACTACTCTGGCTCTGATGCAACATGCAATCTGCAAAGTAACTAGTAACTCAATTTATCAATTAAAGGAAGCAGAGGAAAAAGTATAATAATTGCCTCCAAAATGGAGTGGAATGGAAGTATAAAGTAGCAGAAAGTGGAAATACTCAAGGAAAGAACCTTAAAAAGTACTTAAATAACTTTATATGACTAAAATCAGCCTACTGTTGAAAATAAAGCATGACAAAATGAGCAGTATAAAGTTCTTAATGCCATCATAGATTGATATAATGACTGTGGAAAATCATCACTCCTCTGTGTCCTCCTCCAGCATCAGTTTTAGCTGAGTTTGTTCCACATTTTCACGTTGTTTTAGCCCCCTCTCGTCTTTCCTGTGCCTCTCCACGGAGGGGAACCATATTGACACTGAGAGAAAAGAATGAGGGGGGAAAAGACTAGAAGAAAAAAAAAAGGCTAATTAGAGAGAGGCCGATTATGTTGCACACTGGACAAGGGGGGTGGAGTATGAGGTAAGGGCAAATTGATGAGGTCAGCATCAATAAGAAGAAGAATGCAAGAAAAGAGAAAGAAAAATGCAAATAGTGTTTATAAGTGTGTGTGAGGAGGGGAGAGACAGAGACAGAGAGAGAGGGAGAGAGAGAGAGAGAGAAGCTGTCAGTTCAAAAGAGGCAGAGAGAAAATGACAGACGTGGCCGGAGGAAAGGAAAGGAGCGTTTGAGAAAGACAACCCCTGGGAGACTGCGCGCTGAACCCGCTGCCCCGTCTCAACCCTCCTCCTCCCTCCCTCCCCTCCCTGTGTGCTTCGCCATGGTTACCAGACAGGGCTCCCAATGCAGCCAGTTAATGTGTTTTTCAGCGGCAGGAGCGAGCTGGGTACTAATGTGTCTCAGTCTGTCTCCTGCACAATCAATGTCAACTGTCCTGGGATGCACAAACACATGGCAGGCGGAGAGCCAGGGAACACTGAGCCACCCTGGCTGAGCGTCAGAGTCTGAAAGACGGCCACGTCACCTGAAAAGGGACCTGCTCCCAAGTTTTGTTCCAGAAAAATGAAAAGTGACAATGAGGAAGTTTTATTTGTTTTTCGCAGGGCAGGAGGCTGATGTCACATGTTGATCATCGCAACTTCATAATTGATCTGATTGACCTGTTTATCTCGTGTTCAGCTCCTGTGAGCAAAAAAATGTATCCTTGTGCTGCAACACGTCCGTCAGTCGATAAAAATTCTTTTCAGCATCCTCGTCAGTATTTTTTTACATGGTGTTTAACAAAAAAATAACACAAGTTGTCATCATTTTTTCTGTTTAATTGTCTCATTTTCAGGTAATCAGTAAACAGAACAAGGTACAAATCATTCATCCACAACATGTGTAAAAGTGTAGAGCTGCAGAAAACAGCAGATAATCCATCTGCAATTATTTTGATGATCCATTGATTGCTTTGGTATAAATCAGTGTGCTCCTGGACTCTCAACTGCAGGTCTTGACTGTTGTAATTTTCAGCTGTGTCAGATTTGACAAGTCCCATGTGAATCATATTTCGGGGTCACGAACCTTGGCTGTCTTTTTATTGAACCGTGTAAGTGTTCTGCACACAAAGCCGGCCAAAAGGTACTGCCCCCTCCGGAGAAGCAGGATGTCTCATCTCGGCTTTCCATGACGTCTGGAAAAGTTCGGGGAATTTTCTCCAGATGAGTTCATGCAGTCGGAATCGTCTTATTCTACAAACGTCTGTTAATCTCTGTCTGGCGATGTAACACGTTCTCTCTCAGTTTGATCACAGGAAATGTTGTGGGCTCATGATGCGACTGCATGCAACTTTGTTCCCAAGGACCTCACCTGTGACCTTTCATATCATCACAGGTTAAGGGTCTCAGGGACAATGAAGCACGCCGGCAGATGTCCTCGTCTACAGGTGAAATCCGACCCATCTTGACAAAACATTTTTCTGTGAAGTGCGTATGTTATTTGCTGATATGAATATGTGCCATGTATGTTTATTATGAATTATTTTCTCATTTAAACTAAGTGAGATAAACGTTTGATGTTAAACCTGCACATAAAAACAATTTTAACAACCGACAGACAACAG
This sequence comes from Acanthopagrus latus, assembly GCF_904848185.1. Taxonomy (NCBI): domain Eukaryota; kingdom Metazoa; phylum Chordata; class Actinopteri; order Spariformes; family Sparidae; genus Acanthopagrus; species Acanthopagrus latus. Next base: position 9,517,943 of record NC_051041.1, on the reverse strand, counting down.
AAACAGACTCTAAAATAAAAGACGTCATGCGGGATGGTTACCGTTTTTTATCGATGTCGACACAGTCCGACGTGAAACGTTTCGTCTTGACACGTCTGCAAACGACTGGATCACATCCTGCAGAAAAAGAGAAAGAATTAGTTCGAGCGCATTGTTCAACATGCAAATTCTCGTAGCCGTATTTATCCGTTCTTTCCATCTTTTACTGTCTTTCCTCCTGACATAGCCAGCGCCTGTTTGTCAGTGCAGGTCTGTGCAGTAAGACGTTCAAGTAAAATGCCCCCTGCTGGCAGACAGACAGACAAAGCATTTTAAGACAGACACGCGCATACGCAGAGGAAAATCCTCCCAGTTAATGTATAAATCGGGATTTGCATATGGGATGGTGAACATACGGCCTGTATGGAGGTTAAGCTGCAGCAGAGCGGTCATACAGTTCATGTACACACAGACACTCGACTCTTTGCTTGTGCACACGCATGAAACAGCCACAGACAGCTGTGCCCAGAGCTGCAGACAACACTGTCGTCTTAAATTTCCTACAGGCCTTGTGATCTCACAGGATTATGCAATCACTCCCCCATGACAAAGATGCTGAGCCTTGAGGGAGTTACACTGATTTACTCTTCCCCAGACAAAATAAATGTCATACGAGCCTGACACTGCAGATGCCACATGAAGAGCACGAGCCAGGGTCCAAACAACTGGTACACAGCTGAAAGCTCCAATTGCATCACGTCTTAAGTCTGTGCAGGCGACAGCCTCGCCGTCACGAACACGTCCCTAACTTAGGACATCTGTCTGTGGCCAGGTGCACACACATGCAGACAAACATGCGCCTCCACAAATACTGCCAGTGTGAGAAATTAGACAGCCTCTCTCTGCTTCCTCTTTGTCTCTGTGCTCTCAGATATTTTCCTCTGTCCCAGTTTTATGAGCTCCTCCGCTGCTCTCGAAAGCACGAGAGACAAAGACCGGAGGAGGAAAACCAGTAGCAAGAAAAGAGAGGACATAAATATGAAATATCCTGGTGCAGAAAATTACCTATGTCAGAAAGAATGAACATGACGTTGGACACAAATGAAAGGAAGATGGCGGGCGGACGTAGTCAGTCGATTTGTTAGCCGGCCCGTTGAAGTCGTTCTGAACTTACCATAGCCTCTGTCTGGTGTTCCTTACATGAACACACACACACGTTTGTACTCATGTTTATGTGCACATGCATACAACAAGTGCATGTACATAAAACAGGTACGCACGCATAACACAAAGCACTCTTTTCAATGACTTATTGATCCGTTCGGAAAGAGAAAAAAAAAAAGCGACAATTAATCCAGTGGTAACGAAAATAATGCCCGATAAAACCTATCCTGCCCCATCTTCACAGTCTTCTTTTTCTCTGAGCGCTGTGTGTGTCTGCGCGGCGGTGAAGAGAAAAGCTATTCCCCTCTCGCTACCCCTCCATCTCTCTCGCTCTCTTCTTTTTGTCTCTCCTCTTCTTCTATCCCTCTCTCAGGCGCTGTCCCTGGCTCTGTTTTGTGCCTGTTTCCCACTGCCAAGTCACATCACTAATTCTCCAGGCGATTAGAGTCCGAGCAGGCAATGTCTATGAGGCAGGTACGCTACACACACGCACACACACACACACACACACACACACACATGCACACACACACGCGCCGAAACACACACACACACACACTGAAACACACACAGATTGCATTGATTCCATTATCTGGTGCTGTACCAACACCCCCACTTCCCCCAACCCCCAACAACCACCAACAGCGCCTCCATCTATGACCCTCTCCGTTCATAAATCTGTGTCACCTACATACATAACACACAAACACATGCACACACACACACAGAAGCCTAAACACTTATGCAAGCATGCAGTATCTCCAGCTATCGCTCTTTCTTCTTCTCTTGCTGAACACTCTCTATCACTCTGTCCCCGCCTCCCCCCCGCTCTGTCTCAGCCCTTCCCCTCATTTTCATCCTCCCCTCTTCGTCTCCCCACTCTAACCCCTTACATTTTTTCCAGGCGTGACGTCCCGTCTTGCAGTCTACGTTCACACGATGCCATGTCTCTAAATGGGTTTCTATTACTCTGTGTTTGTCCGTGTGTGTGTGTTTGAACTTGCGCTGCATCTGGAGGAGAGAGAGTCAGTGTGTTCGGAGGGAGGCGCATGTGTGTGAGGTGGGTGCGTGTCCTTGTGCACCGCTGTGCACACACACACATCTGTGTGAGAGTGTGTGTGTGTGTGTATATGTGTGTGTGTGTGTGTGTGTGTGAGGAAGGGAGGGAACGAGGGTGGGGGGTAGAGGGAGCTCACAGACGGAGGCTGTGGATTTCACACAGCACAAGGATCAAAGCCACAGCGAGCCCAAAGGTGATTAACCTCCGAGCCGTTCTGACCACAACACTGCTGCTCTTCTTCCATATTTCATTAACACAACAGTCTGCAATCTGCACACATTCATCGCTTAGCAATCTATCTGTCAGCCTTTGTTGCAAACACTCCCAAACATCCAGTCTCATGCTGAGAGATAAGTAAGTCGCCAGAATTTGGGAACCACAAACATAACAACTTTCGATCTGCCACAGAAAAATGACACTAACGTGTGAGAGCAAAAAATGTCAATAAAAAAGATGCAATTTTTTTAAATTCATGCAAGAATAAGGTGATAAACAGGAATAAAATACAGTTCAAATAAGACGCATTTATGTAAAAAAAATAGAAATGAAAAAAAAAATAGAAATAAAATGACAGCTTTGTGAATGAAATGTCAGTATTTAGTTTAAAACAAATGCAGGAACCCGCAACATTCTCATAAAATAGCAGGCGGCAGCCACCTCTATTGTGATGGTTGCATTTCCTCTTGAGTTGAAACATGCCGGGGAGTCGTTTCTTTGTGTGCGTACAGAAAAAGAGCAGTGCTTGGCACAGATTGCTGATATATGCTCTTTTTTCCCCTCCTCGCTGGAGCACTGCAACGCAATGCGGATACTGAGTGTCTGAGCCACTAGCCAGACACACTGGGGGGACAGAGGGGGGGAGTGGGGGTGGTGGTGGGGAGGAGGAGGAGGAGGAGAAGAAGAAGGAGGAAAAAAAGGAGGCGGAGGCGGTAAGCAAGTTCACAGACAGCTCCCATGCTTCAGGACACACTGACACTAACGCCTGGGCACGCTGTCATTATCTACCATGACTACAGAGAGTAGCGAGATGGTATGGAGAGTCAACTTTGGAGATTTTTGTGCATAACCCTTTTAAAATTAAACAAAAACTAGAAATGTTTTGTTGTAAAATGTACCTTATTTGTGTGACAATGAGGCTGTATTAGCCAGTTTTTTTAAAAAACAAATTATTTTCAGACTGAAATCACGGTGAATAGGTCTGAATGTTTCATCTCACTGACAGTAATAATGAAAGTATTTGAAATACGACTTCTTTTTTTTTCTTGGTTTAACATTCACAATCACATTCCAGCATCTGAAGAGATCGTCTGTGTTTTTGTGCACTGAAACAAACAGCTATTGATGTTGGTTCTATACCCCATTGGACTGCACCAAATGACAAATCAAAGAGCACTGCAGAGCAAGCTGGGTATATTGACGCCTGGATTAGCTGGACCTCGACAGCAGAACCTGATTAGTATTTCAGATGTATTAGGTTTAAAGTCAGTGCAGAAACAGCTTTTTTGTCATGTTATTATAATTACGGGCTTCAAATTTAATTTGTTGAAGGACAAATGTTGATTTTTTTTTTAAATTTGATGATAGATGTGATCTCTACATCCCACAGATGTTCAGGCCTTCAAACAGGCCTTGAAAAAGTAAAAAAGATCATATAAAATGTTCAGACATATGAGACACAGAAAAAAAAGAGAATATCCTCTTGATTTGTATGACACTACAGGCCTAAAAACTCTTAGTCCTGAATTCCTTTCCTTACTGATTGTCTTCGTACTTACCCCACTAAGCATGAAAGGTGATGGATTCCATGTGAAGTCTGGGTGACACCGCAGGGAAAGCTAGAAGGTTGTACAGTTATCTCCAGGCTGTTTATTATGCGAAACCATACAACCAACTACCTCACACTGCAGAGCACCGGAGCAGGGTCAGTCGTGGAGTCTCTTCTTCTCCTTCTTCTTCTTCTTCTTCTTCTTCTTCCAGTCTTCTTGTCTGTTACATCTGTCTGTCTGTCCGTCTGTCTGTCTGTCTCTCTCCCTCCCTTCTGTCTCGTTTCATTCATAATCTGATATATTTATGATGAAGCTACAGATGAGCACAATCCTGATGTTTTCTGGGTCTATTTCCTGAGAGTTTGTTTCATTTTTGTGGGATTTGTTCACTTACAAAACAAATAAAACAAACAAATGAAAAAATAATAAAAACATTTACGACTAGATTAAAGTTTAATATTGGAATTGAAAAGAGCATTAGCTGAGACTGGCTAACTAACTGCATTGCATGCAATTTTTGTGGACTTGTCTCCCCCTTGTGGGTGCAGGAAGTACACAGGCCACCCCCCCACCACCCCCCACTAGAGGCCAACGCAGATATTTGCTGTCTCTGAATACAAAGACAGGCACTTAACCTGCAGTTGCTTACTGTAGGCGTCTGCCTGACCTACTTCTGCAAGTGGAGCTGGTGGAGTCTTCCTTATCCTCAAAGACTCGATTCAGCACTACTGAGCGCACTTCATTGTCATTCTGAGGTTAAAGTCAGAATACTCCCCCTCTGTTTTTATTACACTGAACCGATAGTTAGATTCCAGCCCTGTCATGGCGTCTGAAGAAGGCTAGATTTTTAGCCGGTTGAAGGACATTGCTCAGCATTGCTCTTTGTTCTGTGGATTCTTCACTTGACTGTGGTAGTATATGAACTCAAGATGTTTGACCACAAATATTATTAAAGGAGTTCAACCCAAAAAATTAAAATTCAGTCATTATCTACTCATGCTCATGCCAATGGAAATTCGGGGGATTTTTGGTAGTCCACAAAACATTTCTGGAGCTTCACAGCAAAACAGCGTTCTAGCATTCTCCTGAAGAAGGGAAATAGATGGAGACTTGATTTAAAATGTTTATAAAAAACAACTAACACCGAAAAAAGTATCTAGAAAAGCTTTTAGGGCAGAAATCTTCACTGTAGTTGCTGAGCTAAAAGCATCAGCGTGCATATATCATATAAGTGGGAGCACAAGTTAAACCGCACTTTCAGGGTATAAATAACGAGTATGATGACACCAGTTGTGCTGTATGGATCCATTTTATGTTTAAAACAAGTCCCCATCTACTTCAGTTGCTTGGTAGAATGCTGCAACTCTGTTTTGCTGTGAAGCTCCAGAAATGTTTTGAGGATTACCCAACGTTAACCAACTTCCATCAACATGAAGGGTAGTAGATAATGACTGATCATTTTCATTTTTGGTTGAACTTATGCTTTAAGAATACACAATCTATTAAGGCTGCAACTAATGTTTCTTTCACATTGTTGATCAATGTTTTTGACCATAACTGAATAAAAAAGCAGTTCTCAGAGGAAAAAGCTAAAAGCTAGAGGGGTGGCAGGGTCCACCAAATGAAAACAAAGTAACACAGTATTAAACTGTATTGTCCTTAAATGTCAGTTTGTTTATTCAGTTTATTAAGTCATGAAAATGAAGAGGGTTTGTTTATCTAGTTTGTTTAAAAAATCAGCTGATGAAGATCTTTCTCTTCTGATTAAAATGTCTAAACTACATAGTGTACCTCTAAATACTCATTCTAATGTGTTTCTCGGACTATAGTATAGATTGTTTTCCTTGGACACCCGTAAGACCAGTTAACACAGCTTATCTCTCAGCTTATTTAGTTATGGTGCCACCATGAAACAATAACATCAGAAGCAAGGCCTAAACGTGCCTTTGGACCAACATCTCTAAAACAAAATTTGAGGTCTGCTTTCTTCAACATTGGGTTCTTTAAAAACAAGACTTAAACCTTTTCTGTTTTTCCACTGCCTTTAGTAAACTAAATTTGAGACTATTCATTTGTATCTCTTAATTCAAGGTAACTGCACTGTAATTTATAATGTCATAATTTAGTGTTTATTCAAATTTTGCTTTTAAAAAAACTTTTATCCATCCCATCATATTTATGTGTGTCTGTTTTTTTTCAGTCAGTTTCTTTTATATGTAGTCATTATGCCTTTTTGATGTCTTATGTAAAGCACTTTGCCTTGTTTGTGATTTCTGTGCCTGCAAATCGCTTTTGCTCAACAGGCTCCTGGTTCCTTTCAAGCGTTCTGACACCTTAACCCAAAACCCTTTCTGCATGTTCTCTCCCTCTCTGTCTCTCTCCACTATAACACAAAGGTAAAAATACTCTTCAAAAGCCATGTGTACTTAAAAAGGTAAAACTGACCTTCTGGGGGTAGATTAGCATCAAGTGTTACCTAACAGAACAGCGGCTGTAGTGAGCAACACATCACTGCCCCCGGGTCTTAATATTAACAAGGGCAAACAGTGCCATCGATGTGAAGCACCCTAGTGCTGCAGAGAGGCTGGCTAATGATACAGAGTGTCGCCTGTAGAAATGACTATTTCTCCTTTCAGCCACACACAGGCAGAATATGACTGAGTGCATGAATGAATTGAAGAATGAATGGTTGTGTTTGACTCAATTCTCAATGCAGACAAAAAGTCTGCACTTAAAAATTTTGGTTTTGGACAGTTAAATGTAATATTTTGTCCAGATATGAGGCATCATATAGTAGGTACGATACCAATACCTTTGATTCAGTTTCAAAACCACTTTTATGACATCCCCTTTCATTTTCATGACCTAGTGTTTTTTACTGCACGTCTGAAGACCACCACCAGCATGCTTAGATCTCAGCACAACAAGCCAACTATGCCAATTCCTGAGGTATTCAAATTTGGTATCGAAGGACACGACATTTTCTTTTTATATATACTTGATAATATCAAGGCAATTCGGTTGGTGCCATAAAAGCATTGACGTTTGGTACCCAGCCCTACATATTCTGGTTCGGCTTGAGTTGGTTTTGCGGCCACGATTTGCATGGTAACTACAAGGGATCTTCGCTTGAAGGTGCGTCTTTCACCGTTGAGCCACTTGTCTTGTTACTGGTAAAAGGAGCTATTTCAGTTAGTTATTTAAAAGCTTTTGGTATGAAACGTCAAAATCAGGAAATGCTGAGTTTTCACCAGCAGAAACTTAACATAAATCCTAAAACTGCAGCATGGTTTGATTCGGTGAGGCCAAAAGTGCCTGACAATGTTTTCCCATTGTGTTCATTTAGTTTTTCCTGCAGCAGAATCTCAGGAATGGTGTCAGACATGTTGACACATTAAAACATTAAAAGCTGATTTGCACTGTTTCATAACTACATTCAGGTTAATGCAGAAATTGGTGCATTGAAGAGCAGATTTGAATTTAACAAATAGGATCTAATGGATGAATAATTGGGTGACAATTTGGAGTCACAGATCTAGTCAGTCTCTCTCATACTCCATAAATAATGGGGCACACCCACTCATTTGACATCTAGCTGAGGTGATTTCCTGCAAAAGCAGCAAATTGGCTGTTGTTAGCAGTCAATGGCTGTGTTTTGACACTCCTCCTGTGTGCCTCAAGGACTCATTGATTACTTGATAGCTGCTGCACCGCTGAGTTGCGAGGCCTCCTATTCAGCTTGGTCAATGCACCGAAAATACAACCTTGAAGTCTTGGAAGATTGGGGCCTCACTGATAAAAGCTGGTCTCTAACACAGTGGTCTATCCTCACAATTTCCTCACAAGCTAGCTTACTCAATTGTCAGCCAGGACCATAACTGCATATTAATATGCACTGCATCGCACAGGTAAATGTGTATTACATGATGAATGGCTGTGTTGGGTTTTGTTTAACTACATTATGAGGATAAAAGCCATTTGGAATCACTCTCAACTTGTAATTGTGCTAAAGATTCACTATTTAACCATTCAAAAGATACCGCAGCACCATATGCCTAATAGAGACGTAGTTTTTTTATTGGCCAGCTTCCAAATGCAAACCCATTCACCTCGCCTCTCTCCACTGCCCTCTGCCATGCTAAAAGCCCACCCTCCGCCTACCCTTCATTTTCTTTCTTTGGCCGTCCTCCCGCCTCTCTACGTGCCTCTTATTTTGTCCTTCATCACCGAACATTTCAAGCCTCGAAATCTTTTACAACTTTTTTCTCAGACAACCTTTCTGTTCATACCAACTAAGTCTCCCCCACTTGATCCCCTTGATTCTGCTCCACCCCCTTTTAAACCTCTCTCACCATCTCATTCGCAGTCTGATCACGCATGAATGCGGCATGGTTGTGCCAATGCCAGCTCTTTGCCAATCTGCCTGGGTGTGTTTGTGTGCCAATGTGAGTCTGGTGGGAAGCCCCTGCACTGGAGGCCAGGGTGGTGTTTAAGCCCGAACCCCGGCTGGTGTCGGGTCAGGTGAAGCTTTGTGGGGATTACAGCGAAAACAAATTAATCATGTTGAGTGTGTATAACTAGGTGTGCCTAAAATCACCAAAATATTAACAAATCTAGAGATAAGAATATAAGAAAACAGTCTGTGCTATACACATTTGACAGTAGAGCAACACAATTATGTAATTGCTGAGCTAACTGTCAAAAACCAAAATGGCCATGAAAAGAAGAAACTGAGCTAAGCAGAACTAAATATTTGTATATTTATGAAGTCAGACAAAAATATCAGTAAATAAATTACAAGTGGCTAATTACTGCCTTGTATTATTGTCCTCGAAACAGTGTTGATGTAAACCCCTCAAATTTAATTTAGAGGAAAACCAGTTTGTTAATTTACTCTAAACTGTTGTTATTACATCCAGTAATGACTCTGGGTATTATCCTGCACACGATCATCATGTGTTAATCTTGCCTAGCAACAGCTGAGACAATACAGAGTGATAACATAATGTTTGTTAGTCTTTACTGTGGAAATAATTAAACTCTTATTTTTGAGAGAAGATCCAAACTTTTTGTTTGAAAACTGTCAGCTGAGTCAGAATTCAAAGTCTCAACAAATGTTCATGTTTTTTGTCTTTTTGATAAGAAGGCATAAGATTCATCTATTGAACCAAGAGTTAAGGATATCTATTCAAGAAAGAATACAGTTAAGTTCTTTGCTGAGAATAAACAGAAGTTTGTCTAAATTTGTTTACAAATGAGCAATTCTAAAAAAAAAAATACAACAGATTATGAGCCTGGAAACAAGCTATTTGTGAAAATAGAAATCTGAGATTTTGTTGCTTGTCACCTAAACTAAATAAAACTAAACTGCGATATTAATAGCCATTTCCATGGATTTTTGACACAATCTGTCTCCCCATTTTGAAATTAAAAACAATAAACATTCTGTTCTTCAATCTTCAAAAGGTATCATTAAATACCTTACATTTGTCAGAGAGTATTAGACATAAGACACATGTAACAATAACAAAATAATAAAAAACAAGACCAGAAAAAAAGAATAAACAAAACTGATGAATACCTAACTAAAGACAGAATTACAGACAAAAATCAAGCACGCTTCTGTTTCACATCATGATATTTCTATGAAATAAAAACGCAATTTCTTTACAAAAATCCACACACAACATTGAGGCTCTGCTGGCAAAGACAAAACATAGATACAGGTAACACTCTACCACTCATCGTCTTTGAGAAGTGACGCACAGAGACTATGGCACCACCCAAACAATGTAGGGGCATGGAGGATCGAAATCTGCCCAGTGACAGCAAATAAACTGTTACCCGCAGCTACGAATCGTCTAGCGAGTGCCAGCTCAACAGGAATGCAGGCCTCAGACAGTGGTTCTCATACTCAGGGCGGCTGATGGTTCACTTGATTTTACAGAAGGACAAACACTATTTACTGAAGGTAAACTCTTTTGTTTTTAATGGACAGAATAAAATAATTAAGAAAAAAATCTAGGTGAAACAAATTTAAACTAGGGTAAGTGGCTGAGAAAAAACAAATATATGGATAGAAAATTAAATAAATTCATAATGCTGCCAAAATTCACCAGAGCCTACAGTACAGTGTGATCATTACTTCCCTTCCCTGTCTTCCAAACTGGATCTGACCCTGCGTGGTGAGGACTCGGACCTGAGATCCCCATCAACACTAATGCACCTCTTCAGTCGGACTGCAGCTTGGCGCAGGGCCAGGATAACTATCTGCTATTCACAAACCATAAATTATTAGCCCTCTTAAGATAAGATGAGATTCTGTAGTGCAATTTCTCCCACACCCCCCTTTTTCGCTCTCCTCGTACCTTATTTACAAAGGCAGAAAACGTTACCATGGGAACACACTACCAGGCAACCTCAGTGGCTTGGCATGATGCCCAATGGTTGCTAGGGCACTGTTGTCAATGGCTATTGGGTAGTGTCGGCCAGTCTGTGTGTGTATGTGAGCACGTGTCCTGTATAGATGTGTGTATGAGTACAAGAGTAGAAAAGTGTGTGTTTATTTGAATGCAAGCAGCAAGTCTTAAAAAAATGTACACAATGTGAGTCTTCCTTTGTCGCTTTTTCAATTATTGATGTTGACCAAATCCACCAAATATCAATAATCGCACTTTCTTTTACATTGTTATTGTAAAGAGAAATAGAAAAATAAGATTCCTTTGTGTACAAACTTGGACTATATTTAACAATAACCTGCAACAAAAGTCTTCTTAAATAATGTACAATAACAATTCAATGTTCTTATTCCATAATGACGGCTTTTATACACATACAATATGTAATCATTTTTAATGATATGTACCATTTTGAACTGTTATCCTTTTACCTGCTTGACAAATGATGGGGGAGCGGCTTTTGTTGTCAAGAATATTTTCCGCAGTAAAGTGTGTGTGTGTGTGTGCGTGTGTGTGTGTGTGTGTGTGTGTGTGTTTGTGTGCCAGCAGTTATGTGAGGTCCAATATTCAATTTCATTGAATAACATACATAATTTAGTCTCTTCAACAGGTTTGATAGTGTGGCAGTCTGTTTATGGCAGCATCAATACAGAAATATTAAAGAAGAAGAAGAAGAAAATGATGAAGGAGAAAATGAAGATGAAAATGAGGAAGAAGAAAATAAAAGAGAAGAAAATGAGGAGGAGGAAGAATATGGAATATTAAATGATCATTTTTTGCTCACTGCACTTACTTCTTAGCCTCAGTTGTACAATATGTACAATATGTCATATTATCAGTTAGCTTATTGGTATCGCTGATGAGAAGCCAGTAATTATTGTCCTAATAACCCTTAATTTTATAATGCAAGCAAAAACAAAAGACATAGAAAGAGACTCTCGGAGAACAAATAGAATCTGAGAGAGATTGAAATGTTAGTGTCTCTCTGTAACTTGGAGCTGACGTTCTCCATCACTAGCTCTGATCTCTCAAGCTGTTTGCGCTCTCTTTCATTTCAGTCAGATTCAAAGAGTCTTTGTTAGCATAAACGGGAAGGAACAGATGTTGCCGAAGCATTTACCTCACCAGTGTAATCTAGTTTGAGGTTTTTCCCATGGTTCTTTTCTCGCAGAGGAGCTTCTCTGGTTTACCACGGCATTCCTGAAATCAACAGAGCATCATGCAGATTATTAGCATACCACAGGGTAGGAAAGGGGAACATCAATAAACACTTTGAGCCATGAAGTTGGGATAAGTAAATAAATAAAGTCAGCCTCCCAGACACAAACTGATCTGGCCTTTTACCAAGGCCACATAGACATTTCTGTAGTGCTGAATACTCTGGGATAATTAAATCATAATGGACCAATCTCTGATAAGAGAGATGAAGCACAAAGACCTCAATAGAAACACAAGCATTTATGATGAAGGAAGCATCAAACATGGTGCTCAGAGTACGAAATGGATTAACAAAGTGGGAGATGAGAGTGATAAGGTACACTGCGCCATCTACAAAGAATGAATGAGAGGGTGGTACAAAACTACATGTACAATGGAGACAGTTAAAGTCAATCATGATGAATAATACATTAATAATGCTGGAAAATACATCATAAATTAAACAGCAGTGAGCCAAACAAATGCAATAATTATGACACTACAACACAATGAAAAACAACAGAGACGGAGATGTGCGGCTTTTGTTTGAGTGTGCGCTCATTAAATCCCACACATGTACGTATATATGGGTCCGTGTGTTCTTATCTGCATGCACTTAGGGAGAGCAAGCATTGCCTGCGGTACATTGTATCTAATATTACCGAGAGGAAACACAGCCTCTCCCCCTTGCCTCTTTTCCCCCCTCAGCCCTTTGAACTCAAGCTGCTGCTGGAGATGCAGTCTGACTGAGCACAGCATGTCCTGAAAGGAGGTCAGAGGGCAGGAAAAACAGTCTGGTGTCATGGCAACTTGATGCCATGACACCAAAAATTTGGAGTTGATGCTGGGGCCGCTGGAAAGGTAGGTCAACCACAGCTTACTGAAGAAAGACTTTCTACAGTTGGACATATGACTTAAACATTAATAAAGTATTTAAGTTTTAGCTTGTTGTCTCGGACATGTTCCATTATTACCATAAACGTGATCACTCTGGTTTATTAATAGCGTTAGTAACGTCTCTGAAACGTAGAATCTACTTACTGCCCAAGTATATTTGGCGAACCATTTTGTCATTTTTCACAATCTGTGATCAATTAATGGCTGGAGAATCTGCCCTGCGATCTACTGACATTTGCACAAAAACAGGCAGAGAAAGGTGTTATCAAATCTCCCATAAACTCACTGATTTTGATGCAACCTCTCCTATTTAATGCAGGCCTACGTATGACGCTGTTTCATATGAACTGAACGTTATGTAAATGCATCTGGTTGTTGCGATGTCCTTCGGTACCACATTGGTTTTGATAGATTTGATTTGGTTACATAATTAACAAATTGGGCAACTTTATAAACACACTGCTGACGGGTCAATGCTCAATGGGGCAAATGCATACTGGGACAGAGTCGGAGTGGTCAGGCTAGTCAGTGTCGAAAATCTACTTAAGTGTAAATGACTCATTTTTTAAAATACAAACACACTTTAGACCTGACAGATTAATGTGGTCAGAGAGTACTGAGAGCAGGACCAAGGCCGCGTCCAGACTGACTTTCATCGTATGTAAAAACGCAGCCTCCTAGCCAAACTTTTGATGGACCGCAATATGACATCATCCCAAAACATGATAAGCTGACCTATCACATACATGGAAGTGTACCTGGGTTAAAACCCAATCTGTACAACATAACATCGATGCAGAACATAACATTGATGTTTTTAGCTCTGATGAAATATAGAGAGCAAACCAGCAAGAGTGCTGAAAGAGACACACCACTCCTTACTAATCATACAGTACACCTATCATTTCCTATGAAAGCGGCTAAAGCTACGTTAGTCATCAGAACTACATGAAAAAATGGAAATGGAAATGATAAGAAAAATATGGAACAACACCAGTCAAATCCTTTGTATTCAACACATTAATACATAATTCACATTTCATTTCTATATAATTTTATTTATAGGTTTTATTTCTATATAATTGTCATTTATAGGTTTTTGCTCTGGCCTTATAAACTGTATATTCCAATCTCCCATTTTTCTGTATTCCAAATGACGCATCAATGAACAAAACTTGATTGACTTCACTTCTGGAGACTATACAGGGTTTTTGAGAAAAACATTACTGCCATGAATGCCTACTCGGCTAACGTACATCTCCCAACAATTGCCACCCAACTCAGTTCCTTTCATTTGTTGTACTCATGACTCTGAGTACAATTTAGCAAACCTAAGAAATGAACTGCAGCTGTAATTGTGTCGCCTGCCACTGCCAGCTCTACACTGCCTGTGTTTTCATCTCACTCCCGAGATGTTGGATCAATATGGAATCCAGGTTCTTTTGTATGTCATTAGCTTGTCTGATGCTTAAGCTGAGACCCCTCCAAACCTTTATGCTTTCAGCCTCGGAATCTCTCAGATGAAGAGTGTGTGATTGCAAGTATGTGCGGTATGTGTGTGTATTTTAACCTTGCAATCATTCTACATCTTACAGGTTTGTAAATGAGCGCTTTTAGCCTTTTTTCTTTGCACGTTTCTGTGTGAGACTTGTTCGAGACGTGCATGCGCTGCATCTGTCAGGGTGCGCGTGTGAGGCTTGTGTGCGCATGGTGTGTGTCCTTGTGTTTGTTCAATGCGGCAGAGGGTGGAGTGGCAGATCAATAGGAAACAAATGAATTCAGATCAATAATAAGCCAGGGAGTGAAGGAGAGAGAAGGAGAGACTGAAAGCGAGTGAGTGGGGTGATGCACCACAGAGGAGAGGCACGAGGAGGAGGAGGTGGAGGAAGGGTGGTGGTGGTTTGGAGGGGAGATGTGTTACCAGCAGCACAGCAACTAACTGCACACTTGGGAAAGACCACTCATTTCTACAACCCAAATCTTACTGCTTTCAGGCCATTGATGGTTAAAATGGATGGTTAAGCGAGGTAGAGAAAACAGAGGCATGAGATCAGTGGTGCACTGGAGACAGCAGCCACTCCTACATCACAGGAGGTGTTTTTTCTTGAAATGCCTCTTTTTCTACCTGGTTAAATAAAGTTACAAAATTGTTCTCTTAATTTTACTTTGTTATATTTTTCATGGAAAGCCCTTCAACCCTTTCGTGCATAGTATCTACTATGCTTGGAAGCCATTTTAAACTATTCTAGTTGGAGCACCATGTCCCAGTCACCAGTGGGCGGACCCCCGAAGCCTTGCCCACACAACACAATAATTATTGTACTTCTATATCTATCTATTTTGAGATATGGCAGCACAATTTCAAAATGGCAGAGGGAAGAGGAGATGCATCAGTTAATGGTAACAGATTAAAAAAATAGAAGAAATTCAACCAAAACAGGTGATTTCTTTTATCCCGATTTTTCTTGTATATTTTATCTGTCTTTAGATTTTGCCATTTTTGCATGTTTTATTAAAAATTCTTAGGTCATCTACTCTTGAATAATTTTATTCAATATAAAAGCAGTATTAAATAAGTCTTCAGGTTTAATCTAAATATAGGACCTTTTGATCAGAATAGAGGCCCAAATAGGCAGACTACATATTTCGGTGCGTAACTTCTACTGGAGTGGATTGCTAAAAGCATGTTTCTTTTAGTTGTTTGAGATAAAAACAAGCATTGAAAAGGATGATTACTTTGTGATTTAATAGTTCATGCTATAAAGGGTTAAAGTTGCTGTAAAAATGATGTCTAAATAACAAAATTTAACTGTTGTTTTTAACTTTTTATCATACTGTTCCTTTGTATCATTTTTTAAAATATATTTAATCCTTGTAATGCTAATGTAGCTGATAACAATCAACCATCATCAACATGTTTCCTGAAGTTTTATTAGGTTAATTTCATCTTAAATTATAACTATAATCTGATGATGACAAACAGCAGCTGTACTCACAGTGAACTTTGACCCTTTCGCTTCTATTCCATGGCTAAAAAGCACGTCCTTTTCACAAAGCATGATAAGATTAAAAATCTCAGGCTGCTGAGGATTTAATTATGACCTTTCAACTTCAACTCCCAGATGGAGCTTGACATTTACAGCCAAACCTGCAGGGACCTGACACGTTCAGACTGGCAGCGGGCTAGACTTCTCATGTCCAATTTTTCATTAAATGTTTTGCTTCAAACGTAATTTAATAATCTTTATCAATGTTAGTTGGACAGCAATTAATAGTAATTATATTGTTGTTGATTATTTTCTCCATTAATCTTTTTAATTATGTTTATAAAATGTCATGTCAAGGAAAAAAAAGAAAAAGAAAACTCTTCTTAGCTCCAAGACACTCAGTAATGAAACAGCTTGAACTAGAGTATCACTTTGCTTGACAAATGACAGATAAATCAACTTATTGTTTCATTTCTAAAATGTCATGTTTAAGCCTGGTTTGCACTCACAAGAAACGCTAACAATTGCATTTGTATTTGGACATATAAATCCGGTCTAAAATGCCTGACTGAAGCTGGATTTCTGTGTTATAGCACGTTTGGTCCTCTGCCGTAATATGATATACTAGCCGACTACATTCGTCTAGAAGGAGAAGGAGAAATCACCAGAGATTTGATTGATATTTCTATAGTTGAGAATATTATTTTGAGCAAAGCAATACAAAGTTGACAGATTGCAGGGCTGCTGATGTCACCCTCTAGGACTTTTACCATTAGAAGTGTCCATTAATATTTGTGGTATTCATACATTTACATTTTTTCATCAGTGTCTAGTTATTCTTGAGATGTCAAACCCGAGCCGTGATTTTCTATGCTGAAACTATATTTGAGATTCTTTTGCTTTGAAATTGCAAACAGCATTGCTCGGCTTTGAGTATCTGCTAATCTCTCGGCAGCAAGATCAAAGAACCACGAGCCATTTGGGAGTCGGAATTGAATGAGACTTTGAAGTGATAGTGGCGAAAACAAACACGAGTGCTCGTGAACAGGCACCCTCCACTTCCAGCTCAAGGTTCCTCGGCTCTTCAGATGGATTTCAATGATAAATGCCTCAGCTTTGAGTGCAGTGTCTCTGTGGCCTTAGAGAAAAGACTTTATGCTGTAAATGATATCTAATTGTTTTAAGAGATTATCTTTATCAATGTGTTGTCCAGAATTTAATATATGGCCTTGGAGGAGATTTTGTGGGGACAGTGAATATGTGTGAGGACGGCTAAACCCCTATAATATTGTACCACTGGAAACATTTTCATGTTAACACAATGAGATTATGCTATCAAAGATTTGTGGTGGTAAACTTATTGCTCCCTCTCTGAACCTTTCTGGAATATATATTGCAAATCACAGTCATGTTGTATTCCTCTGAAACTGTAAAAAAACATCCACCTACTGTATCGGAATGTAGGGATGCTGTGAAAGTCAATGAAAGCAATTTTGTTTCATATTATTGACTCCATTCATCAGCTATAATTTAACTGACACTGATAAATAGCTGATTATATCCAATATACTGTATACCGTGCATTAAGTTATAAAGGTTTGGAGTGTCATAATTTGACTGGTGAGCATCCAGAGGAAAAAAAAAAAAAAAAACACTTTAAGATGTCACAGCTAGCTTACTGGTAGCCTGCAGCGGCACTTCCAGACACTTATTGTGTGACTGTTACAAAGGTAACACCAGCAGCGCAAGGATGTTTCAAATATCTTTTATTGATTTCTTTGAGAGGAGGGTTTGCTCTTGGAGGATGAACTTAACTGAACTGATAACATTGACAGAGATCCTTTATTGATTTGCTTGGGAAGATGGTTAACTCTAGACAGGCTTGAGAAACCAAACCTAGTAACAGTCTGACTTTCTATCGTTTGTTGTTTATTGTTGAGCTCCCGCAGGATGGTGTTTTACTCTCCTTATCTTTTAAATCTTTATTTTTGGTGAGCATTATTTAAACTTATCTAACATTAAGCTTCAAAAAGCCACCAGGATCAAGTACGGCCGTTGTTGTAAAATACCTCTCTCAGCTCAAAGAAAAATCTGAAAATGTGACAGTTGTCAGGGCATAACACCAAGGATCAGTTGATATATACAAGGCTGAGTCTAACAATAGCAAAGTTGTCAGTGCTGAAATTAAAAAAAGAAAAATTCAATCAAAAATGTAATCGAATTCAACAGAATTTAACCAAGTTGTGGCGTTGGAAAATCTAGCACCCCCACATCTGATACCACTCTATTTTCAGAACAACAGTTCCTCTATCAGCATTATACATATCATATTGTCTTTTAATATGTTTTGCTGTGCTACATAAATGCAACCATTGCATCACATGAATCACCATGAACTGCATATTCTGTTGCACCCTATGGACCCAGTGGAGCAAAGGATGGGAGTGGAGCTGCAGCCTGCGACAGCTGCCTTCTGATTCCTTCTATCAGACTTGCGTGGAGAATATTGTCTAAAGCAGCGAGCTCAGCAGTCCTTCAACTACATCACTGTCACTCATTTCACCCTTGTTGAACTCACACTACCATTTTCACCTTTGGCAATTTCGCACAGTGAGTAAAGTTGAGAGACAGTGACCATGGATACGAAAGTGATAAAGAGGGACACAGAAAGGGACAGATAGACACTGCAACATGATAGAGATAGACACTACTGATATGTGTGTTATCTGAAAAAAGAAAGACGAGAAAAAGGAAAAGGAAATACAGATATCATGTGGAGGACTGTAACTGATGTTTATCTTGAATGTTGGCTCTGTTATTTTTCTGACAACGTCTAAGTGTGTTCCAGTTTCATAGTGTGAAAAATGGGGTGAAAAATGTTCATCACAAGCTCAAGATGACATTGTGAAATGGCTTGTTTTATGTAAAACTAAATGACAGTCACAAAGAGAACAACAAATATTCCACATTTGAAAAGCTGAAGATCTTGGCAAATTTTGGCTTGATAAATGAGTGACAAGACTGATCAATTATAAAAATGGTTGTCTCATTGTGACTTTTGTTCCTTTCCATCCAAAGACTCATTTTGTATATTAATTGAATCGTTAGAAGAAGCAAAACCGACAGAGAGAGCTTTTGGACAGATAGATAGAGACAATGAGAGATACCTGAGGCAGTGATGTAGAACATCAACTCCAACCAGACAGTCTGCTAACAAAAAAAAAACACGGAGAGGCAAACATTGCCATGTCTCTCAGCTTTTCTTCCTCTCTCTACTCTTTAATCTGACAGCCCCCCTCCTTTCTGTCTCTCTCTCTCTGTCTCTCTTTGTCTCTCTGTCTCTCTCTCTGTCCCCCTGAGCTGTGTTCTGTGTGCTCCATCCCTGCCTCTCTCCATCTCCCTGCCTCTAATGTGCTTTGGCGTGTGTTACCCACGGGTGCTTGCGCGCTGCTGCCGCCATCCTAAAGCCGGGTCATGAGGGCAGCTGAAGCGGCGCGATGCTGTCTGTGACATCATCAGTCATTGGTATTACTCACGTCTCACCTCCCCTTACTGTCTGAAACCACAAAGGCTTTAGGTGTTTGGTAGCGGGCCGGACAAACACACACACGCGCACACACAAACTAACTCACAGGCAGATTTGCACGCATGTTGACAGAGTTAAAGAAAATGCAATTGAAGAGGTTTTATCCCCAAATTCTGCAAAATCCAATTTGGAGATTTATGCTACCTAAAATAGTTCAGGCTCACACATAGTTGAGACGGAAATCATTTTAGTGCAGTACACACACATTCATCCCTCAGTACAAGTAACCAGTTTCTTGAAATCTTTTGATATCTTTCATTAAATTTAACTCTTATTTAACAGTTCTCTAGGCTAGTTTTAATCTTAATGGACAAAAAAATGCATGACATTGCAGTTAATAATAAAACACGACAGAAAAGGTACTGTTACTGCTTCTCAGTGACAGTTAAATGAGTATTGTTGATTAATTTGTTGATCATTTTATAACCAACAAATAATCATTTGTCAAAATCTGGAACCTGTTAATTTCTTGCATTTTTGCTTAAAAGACAATTACTAAATCATCAAAACAGTTGCAGCAATTATCTAAATAAAGGATTGATTGGCTATTGGTTTCATCTATTACGTATACCTTAATACAAGCTATCGCTTTGTTACAGCAGGTTTGACTTTATGTAACAGTATATTGTATCATTTTTAATTACACTAACTTATTTTTAATAACTAAATGTACACGATCAGGTTTTGTACCACAGTATTGGTACCATTAAACCGGTATATGTCGCTGCAGCCCTGCAACTAATAATCATTTTCAAAATAGAATCATCTGTCTCCTTTAAATGTTTGTCCATAAAATGTCTAAATATAGTGAAAATTGCTCATCATGACTTTCAAGTGAAATGACTTGTTTTGTATGAGGCACATGAATATATTCAATTTATAATATTCTCAATATAAAGTTGCGTATAATTTGTTTTTGTGATTTATAATTCACTTAATTGATCATGTTTGCTGCCAACTAATTTTATCCGATTGAGTGATTAATTGGCCAGTCGTTTCCACCCTAACTTTGTGATAATCAATATCTTTATTGCAGCGTGTGTTGGCTTTTGAAATGTTGAATATTTTTTAAATGGATTACAAGATGGGAATGACAGAACTTGAAACAGTCAATAATTTAATATGACAGAAGAGTTGAGAGAGGACAAAGTAACAGTTAAGATGATGTGGCTTGATGTTCATCACAGACTTCTAATTCTGTTTTAAAATTTCTCACTGCAGTTATAATGTCGTATTTTTGTCAAACCAATAACACTTGTCAAGTAAACAATAAATCCTGAAAAATACAAGCCAGGTACTCCACAAGTAATTCACATGAATATGGATGTAGTGAACAGGAGAATCTCCAGATGTGGCTGCCATCATCACAGCCTACATCTGGGTAAAAGAAGAGAAATGTGCTTCTATTCAGTTAGCATGTGTGCGAGGTTCAGACTGTGTCAAATTGCCACATCTGCCATCAGCATAAACACTCCTGTACCTAGGGCTCTGTCTGTCACCTCTGCTGTCAGCCAATGAGGAGGTGAGACTCTGCAAACTCCTTCGCTCAAGAATACAGATAGCTGGCATGAAAGCCCTCGGTCTGTGTGTGGGAACGCACCGTATAAATCATACATGACCAGCACCACCAGGCACCGTATGCATACTACAGCAGTGCATTAATAACAAGCATGCCAGTGTCATATTCACAAGCAGGCAGAGAATGTATATGTGTGTGTCTTTTTTGTATCACGCCCCTGAACTCCCGCTTTGTCCTTTTGAGAGCACCTGCAGCACTGAACTCGATGTGCCTCTGAGAAAGACAGACAGAGTGAGACAGACCCAACACAAAAAAGGACAGGAGAAAGTGTTGGAGAAAGGATAGGCCAGACGACAATGACAGAATAGTGACTTTGGAGTATAAATACCTAAAGGCATGAATATTTGAAGACGAAAAACACAAGCAAAAAGTGCACGGGGACAAATAAAAGACGGAAGGAAGAGTGGGAAAAACATGAGTCAAAGTAGGACACCAAATATATATTTATATATATTAACTAAAAGATACATGAGGGAGATGGAGACAGACAGAGCCAGCAGGAAGAACAAAAGATGAAATGATGTAAAGGAAGAGAACAGAAGAGGAGAGCAGACTTGGAGCCAGACAGAGGAAAATGAGAAAAGAGAGAAAGACAGGAGAGGCAGGCAGAATTGGAAAAGACAGAGGAGGGCAATGAGACAGAGGCGCAGGGCGGCAGTGCGCATGCTAAAAAAGGTGGCAGACTCTTGTCAGTGCAGTGACCTAGTCGCGCAGGACTGAGGAATTCTCCCTGACGACCCCGACACATTCCTCCGGTCCTCAGACGTTAACCCATGCCACACCACCATACTGTACTGGCTTCTCTGTCAATGACCCACGAAAAATATTTCAAATTTAAATGCATGCCACAGACCTTGTGTCGTTTAATAAGCAGTGTTAACATTTCCTGTTTTTGAATGGGTGCTATGAATATATCTGAAAATCTAACAAATGACTTGCGGTGTATTTACAAAGCGCTTTCCGACAGTTAGAGCAAACTGCTTCAAATCTCTGAGCAAACACCTTCAACAAGAATGGAAATATCAGGTAGAGTGCACGGCTCAAGAAGCTCTGAATCAACGGCCAGAGAATGTGTGTGTGTGTGTGTGTGTGTGTGTGTGCATATGTGTGCGTAGGGCCCTGCAAAAACACATTGTGAAAATATCAGGGTAAGAAGGGCTCTATTGTGTCGCAAAGGCAGAATGTAGCTCTTATTCTCCTGCTGCTGGACCGGGGGCATGGGGGTGACATCAGCACAAAGACAAAAATGTAATGTGAGGCATCTCCAAAGCTAGCTTCAAGGCTAGACCACAGGCCGCTCTTTATACCCCGACTCTCCCACTTTTCAACAACATCTGATAATCGGGACGTGACCAACAGATGACCCTTCCACTTGTTGCTTACTCAGATAAGTCACAGCCAACAGTGTTACACTAAACTGACGCAAACAGGCGCGCCAGCAAAATGCAAGATTGTGTGCTTGCTGCTTTCACGCAGGCACACAGTTAGCGCATATCTGTGAGGTTAATCACGACAGAATGACTCAGGGAAGAGTAATTCAATTATTCTGATGGTGCATCGACGTTTCGATCGGGTCACAGACTAAAATGGCTGACCAAGTGTTCCGACTGCTGAGTGGCATTAAGCGAAAGTCTGGTCAGTAAAGCACTTTGTTTTTAAAAAAAAAACAAAAAACTATACATAGACTCCATTCTTTGTTATAAAAATAAATTGCAGGATCTGTTGCTCGTTCTTGACCTTTGAATTGAAGAAATGTACAGGAAATATTTCCTTACCTGATAAAAATCTTCAATGAGAAACTGCAGGCTGTCTCAGAGGATCAATCTGAAAAAACAGACGTACATTCACATTATTTGCATTATAATAACTTAGAGAATTGTAGGTATTCTGTAAAACATGATTTATTTAGTATGATTCATGAACTAATTCAGGATTTCTTGAATTTGACTGTTTAGATAAAATCCAGCCCCATTGTTCACTACAATTAATTCAGTCGATAGTATAAACATAATATGATTATGTTTGGCCCTACGTCTATAATCCCTTTTTTATCCGACACTCTGCTCTTGCAGGCATTTTCATTGTACTATTTGTATTTCACAACAGGCCTGTTAGGATGTTGTACTGGCACTAGTCAGTTTGTCAATTTCCTGCTGGGAAAACACAAATTCGGCAGCACAAATTCAAACCTGCTACACGCACAATGGCAGCTGGCATGGGAATTCCTGAGGTCTGTTCGATCCATTAATGTATGCTGCGGTTGAATGTCATCAATTATGAATGAGGAGCACACAGGATTCACAGAGAGCTGGTAGAGAATAGCGGGTCATGGCACAGGACTGCAGTACTTGGAGTACATGTACCCTACAGCGTGATGTTATGAATATATCATGCACGCTAGTTTTGGCTTCATATTTTTAAACAAACATTATAAGACTAGAGGTTAAATTCACTCAGAGATTAATGATTTAAAGTTTAAACTCTTTAGCTTTCATAAGTTTTGTCAAGTTATTCAGAAATGCAGATTCGATTTGTAAACGAGACAAACAGCCTGCAGCAAACTGTTCATACAATAGGGGAGATTATTCTATTTCCTCAGCCTTTAGGCGTCAGGCACTTAAGTCCATATGTGTTGATCCTGCAGTATCTTTATGTAGCCGGGGCCTCTTCCCCTTTAAGGCCCAGAGTGTGTTGACCCTGCCAGTGAGTTCATACCATAAGCAGACCCATATAGCTTCTCCTCCAGAGCCCCTGATCACGACCCTGCTGAGCTGCCGCCTCAGTTATGTAAGATTACATAACACCAGGTCTGTCTGAGTAATATTTCATAACCTGGAGGTCCCACCACATTGGCATTACCATCAAATCCCCTCGGGAGTGGAATCAAAGGTGCTAGGTAACGTAAAATTGAAATCTGAAAACAAATAAGAGTGAGTTTGCGGCCCTTGGAGGGATATTTATCTCTTCTAACCTTCTTGTGTCTTTGACTGAACATTGCAGACTAGATTTTCAACATCAAAGACTTTTGCCTTCATTTCCTTAAGAGCTACAGTGGAGGTCAGGGAAAGGTCGAGCCACACTAAACAAAAGCGTCCTTCCCCCGTTTGCTTATTGCAGAACGCAGTGATGCTGTCTGCCCATAAATGTCATATCATTATGTTTTAATCAAATCATTGCATATTAATTAATTTAGCTCACATTTAGACATGAAATATCCCTAGAGAACTAGGCCAGTTATCTAAACACCTCAACTATAGATTTTAATACTGATTTTTTTTCATCTACAATGTGTCATTTTTAAAATGTCTGCACTGTGTCCTCACACTGACAAACAGATGGTAAACAAAGATTTTAAACCAGACAATAAGGTCACAATTTCCCACAAACAATCAAAAGGTCTTACGGCACTTATCGTTTCGGGTAAAACACACTCGCACACCAATAAAAACCTCTGCCTAACACACACAAACGCACTCGCCTCGGAACGATACCAGCGGACAATCTTGGATAAAGATAACAACTGTGGCAAGTGATGGAGTAAATGTGGGCAGAGATAACAGGAGGCTATGTAAATAAAACACAGAGCATGCAGATATAAAACACAAGAGAGGCGAAAAGGGAAAGGAAAGAGATGCCAGGAGATATCTGAGGCTGATACTGCGGGAAGAGAAGGTATAATCAACGGAGATTGCAGCAGCTGGACTGCAAATGGATGATATCAGACTTGTGTTATATATCCTATACCTTGCATTAGCACTTACAGTACAACAACGCATTCACGTAATCTGCCACTGTCGACGTCTTTACCTCACAGATATGCAGTAATGTGCTCCATTTTTACCTGGGAGTTCGAAACATAAGACGAAAGTAATCTTGCTCAAATGCACAGGTTATAAATTGCAAAAAAGTTGTCGAAACTGACTACAGGAAATGAATCCAACCTTATCTTTTAGTTTATACAAAACCGCATCTTGGACCATGGGTTTTTTGGGGGGTTTTTGTCTTTACAGGCAACAGATAGATTGGGGATACCCGGATGAACGGATGGAAGATGGGATAGAAAAAGGGGGAGAAGCATGGGAGGAGTGAAATGTGCAATGAGAGACGAAGAAGAAGAAATCCTGCAGTACTTACAGTATTTTCACCTTCTTCGTTTTGCCCCGGTTCTAACACTCCATCTTAATATGTACACTAACAAGATCGCACAATCGTTTCACGAATACGAAACGTTAAAAGTGATTGTGCAAATCCGCGCATGCGTAAGCTGGAGAGACCATTCGCCACTGCCGGTTCTGTTAACTCTTAATCGCACCCCGACATGCTAACACACACACACACACACACACACACACACACACAATTAATACAGATAGATAGACAAATGCACACACCCTGCACTCCTTCATGTGCTAGCCTCCCATGCATGGGCCCCCTAAAACTGGGTGCACTCAGTGATCCCTTTCCAAAGCCCTCATCTAAATGTGAGCAGAGGTAATCCTTCAAGGAGAGGCAAAGAGAGCAGCGATAACCCACGATAAAGAGGAGCTGAAGGAGGACAGAGAGAAAGACAGTGAAAGAGGGAGAGAGGTGGAGCGCGAGATAGGATAGACGAACAGGATGGGGGGATTAGCAACCTAGGGAACACATTTTTCAAACAAGAGGAAAAAAGAGAAGAGAGTTAAAAAAAAAATTAAGTGAAGGCGGGGGAGAGGAGCATGCTCTACAGAAGAAGGGCAGGCAGAGAGAAAGCATGTATGGGAAAGGAAAAGGACATGTACATACAGTATACTCACAGATGAATGAGAGGGTGACCCGAGAAGTGATGAAAAATCATGTCAAAAAAAACAAAATCAGAGGCGAACAGAGAGTGCGTGACTGAGTTTGAAGAGAAGTCTGGTTTCTTCTCATTCTGGAGTTTTGTTTTTTCTTCTTTTTCCCGCGATTTTGTCAATTCCTATCCAGCCGTCCCTCCTTCCTAAGTCTATCCCCTCCTGGTCCCCCTTCTCTCTTCCCCCTCCTGTTTTTCTTGCCAGTGCCGGTACTCTTTCTCCTACCTCTCTCTCTCTCTCTCTCTCTCTCTCTCTTTCGCTGTCTTTCTACCGCAGATCATGCTCTCCATTTTTCCCTCATTCTTTGCCTCTGTCCCCTTCTTGTGTCCATTCATCTGACACTCTTTTCCTTTTCCTTCTACCCTACAGGCTCCCACTTCGGAATACAGATACCGTAAGACAATTTAAAAAGGGTTTCTAAACAGATGTCGACTTCTGACTTGGTAAAAAAGAAAAAGAAAAAAAAAACACACTGCAGAAGAATAGAAAAAAACTGTTCAGGAAAGGACAGGCGGTTTGTGGCAGTCTAACGCAGGGACAATCCACGGCCTGCATTTTTCAGGGGCGCCACGCATAGTAGGGGTGAGGCGTCTGCGTGTTGGTGCCTCCGTACATGAGGGCACAACCAAAAGCAAAGACTGGCAAGGAAAAGAAAAAGACAGGAAAAAAGACGAGCTTGTTGCGGTCGGTCTCCAGTGAAAGTAGGCGCGCGTGAGGGGAAGGAGTGGGAAGGACTCCGGGGTGTGTGCATGTGTGTGTGTGAAGAGGTGGGAGGGGAGAGAAAGGAGAGCCAGAGCGAAGAGAGAGAGAGAGAGAGAGAGAGAGAGAGAGAGAGAGAGAGAGAGAGAGAGAGAGAGAGAGACTGGGGGTTCATGGTGAAATATCGAAGAGGGAGGGATAGAGGAGGAGTGTGTCGGCGGGGAGAGGAAAGAGGAGGGGGTAGGAATAGGAATACATTTTTTTTCTTTTTTGACACTCACGGTATTTGAATTTTGTGCTTTTCTTTTCTTTTCACCCCACTGTTCTGGGGCTAATACCTTCTCTTTCTGTTAGGAGAAAATAGAGAGGAAGAAAAGGAGAAGAGAAAGAGCTACTGTGTGCTTTGTCTCCCGCCCCTGCCGTTCCTTTTCCTGGTTTCCCTTCTGCTCTGACTCTCCTCTATTCAGCCTATTTTCTGCACGTGCACTTGAACTCTAAATCCTGTCTGCTTTCCCCTCCCCTCACTCTCTCTCTCTCTTTCTCTCTCTCTAACTGCGCATCTGTGTGTCTCTTCCTCTCTCTCGCTCTCTCTCTCTCTCTCTCTCTCTGAGGCAGAGGCTTGAAATAGTGCTAGCAGGCAGGAGAGAGCAAGCGGGAGGGAAAAGGAGAGGGCGAGGGGGACAAAAAAGGGGAGAGAGATGTTGCGAGGGGGGGAGGGGAAGAAGCTTAGACAGGCAGACACAGAGAGCACAGGGCTGCTGTGTGTGTGCACGCACGTGCATATGCACATTTGTAAACACACATTCATCTACCTGGGCTTTAGATTCAGTGCTTCATGCTGCACGCTGGTGGTAATCCATGTATGATGTTAGCCTACATACCAGAAAAGAAATACATGACTTTTTGGGGTCAAGGAAAGAAATAATTTAAATGGCAAGATTTTCGTCAGTACCCAGTCTCAAATTACATGAGACACAAAAAATACAAAATAATTAGTGCTCCAAGGAGTGATTGGTTAATTAATCCCACTATTATTTTCTTCATTATTGTTTGCTCAAAACATGTCACAACTAATGAAAAAGTCTTATCTCAAGCTACCAGAGCCAAAAAGTGATGCCTTCAATCTGCTTACGTTTTTGAAATGATGAGCAAAAACCCAAAGGGATTCCTCTTACAAGGGAAGGAGACAGGGAAGAGCAGCAAATCCTCAGATCAAGCTGATACAAGCAGATGTTTGATAAAATAATTACACGAGTAACACAATGAATGGATTGTGTTTTCTACTTATTAATCAATTCATTTCAGTTCTAAACACATCTGTCACATTTATTTTTAACCTGATGCTTGATCAGTAACTTCATATATTATCTTACAGTCATGACATGCACACATGAGAGACGTATTTGTCTTTTTTTTCATCCTGAGAAAATAGTCAATTAGTTCGTCCACAGGAGGTTGAAAACTCAGAATTTTGATTCTAATTCAATTATCAAGTCACTATAGAACTGCTCTGCATGTGTATTGGTTATATCTCAGCAAGATGTATTGAGTATTTCCATTTTCTGCTACTACATACTTTATACTGACTCCACATACAGAAGCAAATATTATATTTCATATTTTGTACTCCATTCATTTAATATTTGATCTAGTACTTGGAATTTTGCCATCATTTTCTTTTCATCATTTACTGAATGACTAAGCAGCTCTTCTTTGATTTGACCTGACTGAGGTGCAAGGCAGGTGATGTTGTGCCTTTTGACATGGAGCTGCTTATTTAAATATCGTATACTTGAAAGGTGTTTGAAATTACAGCTCATGTAAAAAAGAAGAAAATAAAAACTGTAGAAAAATAAACTTTCTGTTCACAGGTTAGACATTGTTACAGGCAGTTATGAGTGGCATGAATACAGATTTGAGATCATTTCTCTACTTTTACTAATATGATATTAGGGGTTAAGGCAAAGAGGTGAGAACGGAGGAGGAGATGGAAGGCAGTTAATGGGAGGTCAAGCAACAAAGGCGATGGAAAACTTGTCACACTGGTGCATTTTTTTTTTCCTGTATGCTGTTTTCAAACATACCTACATTTCTGCCAGGGTTTTATTCAGATGGCAGACACTGCATACTTTGCATTCTACATACTTTGTTTTTCCAAGGGCAGTAATCACCTTGGCAAGTAAAGCCGCGGACTCTACTCTGAATCAGAAAGGATGGAATACTATACATACAGTACCACTGCAACAAGGACCGTTATCTCATGGTCATCCTATAAAACTGACTGCATTTTCTTTACACAACCCCTGTATTCATATAGAAGCCTCAACATGTTAAGTAAACTTCACATGCTGACTGATAGATAGATAGATAGATAGATAGATAGATAGATAGATAGATAGATAGATAGATAGATAGATAGATACTTTATTGATCTTGAGGGAAATTCAGACATCTAGTGGCTTGTACGATGCATACAAAACGAGGATGCAAACACATGATAAAAGAGAAGAAGCTGTGATTACAGACTGTGGGTGCAGGCTACAAATGCTTCTGTCTGGTAGAGAGAAAAAAAGGCGTTACTAACTCTGCACTGGTGATGTCTCCCTCAGCGAGATGCCTTTCCCTCGCCTGCTGACTGCAGCACACTTCTTGAGAAGCCTTTGGGTCTGACGACAGAACAGAGAAATGGGCCAGAGATGTGAAAAAGGGTGCCACAGCACCACCCTCTGCCGGGATCCAGCGGGAATAGCTCACACACCCAGCAGCAGCAGCAGCAGCGGCAGCATCACAGTGACAAAGCTCGTTTTTGACATTGTTTAGCCATCAGTGTGATGTTCAAATGAAAGCACGTTGTGTGATTTAAATACGCATGGAGAAAAAAATCGTTCATATGTGGGTTGGCTTGGTTTGAGTTTGGAGTGAGGCAGTGATTTGAAGCTGCGGGCGAGGTTAATTCAGGCTACGGTACCATCCTCTCCCAATGAGGGCAGTCTGCCCCCCTCCCTTCCTCTTCCTCCTCCTCCCCGCCCTTGCCTCCCTCCTCGGCATCCTCCATTTAACAGCCCCGCCGCATTGGCTACCACCGGCCAAACTAGGGCTAAACTCCATCCCACGTCTCACCGCCAGGCTGACGGCTTCTTATGGTGTATAAAACGTAAGCTATCTGTCATTAATGGATAAAACGAGAGTGGGCTAATTTCGCGCGTGCCATCAGTGAACGGCTAACCGTCACCAGGCACTTATGCTAGCTGGTAGCTTGCTAACGTTAGCAAAAATGTTAAGTTCTAAACGGCTATCGCTGTGGCGTGTTTAAGTTCAGCCCATTTCAAGCTCACCTTTGTGTCTCCACCTCGCTCTATTTAGATGCCCAGTGTCACGGTGAAAGATGTCAACCAGCAGGAGTTTGTCAGGGCTCTGTCTGCTTTCCTCAAAAAGTAAGTTAAGCCGAAAAGCGGCAGCATTCACTTGACGGCTGGCTGAGATCCAGCTGTCAATCAATCACAGGCTGATGGGGAGTGTCACTGAAGGTCACGCATAACAGCTGAGCATAATGAGAGAGGATCATGCCTTGTTCTTCTATTCATTTCAAGCTAAAGGGGATTTTCCTGAAGTGCCCATGAAATAAAACAATTTGTCTAATTCCTAAAATAAAAAAGAAGGGCTCCTATAAAATGACAGTGTTATTAAGTGTCATAAGTGTCCCAGGGTCATTCCATGCCAACTCATCTAGGGCCTCTGAAGTTAATGTTGTGGATTTTCTTGAAAAAAATGAATGTTTAAACTTTTTTTTTTTTTTTAAGTTTCGCCTTCACAGCTAAATTTCAGCATTTGTGAACCTGTAGTGTGAAAAACATCTGCGAAGGAACTGAGGTTAATATTTTGTCCAGACACACTGAATAGGATGACGTCACCTGCATGCAACACACCAAACCACGGCGAGCTGTAATATACAGGTATCCAGAACCAGATGAAAAACAGGCACAATGGGTGTCAGACAGAAAGAAAACCTTGACATCAACACAGCACAAATATACACAGATGAAATAAAACCACTGAATGTAACATTACAGTCGGTGAAAAGTGTGAATATATTGTTATTTTTTTTAAAAAATGATACATTTTGGAGTAATCAAAGTTTTTTTAGATATAAATGCAATGATTGTCACATACTAAACTTTCAAGGATGTTAAAATAATCCCTCTGGGGAAAATTTACAGTGTGTTTCACAGCTCCAAAGCCACTGGATGCTTGAGAAGACTCAGTCTGAATATTTAATGTACTTAAATTAAAAAGCACAAGTAAAAGTCAATTATAAATACATTACATTACATGAACGTATACGCTGTATATGGATATTTAGCATTTTTCTGATGATCTGAATCAGCGTTCATCACTGCACTTGGGTTTTTTTCTCTGGGGGCCTGTTTCAAATGGCTATAGGTTTGATTTATTGATCATACTTTGGGGAATAGAGCATCAAAGCAGCATAAATACAGTAACATATGCGTAATACAGAGACTTATCGATATCTACTGAAAGCGAAGCATGAAAGACAAAACTCAGAGGTAATAAATTGTACAGACAGCAACATGAATAGCATCTATAGAATATACTGAATCAAAATAGCCATAAACAAATTGATTTGACAGGAATGTGCGGTGAGAAAGCTTAACTATAGAAATCACACCTGAGGGAATGTAAAGCTCCTTGGGTCTGCAGATAGAAGTGTGAAAGGGATTAAAAGAAGCGCCATAGCTAATGTGGGTATAAATATTGTATGTGGGCTACAGTATAGGTGAGAAATCGCAGTAACAGCCTGAGAGACAGCCTGAATGTTGAGGCAGAACTGAAACTCGGCGCTGCAGTTTCCTTCCCAGCCTCTCGAATGTCACAGCCACTCAGACACTGTGAGGGTGACCTGCCTGCGGACAAGACAGCAGACGACAGCCTCACTGGTCATCATCTGTAGACAGCATATAGACAGTGTAAGAGGAGGAGGAAGACGCTCACATCTAGTGCGACTTAAACAAGAAGTGAATGCATGGGGAAATGTCTGCGGCAAATGGAACAAAGGTCTCTCCCTGTTGCTGTGTTCGTGCGAGTATTGCATCATCTGTTAAATAATCCCATTCTCTGCACCTTATGTTGTTTGAGGAAACAGTCCACTCAGTTGATTCCTCACATCAACTGATAATTGATTTTCCCAGGTCTGGCAAGCTGAAAGTCCCAGAATGGGTCGACACCGTGAAGCTTGCCAGGCATAAGGAGCTGGCTCCCTGTGATGACAACTGGTTTTACACCAGAGCAGGTTGGTGACATTGGAAGTGTTTCCCGTACATCAATCCATCTGCAGCAGCTCAATTGATCAGGATTTGTTAGCAAGAGTCATTTTGATAATTGGTTATTCTTTTACGTATTTTACTGGTAACATTTTGTAATATCCATCATTCATAAATACATAGATTTATTGATACATGATACAAACAATATTATTTGTATTTTCCTGAACATCCGGTGTCTTTTTGTGCACTCCTGCTGGTCTCTGGACCCCTCTTAAAGAATCCATGTGATATATGTTTGAACAAAAACCAGTATCGGCCAGTCCTATCGTGAGTAGAATTTTTCCGAAACTGGTTCAATATATACAGTGAATGCACACAAACTTGTCTCAGCTGCTGTGTATGTTATCTGCTCGGGGTATTGATGATAACAATAGCATTAAGACCCTGTGGATGAAAATTGTCACACATTTGATAAGCTGGTATGTTTGACTTAATGTCTTTCGGGTGAACAAGTCAAGTTTCAGAAGATATGTCAGGGGTAGATTGCGACATATACGGTATACTCTTTGTGTGTCCTAACAGCATCTACAGCTCGTCACCTGTACCTGCGAGGAGGTGTCGGGGTGGGCTCCATGATTAAGGTCTATGGGGGGCGTCAGAGGAACGGCGTGTGCCCCGCCCACTTTAGCGTGGGCTCCAGGAATGTGGCGAGGAAGGTCCTCCAGGCTCTGGAAGGCCTCAAGATGGTGGAGAAAGATCCAAATGGGTGAGAGAGTGAGAGAGACGCTGTGGTAAAGACTACTTAATGTTGTGGTGATATGAAAAAGTGATTTTTACATGTGCTTGCAGTGGACGGAGACTTACCCCTCAGGGCCAGAGAGATCTGGATAGGATTGCTGGACAGGTGGGTATTATTTTTCCCATAGCTGCAGTACATATACTCAGCTTCAGTCCCCCCCCAACCCCCGGTGTTCTCTGTCGCTGTTGCAATGATTAAACTAAAACCATGCTGTAATGTTTGTATTCAAGGAGTCAGGTTAGCCATTTCTTGGCATCCAATCCCTGAATCATTTTTACGAGCCCCGCTCATGCTTCCCTGTTTGATTCGGCTGCGTGACTATCCCCCTCTGCTCTCTCTGTCTTTTCCTTTGTATGTTTAGGTTGCCTCGGCAAACAAGAAACAGCGAAGTTTACAGAGCGCCATCTGAGGAATGCATGCAAAGAATCCAGACAAGTGAAATGCAGAAATGCCTTCCTGCTTATTTACTCAAGTTTGCTTGTCTCCCATATCACGCCAGTGCCAGCAGTAGCCAAGTACAAAAGGCATTTCATAGAGATGCATGTATCTATAGCACACTAAGTACAAGATAAATATTGTGCGTGGATGATTTGTGTTTTTGTGTTGATAATGAATGTTGAGACAAAAGTGGCCTTGTGACACAGAAACACTGAGAACACAGTATTACCAAGCAGGAGCATGTTAGAATTGTTTCGCCAATAACTGTGAAACTCTACACAGAAAAACAACACAAATGCAATGGATGCTAATGTGTATTTTTATTTATTCGTCCAGTGTTTTGTCTTTACAGAATGTAATGCTTGAACATGTTATTTATGAGATGTATGTGAATGACGTTGATGCAAAAGGTGTTCTAAATAAACAGAGTACGAGCACTGGAGTATATTGTGTCAGCGTCAGCTCGCGCGTGAATGTATGGGTGACTGTGCGCATTTAATTGCTGCTCATGACGCTGCTGATCCAGTTGTTGTAGCGGCACACACGGGCGTAGACGCTGGGGTGTCCCGGCATGGCGCATTCATAACCCCAGGACACGACTCCCTGCAGCTGGCCATTACACACCAGAGGACCACCGGAGTCTCCCTGCAGACACAAGCAGAAGAGTTACGTTACGTACGTCGTGGCACTTTTTCGTCATCAAGGGTGAGCAATCACACTCAGACTCAATAAAAGCAGCAAATAGTCGCACCGCTCCATAAGTGTTTGTGTTGAAGGGTAAATTAACTCCAGGCTGAGGGTGTTACTCCTAAGTGCCTGGCAACATTGTGGAAGGACAGATATAGGCCATTCACTTTGTTTAAGAAATAAATATGTGACATTGGAAATAAATTCTCACCCGCAGTTTCTCTAGGTTGCAGTTGCCCTAAAGGATAACATCACATTACAGCCATAGCAGCCATGTTGCAGCTGCCAGCCGAGGGGATCTACTTGGCCCTTTCCTTTTGGTAAGTACGAGTCATTTACACAAAATGCAAACGTACGACCCAGGTTTAAAAAAATACTGGAATTCCCCTTTAAGTTACTCCTGAATGAGGATAAATGTGTTTTCTTATCATTGCTGTCAATGTTATCAAAACAATGTATGTCGAGATATTGCGCGTTTCCTGCGAAAATCACACAAGAAACAGTCTGGTTAGCCTGTTTTCATATAATCCTGTTCACAAATTACGTCATTTAAATCTCAACATTGCAATAAAGCAGTCCTGCGTATTGTCCCGGCACATTGCCCACAATGACCTACTTTACCCAATAGACATTCAAGTGATAGCTGGCAAGAGTTATAAAGGTAAAGTTACGGAAAAACCTGAAATGGATGACAAGTTTTTATTGTGATATTCATCATATAACTCATAAATAACACCTCCTTTGCATTATGATAAAACCATTATGTTGACAGGAATGTGCTACATAATGTATAACTGGGGTTGGTGGTTGTGAGTTGGGGAATCTCCACTATTCAATATAGTGTTTAATCATTTTAGCATTACACATTTAACGGGCCCCCAGACCCTTTGTTTCATCTTTAAGCGTCATTTAAATCTTCTAACATAAAAAAAAAAAAGAATAGAGGAGGAAACATGTTGAGAGGGTTAACTCGTCTCTTGCATCAGTGTTTCATCATCTTCCTGCAGTCACAGCAGTGTGGCGTAGTGGTAATTTAAAAAGTGGGGACACTGTGAGAATGCGCGCCTCTGTTTTTAATTAAAGGGTATCAGAGCGAATATGTGAATCGTATGATACTCAGTGCTCGGTGAAAAATAAGCGCAGGGCGGTCTACTTTTGTACACTTGGCGCCACTGAGTCACGCGCTCTTTGTGCTGCGACCACCCGGCTCCCTGTGTGTGTTCAGCGTGGTTCAGTCCAACTCACTTGGCAGCTGCTGGCACCTCCCTGCATGAATCCGGAGCAAACCATGTTGGCGGTGAGCATGCCGGGGTAGGCGTTCATGCAGATCCTGTCGTCAATGATGGGCTGCCGCAGGCACTGCAGCCTGTCGGGAAAGTTGTCTGGGGAGCAGGAAGACAAGTCTCAGTTACAGGACCTATAACGTCATGTAAATGTATTTACTCGGAATAACATGGGAATGATTTAAAGCCATACTATGTAGAAATTGGCATTTTCTTTTTTGTGGTCTTTGAATGACTCAGTGCTGTAAGAGTCATCCTCTATGATTACTGAGGTCACAAACCATGCCTCTCTTTTCCTAACTTTCTCTCTCGGCTGTCAGGCTCAACTTACTGCCATTGGTGATCGTGTTTCCCCACCCTGACACCATGCAGTTCTCGTCAGCCACGGGGCAGCGACTGGGCAGGGAAATGGTCTGGACGTAGCTGTTGAGGGTGGCGGGGTAACTCAGTTTGATCAGCATGATGTCGTTGTCCAGGTTGTAGCTGTTGTAGTACGGGTGCATGATCATCATGGAGGCATCAATCCACTGCTCGGTGCCCTCGTTCACAGCGATGTTGTGCTCGCCAAGACGGACCTGGATGCGACTGTTTTGGGGATTAAAGTTAAGTCTAGTTTCCTCAAAGAGCATGTCTGCGTCATTTACTTTAATATTTTCATTTAAAGTGAGACCTCAAGCACAGTTACGCTAACAGACTGCACATATAGTAGCTCAGCTAGTCTTTGAGCTTTCTCGGTGAAACCTTGACAAAGAGCAAATGATTAGCAAGCAAACAAGGACGTACATTTCAAAGTCTTACATGAAATATGTCAAATGTCTCACTGCTTTACAGATGTTATGGACACAATCTCTCGCTTATTTTTTGACTGTTGGTATTTTCATCTTTTTGACAAGGCCAACTCCTGTTTTCAGCCTTTGTCAGCTACTGTAGGTGTTTGGCTTTGCTCCCATAGGGGTCAGACGACCATTTTAAACCTGTGACTATTGACCCTTTGCTTTACTTGCTTTGTTATCATAAAATTCCATGTGCAATTGAATTCTTCAACACAATTTAGCTGGTTGTTAAGGAAGTTTGGGCAAAAAGCGGCCTCTCACATTGTGACGTCCTGTACTTACGACATGTGGCAGTGAGCAGCAGACAGCACCCACTGGCTGGAGATGAGGGATCCACCGCAGAAGTGGTATCCAGCGTTCAGAGACACCTGGTAGGGAACAGAGTGTCCGGGACACTCGTACCCTCCGACAACCTTCTCGTCCTCAGCTGCAGCAACTGAAACACCATGCGAGATATAATGTGGTATAAGGAAAACCTAGAGTACGTCACCATTGCAAAGTGCATAAGGTCATTAGGCAAGGGCTTCAAAGTAATTTAAAGTTATTTAATCAAAGCAGGAGATAAAAATGGAGTTTGGTCGGTCCCTTACATGCTGCGCCAAGCAGAGTGAGGAATATCAGGGCCTTCATGGTGAGTTTCCTCTTGATGTGAGAAAATCCACACTGTTACTCTTTATATACACCTGCATCGGCCCTCCAGTTTAACACCTTGTTCTGGGAATGAACCACATGGCTGAAGGCCAACTGAAGGACCTTGAGAGATGCCAAACTAAGGGATAAATTTGCCAGGCCACTTCAGGGACTTCAGGTTGAACTGTGCTCCTGGTTTTGACACTTACGTAATCAGCAATTACGTAATATCAGCCCAGTAAAGTCCAATATGCAAAGGAAGATTTCATATTAAAGATTTGATTGGCAATCAGGTAGAAACACTTGTACGTCTGTCGGGATGAATATTGTTTTTTCATCATCTTACTCAGCAGTGGATTAGTCCAGTTCACATGACCACGTGTATTAACTTATTTTAACTGTGCCTGACAGCAGTTTGCAGGTGTCACCGGTCTCAACTCAGCAGGTAACATACGAGAGGTTTCTCAGTAATACATGATAACTCTGATAAGACTGTTGGAAAACTGACTGATGTGGATATCCATGTTCCCCCAACATCAACCAGACACAAGATAAATCTCAGGGAACACGATTAAACTCAACATTTATTGGGTGTTTTGTATTTTCCAGTTAATCAGATGTCCTTCTAATTACTGCTTATTGATAGTAAGTTTTACGCTTTACTCAGCATGGGCCTTGTGTGGCAGTATAAGAAAAGCTATTCTCCCTTAAAGGGGAACTTCGGAGAAGAAATTCTAACATTGAATTGTCAATACTTACAATATTAATGAGGTAATAAGACAAACTCAGAAATATGTATGTTTTCCATAACTGAATAAACAAGCTGTTCTCAGGGCAAAATAAGGTCCCTAGAACACTGTTTGAAACTAGAAAGGTGGCAGGGTCCGCCAAATATAAACCTAGCTAGCTATAAGTGTTGATACTGTCTGTGAAGTGAGGTGTCAGGGAATCAGGGCCCAAAGGACACTAAACCCCTCATGAAATCATTTCATCACCGGTTGCTGAAAATGTTGACACTTTAATTTTCACTGCAAATCAATATTGGAACCAAATATCAGTATTCAGTCTACCTCTTAATTCATCTAGTCTTTGCTAGCAAAAAAAAAAAACACTAACAAGAGGAACACACATTTTGAACATGAATTTTATTGAACATAAATTAAAAAACAAGGTAGGTAAAAAAATATTTAACAGGTTTAGAAATTCTTTATACAACTATGTACAGGCAAGGATCCGCCGTGAGCCGATATTAGTAACAAAGCTTTTGCGTGTCAAACTCGATTATTAATCCTGAATCACAAAACATACATCCACAGCATTCAGCCTTCGATCAAAACTCTAGGCTCCTGTCTATATCCATCAGCTGGGTGTGGTAGCACACAGGAGAATAGGAGTACAAAACATGGTGGCCGCCTATTCTTACAAAATAATCGCAGGCAAAACAGCAAGTCAGTGTTTAACAGAACTGATGGTTTGTTTTCACGCTATCAAGACCATAATGATTAGAAATAAGGAAGCAGGTTTCACTAAATGTTTTGGGTGATTAAATGTTGCTTCATGACACCACTGAGGTAGTACACCTGTGAGAGACAGAAAGAAGAAAGAGCAAAACAGCCACAGGAAAAAAAAAAAAGTTTAACTTAGGATCATCACTCGGCAATAGCTTGGGTTCCATTTGTCAGCCTTCACTTACAAATAGAAAGTTAAAAGCTCAAACACATTTATTTCCATCAGCTTGTTGAATATACATTTATTGTTCAAATATACAAAAATACAAAAAGATATACAAGGGACTGTGCAGAGCAAGATTACTGTAGTCAGTCTGAACCCTGCATCAAGGAAACTCTCCCTCATAGACCTTAAAAGACACAAACAGCACAAATGAACAAATAAAGAACAGACTGTAATAGTGGGATAAAAGCATTCAGATCACGGCATCTCTGCCGCCACAAATAAAAACAGGAATTTCAACTGAGTGAATGAAGGGGAAAAGGGTGACTTTGGGTGACTATATTAAAACTACGTTTTGGGGTGAATGTCACCAGCACCTGAAAACAGCAGAGTACCTGCTCACGAGACTTGTGGTATCCAGAGTGATATTAAAATGTAGCTGCACTAAAATGGACACAAGGTGCTTTGAGTCAAATGTGTTTGTTTCGCTCTGAAGTCAGATTTGTCCCGTCTGCTGCAACACCAGTGCTGCCGGAGAAGGTCGTGTCAAAGTAAGGTGCTGAATAAATTCTCCTCATCCTTCTCGGTGACCTTGTATTTACACAGACACTCTGTCACCAGAATAACAATAACTGAAGTTTTGCACCATTTGCAGCTGGTAATAAATCGCCTCCTGCCTGCTCTTCTCTCAGTTCCAGCAGACAAATTCACCAAACTGAAAGAGTGTGATGTATGAGTCAGTGAAACAGTACACAGATCCAATTATTTGTGCAGTTTCATTGATTAAACTGCACTTCCTAACAAACCAACAATCCAGCAGTTAGGAAAATTTCATAAATAGTTTTCATCTCAAGCTTTCATTATGGCTCAAATCTGGTTTGTGTGACTAACAGCAGTTCAGAGGACAGAAATGAACACGTCCTCTATAAATTAAGCTTCTAATACTTTCAGTAGATCAGGTCTGTGCATACCAGCGAGCTCACTCTTATGGCTACTTCACATCGGTCGTCTTCATCAGTTCATCGAAACCAGCCTTCTGAATTCAAGTGTGTTTAACAAGATGGCTACGGGTACATCGTGTCTGTGTGTGTGCGCGCGTCGGCTGTACTAATTCAGGAAGCGGCGGCAGCGTCGCGCCCCGCAGTTGCAGTGCAGCTTGCTGTTCTCGTCCTCGATGGGGAACTTGTAGTCGTAGGTCAGCTCTTCGCCGCGGTAGATCTTCCTCAGGGCGAAGATTACAATGTGCTTGCGGCCGTCCACGTTGATGACGCGAGAGTAGCAGTTCGGCTCGCAGGAGTGGTTGATGAAGCGAGCTGCGTTGCCTTGCATCGTCGCGTCCACCACGTCGAAGTCGTCGATGCGGAACATGTAGCAGCCGATGCCCTGAGAGCGATCGCAGACTCAGTCATTGTTTTCACATTTACAGGACATTCAACAGCTTAAAGTTATAATATTTTATGTTTTCCTGAACTAAATCCTTTTTTGATGCTATTCATGGTAAGCATTTTTTCTGCAGTATTATTAAAGGGGCTCTGTGGAAGTTCTGTGTTGGCCTGGAAGCCGCTTGTTAGTTAATGTGTGGACTGTGTGGACATTTCTTAACCAAAGTTAGCTACTGTTGCTCTCTGAGAGGTATTGAGACAAGGCACTCAAGGACGTGCATGAAGTCACAAAGAAATCCACAGTCCAGCAGCATTAAACAACTTAAATATATCATCTACAGGCTTGTAAAGACAACCAAGAGAGTGGGAAGTCTAATTTTTCATGGCATGTTACAATCTGCTTACATATGACCAATAAAAAGTGATTAATCCATGCAAATTGCAACAAAACATTACACAGAGCCACTTCAGATGCTCACAATCACAATTAAAGCATCCCATGATCAAACCACAGAAGGAATTTTATCTTGAAGCGGTCACAGGGTGTCTGGTGCTGACTTTCATCATTGATCGTAAAAACATAGTATTCAAAACATAAAATTCCAGTGTGAAGGATTTAGTGCCATCTGGTGAAAATGCTGCAGATTGCACTCACATGACTTTGTGCCGTAGACTCCAGCACGCTTTTACTTATTTATTGTCTTTTTTCATAGTACATTTTTATTTGAGAGCTTTTTTTCTACTATATTCTGGTAAACGTTACAGGTTTCATTGTATCTGGGTATAATAAAAATAGAGATGCATCTGAATCTTAATCTGAGAAATGGGCAAAAGCATGCACAACCCAAAACAGTAAGTCACATCAAGCTCGATGTTTTGCTCAAAACCACATCGACATCAATAAATGTACAAAATAATTGTGTTGTTCAGCGGTTTGGATTATGTTTACTAACCTTGCCGTCATAATATTTCTCCCGCTTATCAGTCAGGACAGCGCGAATGACGGTGCCGGCGTACTCGATTACCATCTCCCCGGCCTCGATGTTTCTTTTACAGAAAAGGCCTCGACCATGAATCTCAGATCTAAGGATTACAGAACAGTTGAGTACAGTTTAATACAATTGAGCATTCAAATAATTTTGATATAAATAGAGCCGTTTTTTGTTGACATTACCTGTAGACTCCTACTGCTTCTTTGGAGATTTTTTCCAGGTGTCTGAATCTCATTGCCATGGGAAGCTCACTGCTGGTGGCTCGTCTGTTGGCAAGAAACACGCAGAAAAGCAGGTGTCAACATGGCAACTGTAAATTGTAGTTGTTGTATGCTGTGGGTTCAACTTTTAAGTTTAGGGCCAAGGAAGCGGCACAGTTTTTATTCCTTTACCTGGAAGATTTCAGTGGGAATTCATC
Organism: Acanthopagrus latus; assembly: GCF_904848185.1. Taxonomy (NCBI): domain Eukaryota; kingdom Metazoa; phylum Chordata; class Actinopteri; order Spariformes; family Sparidae; genus Acanthopagrus; species Acanthopagrus latus. The sequence goes on along the minus strand of NC_051041.1, from coordinate 9,477,327 downwards.
CTCCTCTTCATCGAAGGGCCCAACTATGTCAGGGAGCTCTCTGTGCTGTGATGCCAGGAAGTTGAACATATCAAAAGTTGCTTTCCTAATGAGAAGGAGAAGAAAGTTCATTTAATTTGAGGTGTATTAAATCACAGAAAAGAAAAATAATTAATAAACATTATTAACACTGTAAGTTAAAACAGTGACTTACCGTGTGTAGACCTCAGATCGAGCGCAGCCAGTAGGATTGAGGGGCAGCTCTTCCTCAACATCATCGCATCGATGGAAGCGGAAGCGGTGGCGCTTGCAGTTGGCGGCACCCTGCAGTTGCTCTAGCAGGAAGATGACAGCATCGTGGACGACACCGAGCACCCGCGGGCCACTCATCCCGCCAAGAGGCAGCTGCTTCAGGTGGAACCCTGCGCGAGCTTCGAGGACGCCGTCAATAACGGCACGCCAGGCCACTGAGGGAGGACAGAGGAAGGTATTAGAGTCTACACATGCTGACAAATGTCTTCTTACTGCCAGTCTTCTTAATGGATTCGTTATCGAACTAAACATGTTTAGAAGACTATTCATGTGCTACGGTGGATGAATGACAAATTATTTCCCATTTTTGGGAGATAGACGTAATCAGCTGCACAGGTGGCTTAATTGAGATTAAAATCTAACAGATATAATTTGCGACACATCTGTCAAATGGAACAGTCAAAGGCAGATTTTAAACAAGCAGCTCTCACCCTCTATGCTGTTTGCTTTGACGCTGAAGCCGTCATCGCTGGTGATTTCAAACCGCAGGTGTGGCTGGTTCATGTACGTCCTCTTTCTGTATTTGGGTACAGGTGCATCTTCTTCTGAGCTAAAGCCTGTAAAATTAAATGAGTCAATTACAAACATGTTACCATACAACATGTCCTTTAAAGCTAATATACTTACTAAGAAATACACTGTACTAGAAAAAATGGTCCTGTCTTACAGAAACTGCGACTGCCCTCTCGCCCTCCCTACCACCATTAACAGCTGCGTTACAAGCTTTATCTCAACCATTAATCTACCTTCATAGTTTTCATTGGTGTTCTCAATATTCCAAACTGGTAGCCTAGTTTTTTTTCCCATATTTTACTTTGCATCACTCCCCATATACAAAAAATGAGGTATGAACTGAACTGAGGTGAAAAAAATCATTGTCTGAACCTAACCTATAAAATGATCTAATCACATAATGATATTTCTGAATAATTAGAATTTGTCTAGCCTAGTTTAAAACAAGATTTCATTCAAAAGTGCAGTAGCTTTTGTGCAGGTGAGGACTGATGAGTATCAAAACAAATAAACATAAAATGTTTAGCCACACACCTGAATAAGGGCCCCATTCAGAGATGTCCCCGTGGCGAGCGCTGACCCACACGTGTGTTTTACCCAGAATGTGACTGTTGGTTTCTGTACTTGAGGGTGGACTGTCAATCCGAGGAGGCCTGAGGAGAAAGGACGAATGAAGGAGTAAAAGTTTTAATGATTGCGAGTGTAAATTAATCAATATTAAATTTTCAGTCACAAGAATGGCAGGTATTAATATTAACTGTTGCTTTAAAATGTACTAAGATTTTTTTACAGGTCACCCCTTTCACATGGATAAAAGCGGATAATATAACATTAGGTCTCTAAATGTGGGTTGAGTTATGGTGAACTCACCTGGAGGGGGTATGAAGCGGTGGAGCAGTAATCCTCAACTGCTCTGGCTTATCAGGCACGTTCACCTGGTCTACATCAAGAACATCCTTCATTGTTGGGGCTTTCATTCTCACACCACTCGGTCTGCTGAAAGAAAACAGGACACAGCAAACATTTTGCCGATTTAAGACCCGAGACTTTGACAAATCTTGTCAACCTGAATGAATAACAGAGTATGTCGAATGAAAACATGTTAACTCAAGACTTTAAGAATACATACATAATACGCAAAACAGCTCATGCAGTTACAATTGTGGGGAAACGTTTTATCAATGAGTGCTCGGGTCTATCTTTCAGGGCTTCAGTAGACAACGTTGCTGAATGTTAAATATTTCTTTAAGATTTAAATTTATACAAAAGAGCGCAAAAGAAGGTAAATTCAAAATATCACACATGTACACTGCAGTGAAGAAAATAAAGAAGAATTAAATATTTTAATACCTGGTTTCATTCACTTCATCCAGGTCACTGGAGGGATCCCTCAAGTAGTCCACCTTGGATTTCTTCCTCGAGGGCCTTTCAGACACTGACGACACTCTCTTGACCCTCACCTGGTGGCCTGATGAAGCGGGTGCTGGCTGCAGCTTGAAATCTGGTTCATTGAGGAGAGCGCAGGGGGATCGTGAAGGTGCAGCTGGTGACTGATCGGAGTCCTCCATGTCCTCAAACCGGGACCATCTTCTATGTTTAGCCTTTCGCTTTTGATTTTTCCTGAGGATGACGGGTTCTGTCTTTGGCACGTCGCGGTGTGTGGCCATGGCTCTGTCTATAATAGCCTGGGCTGTGCTTCCAGGGATGTTGGAGAAAGCTGCTTCAGGAGAACCCTGCACACAGACAGGAGCTGTGGGACCTGGACTCATGGCGCTTTTCACAGGCACCACTCTGACAATGACTTTTCTCTCGGGTATTGTTGTGTGGTTATCGGCGGGAGGGACGTTTGCGACAGAGGGGCTGGAACGAGGCTTTATTATGACACGAGGGACTACGCGTTGCAAGCTGTTACCACTGTGGAGAATCTTCGCAATCTGGCTTATTTTATTGTACGCAGGAGAGTTCGCATTGAGTGCTTGATAGGTGTTTGTTCTCGGGTCTTTGATAAGAATCTGGCCCTGACGGTTGACCAGCAGGACTTGAGGGGCAGGAGCCACGGGAGCACTGGCAGCTGCAGCTTGATTCTGAACCACAGCTTGGGGCTGACTTCCTGGCCTTGCGCTGTCCAAGCGGATGGCAACAGCTCTGCCCCGTGTGGCGCCCGCCTGAATAGGTAGAGCTTTCAAGCCATTGATCACGATGGGGGAGGTGACTGTGCGTGGAACTGCACAATGAGGAGCAGCAGGAGACAAAACGGATTCACTGTTGACAGTCGGTGTAGGTTGAGACGGCATCAACAAGTGCAGTTTTGGTGGCGAGCGTTTTACGTTTGATGGTGAACGTTTTGTCTTCATAACGATGGTTTTTGTGGGAGTTGTGGGAGATCTTTTGGTGTCGTGCTCGGGAGAGTAGTCAGGGTCATTCAAATCGTCCTGAAATGGTTCAGCCGAGTCGACAGATGAGGTGCTGTCATCCTCCATGAGTTTGGTTTTTGGGTTCATTATAGTGCTATCTTCAGTAGATACAAAATTACCTGTGGTTGAATCCAAGAAAACCTCATTTTGAGATGCTTCAGAGCTCATCGGAACCTCTTCCTCCTGAACTGAGAATTCATTGTTTGCATAACCTGATTCAAAGATGTCAGATGGTGGAGAATTTAGCTTAAAATCGTGCTCAGTTGTTTCTTGTTCAACTGGTGACTTTGGCACAGTGTAGATCGACTCAAGCCTCTTTAGAGCAACTGTCAGCGTTTTGGTCGGTGTGGTGTGGTTGCTGTGAATCTGAATCTTTCCCCTTTCTCCTTCTGAGTCTTGACCTTCATCGTCGACCACCTCGCTTTCATCGCTCTCTGACCCACCGTCCGCTCCGTCCAACTGTGAGATCGACTGTGCTGAAGGGAGCTGAGCCGAGGCCTCCGAGCTGCTAGCTGCATCACACACTAGTGTGCGTGAAAATTTTAAGTAATGGCTTGAGTCTTCCTCTTCAGAATCATTGTCCCGATCATCTTCCAGCATTTCCACGTCTTGCACAGCACCTTCTACCTCTCCTTTCCCACCTTGCGATCCACAGTGAAGTGCCACGTTCTCAGTAAGCAGGGACTCGTCAAACTCAAGCTTAGCGTTCAGCATGGAGGCCACTGCAACCTCTGTGTCAGTGTCAAACACAGTGTAAGGCAGCTCCTGGGCCATCAGGTGAGCTACTTCCTCCTCCAGGTTATCAGGGGCTAGTGAGATCCCATTGGTTGTAGCCACTGCTGCATCCTCCGCCTCAGACGATGCTAGGAAGTCTTGGGGAACCTCTGCAGAAACTGGTGTAGTGATTTTAAAGTTCTGCCTTCCTTTGGGGGAGTGAGTGATGGCTCCCTGCCGAGGCGACAGCCCGGCAGAAATGCTGGAGTTGGATCTTGGTGGGGAGCTCCAGACTGGAGATGCTGAGTTCTGTCGTGACAGAAGAGGCGAGGTTGATCCCAAGTTTGACGATCTTGGTGGGGAGCTGAAGAGGGCACATCTGGAGTGGACGGTGCCACCGGAACGGAGGGTCATCGGTACGGATGGGTCGCTGTCTGTTGGAGAGGAGCTGCAGCGGCTTCTTGTTGAGAGCCTACGCGGCCGGCGGGTGTCCTCCAGGTCCCTCAATGTCAGGATATGATGCGATTTGGGAGCAGCAGCCCCTGACAGCATAAAATAACAGAGTGATGACAAGGCAGCAATGACAATTCATGAGCTCTAGTCCAAGACTACAGTAAGATGTGACTCACAACACAGATAAATGCATCTGGGAAGGTTAATAAAGTATGCAAGTATGCAATTAAATAAAAAACATTTAATCTTAAACTACTGACCAGGAGATGGAAGAGGTCGAGATGTTCCTCCTGCTGGTCTCCTGGTCTGTGTGTAGCCAGGACTTTTGGATCCAGATGAGTTGTGCTGTTTAGAATTTGGTGATGGCGTAGTGGACTTAATTGGGCTGGATGAGGAGCTTAAACGATCGGGGGACTCCGCATCTGGCAAAACAAGGAAAGGTGTCAAACAAAGTCCGACCAAAGGGCAGTTGGTCATAAAATATGGCCAGAAATACTTTAACTAAGTTACTGGTACAAGAGGAAAACTGAACCCAAAAGAACATCTGGATCAGTTTCAATGGAGAATTTAGCATAATCACTTAATAGGCCTTGTCATTTCTGTATTTTTAGCAAAATAATTTCTGTGAATGCTTAGTCACTTGAGCTTAAAGTAAGAGTTAAAAAAAGAGTTCCTGCTGACCTCTGTGGTGGCTGGGACTGTGGACTATGGTGTGATTCTCCTCTTTGTCCCATCGTGGATCTTGTTCCTCACCAGGAAGAGGCGTGCTCACTTCTGTCACCTTACAGGTGTACTTGCAGCGTCTACGAGGGTCCACAGTACTCCAGTACAACCGAGAACATCTGAAGGAGGAAGAGAAGAAGAATATCACATACATAAACAATAATGGTGCTCCAGTAACAACAAATTTCCCAAAAGACTACAAAGTATTTGTTTTTTAGCCACAAACACACTGATTGAAAAGTGTCATAAATTTTAAAGATGCAAGATTTTGTGATTCTGTTTTGCATGTTTTATGAGAACTCCCCTCCAAATGTGCTCATAACCATTCAAATTACCCAAATAAGAACATCAGTTGTATGATCACTTACTGGTAGCCCACAGGATACAGCATCCTCCCATTTGACGACAGCTCTGACAACACACCCAGTTTCTGAATCTGCAGAGAACCTGGAAAAGTTGGAAGGGAAAGATAATCAGATTCACCACACCACAGACAGTCTGATATGTATCAGTAATATTTCATCAATGTACAGGAGTCAAGTATCTCAAATAAGCAACACACATCACCCAGATATTCTTACCTATCGTCATGTTTATGGTTTCAGGCTCCAGCCCTGTGAGGAACTTTCTTCTGAGATTGATCCCTTCAAAGTCCACGTAGACCCGCCGAGTGACTTCAAACCCTTTCCCAGCCACCACCTGGAATGAAAAAGATAATCATAAACCAAAAGAATGTAGAGAAAGTAACTAACAAAACTAAAATATAATAGAGAAGATTGGGGGGGGAACTGTCTAATACCTTTGCACTGACAAGATCCCTGTGTTTGCTGCAGTACACCTTCCTGTCCAGTTGAAACACACAGTTCTGAGCACGAGCACACATGAAGTGGAAATTACTCTGGCAGGTTGCGAGACAGCAGCCAACAGTGGCTCCCGACTGCCCACAGCCATCACAGCGCTGGAGGATCAAGGACAGAAACATGTTAATTAACTCAATGCAGGTAATAGGACTTTTCAACAGCTTGATATTTAATCCAATTCAGTTCCTGTTCATGTTCTTACCAGATGGCGCCCTCTTGAGACAGCAGTGTGCACTTGCAAAAGCGCACTATTCTCCTCATACACCTCTGCAGACCAAAGGCAGCAATTAATATGGGCCCACTCGTTCTGTCCCATGTACAACAGGCGTCCAGCATCCTATTGGAGGAAAATATATTTGTATCCCTTAATATGTAGTAGAGAAAAGCTCTTTTTATATTGTGATGATGCAAGGAAAGAAAAGAACATTTATGTCCACAGCCCTTGCAGTAAAAACACATTAAGACGTAAACTCACACTCGGTGCAGAGTCTCCATATTGTTGGCACAGAGTGCACTGCCTCATATCGTTAGTCTTGGTAGTTTCCAGATCCCTCGTTACACCTGCGGGGAAGTAGAAGGACCAAATGAACATATATATCTCAAGTTGAAGAAGGCAAAACTAATTATGCACCGATATCGCACTTCAGGGCAGCCACCAATTATAACAATAATCCATTATCTGACAAAATAAATGAGAATATCACTCTTATGCAAATGTGACAAGGAAAATTACCGTTTAAAGATCTGTCACCATTGATATACACATACACTAGAATTGAACAGAAAATAATAAATAAGAGGATACAACTGCTAAAATACCATGTGACTTCAGAGGGAGGCTGTGTGATACACCCGACTGTATGTTGACTGATGAATGCAGAGAGTTGGTTTTCCCCGTCTGTGGCCTCCTGGACTCCTTGGGCTGGTATGTTCTCTCTAGCCACTGCGCATAACTGTGCTCCATAGAAGGTGGGAGCACCGCCTCAGGGAGCATGCCACTACAGAGGGGAGAGTCAAAGAAGACTTTAAGACCACTGTCCTTCAACCACAGTCTCCTGAGTAGAGCTGCAATGATTAGTTAGACAACCGATTAGTCATCCCTATTCACTCAACTGTGCCTTAAAGCTAAAATATACATAATGAGGGAATCAATTTTAATTCAGATTTATTGGCAAAAAATGTACCTTGGGAATTCCTCGGAGAAGGAGTTCCACTTTTTCAGATGGCGTGCAGGAAACCAACTGAAAACCTGTTTAATCAGCTGCAAGAAAACAACATTTAATTTAAGCTCGTGGCAAACCATGGAAAACAAGTTGTTCCAACAGTCTTTTTATAGTCCATTTGTCTAATGACTCGGGTTCACATCACAGCAGGTCAAATCAGGGGATTTTACCATAAAAACGGGAGGAAAAATCAAGGAAGATTTCCAGTGAAACTCAGTGAAATGTAGGCCTCCAAAAATAAACTTAAACAGTTGGAGATTAGGCAGGGGAGGAGAGCTCACTTTGGAATAGTGTGCCCTGGCCTGACTGGTCAGTCTCTGATCCTCAGGGAGATGCTCCTCCTTCTTCAGCCACTTCCTCATCACAGAGGAGACGTCAGCGTGGAAAGCTTTCTAAGAGGACAAAGAACAAAATAGGCTGGGGCTTTAATCAGGAACAAGAAAAGAACTTCAAAGACAGAAAGTAATTACAGTTTAACATTACAGATTACATCACTATTTCAATTTAATTCAACTGAATGTGGCAAGTGTTACTTACTATGGAGGTGTATTCCCCTGCTTTAAACTTCTTCTTTATGGCTTGTAGATCACAGACTGGCTGCTGTTCCCTGACAGAGTATGTGCTGCTTGTTTCGTTACACTGAAACATAGAAACATTTAAAATTAGAGACGTGACCAGAAAACAATACACTTACAATAGAAAGAAAAAGATTTAATCAAAGCTAAGTGGCACACGTGAGTGTATTCCCATTTGGTTTGATACTATGAAAGTCAAAGTCACTCTTGTGTAGCTCTTACCGCTTCACAGATAAGGAGGTGCTGTGTGGCGGAATCAGAGAGGAGGTCAATGAGCACGTCCTCCAGGCTGGCTGACAGCCTGCTCTGCAGCTCCACCTTCAAACTGCTGTGCTCAGCTGGGTGCCGTCTGCAGGGCTGACAGGTGAAACACACTTCCTCTGGCTCGTTTGACAGCAACCCAAACAGCTCGTCTGCAGTGACAGACAGACACATGTTAAGGAAATGATGTTGATTATGATTCTGTCAATCGGTCAAACTACTGTGTACTACATATTACTATGTGCATGTCATGCATGTATAAATAGCATAAGAATTGAAATTATTGAAAGAGGGTCTCAAACGTTTATTTCTCTCTTTAAGTAATTCAAATGTGGTTAACATTAATTTGTTCCCACTTGTATTGTTTTATATGCAGTAGCCAAACTGATTCATTGTGCAAAATTAATTAATTCTCAAACTACAGATACATGGACTCATCTCACTTTGAATAACACTTTGTGAGTAAACTGAGTGTTACTCACCTGTCAGTCCTTCACATGCATAATGTATCCAGTGGCTGCACGCTGAACACTGAATCATCTGTGTGCGTTGCTTGTCATCATAGCACTTGTGGCAGACAGTGCAGAAATGACCTGATGTAAATACAGATCGAACAGAACACTGAACAACTTTGACCGTGTTTGGTTAACTAATGACAAAGACTTGAAGGTTTTTCAACCAACTGCTTGTGGGTTTTAATTAGCTTTTTAAAAAGTGGCCACAATGTCTGGTGTCTTTCAGAAGTTATACCTTTGTCTTGGAGAACCGTGCAGTCAGGGCAGAGATCCTTCTCATGGTTCCAGGCCAAGTCCCAGGTCTTTCCAGGAGTCACACCGCAGCTTTTACACCGAATGCAGGTCATGCACACCTACACAAACACAACAGGGTCACAATACAACAGGCACTAGGAGAGTTCACACTGCAAACAATATTATCCATGATTTACAGTGAGATAGCACTCTTGACAATTCCACACTTCTGTGTAATATATAATTTTATTTAGGTTCTATGTCACCAAAGCAACCTCTGTGTTTTTTATTTTGTTTACTACTTTTGAGAGAGAGAGGTTGTGACATATTTTATGATCAGTAAAGCAGTTACCCAAGGCATGCTGCAATTAACAGGTTTAGGGTACGTTGGTCCCAAGCAGGCAGGGTGGTAGGAGGTTTGGCATCTCCTGCACTGCAACACAGGCTGAAAGGAAAAAAGACTAATTCACAAACAAGCTAAAAAGATTCTCAATAAAGCATCGTCATGCTAAAATATCAGTTACAACATCCTAAGATAAACAAAAGGTAACATGGTGCAATTCAACTGTGATGACTGAATAAGTGGTTAAAGTACATGTGATGGTAAAACCCTAGTTTAACATGTTTGTGTATCACAAAACAACAAAAAATGTTGATGTTTTGCAAAAGTGTATATTCCATCTACATATATATCTTAAATTACCTCCTAAACAATTTGCATGTATCATTTAAAATTAAATACAATTATCGTCTTTGTTATTGGTATTACTGGTGCCCAAGATTAGATAGATTTACATTTTTTTAAAGTCAAAAAAAAAAAAGTTCTTAAACTCATCTAGGAGAATTGGCTTACACACCTTTGTGCTCTTGCTTCGACGGCCACACACGTGACAGAATTTGCAGCGCCTGCAGCACCAGTTCTCCTTGTTGTCATTCACGGGGCGTTCCTCCGGTGAGAGGCAGAAACTATGGAAAGGCTCGCAGCAGATCTGGCAGAATATCATCTGATGGAAGTGAGAGAGACAAATAAAGACCAATTTAGCTTTAAAAATATTATTACTGGCAATAACGTTGGGCTTGGGGATTAAGGACGAATGTCTATTCCAGCTCCAGTTAAGAGCTGATGTACCTCATGTCGTCCTTTACTGGCACAGAGGAGACAGACAGGTTGTGGTGTTGTGGGGACAGACGTGAGGACGCTGAGGCCGCCCATTAGCCACACATTTTGTACAGCACAGTCCTCCTGGTGGAATCAAGGCAAGACAAACAAAGCAAAAGTGATCAGTTTCTTCTCTCGTGTTTTGGGGAAGCGTGAGTTTGTTGACATAAAGTATGAACATTTAAAGGACGTAAAAGGTGAAAAGACAAAGCAACTCTTTCTGTGTTAGCAAAGAGGCACTTAATATTCTAATAATTTGGGAGACATTTTTAGCTTGAGTGCCTTACAGTAAATTTTCTCTATTACAGTCTCTAAACAACTCTATTGTCCATTTCTTAAACATCCTATTGAGTGGTAATACAAGAATGCGACCCAATACTCGTGCAAAAACTCACCTTGAAGTCCACACGGATCTTGTACTTGTTCTGCAACAGGCCCTTTTGGGGAAATCCGTTAGTTAACCCCGTCAGGGCGTTCACTGATGCACACTCTGCAGGAGTCTGGGAATGAAGGACATATTGTGCGTGAGTTCTTGGACAGTTTTGCCGCACTGTCCCTTCTACAGAATTGTCCTTCTGCTCCACTTTGCGCCGATCCTGTTGTTGGTCCTGTTGCTCCTCTTCTGTGCCCTCCTGTAACTGATTGACAGTCTTAGGGAGCACTTTCACAGTTTTGTCTTTGTTAGTTCTGTGTGTCTCAGTCAAAACATTTGGGCTCAGCACATCAGACTCTGGATGTCCCTGAAAACTCAACTCTGACGAACCCTCGGTCAGTGATGGGTGCAGTGTGGTCTGGGGATGCTGTTGAGGTGATGAGGTTATATATTTGTGCAAATGAAAGGCTGACTGCACCACAGACTGGGGCAAACGGTGCAAACGTAACAGCAGGGTTTTTTGTGGGGATTCTGTTTTGGGATGTGGTGAAAGTGGAGAAATGGGGTGTGCGACAGGCAGGGACAATTGTTGAGGGGACTGTGATTGTTGGAAATTATCAGGTTGAGTTATCGGCGGGGAAAAATCTAGAGACTGTGATGAGGAATGTGATGGATGTGAAATAAACTGTGTCAGAGGCTGGGACGCTTGAGGAGGAGACTGTGACGAGGAATGTGATTTGTGTGAAATAGCAGGTTCTATGACAGGCTGGGACGATTCTGGAGGATCAAGTGGTGTAGAATGAGATGGATGCAAGTCAGTCTGTGTTAAAAGCTGAGACAACAGTGGGTGCCACTGTGAAGCGGACTGATCCAGACAGTTGGGCCACTGCTTTGGCAAATAGCATAGAGCAGACTGCTGGATAAAATCAGGCAGACGGTATAAGTGTACTCGGAGCTGCTTCTGCAGCTTCGGCTTTGGGCTCCTGGGTGGGCTGGATTCTGGTAAAGATCCGTCTGGTAAAAGGTCCGTCTCCTCCGTGTTCTCCTGTTCCTGTGGAGGAGGGGACTGCCTAAGCCAACCAGCACGATAGGTTCCAAAGTAACACTGATACTAGTGACATGCAGAGGCGGCGACCGGCAGCAGCCAAAGTGACAGAAAGGTGGAGGAGAATTGTGGCTTTGAGAGGTTAGCCAGGAATAAAAAGTGGGAAAACATAAAAGATTTAGCAAATGCATTCAGCAGCAGTAGAGATACGTAAAGAGAAAATATTCATGTGTCCAGATCAAAGAAAGAAGACCACTAGAATCCTGTCAACAATATACTATAATAATAATAATAATAATAATAATTTATTTTAGTGTTTATTATATGTTTAGTGTCATTCAAAAAGTCTGATTTCTCAGATAGATAAACCCTTCCTCAGTTCAAAGATTTGCAACAAGACTAAACTGTTTTAGAACGATGCAGCAGTGTCTAATGGCCAACATAATCTCAACTCAGGCGGGCTGATTGTGTGGCCTGAGCTTGTCAAGTCACTGGTGGCTGGTTTAAGAGCGTACTTAGAATGTCTGCTGGTTAAGTCAGTGACAAACTTGTCAGCCGGTCTGAATGGCAGTTTTAAACACTGGAAAGGGAGGATCATGTCAATAATTTGTCCAAGTAGCAGCAATGACTGACGTGACTCAAAGTTTATATCTAGCCTGCTGCTAAACTGCCAACTTCACTGATTTTGCTCTGTGCTGCACAGCCACTCTCTACCCCTCACTATATTTCACTTGTTCACCCACAATTGCAAGACACACAACTTCTGTTTTCTGCATTTCATGTGTGTTACTTATTTTCTTAAGATGCTAGAAAATTATATGCAGCCAGAAAAAAGCCTGACAAGTCAGCAGCTGGAACATCAGTACAGAGAGTCGTAGCAGTAGAGAAATGTTACAACGTCTTGTCTAGTCGCATTGGTGTGAATTGGAAGCTTTTCAGAACGTTGCAATTAGTTGCAGGTTTCAAATCATCTTGTTGCGAATCTTTGGTCTGGACAGAGCCTAAGCTGTGCAATGCAAATATGCTGACAGCAGAAAAAACATCTTACTTTATGTGAGTAAAAAGATATTCAAATATTATATACACCTTTCTATCAGTACATCTGGAAATGCAGATATGAAGTTGGTGCAGTGTAAGTTAAAACACATGCTGCCCTATTTTTTCTTTTTTTTTTAACACTTCATCACCAAGAAAAAGTTCATGCTAAGATGCACAAGGTTCTCTTAGCTTGTTAGTTTCTGAAGGGGTATGCGTGTATATGTGAGATGAGGCTCTTAATAATCTCTGCAAATTCAAGATTGTGTTGAGCTTACTATTCAATCCACAGGAGGAGTACAGTAATATTAAGTCTCTTTATGAGTTATTGGTCTGTTTGAATCATCAATATGAAGCAGCATGTAGTCCTCATAACCTGTAGATATATGTTCCGGATCCATTAAACATTACCACTTCACATCCATCCCAGGTATATGGAGATAACCTCAACACTTGGAAGCTATACGTAAATACAGAGGAATTTCTCAAGAAGAATGGCAAAGGGTTTAAGCATTGCAGACATAAAGGTAAAAAAAATAAGCAAGAATCGTGCACTAGCACTATTAGGCAAGTCCTACAAGACAGAGCAAGATGCTTTAGCTTGGCATGTGATTTGGGGAAGAAAAAAAATGTAATGCACAAATCAACTGGAATAAGCACAGACAAAGACTCAAGCAGCACAGCCAAGGGTTACGCTTGAGCTTAGCTTGGGATAGGATGCAATGTGACAGCCTTTTCAACAGTGAAATAAATGATGTTAGAAAGCAAATATAAACTTTACTATTAAAGTGTTAATAGTACTGATATACTATCAAAGACCTCTGTTTCCCACAGGTTTATATTATTATCATTAGTTATGTTTTGAAAACATTGTCTTGTACTGCATTTATGGGCGTTCTCTCAAAATAACATTTCCAAATATGAAGTCTGAATATTGGTGGCAAACTGTAAAAAACCTCACAATCAAAATGACTTACTACCTCAGATAGACACACAAGTATGTTGTGTATATTGTGCTTCTACCAAAAGCAAAAACACGCTGCAATTTATCTAGAAAACAGCTTAATTTGTATATAATTTATAAAGCATTTGGTTGAAAACATACATGCAATGTGTTGATTATGAAGAGAAAACGTGTAAGTCAGAAAAAGAAGATTAGCAAGGCTGAATTTGAAAGATGTTATTCGAATCACTTCCAACACAGATGATTCAATTAAAATTAAGAGAAACAACTAAGAGTGAGATGCAGACCTGGGCAAAGTATCACTTGGAAATATTTGCAAGTGTTTGTTTTCTCTATAATGATTTCTTTCATACTGTCTGTTAATCACTTTGTTTAAGAAATAAGTTATTTTTAAGGTGTTTTTGTATTGTACATTTTCAAACACCACAGACATGGACATTTTAACTGCCACCAATATGAGCAAAAAAGACCTCCAAAAATACAACTTGACCCAGGTTTGATTCGGTGACATACTGGAGGCGAAGAGGAAAATCTTTTGGATGTTTTTACCTTGTAAGCTCTGGGTCTGCCCCCAGCTACTTTGGAGAGCAGCCGGCGATGCTTTGCCACTTCAGTTGGAGGGTTGTCGGGCAGTGACCCGCCATCTTGAGGAACAAGATCTCCAAAAGAAGATAAAACAGATCTAAGACACAAATCTGACTCTACTGTGATAAACACACTGTAATATGAGCCACCAGGAATATAAAAGTTATGGTTTTCTCCCTCAAACAAAGCTCTGCAATCAAAGTTGCAGATCTTCAAGCTTCAATCTGAAACAACAAAACAGTAACTTTGAGTCTCGAAGGAAAAAAAAAAGCTTTACTCACCTGGGTTGCTATCAGCAGCTACACTTGGCCTGACTGCTGATTTATCTGGCTTCTCCAGTTTTAATTCTTCCTCCTCTTCTTCTTCTTCAGATTCAGACTTAAGCAGGCTACTGTAGGAGCGTGGCGTAATGTTACGCAGGGACTGTTTCCTGATTACAAGCCCCTGTGAGGTCTCGTCACTGCTTGACACAGAGCCTGACGGTCGCCTTGTCTGGACTGAGAGGAAGAAGCATGCAAATGTTTGAATATGTTGTTCAATTTGTTTTGTTCCTGTTAACTGATTAAGATTTAATCTCAGTGCCAGAGCTTCATCCAACCAGATACATACCTTTCAGTGGTTTAAGGACACGACTGATCTTTGCTTTCTCAATTCGTTCACACTTTCGATATCTGGGGGGAGAAAAAAAATTAAATGTGATTGTATGTCCAAGTTTAGGTGACTGTGTGGCGTCTATCCATGTGTTTATCTTGTTAATAGAGTAATTTAGGCACCACTCACTCAAACATTTTAGCACTCGGTTAAGCGCTAACCTCAGTTTTGTCAGTTCAATATGTAAATGATGACAAATGATGTCAGAAGCTTTTAACGCTCTGGCTGATTCTTTTGTGGTGCCTGTCTGCAAAGCCACAGTTTGAGCAGCTGGTTAGCTTAGCTGTATACATAGACTGGAAAACAGCTGGTCTGTTCAAAGTTCAAAGGATTTTTCCCATATTCAATTTATTTTCCCACTGGGCCGCTTACAACTTCAAAGTCACACATTCAGTATTTCAAAGTTATCTTTAGACCATTTCGAATACTTTTTGAATGAAAGCGAAAACGTACAGTCCAACGTTTAAAAGAATTAAAATTAACATCAGACATAATTAGTAACCAAAACTGAACCTTAACCCCCTGAAACTGAAACTTCCATCTGTAATAAGTTTGACTCACATGCAACACTGCCGCTTAGTGTTGGGCCCCCCGAACTTGGGCTTATCGAGGCAGTTGATACACTTTGCGCAGTCCTCCTCAACCAAACAGCCTGTGCAGTATCCACAGCGCCGGGAACGGACTCCCCTGCTTTTATACTGACTCAGGATCTTCCTTCTGAACCTGCTGCCCCTCCCCCTCCTCCTGCGCTGGAGGTGAGGAGGAGAGACAACCCACTCCCTGCCCTGATCAGTGACGTCGTCATCATCATCTGCCACATCTGGAGGCGAGAGACAGAGCGGATGGGTAGAGAGCCACAAACATCCCATTTCAAACATCATTAAGTGCATGTGGGGGCAGAACTGCAGTCTGCAGGAGACATGACAGGTCTAACTGCGATGATTGGAGGTGCTTAAATACAGATTTACTGGTCTTTTGTTCAACAAGCAGGCCTGGTTTCTACAGCTACTGGCTGCCTGCTGGTGATCTATGAGTCACTATAGAATAAAGTTAAAAGTCTCTGACAAATCCATTGCTAGTGGAAATTCCCCTGCCTGACCTTTTAGGATTTAGAACCAACTAGAAATAGATTTGCAACTTAATTCCCTTGACAACCTCTTGCAACCCCCAGTGGTAGTTATTTTAATCCCAGCTGGCACAAAGAAAGTGAAAATCATTACTTTGAGGTAGTGACTTTCATAACGTAAATATAATTTTAATATAATAATGTAGCTTGTGTAAGGATCCGTTTTTCTCAATAGCACTAAATGTGTTCATTTGTCAAACGGCACTTCCTCACCTCATACTGAGTGATGCTCACTCGACCAGTGTTGGGTATAGCTTTCCAACAGCGGTGGCTAATCTGTGTATGACAAAAGATATTTTTGCTGGCAAATATTTTAGTTACAACTACATTGAGCTAACAAAGCAATTTTTGTAATTTTTGCTCAGCAGGTTACGTTTGCCAATAGCTTTCAAAATTCTGCTTTCTACAAAAGAGTTTCTTATTATTTTTAGACTGTGTGTTTAGAAATGCAGAAGCTTAACAATGCCAGTTTGAAAATATATCTTAGCTGATAAAGTTTTCATTATGTAACACTAGCAGAGCAGCTTTGCCAAACTGGCAGAAATATGTGGACAAAGCTAATGAAGCATTTTTGAGAAATTGGAATAGAAAAAAGTTAACCTACCTGAGAGCTTGGTTATAAACAGAATCGAGTCGATCTTATTTTTTGGTCTGTTTGCTGGTATTTTCTTTTTTTTTTTATTTTTACAACAAATCTGAATGATGTGGTAATCCTGTCTATTCAAGGTTGGCAAAAAACTCAAACTACACTGAAGCAACGGTTGATGCTGCACATCTTTCCGTATGATGTGGACAGTTTCTGAACCTGGCTGAAGGTTCAGCAACTTAAGTATAAGACATTTAATACGACCCCCACAAAATAGCAAAAAACTGAACACTTTGAATTGCTGACTATGTGAGTGAAAGGTCTAATTGTGGATTTAACCACTTCCTGCGTCCACAAACCACTGGCAGGACTATTTTCAAGTGAATTACTTAGACACTGACCTGCCACAGTCTCACAATTAACAGAAAAATATTTATACTAATAGCTCATGAGATGTCCAACGTTGTTCGGTTTCATCGCTTCACCAAAGCATCATTCACTCGTTGTCAGTCAACCTTGCATGCTTTGCTTTTAGCGTACATGCTCTCTCTTTCAGCCACATTCCAATTGATTTGAATTACTCTTGTGTAATTTCCAATTCTTTTGACCTGGATTTTTTGAATAGTGACAGCCCTAGAGGACAGTACCTCCAAACTCCCCTATAGGGTCAGAGATCCACCCACCGTGGTCTCATAAAATCCTGTGGGAAACACCCATCGTACGTTTAGTTAAGAAATGTGCAACAATACTGCCTACAGCAGGCAACAAAACATAGCTAAGACTTTTTTTTTTAAATAAAATGCAACACTTTTTATTACCTTTAAAGTCTCTTTGTTATTTGAATTTTATTGCTTTCTAAACTTGCACATGTATTGAACTCATAGTTTTTTTGCAGTCCTTCCTTTGAGTTCTGGATATTTCAACCTAATTCGGTGTACTTCCTTCATGCCATTTTAAACCAGGACTGCACTGCCTTTGTTCCTATATTTACTGGTTTAGTTTGCTGGTCAAGAGAAATTTGGACCTGCATATTGGATTCCATTTACTTTGCATTCGTTTAACCATAACAAACAAAATTATTAGTATGTATTACATTTATTGTATAGGTTGTTTTTAATATTTAGATTGTGGCTTTGGATGTGCGCAAATTGTGAAAATAAGTTGTTTAAATGTTGAACTTATTAATTATGACTCAACTTGCTTAGTGTATTTAACATCACTTTCTTTCTTATTAAACCTCAATTAAAGTTCTGCACACACACACACACACACACGGTGCAATGCAGACTGCACTGATGTGCTCATCCTTCCCTAGTAAAAAGGTTAATTTCTGCTTAAAATCAACACATGTAGACGCTCTGTACCTTCAGCCGCGGGAGAAAAGGTGATGCCCTCTCTTTCATGAAGTGGCAGGGCACTGAGTCTGGGAATATCATCTGGCACCATGGCACGGGGCTGCCCTAACGCCACTGCTGCTGCCCGACAGACATGTTTGATCCTCGGGCCGCCGAGCAGCTGCTCCTGTACGCAAACACAAAACCCGTTGGCGAAATCACTCCGAGATGTAAAAATATTTTGTAGTACACAAGTTATGATAACATCAATTACATAGGATAAAAGCAAATCCTTTAATAATGACAAAACAGAAAAACTCTCTTTACTGACATATATTAACAAATTAAATTTTTTACCTGATGACTGGTATCTTTGGGAGACGTGCCAACTCTCCTCCTCCTCCTCCTCCTTCCAGTCACTGGCACTCGTAGATCCCCAGAGCCCAACTATTACGAAACAAGTTAACACAAGGTTTCATGTAAAAGGTGCTATAACAACATTATGTTACTATACCTTCTAAATAAAAATAGCCAAGCTACTTTCAATCTGTTGGTTAAGTTCAGACTGCACATACATGATCTTGATTTCTTACCTGTGATAACTTGAGCTGTTTCTGCTGATCAATCTTGATGAGCTGGACTTTGGCTTTCTTCAGCAGGTGGAGCATCGTCTTATTGGCTCCGCTGAGACCAATTCGATGGCTGGGACCACTGACTTCCAACGCCTCACGGCTTTCTGCTTCATCTGCACCAAACAATGTGAATAAAGTACCTCTAGTGAAGTAATGCACAAGCAAACCCTTTGTCACTGATGGAACACATATGGAAAACACATCTCTTGTACACAGCTTATACATGTTATAAATGGCTTGGAAAACATAAGTCAATTTGATTTCCTCTGAAGAGTAAAACCATCTTTTCATCTCAACAGAGATTTTGTAAAAGAAGTGCATGTTTGAAATACAGACAATTATTACAACAACAAACATTTTTAAAAACACATCTAAAGTTAAGCAGCAACTGCTTCATAAATAATTACACAAAAAGAAGAGACAGTCCTTACTGTTGTTGCCTGGATCGCCTAACGGATTGTGAGAGGGCGCTTCCACATCAGTGTTCACCACCACGGCCAGTTTCCTCACAACACCCGGAGAGTCCATCTCCTCCATCATAAGCTTTGACCGTCGCTTCCTCTTGACATGAGAGGTCACACCCTCGCCCTGATGCATATAATCCCCCTGAGTGTCGGGCTGACCTCTCTTTTTCTCTGCCAGTTTCAAGGTCAGCTTCTTGAGATTCTTGTAGATCTCTACGTGGCTTGCGCCTGGACTGGGCTTTGATGAGAACTTTGTCACTGTGGATGGGCTGTCAGCCACAGATACAGAGTCACTGTCTGACTGCGGCGAGTTATCGTCATAGTTTGGCTCATGACACAATGGACTTGGTTTTCCATCCTCCTTCTGCTGACTTTTCAGCCATGTTGAGAGAGAACCCTTTGGAAAGGGAATCATTTCCTCATCCAAGAACCTCTTTGGAACTTTAATAACGCGGGAGGACCGTCCACTCATCACAGTGGCAGCGGAGTTGTTTGAGCCCGCCTCACCCACTGATGGAGTGAGATTCAGACCTTGCAGCTGCTGTTCATCCTCAGGCGTCGGCGTAGCTGGAATGGGCTCTGCTACATAGGTGTAAAAAACACGCCTAGTGCGATTCTGAGTCTGTTTGTGAGGATTAATGATTGGAGGGTCTTTTTGTGGCTTTCGTCTATGCCCAAACAAAGATCGACGTTGTCTTTTCTGTTTTCTTTTTTCAGAGGAATCTGTGGCTTTACACTCGAGGGGCATTGCTGCCTCCTCTCCACTCTGAGCACCAGCCTCAGCTCCAGCCTCTGGAGAGGCACCCATACCCTTTGTCATCCTCTTTCTCTGCCGTTTGTGAAAGGACGTGAATGAAAGAGCAACTTCCTCAGAGATGCGCCTGGTGTTTCTACTTCGAAAGCCCCTCATGCGTTTCCCAGACCTCTTTGGCTGGGATTGGTCTGTGTCGGAGTCCTCTGACACCTCGCCTCGTTCTTTGACCTTGGAAGCTCTTCCTGCACCCTTGACTGCTGTCAGAGGGCTCACCAGCTTATCCTGCCCGGTGCCACCAGCTGAGGTAGCGGCTGTTTTGCTTTGTGTGCTGTCCGAGTCTGCTGATTTTCCAGCCTTCTTGATAAAATCAACAGATCTTTTACTGCTCTGTCTCCGTGAGGCCTGCCCGTCTGCATGCTTGGCCTTTGCTGAGAGTGCTACCGGCTGGCCATGCAGTTTAATTACCATTTTGGGTATTTCTTTGTCTTTTACACCATGGCCTTCTTTATTGATTCGTGGTACAATTTTCCCAATCAGAGCCGGTTTTGGGGTCTTGGGTATAATTTTTCCGACGAGAGGCTTTGCAGTCAGAGAATGGTCTGAAACTTGGGGAGACTTAGCTTCGCTGAGCAACGTCGACTTAGAGGCAGTCCTCGAAGTTTTCTGTGGATGCCCTTTTGTGGTCCCAAATCCAGCAAAATCTTCCTCCTGGAGATAAAAAAACCACATAAATATGTTAAATGGCTATGATACCAAAAAAAATGGCTTCAACTAGATATGTTGAATAAGACACCTGTAGGTGCACTTCACATCACATTGTACAGACCACAATCACGGAGCTATAGCATTATACAGCTTGAAGCTTAAGAGACAGTTGAGAAAGGATTCTATATACAAATGACATGAAAATGAACATACAGTTATTACAGACCATATCTTAAATATCCAGCATTTAAATAATATGGAGAGCTGGTGTGAAAATGGTAATGAAGGTAATTAAACATTAAATTACTAAATATCGTGTTTCCAACTACATTATGCAGCTCAAACAAAAACTAGTTTTTGTTCTTTTCAATAAGGACTTTGAATATTTTTTTTTCCAGTTCATCATTTGGTTATCAGTTATCAGCCCTGTTGAAAATATGGTCTGGCATCAGAGCCCTGCTTTCTTCTCTTACTCAAATGTTGCATCAGTATTTTGCTGAGGTGCCCAATACAGCAGATTTTGGTTTTCAATCTATGAGTCAACTACAAAAAATAACTCAGCAGAATCTTTTCTGCACAGCATCCCTCAGCACATGCTTAATTTTCAGTGAGATTTTGCTGTGAGATACACAGCAATGTTTGATACATCAGGAGTGGAGCAATTTCAGCCAGATTCCCCCCCAAAAAGTGATATTTCAGAGCCAAGTGCTGAAAATATTCATTCAATCTCTCCTTTGGAGCACAATCAGCCCCCAGCATCCTATCATTCATTCATACCATATATGCTAAGATTGCACGCTATTGCAGATCAAAAGCCCACTTCAAATTGACCAGTTACTCACATCCATCTTTGCGCGCGAAATAGCAACTCTCCAGATTTGTCAGCATTGAAACTCCCCTTGTGTCTATTCAAAAGCACTGCTGAGCACAAGCCTGTGTGAGGCACTCAGTGACGCGTGCTGCTCCAGTTGAGCAGCACCCACAGGCTTTAGTATGGGCCATGTGATTCTGTTACAGTCCACACTAAAGGGATTGCATCAGTGAAGTCCGACTGATGTCAGAAACTAAAGCCCCTGCTCTGGAGATTAAATAATATGATAAAATCCAATTTGGGATTACATCATTACCATCATCCTGTCTGGCTGGGCCTAAAAGGGGATCACCTAAGAAATTAATGATATCCAAGACACTGGCTTCTTCACAGTGTGGATTATTCAAGTCCTCTCTTGTTGTTTGTTTAGTAATGTTTATTTGTCATTATGAATGAGTCTACACACAAAACCATTTCAATTGTGTGACTAGATTTCTAGACTTTTTTATGGTGAATTATGAGATTGAAATTATTGGATGATATCAACTTCCACATTGGCCTCTCAATATTGTCCATGGCTTCATTACTTATTCATCCACAATAAAGATGTTAATGATTAATGATTAATTGATTAATTGTTGTTTAAAAATCATATTACCAGACAACCAGAAATAAGCACAAATACATCTAAAAGTATCTTGCTACAAATTAGAAACACCTTTTTAACAAATATATCAGAAAAAAATACAGAATAAAAAAGGGACAAGAAAATGCATTTAATTAAAACAAGTAATTTGTGATTTAAAAATGACATTAAGACATTCTATATAAACAGGTATTTCTAAATTTTAGCCATCCTAAATAGGTTGGATTTTGTTGGACCACGACACATGACTAGTGAAAGATCGGAGCTCTGCCATTAAAATGAAGTACTTATGTTGAGTGACTTTGTTTATAATTCAAGTAACTTGGTGTTCATCTGTTCATTCCTCCTTCTGTAGCATGCTCTGATTTTACATCAAGCATAGATCATGTCAGTGGTTAAAGCAGTAACATCCAGTATATTTGATATTCCATTAATGATTAACAGACAATCAATTGTTAAAGCAGGGGACTATAGATTACAGAAGCTGATTAATATTTGTATCCCTAATTCTCGGTGCCCATGTACACTCTCATACATGACTTCAATTCAAGAATGCTACCCATCATAATTTGTATTTTTCAGTAACTCTTAATTTATGTCGAAGCCTATGTAAACAAGTGACTGTGCTTATCCCACATCTGTTTAAGCATGGAGACAATAAACCGAAAACTATGCAGGAAAAGCTCTGATTCCTCATCAACTGACTCTTTACATCGATCTGAATAATGAAGGGGAGATGTGCATGATGGGAAGGATTAGTGTTTGTAAACAAAGACACTGTCAGGGGCAAGATTCTTCATCTTGAGGTCTAAATGGACCTTTTAGCTTATTAAAACGTATCGGTAACGTGTGTGTTTCTCCCTTTCCGTTGCATCCCATGTTAGCTGACGTTTAAAACACCCAGCAGTCAGCTGACCGGTCCAACGTGGAGAGTGTGAACCACAAGTTAGAAGCGCCAACGTTTTAATTACGACAACATTAGCAGTCTGTGGATGTCAGCATCGTGAGGGAAGTTCAACTCGAGAGAACCGTATCAAGGGATGGCAGACAAAGACATCTACCGGTCTCCCCAACAAAACACATCCGCGATTGTTATCATACCGCCGAAGTTTCCGCCTCACGCTCATTTCATGCAAACAAACTCAGCTGGACAGACCCTGACCCGAGTTTGCGTGTGTGTGTGTGTGTGTGTGTGTGTGTGTGTGTGTGTGTGTGTGTGTGTGTGTTTGTGTGTGTGTGGATGGATGTTGCTACTTAGCATTCATATGACATTTCAAAACAGACGACACACTAACGCTATTAAAATCTGCATAAACAACCAGACTGGAAATATACACCCATCCGAAGTATACCCTGCAGGCAGACGGTTCGCTACAATGCCTATTTTGGAGATAGTGTCTGCAAGCTACCGCTAACTAGCTCTGTGTTAGCTCCCATACTTTAATAAGTAACAAACAAGCCGTTTTAAATGTCATCCTTTTAAACGACAGGGGTTTGTTTGTCGTATAAGGCGTTTTGTTACCCATATAGCTGCCATGCTACAGTTAGCTTATTCACCTCCTCACTGTCGCTCGACTCGAATCCAACAGCTCTCTGCCGGCTGTGCTTCTCCGCCACCCCGAGCAGGCGCAGCAGGGACGGGTCCTCGCTCAACGCAAGGCCGATGTTGACGGGCCTTGGCCCTCCGGCAGCCAGCTCCCCATCGTCCGAGCCCAACCTTCCGCGTCTGGTACGTTTCTCCGACCGCAGCCTGCTGCGAGCCGAGCCCGGCCGACCAGGGAAACGGGCCTTTGCAACCCCTTGGGGGCCCAAACCCGCGACGGTAGCGGGAGATGATAATCCGCCTCCCGATGCCGCCATTATTTACTACAACAACACGGACGGCGCGCTGGCAGACGGTGACAGCAGCGATATGAGCGAGGCAAGATGGTCTGCGCCGACGCAAGGGCGCGAGATAGAAAGGAACCACAGGTGCATCATGGGAAAACGAACTTCTCCATCCAAGCACGCCCATGTTTCGAGACACTGGGCGACGTCGCTTGTGTGGAACAATGCAAAAACACATTCTGTTTGAAAAACTTTAACATTTATAATTTTTTAAAAATGTATCAGTCTCCTCATTGTATTTCTATTGAATGCCAAATGATTGTGGTACATCTTCGTATTTATTTGTTTGTTGTTTTCCCTGACACTGCTTCCTCTTTGTTGTTATATGTGTCGGACTTTATGACATGTGAATTGTTTTGTGACTGTTTAGTACCGTTAACACACACATACACACTCAAAAAACTATAAATGTTTGAAAATGTTTTGTGTATTACTTGGAATTTTTTTTTTTTAAATGCAGATGTCACATTATGATTATACCAGTGGTGGACAAACTATTCACATCTTAAATAAAAGTGGCAATACATAAATTTAAAAATCATAGCAAAACATATTATTTATGTATACAAATACTAATTATACAGAATGCCACAATTCACTATCATTGTATAGTTCAATTTAACGGTTTATATGTTCTGGGCATTTAAAAGTATAACAGTGCAGCATATTTTATGAATTAGTATGTTTTGTAGGCCTTTGTAAATCTTTATAAACTCGATTACAATTAAGAGCTGTTTGTTAATCTTGTTGGAGACACAGTGTTTCTTTAGATGACAAAACCACAATCTACCACAGCATTATTACATATTGATACATTCAGATGCAGGAGAACAACGACAGGCAGCTGTCACTCTTTGTTTGTATGCCGTCTTAAAAAATGAAATAAAATATCTGAAAGAAACATTCAAGCAGCTAGTTTATCATTACTATTTTTCCTTGATGCTACACATTCCTTTAATTGATTCTTACAATATCATAACAGTTAAATGGCTGCACTTAAATAGCGCTTTAAAGTTTGCCTCTGATTTACCCATCTGTACATTCACTCACAAACTGACAGTGAGGGTCAGGGTTAAGGAAACGTACTGTAAATAATGTTTACTTCAACACTTATTTACCTCTGGGAAGAGAAATTCAAGACTCTTCGATGGATTGACTCTTCACTAGGTCACTTAGTGTTATACCACTATATCAAACTGCACAAAGATGACCTTTTGTGATTCATCATTTATTTGCTCACTTCTAAAAAAAGAGTTTCCACCACACCCTGGCCTATTAATTGGATATGGATTTTATTATGTTTTGGCCTTACATTCTTCATGTGATTGTCACCTTTAAAAGTTTTCCCCACAATGAAATAGTACAGTTAAATACAAAACATTCCCAAACATTTGAGGGAGAATCATCTAGTTACTCTACAATGACTATACAACTTTCCAGTACAATAGAGGTAACTGGATCAGCAAAAAGGCCCATGTGACATTTGTTCATAGTGGACATAAGTCATAGCCATATACAGAGTGGTACAGAGGTTTATTCACATGTATAAGATGTCTTTTGAAAGCAAGTGGAAAAAAGGCATTCCAGAAACAACCTCCATAATTCAACAGTATTACATAACCTTGCTGCAAAAACTCTCGCCCTGAAATATTCACATATAAATCTTCTACCTACACTACAGAGAAAATTATGCAAACACTCTGACAATCATTTATCTGAATGATGTAGGATGAAGTATTTCCCTCATATATTATCTTTGTTCTGCAACCTCTTCTCCCACAGTGCTCACTGTGGGTGTTCTGGTGGGTCAGTTGTATCCAGAGTGATGAGTCCAGGTTGTATGATCTTTGAGCTGCTCAGGCTGAGTGTAGGTGTCATTACACTCTGTGTGCATGTACCCCTTGCAAGAAATTTCAGTGAATAAAAAGTTGGCGGGGAGAGATTACGATGACGTGAGAAACTGTCATCTCCTATCAGAGAGTCTGCTGCTGCATCATTGATTCACAGCTGCATCATTGATTCACAGCATACTGTCCATGTAGATGCGCTCCAGACACCCTCCCATAGGTGCTCAATTGAAAAACTGTCGGCTATAAGTTAGAACAGTGGATCAAATAAAGTTTAAGGTTGCTCAAAGTTTAAGGCTGTTTTTTTCCAGTACAAGGGGGAGGCCCATGCTTCTCCCTCTTGTGTGCCCTCAGGGCTGTAACAGAAGGAAATACGAGGTCACAATCTGCTTCAGAACAAGGAATCTTGAGCTCTGTTTGCAGCTCATTGGAGGGGCACCCCTCTGCTGTTGAGTCATCATATCCTTCTCCCTCTTCTTGTTTGACCTTGGTGTCAATCGTCCCTAATTGAGCTGTGTACTTTGGTTTACGGCCACGTTTTTTGCCAGGTGGTTTAACATCACAGTTTAGATTACTAGCGTATTTCTCCTGGTGCTGCAGGAGCTCTTCCTCTGTCTGGAAACCCTGACTGCATTTGCAGCATTGGTAAGTGTTGACGTCATCTGCCACTACTGGGCGCTGGGGGTGCACTGCAATACGGTGGCTGCGAAGTCTTGAAGGACTGGGGAACAAGGCGCCACAGTCTCTGCAGGGACACCGTCGTTCTATGCACTCGTATCGTCTGTGTTTGTTCAGCTGCAAAACATTAAACAGTCATCAGAGACAATACACAATTGATCCACCATTTCCCAATATCAATAAACAGGCTAATGTAGCCTGCTGCACCCTCACCTCAGTGAAGGTAAAGAAGTTTTTCTTGCAGTGAGCACAGCGGAAGGGCTTCTCCTCTGTGTTGTGGGTGGCCTGGTGCTGGGTGAGGTCGTCAGAGGAGGAGAAGGACTTGTCACATTTGTAGCAAAGGAAGATTGTATTAGTCTGGAAAATGATGAGACGAAAACAAGGAGAAAAATTATTCAGTGCTTTAGACGTTTTTATAAAAAGAGGGGTGTAAACAGTTTTCTAATTTAGAAATTAGTGTTGCCATCACATATAAATTGTCCCATACATTAAACTGCTTGATTGCAAATCTTTCATGACAAAGCTGGGGGGGTTCTCATCAAATGTTTTTTTCTTTCTGTTGAGTACAAATGTCTGCCAATATATCACTTAATTGATATGAGATGACAAAAATAGTGGACAAT
Source organism: Acanthopagrus latus (assembly GCF_904848185.1). NCBI lineage: Eukaryota > Metazoa > Chordata > Actinopteri > Spariformes > Sparidae > Acanthopagrus > Acanthopagrus latus. Next base: position 9,450,646 of record NC_051041.1, on the reverse strand, counting down.
GTACCTATATGTATATTTTTTCTTGATTCTCAAATATTGATATCAACAACATAATCCAGTACTGGTTGGTCTGTATCCAAGTTCATGCCGCAGTTGCAATTCTCAAAACCAAATGGAAAATCCCATTTATAATAGAGGAATTACCGAGTGTACATGAAACCTGACCTGGCGTTTCTCATGGTGCTTTACCTGCTGCAGCTGCTGTTTGTACTGGTCCCGATGACTCTTCCTCATGTGTCTCTCCTTGGCTTTGGCATTGCAGAAGGTGATGAAGCACTGAAAACACTGTAGACTCTCATGCTGATCTGCATCACAGTGAGAGAAATTCAATTAGTTAAGATGCAAAAGGCGAGAGACGGCACATGCAACTGCATGAAAACAAAGCCTTAAGACTTTGACAGTCAACCATTAGTTCACACATTAACCACGCACAGACAAATCATCTTACAGGACTGCAGAGGGACGACCGCGGGCTCAGACTTGATCTCCGCTGAGGTGGATCTCTTCTCACCCCCAACAACGACTTTCTCTATCTTAAACATTTCGACACCGACTCAACCACATGGAGCTGGAACACAGGAACACGCTGCTGTTGTATACACACTGACACAATGCATCACATAATTTAACATGCCAAGCTAAAACGATGACAGACTGCAGTGACAGACGCAGGGCTAGCATTAGGATAACCCGCGAGTATGTTCCAGTTAATCGATTAAACACTAAAGACTGGGTTCATTGAAAACAAACTGACAGCTCAATAATAAATACACGCCCATTCAGGTGGCGAGTTTCTGTTAACTTTGGACCGAACAGTAATGAAATACAGACAAAAAACAGCTAACGTTAGCCCGGAGCTAAGCTATTTTAGGGGAAGGATGGAGGAGACATGCACAGCCACAACTGAAAGAGGAACGATTTTGCACACATATTTTAACAATATTTGCACTGTGTTGCCTTGTATTCACTTTCGTTTTGTACCCATGTACTTAAAATCTGCATTATGGGAGGAATAACGGTACATTTTGACTCATTGGTCTTTGTAAACAAAAAGAGCATCCATTTCTTACCGTTCGAAACGTCTACCGAAATGAAGCCGCGGTAAATACTCCGCCCACGTCACGTGATATTGACACCAAGGAGTTATCGCGAGATCATAACAACAGGAGCTATGTCTGGAATGTACCACTGTTAAAAGAGTGTCTTTTAATAAACTTTACAGAGAAAATACCTTCTGTAATAATGAGTTATAAAAGCCTAGTAAAATAATGAAATCATCTGGTGACTTTATATTATAATATTTTATAAGATGTTTGTATCTATTTTCCTTAAAAAGGTGTTTACCCCTAACTGTACTGATCTGTTACAGTGCATTGTTGCATTCCTAACTGCTACACAATAAAAAAATATATAACATTATTCATAATAAGTTAGAATAGTACTATTTAAACCAAATCTATTCATTAAAAAATTAAATATGGACAACATTTTTATCGATAGGTGTAAAACATGCCACACACCATGTTTTAAATACAAAGACAAAACAGACACATGGTTTGAGGTTCATAGAATTTATTGGTTCTTTCATCAGACAAGGCAGACACATCAAGTAAAATATGATGATAAGGTGAACATAGGGCACATTATCGATTTAAATAGTTTGTCAATGACAAAAGCACAGGGTTAAGTGCGAGCGAGACAGGAGGATGAGTTCATGAAGTTGTACGAGACATTTATGCCCTGGCCTGCTGCTGCTGGCGTTCAGCAATGCGGCTTTCCATCACAGGCCTGAAATGCCTGATCAATCCCTGAAAACACAGAGGAAGACAGTACATTAATTTTGCATATATAAAAGCAGAAAAATGACAGTCTGTATGAACAGCAACCATGTTAGTATGCAAATATATAATAACGTTTCACTTGTGCTTACCTGCACTGGCCATGCCGCACCGTCTCCCAGAGCGCAGATAGTGTGTCCCTCAATCTGCTTACTGAGCTCCCAGATCATGTCGATCTCTGCTGGCCGTGCATCGCCTTTCACAAAACGCCACATCATGTTATTCATCCAGTCCACTCCTGCAGAAACAGATAAAAGGGGCAAAAGGGTTTGTAAAATGGAGAGACTTGATGTGTGTAGCATCTTGGTTGTTCAGTATATAATGACAATGAAGTAGCACTTACCTTCTCTGCAGGGTGTGCACTGCCCACAGCTCTCATGTTTGTAGAACTCAATCAGGCGGGCAATGGCTCTTATAATGTCAGTCTGCAAAATGAAATGCATCCACCAATGTCAAAGATGTGTCATGATCTCTTTACGCACCATGATTCAACCTGCTGTAGTGGCAGATACAAACAGGGTCATGATCATGCATATAAATTGATTTGAGAATACAACTTGCAGTTCTGTATTAATAGGGAATTTGAGCCTGATGAAAGACCAAGGTTTGATGCTTCCGGTATAATAAAGGCTGGACTGGGGGAGCAGCAGGTGCAGCTACAGCTCACTCAAGGCCACAGATAGGGGCCTGGGTGAGACACTTTGTAGGCCTTAAGGAAGTCAGACAAAAATGAGAATAGTAAGATGACAGTCTCGCGTGATCATGACAAGGGGGGTGGTCCAGGAGGGCACTGGTGACCTGGACCTCGGGTATAAAAGAGGGTGATCGGGGCAGATTTCTCAGTTGCCCCGGGGTACCTCATGGATTTATAACTCTTCTCTTGGAATAAACACCTTTTTGGACTGAAGACTTGCTGCCTCGCCTCTGTTTTGGACTTAGTCTCTGAGCGGTCTTGTCTGTTTTGGACTTAGTCTCTGAGCGGTCTTGTCTCAAATTTGGACTTAGTCTCTGAGCTGTTTTGCCTCTGGTTTTGGACTTAGTCTCAGAGCCGTTTCTCCTCAGATTTGGACTTTAACTTTTGAGCGGAGTCACAGAGTCAGATAGTGGAATAATTGGACGGATAAGGAAGGTAGTCTCCCACTACATTTTGGCGAGCCTAGCCGCGGAGGAGCGGCCCGGTACACAGCCTGCGGCGGCGGACCGGGAGGGACGGGACGGCGGATCTCAGGCGCGCCCCACATACACCATTAAGGGATATATTTATATCTTTTCTTCATTTACGAGTGATACCGTCTACTCCTTCCCAGCCCCAAGTCTCAGGTATTGTTCTAAAAACCTCTCCAAAAGAACCTAAGACTGAGAATTATGAAAAATAAAAATTAAATTAAGGTAAATTTAATTAAATTATTATTGTAAATTTTCCTTTATAAAAATTAATAAGTAATTTTAAGTATTGTTATTATTATTAGTTTTGGTTGTATAAAAAAATAAAAAAGTAATAACCTGAATTGAAGTATTTAAGAGGCATGGCAGCGGCCTTCAGGCCAAAATTGTGAGTATGTGTGATTGATAATTATATATGTATGTTTCATGTATGTTTATGTAAAAGTATGATTTAGTCAAGTCAGTTCATGTGCGCAGCGAATTATGTCTGATAAATAATGTTCATGCATAGCTTGCCCTAACCACCTTTTAATGATAAAACAAAGTATGTATGAAGAGGGATGGATAAATGTGAGAGAATGCTTTTTAACATGTTAATTTGCATGTGGATCTGTATGTGTCTGAGTCTTGGAAGTGGAATGGTGTGGTATGTTGTAAAATATGTGGCAGTACTGAGAATAATGGCACAAGGAAACTGCACAAGCAGTTATCTGTTAAAACAAATAGCTCGAGCTGTGGAGTGTAAGGAGACGGGACAGATAAGTTGAGTATAAAATGCGTGTTGATGTCAGAACAAGTTGTTATTGTTGTCTAAGTGTCTCATCAGCTGTTATTATTGTGTAAAAAATCCGGAGAAGTTGTTGTAAATCGTTATTGTGGTTTTGAATAGGAGCTTGTTGCGACCTAGTAGAGGGTCGAAGAAACTAAGTCTTATCAGTTGTTATTGTTTAAAAATATGAAGAAATATAAATTGTCACTGTGGTTTGAGACTCTAGTAAGAGGTTGTAGCGGCCCGTGAAGAGGGTCGAAAGAATTACAAGTCTAATCTGTAGTTGTTGTTGTTGTTGGAAGTCGTTAAATAAGGTGTTGTTGTGTTGTGAGATTTGAACAAAGAGCTCATTCGACCCGGGTGAAGGGTCAAGAGAACTGGCGGTCTTACGAATAATCATTGTGCCCTCTCAGGAATGATTTAGACGCGCAAGAAGTTCTGTTTGGCGGGGAAGCCAAAATCGCTGTGCCCTCTCTGGAGCGATAAAGAGATAAAGCGGATCCAAGAACAGCGCCTATGAAAGAGGGCTGTTATAGTGAAACAGCTGTAGAGTAGAAGAGAAGAAAATAATATAAGGCCTTTGTAAATATATGTACATAAAGTGTGAAAATTGAAATATGCATGAATATATGTCTTAAAATAAAAGAGGATTAAGAGTACTGTGTAAAATATAAAGAGAACAATTGAGGCAGGACAAATTAAAAGAAATAGATAATTGTAGTAGAAGAAATTGTTTTTTGACAAAAATATGTAAGTAAACAGTGGAATTGTTTAAGAGAAAAAGAGAATAATAATTGAATGTCCAGAAGAGCAGTCTAATCCAAAAAGATAACGGCTGCAAGGAAGAAAGAATAGAAGATAAAACTAGCGCAGCGCCAGCTGTGCCAGTTAGTATCTAACAAAATGGGCATAACGCACAGTAAGCAGCAGACAGGACTGACACCCGTTGCATGAAGATTTGTCACAGAGTATCCCCTGGAGCCAATAAGTAGCCGTTAACCGGGACCTTTGACCTGAATTATTGTGACTGAATAGAGGCTGAATTACAGAGAAAAGACCTAAAGAATGATGATAATAAATGATAATGATAAGTAGAAGGAAACATGACAATTTCCACTGTGAGAAGTAGACGGGAGAATAGTGGGAAAAATTACAGTAGAGGTGAGAGAGAGAGGGCCAGAAGCAGAACACACACATACAATCAAAAATAGATCAGGGGAGACCTTGAAAACCAGCCAGCGCCCAGCACAGAAAACAATGAGACACTGTCAGGGCAGCTGCAATTTAGACTTCAGCCAAACCTTCTGCATTTAGCAGAGAACTTAGACTTGGAGTAGAGAGCAAGCATTAAAATCGATGCTGTGACAAATAAGTAATAAATAATAATAATAATATAGGCGGCAGGTAGAGCAGGTAGGCTCGTCATCGGAACAAGATACTGAACCCCAAATTTCTCCTGATGTGCAGTTGGCACCTTGCGTGGCAGCCTCTGCCATCAGTGAGGGCCCTGCGCTGAGCTGATGACTCGTCCAGGGAGTGCCCTGCCTTCACCCAGACAGATAACTGCGACTGGCTCCAGTAACAAACCCTGCGACCCCATAAAAGGGATGAAGTGGTGACGGACAACAATAATGATGCTAATAATAATAGTAATAATAATATTTAATAAACAATAAGAAAATAGTAAATAATAACAGAATAGTAAATAATAGAAGAATAGTAAGTAATAAGAGAAGTGTAATTAAAATAACTGATAATTATAGGCAAATTAAAGTAATATGATATGATAATAAATTGAATGATGAGGATAAAGTGGTGGGTGATAACACAGATACAAGCATAAAAATGAAAATAAAATAATTACTGATGACTATTGCGCCACTAAACGGGACATGGAAAATCAAGGTGTCAGAACGCATTTTTGGCTTGAACAAACATATTTTGATGATGAGGAAATTGGACATTGGAAACTGAGCAAGAAATCAGTCAAACATTATGGCATTTGACGAAAGTTGGTAATACAGACTCTTCCGGTTTGTAATCAATGTGCTGTAAAGAATATGATCAGGATGTGAGAGGAGGAGGAGAGACTCCCATTTGGAGTGTCAGAAAGTCATATAAGAGGCAATTATCTCTACATGAGGGGTTATCGTTTTGAGAGGGAGTAAGATATGAAGTGCCGTGAAAGTATGTGACCTCCACTCTGTTGTATTTAAGTCAGTAACATTTGGAAGACTGGAGAGAACAGTCTGGACCTTCCCTACATGCAGCATGCATTAAAAGAGATCTGATTCATCACACTGAGTCTAACATTCTTAAGATATAAGATAATCCTTATAGGTGAGTAAGAAATTGAAAGGAAGTGACTTATGCAAACCTGATAAAGGGTAATACAATGAAAATAATAGCATATAATAGGAAGAAAATATAATATGATACAATATGAGATACTGTAATAATGATATGGTACAGTACAGTATTACATGAGGCCCCACTACAATAAAATGGGTGTATGAGTGAAAATAAATATATGAAATAAGTATAAAGAATAAACTTTGTGGTGACATTCAGTGACTAGTATACAGCCTGTATACTACAGGGGTGCGTTGCTCGGAACGAATGTGTCATACAAACCAAAAAGTTACCCAAAGTTAGTGTGTGGTTGATGAGATCCATCCATACACTGTATGGGAAGAGCAGAATGATTGTGAAATTTGTTTGAATGATAAGTCCATTGAAAGTTTAAGCACATCTGTCCCAGTGAGTCAGCTGAAAACATAAGGAACAAAACCGGAAATTTATAAGCTCTATCTGACCCTCTTACAGGCTCTGCTGAAATAATGGCAGACAAATGGGGAAATAATGTGGTTAAAAATGTTCAACTTTGGCACTGTGTCACCCATGGGGTGCTTCCAGTAAAAGGCACATTAAGCACAGAATGTTTAAGATAGTGTAAAATATGTTAAAAGAAAAGGTAACAGGAAAGCAGGAAAGAAAAAAAGGTAGACTGACAAGTTTTTAAAATCAGTAGTGGGACTGAAACGGTAATGGGAAAATAGAGTTTGAGTAACATAAAGAAGAAACAATGTAGGGCCAGAATTAGGAATTGACCTCCTCCATGCTGTCTCCACACCTACAACCCTCCTTTAAACAATACCTTCTCCACACAAGGTCAGGCATCCCAGGATGACTCTGTGAAGGAGGGAGGAGGATAACCAGTACACCCTGTCTTTTCAGCCCTCTTTCTCTCTTCTAAAATGAGTCACAAATTAACCTTGCTTCTCCAAAAAAGCCTTTTTCTCCACCAGCCAGCTTCTACTGACTACTGACTGCGGAGTCGAGATCACTGAGGGGATGATGTTCCCCGACCCCGTGCTGAGGCAAACAAGGAAGCAGACTGTCATTGAGATCCAGAAGTGTTTTATACACAGGCCATGTCAGCCAAACAAATTGAAGGAGGCTACAGAGGTATCACCTGACACAAAGACTGGAGTCGGGTGGGCCACAGAGTCCTGGACAAAGATGGCAGGCACTGCACAACAGCCAGAGGAAAAGGAGACTGGGCCCGTATCAAATTATCAAGGAAAGTGCAACAGCACTGACCAGATAAGCTATGCTGCAGAAGTAAGGTTATGGGAACCCCGAGCTTAATCATCAAGAAGGGAGAGATCCAGAGGAATCCTGACCACATGCACCAGCTAAAGGTGTCTGTTCATTTCCCAGGATTCACCTTGACACAGCCAAAGGAGACAGCAGAGGTCAGAGGTCTGAACTTTGAGCAGCACATACACAAGACACACACACACACACACACACACACACACACACACACACACACACACACACACACAGAGGGAAACACTGATTGAATGTTAAAGTCTAAGCTTTGCTTTCTGGCAGTATTTGATAGCTTTAGGGCTCTAAGCAAGTTTGATTTTTAGAAATATAAAAGATGCACATTCTGTTGTTATCCTGTTGTTGACTGTTAGACTAGGTTAAAGAAAATATCCACTCAGCCCTAGGGCTGTCAAGGTCATTGCTCATTCATCAGGGTGCCATTGTTGACTCTCTCATTTCACCATGTACCTCCCCCATCTTGCCCGAAAAAGAAACCAAAAAAAAAAAAAAAGGGGGGGGGAGAGATTTTTAAAATACTTTAGGGTCATAAATTAAGATGCTGTAATGACTGTGGGTTTTCAGTTACTGATTTAACAAATGCATATTCTAGCATTCCTGTTTATCCTGACTCACAGTTCAAGGTTGCTTTCACTATCAATGGTAAACTTTGTTCATGGATTTGGATGCCATAGTTTTCTTCTCCAGTCCAACTTTGTTCCAAAACCGCAAATGAAAACAAATGATTGCCTTATTGGATTTAGCAGGCTATTGTTGTCCATAGATTGAGCTTTTTCTCATTCATTTTTTTTTTATTCTTTTAGGCCTCCCAGACCATAGACGTCCCTTAAAGAAAAAAAATCATGAAAATAAGACATTTCTGAAATGAGGTGTTTATTTAAAAAAAAAAAAAAAAAAGAGTAGTCCCACGGTGACGAAAAGTGATTAATAGATCATTATTTTTAACTTTACGTAACTTTAACGTTATGACCATATCTGATATAATTATGTGTCCTCTAACTGTTTGTGTTCTGCATGCTGTTTCATTTAACCTCAGAAAACCAAAAAGAACAGATAATTAAATATGTTGCAGATAGGGCGCAGTTTGCCTGTCGAATTTTGATGCAAGACGCTCCAACTGGTAAGCAACCTTTAGCATACTATAGCACCAAGTTAGATAACTCTGAGGCTGGTCTGCATCCCAGTTGTCAGGGACTTGCAGCAGCAGCTTTTGCTTTGAGAGAGCCTCAACAGGAACCATAGGACACCCAACAATACTGTATACATCTCACCAGATACATGCCCACCTCACCAGTCCAAGGTTTGTGCTTACACAAGCTAGGTTATGAAGTTGTGCTCTCAGCAACAACTGAACATCCAACGCTGCAATACAGTTAATCCTGCAACATGGATGATGATACCCATAGATAGAATGCAACATGACTGCCTTCAAGCCACAAATGTGTTTCTGAGACCACGTGAAGATATGCATAATCAGCCAATAACAACATATCTCTCTCTCTTTGTAGATGGATCCTGCTTCAGAGACGTGACAAGCAACAACACAGGTTAAGAAATTGTACAGTTGCTGCCAGATGATATATTTACCACAGTCCAAACAATCTATCTTGCCCAACCATGCTCAGCACAGCTTGCAGAAATTAAAGCTTTTAACTGCCGCAAAGCAAATTATCAGAAGGCAAGCGGTTAAATGTATACTCACAGTGGGCTATGCATACGCAGTGTGTCATATATATGGAAATATCTGGAAACAGAGAGGTTTTCTCAGAGCGGAATGGCACACCAGTAATGCATGGAGCAGCCATCTTAACACTAATTCAAGCATTCATCTATCAAGTGTATCAGCTATTATCAAGTGTGCTGCTCACCAAAAAAGCAGTTCCCTAATAGCCAAACGCAATAGCCTGGCTGACGAGGCCACTAAACAAGCTGAAACCGGTACATGTGTTGGACGGTTGAAGGCAGCCGAAAACTGTGAACCACTCACCACTTTACCATCCTTAATAGCAGCCCAGAAGGAGGCTGACATACGTACAGTTAGTGTGGTTAAAACGTGGTGATATTAAAACCACTCAAGAAGACCACCAGAAAGGTTTATGGTGTAAGCACAGTAGATAAAACTTTAGCAGAATGTTTGTGCAAACAATACTCTGAGGAAAGCCTTTCCTGCTGCAAAATTATACAAATTATACAAATGTGTTTGCCAGAGTGCATGAATTCTGATAACGAGTCATCTTTTGATAGAGATAAAGATTAAACTAGGAGTTTGAGACCATGGACTTCTGAAAATAAAGACAGTTCAGGCTAAAAAGGGCAGAGACTATCCAGGGTGGAAAAAAAAAAAAAAAAAGGAGCACTCTTCAATTTGGGCTAAGAGAAAAGAAAAGGGTATTTGTAGGACAGAGAAATGCAGGTTAAAATACAGCCTTAAGTCCATGGACGGCAAACATCGGATAAATAATCAAAAAGCAAGGTAAATTAAAGTCTAAATTAAAGGAAATGTGAGAATAATGCATGCGAGAACCAAAACTGAAAAAAACACACACAAAAAAAAAAAAACAATCTGAACTGAAAATAAACAACGATAATAGTTGTTAACAAAAATCGAAGACCAACAAAAAAGTTTCAGTTAAACCAACAATAAATGTTCGAACATTCTTATGGGGGTTTAATAAAGTAAAAAAGTAGTGTATGAGGTTGTTGACTGTGTGTTGTCAACTACCTGTGTCTTGAGTGTGTGTTGAAGAATCTACTGGAAAAATTAGTGTTTCCTAAAATAAATTGTGCTATTTTGCAGTGTTGTGTGATTTGGTGCTGATGTAACTGTCAGACATTGGAGACATTTTTGCTGTTCTAAAGAGCTTTGTATTACTGTTAATAAGTGGTTAAGTGTGTTGCAGTACTCAAACGATGTGAAGGTTATTAGACAAACTTGATAGTTCTGGTCTAAAATGTGTGTGCTAATAGATATATTAGTATTGAATGTGATTTATGAGATGGTTGTTCTTGTGTGTTGTTTTTGACTTATGAATACTATTCGTGCAGGCTAAGAGTTTATAAATGCATGTGTAAAGTGTCGTTGAGATAAGGAATCCAAGTGACGGTCGGTTGAGGTTACAGCCGAGGAGACACATCCCCGGGCAGGTTTTATATTGTTTTAAGAGCGGGTTCCTATCTCGCTGATGGCTGAGGGAGTTGTGTGCTGAAAAGTTGTGTTTCAAACTGCAGCTCCATTGCTCCTCCCCTGGTGTGTGTGAGAGGGGGGATGCTAGCGCCCCCCGCTCTACTGCACGTCCGGTGTGACGTAATCACCCTCCCTTTCTCTCCTCGCTGTCGACTGGGTCCAAGCTCAGTGAACTTTTCCTTTTTTAGTACATCAAGGTTTTGTTGTGTATTTTTTTGTTGTTGTTGTTTTTCAAGCTCCTTTCAGCATGCTGTCTCATTAGTGGTTGTTGTCTGAAGTGAATACCTATATGCAAGTGATATATACAATTTACGACGATTACATATAAGCTGCTATTTCAAATATTATAACCAATTGTGTTGCAAATACAGTTTAAGCCAGTTTATATTCAAGTAAACGCTATGATCTGTTCTTTGGAGTTACAGGGTGTGAGCTGAAGAAGGCTGTTGTTAATCAAGTAGCATTTGACCAACCTACTCTATTGCCCAAATGGTGTGTTCATAACAAAGAAATTCAAAGCTAATATTAGAACTGAAATATTAGAAATGATATATAATGATGTTGAAAATACTGAGATCCTTTACAAAAAAGCATATATATAAAGTGTCTGTGTTGATTGCATCATGATTTTCACATCAAAGTTCACATACCTGTTACAGAAGAAGTAAAATCATCATTTTAACTACAGAAACATCAAGCATCTAATAAAAACATACATATAACATGTCCACAGTCACAAGGTTCAGTAGAACATGCCAGTGGTATATCAAAAACTAAAATAGCCAAAATCATGGCTGATGGTAATGGTAAACTCACCTGAGAAGATGCTTTGCCATTAGCACTAATGTCTATGCACTCACAAACTAACAGACTAACCCATCTAACCCTGCATGAAATGCTCACTGGATGCCCAATGCCACTACCACAGTGCAGGGGCCCTATAGAGGGACCGCTTCAGCAGCACTATTTATGGGGTTTAACTCAAATCTACAGATGTGTCCTCCAACAGGTGAAAGACTGATAGTAGTGTCGGAGAGGCTGCCGAGGATGATGCCACCAGCACAACCACGGGCAGTGACACCCTGGAAAGCGCACGTGCAGGACCGTCCGGCCTGCAAGATATACACCACCCGTCCACGCCTGAATTCTGGCCAGAGTCAGAGCGTTCTCTGACTCAGATTAATTTGTTTGTTTTCTTTCTTTTTGTGCTAACCCTTTCAGGTTTCGCAAGGGGGGAGGTAGAAAGAGAAGTCCTAATGACATGTGCCACTATTAACACACCACATGTTAACTGTGCACTTACCATGGTCACCTTAGCCACAATTACAAGGGCATAGTGAAAATGGGAGAACTACTACATCTTCTGTATGTAAAAGCTGACACATATGGTTGTTCACTAACCACCGATGGCACAATAGCTAACGCTCCAGGTTAACATTGGGTGGGACTACCCCGCACCACTGACTGTCAAGAGAATGGATGGTGACATTACAGGTAATACGCACAAACACGTCATGTTAGGACACAGAAACAATCAGAAAATGAAACTTTTAGAAGCCAGTAGATGGATTCGGCTAAAGAGTAACTGAGAAAAAAGAGATTTGGCCAAACTAAGAAGCACAGAAAAAGACCAATAAGAGTGTATTGTACGTTACAAACGTCAAAAGAATACCACTGCCAGGAAGTCACAGAGGTGACTGTTCGGATATAACTGAATGTCTTGCTTGTTGTGCAGTGCACATGGCAGTGAAATTGGATAGATGGAGTTCCAACTCTCAAATATGCCAATGAAAAATTAAAAACAATGACAGCTATGTAAACTTGATAAACTAATCTTCCTTTTCTGTGTAGCACGAGGACGAGTTGGTGTATGTAACCTGGAGAAACACAACCAACCTGACGTGGTGAGACTAATGAAGTGCAGCAATGAGACCTGGTATCCGGCCACCAATGGGGGCAATGCTACCACCATAAAAATGTGTGAATCCAGCCCTTCAACAATTAGCCCAACCACAACTACAGGATGAGCTCTCCGTGGATAATCAGCTAGGAAGACAACATCATGGATAGAGGTCAAAATGTAATTTAGATAAATGTGCCAGCAAGGCTGTGAGCCTGGCTAAGGTTGCTGTCCACTCCTGCAGAGGAACAATCCAAATGGATACAACAGAGCAGAGGTATCTGTCAGTGCCTGCACCCTCCAGGAAGAAGGGTGAGCTATCAACACAGAGACTACTGTACAAGGAGAGAGACAGGCTGACAGGTTTATAAATTATGTTCCGACAATTGTACGACGATCCCTTGTATTCAACATAGTTATGTAGAGTCAAATGTTGTAAATGTGTTGATGAAGAAAAGCGGGCACTCATTTGTGAAGGTCACGTCAGAAAGCTGAGTGCCATAAAAAGCACAAGAAATGTATTAAACCAGTGTGGTTTACAGGAAACCAGTAAGTTCATAGGGACTCTGGTGTAATGTTGGCCTTAGGGCCGCCACACTAACCAAGGCAACACCACGGGTAATATGTCACCAAGGCTAACAAATAACCCAAGCGTGTCATTTAAGTCCAGGTGCTAAGATTGGATAGAGCTCTTACCTGTCGTTATGTAATTGGATCATTGGAAAAATACCAGAAGAAATTTTTTTTTACAAAAACAAAAGGTGGTATGAGAGTTTTACGTCAATGATCTAATAATTACTGATCTAATGTTTGCTGAACTGACCAAAGAGGGATCATCTTTACAAAGTGTGTCTAGATAATATTCTAATTCTAAAGGGTTTAAGAATTTGTCTATGTAATCTTGTGCTTTTCTGAAAAAAAAAAAAAAAAAAAAAAAATCTTAAACCTATGATATATTCACATGAGCACGAGTTACCTAGTTATGCATGCTTAAAAACAAACCTTGAGGTGTTGAATGGTGTAATTCATCAAGAGTTTGATTCACGTGTGTCACAGTCACGAGTGCCTTCAAAGAGTTAACCACAATGTGTGATTTAATGCTGTATGTACACATATTATGTTTGCACCAACAGAACAGGTCAGTTGGTGGGCCACATGGTGGGGCATTTTACCTCTCATAAACAGCTAATTGGAGAGGATGTTTCCCCTGTCATGTTGCCAGGTCAGAATAGAAACCTGTCAATGAATATCACTGGGTCATCTGTTTGAGGGCTGGTCCAGAAGATGGCTCAGGGAGAGCTCTCAACTATCGTCTTGATAGTTGAAGCACTTCCCTGTGGGTTGATACTCATTATCAGTCTCGTAGGATGGGGTTGCATTTACGCTGTTTGAAACTGTATATTGTGTTTTATTTACAGTATACTCATGCTGTTGTTTCTGTTTTGATGATAAGACAACTGTACTCCCTGATGTTCAAGTTTGAAGTGTTGGTCCTTTTTAGAAGGACCAAAGGGGGGACTGTAGTGGCAGATACAAACAGGGTCATGATCATGCATATAAATTGATTTGAGAATACAACTTGCAGTTCTGTATTAATAGGGAATTTGAGCCTGATGAAAGACCAAGGTTTGATGCTTCCGGTATAATAAAGGCTGGACTGGGGGAGCAGCAGGTGCAGCTACAGCTCACTCAAGGCCACAGATAGGGGCCTGGGTGAGACACTTTGTAGGCCTTAAGGAAGTCAGACAAAAATGAGAATAGTAAGATGACAGTCTCGCGTGATCATGACAAGGGGGGTGGTCCAGGAGGGCACTGGTGACCTGGACCTCGGGTATAAAAGAGGGTGATCGGGGCAGATTTCTCAGTTGCCCCGGGGTACCTCATGGATTTATAACTCTTCTCTTGGAATAAACACCTTTTTGGACTGAAGACTTGCTGCCTCGCCTCTGTTTTGGACTTAGTCTCTGAGCGGTCTTGTCTGTTTTGGACTTAGTCTCTGAGCGGTCTTGTCTCAAATTTGGACTTAGTCTCTGAGCTGTTTTGCCTCTGGTTTTGGACTTAGTCTCAGAGCCGTTTCTCCTCAGATTTGGACTTTAACTTTTGAGCGGAGTCACAGAGTCAGATAGTGGAATAATTGGACGGATAAGGAAGGTAGTCTCCCACTACACTGCTGGAGAAAAACTTACGGATTTGTCCATGACGATGATTGCAGCTGTACCCAGGCCAGTCTGAGCCTGAACAAGACCATCAAAGTCCATCAGCACTTCTTCACACACATTCTTGGGAATAAGGGGTGTTGAGGAGCCACCAGGGATTATAGCCAGCAGGTTATCCCAACCACCACGCACTCCACCTAGCAAACAGATGTTCGTTTCAATTAAGTCAAAAACTGGGCTCAAATTAGGGAATGTCATCTTAACAATCCAGTACGCCCCTTCAAACACTGGATAAAATAATTGACACGTTTTGAGTGTAATATGTACCTGCATGCCTCTCAATGAGTTCTTTCAGAGGGACAGACATCTCCTCCTCTACGGTGCAGGGGTGGTTAACATGGCCAGAGATGTTGAACAGCTTTGTGCCAGAGTTTCTCTCTCTGCCAAACCCGAGAAACCACGAGCCTCCACGACGGCAGATGGTGGGCGCCACAGATACAGTCTCCACATTGGCAACAGTTGTTGGGCAGCCGAACACACCTTTAACACAGCAGCAGATAGTGAGGCAGATGTTTAAAAGCTGCTTTTGGTAAGAACGATCATAATTTTCCATCTTCTGTAATATTTAAACCTCCTCTGTGTGTTGGAACTCACCCACATCAGCAGGAAATGGGGGCTTCAGGCGAGGTTTCCCCTGCTTCCCTTCCAGGGACTCAATAAGAGCAGTCTCCTCTCCACAGATGTACGCTCCAGCACCACGCATCACAAACACATCAAAGTCGTAACCGGAGCCACAGGCGTTCCTTCCAATGAGTCCAGCAGCATAGGCCTCATTAATAGCTACCTAAGAACAGATATTGAAAATACAGTGCTTTAACAGGATGATTTATTGTAAAGTCTTGCACAATCATTCTTGCACTGCTAAACTACTGAAAATAATTAAAAAATTAGTTACAAATATGCTGCAGTCCAAAACGTACCAAACAAGCCCATATTTAAGAATTCTTTCAACAGACATACTCAGCCCTTAAGCTTGTTTTCAAATTATATTACAGTGATTGGTTGATTTGGAGCATACTTTAAAAAAGTTTACGTCTCAGGGTTCACTCTGTTCATTTTCACCTGCAGGTTGGACGACTCATTGTAGAACTCTCCTCTGATGTAAATATAAGCAGCGCGAGCCCCCATGGCCCTCCCAGCAACCAGGCAGCCCTCCACCAGCTTGTGCGGGTCATTCCTCATAATCTCCCTGTCCTTACAGGTGCCAGGTTCTCCCTCATCAGCGTTCACCACCAGATACTTTGGCCTAAAGCGAGAAATCAGATCTGGGTTGAAAATACTGAAATATGGTTTGCAAGTAAATCATTCAAAAACTGCATACTAAAGACTGTTATAGCTTTCTGTAAATGCACAGATGGGGAAAGAACGGATCAAAAACACAGTGGCTTTTTAAAAAGAAAAAAATAATATTCAAGCCAACTTTAGGTTACTTTTTGCATCAGTCTGTCTCCTCACTAACCTGCCATCGCTGGGCTTGTTCATGAAGCTCCACTTCATGCCTGTAGGGAAACCTGCTCCACCTCTCCCACGCAGGCCAGACACTTTGATCTCATTGATGATCCAGTCGACTCCCTTCAAAAGGATCTCCTTAGTTTTGTACCAGTCGCCACGCTTCAATGCCCCCTTCAGCCTGAAGCACAAATACGAGCAGGTGAGGAATGTTTTTTTGTTCTTTATCATTTGATTAGTTCTAATACTACAAAGACGCTCAGTTCGTGCATAACTGGGACAATGTTTATTTTCCTGAGAACACAAAATTAATGAGGGGTCTTACCTCCACTCATGGCGACCATAAAGGTTTGTAAAAATTCTGTCTTCATCTGCCAGAGGTCCAAATGTTGTTTTCTTAGGAGCACTCTGGAAATATGAGACAAACACATACAATGTTAATGTATTGTAACCAAATGCACTGCAGTTTAAATAAAATACAGGCATAGTATCTGTACCTGTGTGCTGTTGAATCGGGTGATAGCGGTCACTCCACCCTGGCTGACAGCAACTGGAGCGCGAGCCACCCCACACACTACTGCACGGGTCAGGGACAGCATCCTTGTTCCTGCTGGGAATGGAGGGACAATAACATGACAAATCAATTGGATAGCTGAGGTTACCCTGTTAATGCAGGACAATCACAGTTAGGGCTGCAGCTGATGACTTTTTGATTATCAATTAATTTGCTGATCATATTCTTTTAATATATCCATCACAAAGTCCATCACATTTTTCCAGAATCTAAGATGAACTCTGTAAATGTATGTCCAACCAATAGTCAAAAAACCAGTTTACAATGACATAAAATAAAGAAAAGCAGCACGTCCTCACATTCAAGAGGCTCGAACCAGACAATATTGGGATTGGAATAGCAAATGCCCTTTTTCTTAGAAAAAAGACACACAAAAACAATGCAATTCGATGCAACACTGTTCACAGAGTTTGAAACAGCGCTTTAAAAATGTGTCTCTTTTTTAGACTGTTAAGTTTAAGCAGGAGCACTATAAGATTGTTTATATCAAGTAATCAAGTTCCTAATTTGAGGCTCACTTAACTCACTTGTTGGGATCTGTAACAAGCAATCTGGAGATGTAAGAAAGGTCACACATTTTACCTTAATCAAAACGTAAACACTTTGTGATATTGAGATTTTATTTACATTTCAACAAACTGTGCAGCCCTAGAATCAGTGTAGATAGAACAAATCCATCAGTTATCTACAAAACTGAGAAGTACCCCCACTTGAAACATTACTATTACTTTAATCATAATGGTCCTGTCCTCTAACAACAATACTAGCTATAGCACAGAAATCACACTGTTATTAGCCGTAACAACAATGCTTTATCATAACTGCCAAACAGCCTTTGACCCTTCATGCAGCATCAAAACAAATAGGAGCAGCAGTCGCATTTTATTTCGGCAAGATAAAGATAAAACACACGAAATTACTTTAATATTAAGGTGGGCACCAATAGATGTTTGGATTAAATCAGTTTACATATTAGAAAAGCTCTGGGAGAAATCTTGTGTAACTTCTTATGTGATGTTGTTATGTCAGAGGTGTTGTGGGGTACAAGCTAACGAAGGTGAAGGCGAATGCTAGCAGTGTTATTTAACCTAATACTCGACTTTTAATATTTAAAGGCGACCGTCTTGTAACGAAATTGCATGACTATGGATTAATCTGAACTCTTCTGCCTTCGCTTACGTGTGATATTTAGTCCACACTGACCTCCATGCTCATACAGCTAGCTCCTGCTAGCCTAGCGCTAAGCTAAGTTAGCTGCTGGTTAACCTTGTGTAACGTCAGTATAAAAGCAGCGGATTCACGACGTGGCAGTCAAATATCGGCGAGACTCGGTGAGACTATCTGACAATGTATCAATTATTCTTTCCATACCTTAAGTAACACCTGCGGCATTAAAAGCAGTTAAAAACGATGAATGTTTGGTGCAAGATAGCAGACAGTTGTGGCTGCTTACCTTCTCTGCGTCCCGAGCTGACTAGTTTATGAAACACAGACCGGAAGTGGATGAGGACGCGGCCCGGACGGTGTCACCAGTAACACCGCTGTAGCGCAGCGGAGGCTTATTTAAAAGTCCAGGTTGCACAACATGCTGACAATGAACCGCCCTCTTAGTATTATACATAGACATATTTCATAACAGCAGTCTGCTCTCTCTAAAGGTCAGTGTGAGTTTGCGAGTGTTTAGACGTACTTTTACAGCACCTGAGTATTTCATTCTGTGCTGATGTGTATCTCAACTAAACATTTCATAATGTACTTTTTACTCGACTTGCAAAAATAATACTTGAATTACAAAGTATATGATAACCTTCTAACCTTCAACTTTCAAACTCTTCTAATATTTACAATATTAATGAGGTAATAATAAAACTCAGAAATATTTATTTATTCCATAACTTAATAAACAAGCGGTTCTCAGTAGGAAATAAGGTCTGCAGAACACTGTGTGAAGCTAGCAAGGTGGCAGGGTCCGCCAGATATAAACAAAGTTAAACACTATTAAATCATGTTGTCCCTTGATGTCAGTTTGTTTATTCAGCTATGAAAATGAAGGGAATTTGTATATTTGATTTGTTTAGGCATAAAAATCTGCCAATGAAGATCTTTTTCTTCAGATGTCTTCCCCTAAAGTGCACCTTTAATGGTGTGACACATTTTGACTTTTTTTTACACCATACTTACTTTAATATAATAGTTATAACTAGCTCTACCTCAACCAGTTTTAACATTAGAATACTAATATGGTAATGCTCCAACAAAAGTATTATTTGATATAAAATGATATCATATATCATATAACAGCAGTCTGCATAGTGACAACAACCAATGTACTGGTGAGCAGATACTATCAGCTAATATTTTACCTGTCACAGATATATCTGTATCAGTGTACACATTGTCCGATATGTGCCGATATGAAAATGTTTATTTTGCAGAACATAATGCAGAAAAAGATGTTTGTGGTAAGTCATAATGATGTTTAGTGTTTCATTGCCCTAATGTGATTTTAGACAATAAAGTTGATTGTTAAACAGTAAATTACCCTGCCTCCATTATGAACGTATGTTTGTCACAAGTGTTCCAAAGCTACATTGGCGGGATCACTCCTTAATATGTGTGTTTATGTATACATTTGGTTTATTTAGGAGTATCAGCCAATGTATCCATATCAAAATTTTCTTAATACCCATCAACAGTATCAGCACTAATATAATGGGAACACTTTTGGATAGTTTTGTCAAGTAACTGATCTGGACATTTCTTTCATCCGTGGAGTGCGTGTGTGTGCTAATAACATCTGTGAAACAAACTACATAGGCAAAAATACATTTTTATATCATGTTTAAAGGGTAGAAATATTTGTATTTACATGACAGCATCGGAACGAGGATCTTTCATCAGAAAGTTTAAATAATGAAGAAGGAAACGTTGATTAATTCTGAACAGATCAATTGATAATTAAAATTTTACTGTATGTTATCATAAATTGTAAGACATTTCATGACTGAGGGCTTTTGTCGTTGCATCACTAAATTCCCTTGAAAAAGCACACATATTTATCATTAGCGTAATAATAGCACACATGCAGAAGAGAAGTGACTTATAGATATTCAGACTATTCCTATTTTAGCGATATCAGTATTTTTCCATACTCATGTAGATTAGCCTGTTGGTGTTAAGCCATTTTCACATTTGTAAAATCTTTTTTTGTAAAATCAGAAAAAAGATAAAGCAGTGTCTTAAGCAGAGACATTTTTCACAGCAGAAATGTTGACATATGAGCAGAAAATCAAAGTAACTAACTTAAATTATTGCTGAAATACGTTTAGCTGCTTTGGTTTGTTTACATACAGGCGGTAGAATATTAAATTGCTCATTGTTATTTGCTAATGAACCTACTGAAATTAATAAAAAGCCAACAAAATGTAAAAAAAAGAAAAAAAAACAGATTAAGGTGCTAATTGAAAGGAAACTTAAAGGTAGACTCGTCTATCAGTGAGATTTCTCCAAAGCTCCAAATGTGAGAACAATGAGATTTAATTTAAACATCAGTGCATAACTGTATATAATCTGTCTGTACAGTTGTTACGTCACAGCAGCTTATCCTCAGCGAACAACAGTTTTAAACCCTGACTTGATGCAACCTACAGATCTGAGGGATAATTTAAATCAGCGCCATACAGCTGTATGATGCACTGCCCAGCTGGTGTCCCGTGTGCTCCCAGTTTCTCAGATAAATGAGGGGATGGACAAGGAAATTGTTTTGTCAGCAAGCAAACAGGCGACTGAAAATGATTCTTGAAGCAGTATTTACATCTGGGAGAACTGGCGCAAAATGAAATGAGTTGAAGGGAAAACGCTGTCCATCACTGAGCACTAATAGCAATCAGTAAAATATATATATTAAAGGTTTCTTTGTTATGTAGTCAAGTTCAGTCAGAATGCGACAAATATCCTCCACATTTCTACCCAGAGTCTCTCTGTTGGTACAGTCATTCGGGCGGGGGGGGCACATAACTGGGTCTGCGAGCGACTCGGCCCAGTCGGTCCACTGCCACACTCTCAAACGCCCTCCTCATCAGAGGGTGCTCCTCTAGGACCTCGTTAAAACTGTCCACGCTCAGGGAGTAAAGGCGACAGTAGGTGTCGGCCTTCACTGTGGCTGTGCGTCGTCCTTGAGTCAGCAGGCAGATCTCTGAACCGAGGAAAAGAGAGTCAGTTTAATCTTTAAAGGGAATGTGTCATTTTACTTTCCTCTCATGCAACATGACTTTCATGTGCGTAGAAATGATGAGTTGATTAAGAATTAATTGATTGATGAATTAAAAACATTTTAGTTCCTTAATTCATGTCATTTTTGAAGCAAAAAAACCTTTTTCCAGCTGTGAAGAGAATGAATATTATATCCTTGGTTTGGAGACTGTTAGTAGAACAAATAAATGAATTCTCCATTAATTGATGAAATTATTGTCGAATAAAGTTTAAAGTCAGTATAATGATTTACCCCCGAAATATGCTCCATCATTGAGCGTGATCTCCTTACTGCCACGTGGGACAACGGTGACCGTGCCGTGCTGGATGAAGTACATTTTCCGACCCAGCGTTCCTTCTCGTATGATCAGGTCTCCAGGCTGGAAGACTTCGAAACGCAGCTTGGTCAGGATGACCGTCACAAAATGAGGGTCGGTGTTGGCAAACAGGGGCATGTTGGCCACCAGGCCACGGCAGTTATAGCTGACGATCTCCTGCAAGGGAGAGAAAGAAGAGAGGTGTTTAGTCGTTGTCAGAGTGATACCAAGAAATCTTTATCTTTATCAGCTTCGTGTGTGAGAATCTCATATTTCATATCACTGAACATCTTTGGACTCGTCGTTCATCGTTAAACAATGAATTTAAAACGACGAATGAAAAATAACAAGCAGATTCATTCATATGTTGATGTTATTGGCCTAAATTGACATCTGTGGGGGCACTAAACAGGAAGAGAGTGACAAGACAGTAAAGTCAGATCTCAGGTTTAATGAATACCGAACCTCCTTCAGCGGATCACTGAGCTCCCCGAAGATGCTGTCCTCGTCGAACATCTTGCCTTGGAATCGCTGCTCATAGTAATCATGGATCCTCTGCCTCACGTCCGCAGGCAGTTTATGGAATGACATGTACTGCTCCACCTGCTTGTACTGAAAATATTTGTAGAAAGCACATGGTGAGTTGACCTTCATGAGGATACAATACTCCACAGGGCTGATGTCAGATGTCACATTTAGTCACATTTTCTACCATGTGTTTGCTGTAGCACAACAATTACGCATTCATTTGTTTAGATGAGTTTTTTTTTGTTTTAAGTGGATTACAAACTCATTTGTAATGGGCATTAGCAAACAGTGATCCAGAACAAAGGTGCTGCCATTTGTCTATCATCCCTTCTGCTTTATCTTGTGAAAATCCCCCGGAGAGGGTCACGTTAAGGTCGTTGAATCCATTAGATAATATACATATTTTCTAGGCTTTTGGCACAGTGTCCACAAATTAAGTACGACCAAGTAAGCAAGCTTATAATATAAAACATGGCCGTGATATTAAACCTCACTGCCAGAATCACATTTGCATCCACGTGAAGCTCCGGGGACACGAAACAAACTGAGGCCGTGAATAAAAAAAACTGTTTTAGTTTGGTCAAACGGAGGTGATTACCTTCTCTTGGTACTGGCGGTGTGATGCATCCAAGGACTGGACAAGTGTAGTCGCATGACCAAGGAACATGGCGTAGCACGTGGCCCCGACCACCATACTGATCATGGTCAGCCAGACGTCAGTCATGCCCTCTGGAGGGTGGGCACCGTATCCTATACACAACATGTGGCTCATGGCCATGAACAGGGCGTAGGAGTACTGTATGTGCCAAGTAGAGTTCTGAGAGGGACAAGAGAGAGGACAGAGCAACACTGTCCTGATAAAATATACTGGCTATGATCATTTTGTTTGGTGAAAAAGGGAAAGGCCTGTTCTTACAGATGAAGGCTCCTGTTCATTCCACTTTTTCACTTTTTTGCATGTTGAGTGTTTTGGTGCAGAAGTTTGACATCACTCTCATGTATGTGTGGTGAATATACTGTGAGAAACAGCCCACAGTCGGTTAGCTTAGCTTAACACAAAGACAGGGAACAGGTATGCCGCATCTTATCGTTCCTGAACTCGGGGAAAAAAAGATCTTCCACACAAACCAGTGCAATAGAACGGTCACCAAAGTCGGAAGTCGGAAAACTCCCCAAGCTTGGGAAACTCAGAAAACTCCCCAAGCTCCACCGGCATAAACACACATGAATTCACAGCATGGCGGTGCACAACGACCTTTTTGTCACTTCTTACTATATGTAGTGTTTGTGTCACGAAACGTGCTATAACAACACTGCAGCTGCCATTTCCATTCGAATGATTTAGGCTTGAAAGAAGTCTCTGCATGCAGAACAATCCTACTCTCGTCTCTTTTTTAACTTTGTTGCAGTTGCCCATGCTCTCCTGAGCAGATGTTTGTGCACCCAGGATTTCCCTTGAATGGCACCAGAAAGACCAGTTTGTTCATCCAGTCATAGGTAATAAACATTCTTGACGTGACCCAAGAGGGGTTAGGGTTAGGGTAAGGGGTAGCGTTCCCTCGGACTGGATGATTCCATCACCATCCAAGGAATAAAAACAGCTCATCCAGAATAAAATGCATCAAATCTAAATAATGTTATGTCAATAATGTCAGCCTTGGTGGATGTTGGATCAAAGTATCTATCATCCTCATTGTTAGATCGCTGATTTGTTAGGGAGACTTTATGGGATTTTGTTTTGGGAAATTGACAATCCCGCTCATGTATAAAGATCTACCGGGTTATCTAGGTTTGCATATCACACAATACATGTGCAGTATGTGAGTATGCATGAATGAACGTGTACCCACCACCATATTGTTTTTGGATACCCAGCAGTCTGAGGGGAAGTCCTGCAGCATCGGCACCATGAAGGTCAGGCAGCCGTCCCAGTGGCACAGCAGCAGCATCATGCCAATCAAGTTGACTATACGCACCACAGCACTGGCCAGGTCATAGGTCATGTGGAAAATCTGACAAGGAGAGAAGAAAACAACATTAACCTCTGTGATGCGTGCTGCTCTGTTTGTCGCCTTGAGCCCCCCTCCCCTTCCTTTACCTCCTCCCACTGGTGAATGTAGCGGATGAGTCGAGACAGCCGCAGGAGACGCAGCAGGCTGAGGATCTTGGTGAAGCGCACGATGCGCAGGGCGCGGGCGGTGCGGTACACGTCGGACGACTCGTGCCGGGCCTCCAGGTCGACGATGAGGAAGAAGTAGTCGACTGGGATGGAGGAGATGAAGTCCACCAGGAACCAGGTGCGGAGGTAATGCATGCGGATCTCTCTGGGGTCCAGGATGATGTGGCTGTCCTCTCCTGCGATGCCTGTGCGGAAATTGAAAACCAGGTCCATGAGGAAGAGAGTGTCAGACAGGACGTTAAAGGTGATCCAGGGTATGGTGTTCTGGTCTTCAAAGAAGGTGATCCCCCACGGCAAAATGACCAGATTGCTCATCATCAACAGCAGCATCACGATGTCCCAGTAAAACCTGCACAGAAGAGGAGTGTGAAGATGTTATTCGTCTACTCCATAGCTGCACAGAGCATCCAGTGTCTGTAATCTTCAGTCAAACATCACTGAGGGAACGAACCCTGAAGACTGTGACGAAGGTAGCATAGCGTCTGACAACAACTGCTCTTGCAATTTGAAGTTTTAGCTCCTTGTTTCAGTGCTTAAGGTGTGACGGCCAGAATTGAGTCCAGTTTGTACTGTATGTAATTGAGGTGTGTGAGTAGACAGAAAAAGTACTTTTTTCTGTGAAGTTTTCCGTGATTACTGTGCAGTGGGGGCAGATTCAGAGTATTATTCATGGGTTGTCAAGAGGGCTACATAGAGACGATGAGGGGTGGCATAAACAGTCACATACACTGGATCAATATTTGCTTGGAAAAGCCCCCAAATGAAGATATTTGAACTCAAAAACATTAAATTAATTTGGCACATGTGCAAAATACCTAATGCACAGGACATTTTGTAATCAATTAATTAAACTGTTTCATTTTCCAAATCTCCAGACTTTTTTATACATGTCTTTTTCCATTGACTATATTGACTATACGATGATCACTGATGCTGAAATGTGGCTATAGCTGATCAACAAATGATACACCACATATAAATTATGTATAGCCTGTGTTGTGTACCCTGTGAAGCCACAAATTTAATGATCCAATGTGTCTAATGATGTTGATTAAATGGCAAAACTTTTGGGTTGATTTATTATCAAACAAAAAAACAAATCTGTCATCGTCCATCTAAGCGCGGTCGCCAGGATAAAATCCTACAAAATGTGCCATATTACGCTGACTTTACATGTTTCTGACCTGAACTTTCATACCGGGAGGTGGAGAAGTTACAGGTGTGAAAGCACGTTTCAACATTTGTAAGCGTGACACCGCCGGATATTTTTAAGGCTGACCTCGGGACAATTTCCGGCTGTTTGTAGCAGCCAAAACAGCTATTTTACTGCAAAATATAATCTTTTCTTAACCCTTAACGCTTGTTTAATGAGGAGAGAGGTGGCTACCTGACCAAAAAAGACCAACAAACAGTGAGATGAAATATTTTGAGGTTGAGATTCTAGTCATGAAGTCACGTTAAGCCGTCCTCGTTTTAACAGGAAGTGAATTGTGTTTCCTGCTGTTTCACACACACACACACAAAAAACAAAACAAAAGTGGGGAGTTAAAATGAGCCATCGGGGTCAGATGAAGTCATCCAATCAGGGTGACAGCATGTCATCCAGGGAATGACCCATTTCAGAGTGACCCTTACTCCCATAACATCTTCTTCTGTCACAGGAGGAATCCCTCTCATCCAATATGTATGGTGTTTACCTCACTGGGCTGATATACTATCAGAAAAAGACAATGAAGAAGACGAGGAAGAACAGAAAAACCGCCATGACCTCGAGTATTGTCTGATACACAGTCTGCTGCCTCCAGGATGCCGAAGCCCAGACGCATAGCTGCGCTCGCCACTGTCTGCTTCATTTCATACAAGTCCCATTTTCCTTTTGCTCTCCGGTGTCTCGTCGTACACCACGGGCCTACACGGTTTGAGTTTCCTCGCAGATTGTTTCCAGCGAGTGTCAATCACTCGCTCTCTGACTCTCGGCCTCTCTTGCATTACAGAGGCGCAGTAACAGAATATGAACCAGACTTTTTTTGATTACCGCCACCCCTTGCAATGTGAACCCTGTGAGAAAACGACCTCCTTCTGTTGGCCGGTCGCAGATACAGGAACTGACAGATTAGTTCCTCGTTCTCATTCACGTTGATCCCCCTCCGTCCCTCCAACGCATCCATGTCCTCTGTGTCAACACGCTGGTTTACAAGACTACTTAGCGTCTCTTCTAATGTTGTGGCAGATTAGTGGTTGCTTGCTGCTTCTAACTCCAGCGAAGACTCCAGGCTGCATTACAGCTGTTTATCGCTTGAAAGCGTGCGCGCTTTAGTATGAGTGTGACGGGGAATATAGAAATAAATTTTCGCCGCATCAAAACCTTTTAGACAAGCTATTAAAAACAATGAGGCTGGAATAGGAACAGGAATGTGGTTTGACAGCAGTTAATGTTGAGTCTGAATCCAGACTTGAATCTGCTTGTCCACGAAGGTTCCTTTGTGGCTTTTCATGGCAATAACATTTAAAACTAAACAAGTCAAATTCAAGGGGGGTTACATATTTGCCACCAGGGTTTCCACAGACGTCCATGGTCCTAAGAGAATGAACCTTAATGACTTAAGTGATCACCAAACTTTTCCTCTAGGGCCACTGTGACATTAATGGTGTGAAATATCTCAGCAACTGTCGGGTGGATTGTGTTTTCTGCAGGAAGGTAACCAAGCCAGTGACCACAGTTCGAGACTACATTTCAGCACGTGTAAGCGTGACCCAACTGGATATCTTAAGGAGACCGTGAACATCTCCAGCCGGTGGTAAACAAAACAGATATTTACTTTTCCAAACCTTGTCAATGATTTTTGTGTCTTATTCTAACCAGAGCGTAATCCAAACTCTGTCGCAACATAAAAGAAAATTGGTCCCAAAGAAATGTAAAGTCGCAACATAGCACATAGCACATATATGTGGTTTGCCAGAACTTGAATTGCCAACATTTATTCTGGCGATTGGGTCGTTTATGGTGTAGTGACAATCACCTGAAGCTCAATACCATAAAAACATTGATACATCACACACAGGTTCATCCCGGCAGCATAGAGGATCTAACCAATCGCCACATTCTCAAGGTGGGCACCCAAGATTATACAAGTTTAACACCAAAATTAGTGTGTGTATGCAGGTTTTTAAATGCGGGAAAACCTGTTCATTGCCAGGAGAAAGGTTT